>NC_064626.1:433686915-434294582 GCF_023864275.1 Schistocerca cancellata | reverse complement strand
GAGCAAACCGAGTGACAGGGCAGGCTTTGCCACGCCCATGGCTCGCACTCGACGCACGTGTGAAGTTTGGCACGCCGGTGTCGGCTCTGCTATATATACTGAGATGAGAATAGTTCAATAGGCAGTTCCCTTGAAGAGGAACGGACCTCTATAAGAAGGGCAATCAAAGAAGATGGAAATTAAACAGAGGTACAAAGAAGATAAGCGTGAAGAAACCATGTGTAACAGAAGAAATACTTCAGTTCATCGATGAAGGAATGAATTACAAAAATGTTCAGGGAAATTCAGGAATACAAGGACGTGCAGGGAAGCTAAGACGAAATGGCCGCATGAAAAATGTGACGAAATCGAGGAAGAAATGATCGTCGGAAGGACTGACTCAGAATATAGAAAAGTCAGAACAACCTTCGGTGAAATTAAAAGCAAGGGTAGTAACATTAAGAGTGCAATGGGAATGCCACTCTTGCATGCAGTGGAGAGAGCAGATAGATGGAAAGAGTATATTTAAGGCCTCTATGACGGTGAAGACTCATCTGATGACGTGATAAAAGAAGAAACAGGAGTCGATATAGGTAGGGGTTCCAGTATTAGAATCAGGACTTATCTCTGGAAGACTTAAGATCGAATAAGGCAGAAGGGGTAGCTAACATTCCATCAGGTTTTCTGAAAACAGTGGGGGAAGTGGCAACAAAACTACTAATCGCGTTGGTGTGTATAATGTATGAATATGGCGGTACACCATCTGACTTCCGGAAAAACATCATCCATACAATTCCCAAAGATTGCAAGAGCTGACAAGTGCGAGAATTATCGCACAATCAGCTTAATAGCTCATGCACCCAAGTTTCTGACAAGAATGCCTCCCTCCGGAAGTTCGAGTCCTCCGTTGGGCATGGGTGTGTGTGTTGTTCTTAGCATAAGTTAGTTTAAGTAGGGTGTAAGTCCAGGGACCGATGACGTAAGGAGTTTGGTCCATTAGAAATTCACACACATTTTAACAGTTGACAAGAATGATATACAGAAGAATTGAAGAGAAATTATAGGGCGTGTTAGATGATAATCAGTTTTGGTTTATGGAAGGATAAAAAAAAGGCTAGAAACGTTCATAGAATATGTTGACTTGGAAAAAAGTGTTCGACAACGTAAAATATTGCAAGATATTCGAACTTCTGAGAAAAATAGAGGTATGCAACAGGAAATTACGGCTAAATGTACAATATGTACAAGTGCCCAGACAGAACAGTAAGGGTGGAACATCTAGAACGGATTAAAAAGGGTGTAAGACAGAGATGTAGTCTTTCGCCCCTACTGCTCAATCTTTCCATCCAAGGAGCAATGACGGAAGTAAAACAAAGGTTCAAGATTGGAATTAAAATTCAAGGTGGAACAATATCAGTGATAAGATTCGCTGACTACATTACTATCTTCAGTGAAAGAGAAGAATAGTTACAGGATCTACTGAATGCAATGAACAGTCTAATGAGTACATATTGTGGATTGAGAGTAAACCTAAGAAAGACGAAAGTAATGAGAAATAGCGGTAAGGAGAACAGCGAGAAACTTAACATCAGAACTGGTTGGTTCAAATGGCTCTGAGCACTATGGGACTTAACTTCTGAGGTCATCAGTCCCCTAGAACTTAGAACTACTTAAACCTAACTAACCTAAGGACAGCACACACATCCATGCCTGAGGCAGAATTCGAACCTGCGACCGTAACGGTCACGCGATTCCAGACTGTAGCGCCTAGAACCGCTCGGCCACTCTGGTCGGGTCAGAACTGGTGATCACGAAGTAGATGAAGTTACGAAATTGTGCTACCTAAGCAGCAAAATACCTCATGATGGATGGAACAAAGAGGACATAAAAACAAACTAGCATTGACAAAAAGGGCATTCCTGGCAAAGAGAATTCTGCTAATGCCGAAGATAGGCTTTAACTTGAGAAGGATATTTCTGGGAACCTACTTTTGGAGCACAGCACTTTATGGCAGTGAATCATTGACTGTGGGAAAACAGGAACAGAACAGAATCGAAGTATTTGAAATATGGTGATACAGAAGAATGTTGAAAATTAGGTGGACTGATAAAGTAAGTAATGAGGGTGTTTTCGCAGAATCGGCGTGGAAAGGAAGAAGAAGAAGAAGGGACATCACAGAATAATTTCCATGGCTCTAGAGGGAGTTGTAAAGGCTCTAGATGGAGCTGTAGTTGGCAAAAACTGTCGGGGAAGGCAGAGACTGGAATACATCGAGCAAATAATTGAGGACGTAGATTGCAAGTGATACTCTGAGATGAAGAGGTTGGTGCAGGAGAGGAATTCGTAGCGGTCCGCATCAAACCAATCAGAAGACTGATGATTCAAAAAGCTGTAGAATTTTGTTTCGGCTATTAATATTTTGAATATAAATTCAGTGTCAAACTAGTGGACATAGAATCACAAGAGTGCGGAGTCAGGCGTATAGCAGTAACTGAAACACTAATTTTAAAAACTATATTAATTACAAGGGCAATTGTGTACCTCTCAGGCTATGCCCGTGTTTGCAGGATTATGTCCCCTGTGTGGGGATTAAGTGGTCTAAATCCGGTGAGCATCGCATCCGAAGACAAGTCATTATTTTAGAGGAGTTATAATACAGTGGTCAAAATAAATGTTGCCTACTGCTGAAAATTTAAAATTGAACATTCTTATACAGAAATGCGTTATGATAACAGTACATTAATGTAATGTTATTCTAGCGGAAACAGTCCATGTCTCCACAATAAGGGGGCGGTGTGTGCAGCCTCTGGCAACCAAGTGACATGTAAACAATGCAGTAGTTGTGCTGCAAGAGTTGTGTTGCTTCAGGATGGTTCGGGCAACAGTAATGTACAGTTAGAGGCTCCGTATGGTCACTCTCAAGGAGCAGTGAATGAGACAGATGGATGTCGCCTCGAATGTCGCTGTGAGTCAAAGCGTTGTGTCTACAATGTGGAACAAGTTTCTGGCGAAACAATCAGTTGAGGATCGCCGTGGAAGTGGCCGTGAAAGAAACATAACAGATGTGTAGGACCGATAGCTGCATACAACAACAAACAGAAACCATCAACACAATGCTACATGTCTACTAAGGCGGTAGTTCCAAAGAACCACAGGAGTGTAGGTGTCAACACAGACGATACAAAATAGTCTGCATTATCAGAGATTAGGTGCGGTAGACTCAAGGTTCCTACGGTAGATCGGGTTCGGAGAGGGGCTTGTATCGTGTGGGCACGAAATGACTGGGCTGGGCAGCCGTATCAGTCTCTACCCTAACATTACTGATATTTGGAGGCGACGACGACAGCGTTTACACCCGAACTGTATCATAGACTGCCACTCATATCAAGGCAATTTAGTCACGTTTTGGAGTGAAATCATGTATGGCCGCATGACATTCCTTATGCCAGTGCACGGGAGAATGACTGGTGAAAAGTATCGAGACGAAATCCGTGCACGCTTTGTGGCTCCATTTGGCGAAAATACACTCCTGGAAATGGAAAAAAGAACACATTGACACCGGTGTCTCAGACCCACCATACTTGCTCCGGACACTGCGAGAGGGCTGTACAAGCAATGATCACACGCACGGCACAGCGGACACACCAGGAACCGCGGTGTTGGCCGTCGAATGGCGCTAGCTGCGCAGCATTTGTGCACCGCCGCCGTCAGTGTCAGCCAGTTTGCCGTGGCATACGGAGCTCCATCGCAGTCTTTAACACTGGTAGCATGCCGCGACAGCGTGGACGTGAACCGTATGTGCAGTTGACGGACTTTGAGCGAGGGCATATAGTGGGCATACGGGAGGCCGGGTGGACGTACCGCCGAATTGCTCAACACATGGGGCGTGAGGTCTCCACAGTACATCGATGTTGTCGCCAGTGGTCGGCGGAAGGTGCACGTGCCCGTCGACCTGGGACCGGACCGCAGCGACGCACGGATGCACGCCAAGACCGTAGGATCCTACGCAGTGCCGTAGGGGACCGCACCGCCACTTCCCAGCAAATTAGGGACACTGTTGCTCCTGGGGTATCGGCGAGGACCATTCGCAACCGTCTCCATGAAGCTGGGCTACGGTCCCGCACACCGTTAGGCCGTCTTCCGCTCACGCCCCAACATCGTGCAGCCCGCCTCCAGTGGTGTCGCGACAGGCGTGAATGGAGGGACGAATGGAGACGTGTCGTCTTCAGCGATGAGAGTCGCTTCTGCCTTGGTGCCAATGATGGTCGTATGCGTGTTTGGCGCCGTGCAGGTGAGCGCCACAATCAGGACTGCATACGACCGAGGCACACAGGGCCAACACCCGGCATCATGGTGTGGGGAGCGATCTCCTACACTGGCCGTACACCACCAGTGATCGTCGAGGGGACACTGAATAGTGCACGGTACATCCAAACCGTCATCAAACCCATCGTTCTACCATTCCTAGACCGGCAAGGGAACTTGCTGTACCAACAGGACAATGCACGTCCGCATGTATCCCGCGCCACCCAACCTGCTCTAGAAGGTGTAAGTCAACTACCCTGGCCAGCAAGATCTCCGGATCTGTCCCCCATTGAGCATGTTTGGGACTGGATGAAGCGTCGTCTCACGCGGTCTGCACGTCCAGCACGAACGCTGGTCCAACTGAGGCGCCAGGTGGAAATGGCATGGCAAGCCGTTCCACAGGACTACATCCAGCATCTCTACGATCGTCTCCATGGGAGAATAGCAGCCTGCATTGCTGCGAAAAGTGGATATACACTGTACTAGTGCTGACATTGTGCATGCTCTGTTGCCTGTGTCTATGTGCCTGTGGTTCTGTCAGTGTGATCATGTGATGTATCTGACCCCAGGAATGTATCAATAAAGTTTCCCCTTCCTGGGACAATGAATTCACGGTGTTCTTATTTCAATTTCCAGGAGTGTATTTGGAGCGAGACTGACACTGACAGACAACAACCCACGCCCCATCGTTAGAGTCTTGTGAACACCACCGTAATGGAGCATTGAATCAGTCGGATGGAGTGGTCTCCATATTCTCTCCAAATCTGAACTGCTTTGTGAATGCAGGGCCATGCTGAAACAGGAGATTGCAGTCGTCCTGCCCCACCACAGACCTTACAGGTCATAATAGAGGCCTCTGGGGGTAGGGAATAGATCAGTATCCCACAGGTTTATCTGGACAATGACACAGCGGTAGCTGTTCAGATCTCGCCTTAAATCCCACAAGAGTTTCCTCGCTAGGACTGCTCCATGGAGGGAGCATCAGAGGCAAATCGTCTTGCAACATGGAATTGCTCACTGCCCGTAGACGTATCACCAAAAGAAGAACTAGCTCCTGGCGCAAACCTACAATACCCTGTATGGAGGCCACTCAACCTCATAAGAGTGGGTATCGCTCGATGAAAGGCCAACCTGAAAAATGGGGAATCCTTCCAGCGATCGCAGACACCTTTCCGACCGCGGGGGTGAAGAAGATCCAAGCCACCTACTTGTATGCACCCTTCTGGACAACCCGTGCACAATACAAGATGTTTACGAAGGAACTGACAAAGCTATCGCAGATGCTAGTTTTTGGAAATGCTGACCGGACACGGAGTGAATGAATGATCTGGAGAATTTGGTAGGGAGTATGCCTAACTGAGTTCAAAAGTGTCTCCAAATACGAGGAGGGCCAATTGGCTCGTAAACAATGTGTTTTGTAAGATAACAATGAGAGGAAACTTTAATGTTTGTTGTGGAATGTTTTGTAAGGATATTTTTTTATGTTTATCTACATCTATATGTACTGAGACACTCCGCAACGTACCTTGCGGTGCGTGGTGGAGGTGACCCTGCATCACTAATTGTCATTTTCTTTCCTGTTCCACTCGCAAAGAGGGCGAGGGAAAAACGACTGTCTGTATGCCTCCGAATGAGCCCTAATTTATCGTATCTTCCTGGTCCTTACGCGCAATGTGTGTGGCGGCAGCAGAATCGTTCGGTAGTCAGCTTCAAATGCTGGTCGTCTAAATCTTCTCTGTTTCTCGAAAATAAAGTCGCCTTGCCTGCAGGGATTCCGATTTGAGTTCCCGAAGCATCTCCGTAACATTTACGTGTTGTTCGAACCTACTGGTAACAAATCTAGCAGGCCGCCTCTGGACATGTGTTTATCTTCCTTCAAAAATGTTCAAATGTGTGTGGACTCTTATAGGACTTAACTGCTAAGGTCATCAGTCCCTAACCTTACACACTACTCAACCTAAATTATCCTAAAGACAAACAGACACACTCATGCCCGAGGGAGGAGTCGAACCTCCGGCGGGACCAGCCGCACAGTCCATGACTGCAGCGCCTAAGACCGCTCGGCTAATCCCGCGCGGCTTTATCTTCCTTACTTTTGATCTGATGGAACTGTATTTTTCTGGAGACATATGAGTGTCGACTTTGTCTTCAGTAAGGACGGAAGCTGAAATAACGAATTAAAAATTTGGGTGAGGGCTGGGACATGTACCCGGGTCTCATGCTTACTTGGCAGACGTGTTAATCACTACACCACCGTTGCGTTGTGACTACCAAACCTGCATGGACCACCCTAGTCCAGAGCCATCCAAAACACAAACTTCACGCCTTCAGCCCATTTTTCCCTTGTCAGATCGTCAGTACTGCCGAGGCTGTGTTACATTTGAATAGCATGCCAACTTTTCACGTAATGGGGAAATCCTGCCTGTTCCTCAGGCATAGGTGATCCATTGATCGGATGGAATTTCGTCTTCCTGGAGACGTATGAGTCTCAGCTTCATCCTCAATAAGGCTAGAGGCTGAAGCAATGAATCAAAATTGTACCAGGGGCCAAAGTTTAACACGGGCAGTTGCCTAGGCAATACTGACGATTTAAGAAGAGGAAAATGGGCTGAAGGCTTGAAATGAAGTTTGTACTAAGGAGGGCAGTGGACTAGGGGTGGCCACAATGCTACGGGGGTGTAGTGGTTAGCACATCGGCTTCGTTAAGCAGGAGACTCGGTTCCAAGTCTCAGCCTTGGCACGAATTTTAATTCATTATCTGTATTCTTTATTTTCGTATTCTTTGACTGTACCTGACAGAAGAAAATAATTTTTTGTTTCCTATTATGTCCAGTATTAACAATAAAGCAATATGTAACACTTATTTTGACCTCTTAGAGTCCGGTCTCCAGGTCTCAGAAGTCTGTCATTCCATTCCTTGACATCACGTCTTGTTCCCCTGTTCTGGATACGCATTAGCTAATCACAGCGCCGTCTTTCCGCCGTCTGTGAAAAACATGCAGCTATTGTGTACAGGGCGCAGCAGGGGCATTGAGGACTCGGCCACCTGGGAGGTCCCGACTGGCTTTACTGGCGTCTCGGCTGCCGCTTTTAAGTAGCTCCTTGTGCGGCACTCGGAATAAAAACGTGCCCTCCACTAGCCCTTTAGCAGTCACGTTGCTCGACAAACCGTAAGCCCTAACGACCGAGCCGCGCTCTCCACTGCTGCCGGCCAGCGGAGAAACAGTCAGCGACGCGTAACTAATCAGAGAAACAATTGCTCTGAATCGTTATACCTTTGTGAACACACTCAACCGTCCGTTTCTTCTTTCGCCATTGTTTGCACTTCGGCTATTGTGGCTTCTCGGCCCCGAGACCCGGACTGCGGCGAAACAGTTGGTTGGCGGCTTGGCAAGATTTCGTTTCCGGTAAGGCGACGTCTGCAGTAGCTCATACGCTCTGTGTAAACGTGCCCCAGATTCACGACAGCTCAGGAATGAGGGAAAAGAATGGGAGTACAGAAAGAAATAGGTGAACGTAGGTGGAAAAGTTTTAGGCAGCGACGTAATACACTGGTGTGCAAAACTTAAGGACGAAAGTAAGTTCCACGTCATGTCTCACTGCCAACCAACACTGCACAATTAAACTTAGATCATACGTAACCGAAGCTGTTAAGTATATAACAGAAGATAACTGGAAGAAATACGCAGTGAGACGTAGAGAAAATAAATAAATAAATAAAATGTGTGTGAAATTTTATAGGACTTAACTGCTAAGGTCATCAGTCCCTAAGCTTACACACTACTTAACCTAAATTATCCTAAGGACAAACACACACACCCATGCCCGAGGGAGGACTCGAACCTCCGCCGGGACAGCCGCACAGTTCATGACTGCAGCGCCCTAGACTGCTCGGCTAATCCCGCGCGACAGACGTAGAGAGATGACGGTTTTATTGAAAGACAACAGTTGCACCGAAGTGTATGAGGGTGCTCTGGAATGTACAAAAAGCCGGACTTGGTTCCGTGTGATCACCATGGACAGATATCTGCCAATCTTTGCAGCACTTTGAAATCTTACCAACATGTGACTGAACATTTCTCCAAGGTAACTTTCTGTATCCTCTATCCAAGCAATTTATATGTGTACAAGTTCGCTCTCGTAGGCATCATCCGCAGCAATCACAGAAATATTCGTTTTGTAAAGAAAAACCGCCTTTTTCTTGCTGGTTTCATTTATTTGTTCCAGTCGTGTTTCGTCTTTTACTTTAAGGCGTCTTCAGTGGAATAGTTATTCGAGTTTTTGGCTGGCTTCTGCGTTTCCTGTCACCTGGTCACATACTCGAGGTCGCACTATAACTTCACTTAGCCAAAAACAGAAGCAGTTTTTCCTTGACCATTTTCTTGTTCCGTAGCAGTTAGGAAGTTGTGAAGGAAACGTGAAAACGTGCTAATGTTTCGTAAGCGAAGTTGAAGTGCGACTTCCAACACGTGCCCAGATGAGAGAAAATCAAATGCGAGCCAAACACTCGAATAACTATTCCACGAAGATGTCTTAAACTAAAAGAGAAAACGCTTCTGTAAGTAATAAATAAAACTGCAGGAAGAACAAGGCGGTTATTATTTACAAAACGAATTTTTATATGTGCTGGTTTAGAGAGGTAAGAATAAGTCCCTTCTTAAGCGGAAGTAACTTTAAAATATGAGCTACTCGGTGGAAATAAATGAAAATGCGGGAACTTGTTGACAGAGGTCTACCAGTCGCGGGCAGAAAACTGGACGCCACATGGGGAGGGATCAGTGTGAGTGTAGCGCCCAAAGGGGCTGCCCACGCAAGGCGAGGCAGATGAGGGAATGGGAAAAGACAGTGTGTGCGACTCAGCGATCGGTTACGGTCCATAGACAACGTTTGGAAGACTCCAGACGGGGAAGAACCCTCGAAAAACTGGAAGAAGGACGAAGCATAACGACTGTAGTCCAAGGGATTTTTGTCGCTCACAGCGTTGTGTTAGATGCACGGGGAGTGTTTCAAAACACAGGCACCGCTCCTCGAAGGAGAGGTGGTGCTCGAGTGCGGTCGACTACAGCAGCAGATGACCGCTGTGTGATTGCATGTGAAACTGGGCCTGAGACACTTTTAAAATTTTATTTTTGATTAATTTTATGTCATAGTTCTCTAAATCTACGGAAGTTAAATTTTAGTGTGCAAAAACAAATTATCGAAGTTACAAAACTGTTTGAGGGACTGTAGTTAAATGAAGTCGGCACTTCTGCCGAGGAAGGAGGACAACAAGTTAGCTTTTTATATTGGCAGTTATTTAAATTGAAGTTGCAGCCGTAGTAGTTGTTTCAGTTGTTATCTTTATAAAGACAAACTTCAGTCTTTAAAGAAAGGTAAGATATTAAGTTTGCAGCTAATTTACAAAGACAGCAATGTATTTAGTGTATCACCGTGACAAAAAACATGAAAAAGTTTACTCTCTAACTCAGCAGTCCCGTTGATTTTAGCTTAGCAGTGAGGAAACCCAATAAGTATATCTAGTGACCCATATAGCAGTGTTTAATATGTAAATGGCCACGTATAATTATTGAAAGTACTCGTGTCCCGCCCATAACAGTTCTTTGGGTTGATACTGAAAACTGTTTAACACTTATTGTCATTTTGATTTATGTACTTTGATGTGACAACAAGTGCTAATGGTTTCCACTCATATTAACATATTATTTATTAAGAAAATGGGAAAAACAGTGGCAACAAAGCATAAAAAGCAACTTCGACAAAAGTTGCATGAAGATAACAGAAAATATAGCATCCATGACGAAAAATAAAGAGAAGAAACATGCAAAACCATGAAGATAAATGGATCCTCCTATGAAAAAATTTTAATTCAACATCATGAGAAGGAAGCTGAAAGAAAAGGAAAGTAAAGGCTTGAACTAAATCCTGTACCGACTGAGGACGAGTTGGAGACCTGTGCCTCCCGACTGTGATCATATAAATGTCTTCAGTCCCTCGGCAAAGCTGATTCTCAGGTACAGATGGCGTTTCTTTCTAGCCCTTCAAGAAAATCAGCGATCATGGAAAAAGCTTATAAGGGAAAAGCCTGACTGAAAACGTAGCATGCAGAGTCTCTTAGGAGACAAGTAGTCTCCAAATACAAAACTTTTTCACAAATGATAAAATTAGCAGGCAGTTGCCTCCTATGAAGGATGTCAAGTCTACTGTAGACCCAGCAGCTGGGGAAGTACTTAGCTTGCAGAAACGTTAAATGAATGTGGCAGTAAAAGAAGATTTTCGAGCAAGAACACCCAGATATTGAATCAGGTTTTCCAAATTACGCCTGGTGTACATTCTCTCATATTTTGAGATTGTGAGATGAGTGATGAGCAATCATATTTCGAAGACCTGTAGACACTCAATCTTGAAAAAGTTACGGGGTCAGAACCAGCTGTCGAGAAGATCCTACCGAGAACATTTATGTTGTTGGTGTTTCAAACTGCAAGAAAGGTATCAGCCTAATACTCGTCTTCTGCAGTTGCACAAAGGGCTCTTCCAGAAAACTGAGAAATGCAGATTATGTCTATGAGATATGTAGGGGACTCAGCAAAGGTGTTCGGAGTTGACGAGAAGGATGTATCCTACGTCGAGTTTGAACTACTTCTTGCTATTCTCCCAAATCCATACATCAGACATTTTAGGAATACCTTATATTATAAATTTTCAGGAAATTAAGACATTTTTGAAAGTGAATGAGTAGTAATGTAAATTTTTAAATTAAAATAATTAAGTTCTCATGACTTTAAAGTAATACTGCACTGAAATTTATCTTACTGACAGGCAACAAAACTTTCCCAAAACGTCATTTAAGTAGGAAGTGAGGTCTAAATACGTTAACTACTGATTCATCTACAAATTAATATAAGAAAATTAATTTTAACAATTAAAAACAGATTCTACCTCACGTGAGTCCCACGCGTGATAATTTCTTGTCTCGCTTGTGACAGTCTTCGATTGAAATTTTTGTAAGGAAATATTAATAATATTCCATTTATTGCCATTTCATCACATAGAGAATTGTTTTAATAGTATGGATTCTGTGTTTTCAAAGAAAAGTAAGGGCATAATTCACGGAGTTGTCAAATGTTGCCCGCATCTCGTGGTCGTGCGGTAGCGTTCTCGCTTCCCACGCCCGGGTTCCCGGGTTCGATTCCCGGCGGGGTCAGGGATTTTCTCTGCCTCGTGATGGCTGGGTGTTGTGTGATGTCCTTAGGTTAGTTAGGTTTAAGTAGTTCTAAGTTCTAGGGGACTGATGACCATAGATGTTAAGTCCCATAGTTGTCCGAGCCATTTGAACCATTTTTGTAAAATGTTGATGAGCATGTCCGTTTGCTGTCCCACCCGTGATGAGGTTTTTAAGATGGTTAACAACCCCTTTGTAAACATCTAAAACAACCAACAAATCAGCTAATCTAAAAGGTATTTCTATTTATACTTTTTTATATTAGCTTTTGATTGTCTAAAAACGCAGTTGAAGTTCCCCATCCGTGGCAGTGGAATCCCCCCGCTACATTGTGCAACAAGCGAGCAGGGACCCACGCTAGACGAAGAGTGCAATTACAACCATATTCAATGGTACTTCGAGGTACGCATTCCACGCTCATGGGTGTGGTCTCTCTGCCCAACGATATTTATTACGTTGCGTTCCGTTGACAACATGCCATCGGCGGCACCGTTTGCGGCGGCGCCAAGAACATAGGGACTTGACCATCGCGTGCTCTTCTCGGGTGAAATGTACAAAAATGTAAAATTGCACACGTGAAGTTGGACCCGACATTCCAGAAATATGCATTTTTTCAGAGTTTTTGGTATGTTTGCTATAGTTCTGGAGTTTCGGTAAAAAATTTTTAATAGCTCCGTTGAATTTAGTGACAAACAGTTACGATCACAACCCCGAATAGCTGTGAAGCTGGTGAACGATTATCGAGTAATGTACATTTTTTTTTTCAAAGTTCTAGACAGCAATCTTCAATTCCGGCATCTATTTCTGGCAAAGAAAGTAAAATTAAATTAAGTTTGTTAGAATACAACGCAATAAGCAGACGAAAACTTAGTAGCTACCGTTAGTTTGCTGGGGTTGTTAGCAGTCAGACACACACCGACAGTCGACATGTGTGCCGACCTCCACTTTCATGCTCCGATCACAACAACAACAGCGAAATTCAGCCTCCGAACGAAA
This sequence comes from Schistocerca cancellata, assembly GCF_023864275.1. Lineage (NCBI taxonomy): Eukaryota > Metazoa > Arthropoda > Insecta > Orthoptera > Acrididae > Schistocerca > Schistocerca cancellata. The sequence continues at coordinate 434,282,083 of NC_064626.1, read as the reverse complement.
AGCTATGTGTTATGGAAGTGATTCTCTCATTGTTGCAGTTATAAACAATTACATTACGTTTCTAGACAAAACTTTTGGGGTGTTACCCAGAAGTGTGATCAGAACCGTCAGACCTGTAGTGCGATTTCGCGTATTTTCTGTAGTGTTATTATCTCATAATGTATTATCTGCGCAAAATATGTCATTAAGGTTTCCTGTAGAACTCTTGGGGAGCTATCCAGAATTGTGATCACAATTTAATTTTTCGCAAACTGAGCAATAAGATTTTTTATATTAAAAGTTTCCCTGTTACCAGTGTTTTCCTCGCTAAAGTTTGCAGAACTGTTCAAAATTTCGTACTGAGAACTCTAGAACCATATCGTATCTACCAAGAACTCAGAAAAAGAGTTTGTTTTTAGAAAGTCGGGCGCCAGCTTTAACATACTATTGAAGTGGACCAGAAATTTGATAGAGAGCTCTTCAGATAACTAAAGGACTGAAACAAGAATGCTGTCTGGTTCTTACCCTCTGTAACACGCCTGTGCGGAAGGCACTGGATCTCTGGTGTAGAAACTGGATAAACATGGGGACTGAAGTTGGGAACAAATGTAATGCGGAGTTTTGTATGCTGATGACCAGGTCTTTGCAGCGGACGGTGAAGAGGATATATCCTACGTGCTTAGGAAGTTGTTGGAAGAAAATGAAAAGTGGGGTTTGAAAATTAGCTTTGGGAAGACGGAATACCCATGCTGGCAAGAGGAGAGAAGTAACTTGGACACTGGCAGACATCCAATTAAAGTGTGAAAAGAGTTCTAGTACCTGGGTAGTACACTATGACGTGGTGGAAGTTGTGACACAGACATCCAGCAATAGGTCAGGCAGGTAAGGGTGGTTATCCAAAAATCAAATCATGTACTTTCCTCTCAAAATGAGTCTAAATGTTACAATGCGATTTTACAAATCCATCGTAGATTAGGGGAGTGAGTGTTGGGAATTCTTTAAAAACCAAGAGACAGGGCTTTGTAAATGGATCACTTGAGAAACAGCATATAGAGTTTCCCGACCTGAGAGCGTAAGACATAAGGAAATACATGAAACGATACACGCCCACTGCAGTATTACGAATACTCGACACGACAAACCAAAACGTCTGTCCCCTCAAAATCTCGCGGCTCTTATTATAATTACGAACTATTACGTCTTTATGTAATCAATTGTTATTATCGTTATTATTGTAAATAAGATTCCTGCATTTATTATTAACTTATTAACTTTAATTCACTCTAGAAAATATGCATTTCTAATATGAATTTTAAAGTAAATAATTCTACTCCCATCTTCAATGTGATAACTGAGCCTGCTTAGCTGCACACAGACGGCTGATTCGTGGCAGACTCGCTGACAAGGTAAGTCTCAATTCTTCGCCCGTGGGAGTCTCTCTCTGTCTTTGATGTTGCAATTTCAGTCAACGTCGAGAAGCTTGGTTCGCACAATTATGTAGCTGAAAATAGTAATAACACATTAACTCCCATTTGCGGGTTTCCCGAGTATTCGCTGCTTATTGACAACTAAACTGTATCCAAAGCCACTTGATTTCATTGTTCTGTCTGGTTTCAAGCGTGCCAGTTCCTCTGATAAGGCAATAGTCCGATCCACGAACGACGACAGTTCCAGCACGTCGAGACAATGGCGAGGATTGCAGTGTTCCCATTTGCAAGCGACGGTTGCGGTATGCTTACACACGTGCTTCACATGTCAAGAAAGCGTGTGTCCCGTGTGTCTAGCTTGCTTGTGTATAATTTGTCGCTCACCACCACATCAGCCATGACAACTCGCAACAAACGGCATAAAAATTCACTAAATAATTCGCTACTATCGCGTATAATGCTCGCAGTGCAGACAATATTTACAGCAGAATGCTCAGAACGTTACTGAACGCCGATAGGCTGTCCGAGAGAGCGTGACGTAGGTGTGCAAACAAGCCTAAACTCGACCGCCATCGTTCGCGACTCCAAGTATAAACGTAAATAGTTTTGTTGTGGTCTTCAGTCCAGAGACTGGTTTGATGCAGCTCTCCATGCTACTCTATCCTGTGCAAGCTTCTTCATCTCCGAGTAACCACTGCAACCTACATCCTTCTGAATCTGCTTAGTGTATTCATCCCTTGGTCTCTCTCTACGATTATTACCCTCCACGCTTCCCTCCAATACCAAATTGATGATCCCTTGACGCTTCAGAACGTGTCCTACCAACAGATCCCTTATTCTAGTCAACTTGTGCCACAAATTCATTTTCTCCCCCATTCTAATATGTACCTCCTCATTAGTTATGTGATTTAATCATCCAATCTTCAGCATTCTTCTGTAGCACCACATTTCGAAAGCTTCTGTTCTCTTCTTGTCTAAACTATGTATCGTCCATGTTTCACTTCCATACATGGCTACACTCCATACAAATACTTTCACAAAAGACTTCCTGACACCTAAATCCGTACTTGATGATAACAAATTTCTCTTCTTGAGAAAAACTTTCCTTTCCCTAACCAGTCTACATTTTCTATCCTCACTACTTCGACCATCATCAGTTATTTTGCTTCCCAAATAGCAAAACTCATTGACTACTGTAAATGCCTCATTTCCTAATCTAATTCCCTCTGCATCACCTGAATTAATTCGACTACTTTCCATTATTCTCGTTATGCTTTTTTTGAAGTTCGTCTTGTATCCTCCTTTCAAGACACTGTCCATTCTGTTCAACTGTTCTTCCAGGTCCTTTGGTGTGTCTGACAGAATAACAATGTCATCGGTAAACCTCAAAGCTTTTATTCTTCACCATGGATTTTAATTCCTTTGGTTTTCTTTGTTGCTTGCTCAATATACAGATTGAATAGCATTGGAGATACGCTATAACCCTGTCTCACTGTCTTTCCAACCACTGCTTCCCTTTCATGCCCTTTGACTCTTATAACTGCCATCTGGTTTCTGTACAAATTGTAAATAGCCTTTCGCTCGCTGTATTTGACCCCTGCCACCTTCAGAATTTGAAAGAGAGTATTACAGTCAACATTGTCAAAAGCTTTCTCTAAGTCTACAAATGCTAGAAACGTAGGTTTGCCTTTCCTTAATCTATCTTCTAAGATAAGTCGTACGGTCAGTATAGCCTCGCGTGTTCCAACATTTCTATGAAATCCAAACTGATCTTCCCAGAAGTGTGCTTCCACCAGTTTTTCAATTTGTCTGTAAATAACTCGCGTTAGTGTTTTGCAGCTGTGACTTATTTAACTGATAGTTCGGTAATTTTCACACCTGTGAACGTCTGCTTTCTTTGGAATTAGAATTATTATATTCTTCTTGAAGTCTGAGGGTATTTCACCTGTCTCATACATCTTATTCATCAGATAGTAGAGTTTTGACATGTCTGGCTCTCCCAAGGCTATCAGTAGTTCTAAAGGAATGTTGTCAACTCTCGGGGCCTTGTTTCGACTTTGGTCTTTCAGTGCACTGTCATATTCTTCACAAAGTATCTTAATTTACGTCCTCTACCATTTCCATAATATTGCCCTCAAGTACATAGCCATTGTATAGACCCTCTGTATACCCCTTCCACCTTTCTGCTTTTCCTTCTTTGCTGTGAACTGATTTTCCATCCGAGCTCTTGATATTCATACAGGTGGTTCCCTTTTCTCGAAAGGTCTCTTTAATTTTCCTGTGGGCGGCATCTATCTTTTCCCTAGTGAGATATGCCTCTACATCCTTACATTTGTCCTCTAGCCATCCCTGCTTAGCCATTTTGAACTTCCTGTCGACCTAATTTTTGAGACGTTTGTATTCTTTTTTGCCTGTTTCATTTACTGCGTTTTTATATTTTCTCCTTTCATCAATTAAATTCAGTATCTCTTCTGTTACCCAAGGATTTCTAAAAGCCCTCGTCTTTTTACTTACGTGATCCAAGCTGCCTTCACTATTTCATCCCTCAAAGCCACCCATACTTCTTCTACTGTATTTCTTTCCCCCGTTCTTGTCAATTGTTCCCTAATGCTCTCACTGAAACTCTCTATAACCTCTGGTTCTTTCAGTTTATCCAGATCCCATATTCTTAAATTCACTCCTATTTTCAGTTTCTTCGGTTTTAATCAACGGTTGATAACCAACAGATTGTGATCAGAGTCCACATCTGCCCCTGGAAATGTCTTACAATTTATAACCCAGTTCCTAAATTTCTATCTTACTATTATATATTCTATCTGAAACTCCAAACAAATTTTTGAGTTTTCCCTTAACTGCAAAACAAACCCAGCTGGTTTAAAGAAACTTAGAGAAACCTAGTAGAACTAAAGATTTCAGAAAAATCTCTAATCGATCGAACAGCTAAAGTAATTACTAAAGATGAAAATACAAGGTTTCAATGCAAATTTACGGAAAAACCCAAACACATCATCTCAGAAGAAGATAGAAAAATAAGATCAGAAAGAATGAAGAAATACTGGGCGCTAAGTAAAGAACACCACACAAAAAAAGGATTGATCCAACGTACCCGAAGGAGGGTGAAACGAAAGAATAATAATAAGAATAATAATAAGAAGAAGAAGAACAAAATACTATTTAGCGATCACAATATTCGCACTACCGCAGTGCACAATAATTTGTGAGAAAACTGAGGTGAAAAATGGTAAGTCCAAGGTGGAATAAGGTGAATTTTGTTGAAATGATAGACTGTGTTGTTGTCTCATGACGTGTGGTTCATTTGGCAGTGAACTAAAAGAACAATAAATAATTAAATAAAAATAGTCACCTTCGTTCTTAAGATGAGAGGAAATCCATTTAGTTCCTTTAAAAACAAAATTGAAATTCCTTAATTTTTTTACAATAATGCGTAAATGTTGGCGCCACAACACTTTCTGGCGGTTCACCAGTGCGCCGCGACGCACCGGTTTTGAACACTGGAGTAGAAGAAACACAGCCAGGATGGCTAGGCCATGTCAAAAGAATCAGAGAAGATAGCCTAGGAAAACACTTTCATGACAACGTCCTGGAAAGAGAAGAACGGGTGACCACGGAAAGGTTTGTTGTGCGGTATGCGAGAAGCGACAAAGAGAAGAGTAATAGGAAGGCCTAGAAAGAATGGCGAGATATTGGAATTTAGCGACGGAGATGTGGGGTGTGGCCACGTCTGTAGGACCCTCGAACAAAGAGAAAATCTTTGTTTCTGTAACGATAATTTTGGCTTCTGGAAGGAAAAAATCACCAGACTGCCAGAGGTAGTTATGACGTTTTCCATCGTAATGTAAGCCAGAGTTAAGAATAATCAATATATCTTCGTAGTATTTCTTGACCTAGAAAAAATTTTCGACAACTTGGAGTACTGCCGTATAGTTGAATTCCTCAAAAAAGTAGATCAACTCTATAGGTAACGGCGGGTAATATACAATAAGTGCGAGAAAGAAGAGGGAACAATAAGAATGTAAGACAGAAAACACTGCTTTCTACATGTCTGGAGAGCGCTGCTGCTTCGCAGCTGGGTGCTGAATTGATGAGAAGTTGTTAAAATGTTCTTTATTTCATTCCAGGACCGGTTTCGGCTTTTGTATGGACGTTACACTCTAGTGGCCGAAAATGGGTTCAATGTAACAGCCGAAACCGGTCGCGCGCTAAATAATTTTTTAGCAACTGGAGCGGTTATTCATTAAGCAAGATAGAAGAGTGCTCGGATTAAAAAGATTGTAAGGCAGGGGCGCAATCTCCTCTGCCGTTCAACCTGTATATCGAAGAAGCAATAAAGACAATAAAAGAAAGCATTAGAAGCAAGATTAAAATTCAGGTTGAAAGGATGTCAATGGTAACATTCGCCGATGACGTAGCAGCGGTCTTTCAAAGTGAGGAATGGTTATTGTGACCTGTTGAATGGAATGAACAATCTACTGAGCAGGGAATGTAGATTAAAAATAACCCAGTGAAAGACAAAAGTAGTGTGAATTAACAGAACAGAGGTTACATCCTCAACATCAGATCTGGGGACCACGTAGTAGATGAAATGAAGGAATTCTTTGGAAGCGAAATAATGCCTGACGAAGGACGTTAGCCAAAGAGGGCATCTATCGCTATAAGAAGTCCGCTGGTATGAAACGTAGGCCTTAATTTCAGGGAAAATTTTCTGAGAAAGTACATCTTCAGCACAGCTTGGTATAGCAGTAAATCATGGAATGTGTGTAAACCGGAACAGAAGAGAATCGAATCATTTGCGATGTGGTGCTACAGAAGAACGTTGAAAATTTAGTGGAGTGATAGGGTAACGAATGAGGAGGTTCTCCACAGAAACGGCGAGGAAAGGAATATATTTAAAAACACTGACAAGAAGAAGGGGCAGTACGATAGGACATGTGTTTAGACATCAGGGAACAACTTCCATGGTACTAGACGGAGCTGTATAGGGTAAAAACTGTAGAGGAAGAAAGAGATTGGGATATATCCAACAAATACTTGAGGACATGAAGTGTAAATGTTACTCTAGACGGAGGGAGGTTGGCACAGGAGATGAATTCGTAGCGGCCGGCAGAGAAGTTCGAAATAACAGCGAGAAAGATGCAACAGAAAAAACTGGAAGCGTCGCAATATAGTACTACGAAATCGTGTTGGCAACGAAGATGCTGGACAGAACAACGGGTAAGAGCTTCGTTGGAAAATTGGGTGGTTCATGAATTGATTAGGGTATTTCCCGCAGAAGCAAAAGCTAGGGTCAGCTTCCGGTGCAGTGTACAAAGACATAAAGAAACAAGGGGCTGTTCTATCGACATACTTCGTTACCGTTGATGCAATTAAACCACATTTCATTCCTCGAACAAAATCACATGTAAACCTTACGCCACTTCATCTTGAAACAGTTCGTCCTGTTCCATTTCAGTGACGATCTTAACCGAGCTCTTAGTTTTCTGCGACGATTTTCAAGCCGCATTTGCACTCGTGTAAATAATGTCAAAATTGAAACTTCCTGGCGGATTAAAACTGTGTGCCGCACCGAGACTCGTACTCGGGACCTTTGCCTTTCGCGGGCAAGTGCTCTAGAGGTACTGGTGGAATTGAAGCTGTGAGGGCGGGTCGTGAGTCGCGCTTGGATTGCTCAGATGGTAGAACATTTGCGCGCGAAAGGCAAAGGTCCCGAGTTCGAGTCTCGGTCCGGCACACAGTTTTAATCTGCCAGGAGGTTCATTCCAGCGCACACTCCACTGCAGAATAAAAAAAAAAAATTATTGCCCTGAGGTTTACACAAAGACACAAGTATGTTACTAAATACTCTACCATGTAAAGTTGGTGTAGGGAAACCATTAGTTAAACTTCTTACGCTGACCACTAACTAGCTCTCTGGATTCCAGAACGTTGTGAGCATTGCCCTTTCTTCACGTTAATTCTTGTCAGAGTCAGATAAATGATGAACCAATACTGATACGAGCGCATCGGATAGCTAATATTACGGCCAGGAAGTTAAGATCCTCGGCAGTACTTATCCCTTTCATAGCTCCCACTTAAGGAGTTCGCTGTTTTCACGTTTTGCTATTTTATTTGATGTTAACTTTGTGTCCAGGTTCCCTTCTTTTCGCCGCAGTTGTCACATAACCCAAGGGAGTGAAGTTGTGGTGTCCAGCTGTCAATGAATCGTATAAACGTAATTGTGTATTATACTTTAAATATTGTGAATCCTATTAGGGAACACCCCAGTGTCTGCCTAAACAAACGTGGGAAACCGTCTAAATGGCCTTCGTGCCAGACCAACCGTCGTTAATCGGCCGCCCGGTTTCGGTCGTTGTTTGGTTTACCTCCCGGATTGGTAAGCGAGCGCGCTGTGCGTTAAGCTACACGAGCAGGTCTGGACTGACAGCAAGAGCGATGGTTAATATTTTATTTTTATCATTATTATCTCTAAACAAATCGCGTAAATGTAAAGTTGTCAGCAACCCAAAGTCATTGTGTTTTACTAGGTGTGGTCCTGTTGCCGATGGTGTGTCTTTACCTTCTTCCGAACGGATTTGCACTATCAATTATAGGGTACCCTACATTTTAGTGTGGAAGTAAATGAAGAGGACAGTGGCAATGTGATTCTGCGATAAGAATTTGGCAAAGCACATGGTGTGGGTTCCTGCAGTCATGTCCTAGTTCATGAACCGCGGGCAACGTATGAGTGGCCAAGTAAGTGGTCCCGACAGTCGGGATACCAGTTACTTTGGAATAAGGCTGGGCATCTCGGACATATTCTGAGTCGTGGTCACCTTTGTGCTCATACGGCAAAGACTACCAAATCCACCGGTTAGTCCCTCAGCCGTTAGGGGTAAAACCCAATGGGATTCGGGGCAAGTAAGGCTAGCAACCTGCTTCCCTGGTATTTTAAATATGATGCTGGCAACAATCAGAGCAAAATGCTTCGGACCTTTGGAGGTGACGGAGTCCCACCTCTAACTGACAAACCAGGGACTCCTAAGATACGACTTGGCAAACAAATGGTAATGAGATGGGGAGCTATTAATATCAATGGGGGCTACTCTGGGAAGAAGGTAGAGCTGGCAGAGGCTGCAAGTAAGATGGGTCTGGACGTTTTAGCTGTTAGTGACATTCGGGTAAGGGGTGAGAAAGAAGAGGAAGTGGGAGAATACAAGGTCTACCTGTCAGGAGTCAAAGCAGGAATAGCACAATGGGGTGTAGGGCTTTACATCAGGAAAGAAATGGAACCCAGCGTAGTTGCAATAAGGTATGTAAACGAACGACTGATGTGGATAGATTTGACAGTGTCTAGCAAGAAAATTAGGATTGTGTCAGTATATTCGCATTGTGAAGGGACAGATCAAGATAAGATGGATAGTTTTTATGAGGCACTCAGCGATGTAGTTGTTAGAGTAAAGGACAAGGACAGTGTTCTGCTCATGGGTGATTTTAACTCCAGGATTGGAAATCGAACAGAAGAGTATGAAAAGGTTATGGGTAAATTTGGAGAGGATATGGAGGCCAACAGGAACGGGAAACAACTCTTGGATTTCTGTGCCAGTATGGGCGTAGTAATCACAAACTCCTTTTTTAAACTTAAGAACATTCACCGGTATTGACATCTTCAACTTTTATAGTCCTGTCTTCCTCAGTTGCGTGTAATATTACGGTATATTAATAATTTTTACTTATGGACCGTCTGACAGCAACTGAATAAAACACAATTTTAGTGCCATACGCGTTTCGCCTTTATTTTCTGCAAGGCATCATCAGTGGCCTGGAATATGTACATATGTTAGCTATTTTATTTACATTTTTGTCAATGTGCCTATAGGTTATAAACAGTTCTGGTGGTTGGTATTTCCTATTAAGTAGTAATGTTTTGAACTGTACTTACAGGTTGCGTGGACAATTTCCTACATATTACGCTCCTGTTGCATTTTTGGTGTTGTTCTTCTTCTTATGAACGCCAATTTGCGGTTTTTTTCGCCATTCCACAACACTATGCACAGAACGCTTGTTTTAAAGCAATGTTTTGGTTTGTGTTGACGACTGTCAAATGTTTTTGCCAAAGATCGAATGTTATTGCCAAACTTATGAGTGTAACTATTGAAGTATCTGTGGTCTGTTCGTGTATGCATTTGTGCGTGCGTTTGTGTATGTGTGTGTGTGTGTCTGTGTGTGTGTGTGTGTGTGTGTGTGTGTGTGTGTGTGTGTATGTGTGTGTGTCTCCAGATGATGTGGGAATTATTCTCTTTCTTTTTTTTTGTTTTTTGTTTTTTATTATTATTTTTTTATGTTATCATTTCCTTTACTAAGTGTAGTAGGGAGCCTGTGCTGATGTGTGTGTGTTCATTTATCACATGTTTGTTTTCTGCTATGGCTTTCTGGAAGTGGAAGTTTTCTTGCATTTGTATAAGATGTTTGTCATGGTTGCTTCTTCTCATTATTTTCATTTCTTGTTCCATGTTTGTAGGATGATGGTTGTAGTGTTTTAAATGCTCTGCAATATTCTCTGCTAAATGCTCTGCAAAATAGAAATCATAGAACAAAATCTCTCATCCCACAGCAACCTCACCACAGACGCAATAAAAGAAATAACAGATATGCTCAGACTGACAACTGAACAAAACTATTTTCAGTTTGAGAAAGAATATTATCTACAAACTGATGGACTGCCCATGGGATCCCCAATATCAGGAACACTAGCAAACATTTTCATCAGTCACCCAGAAAATCAGGTATTTGATAAGATAACCACAAATGAAAGTTTCAAAATCATATATTGGTACAGATACGTGGATGACATTATTTGTCTGGTAGATGAGCCAAGTGAAAAAATAGATGAACTCCATTCAGAAATAAACAAAGCTCATCAGAACATAAAATTCACACTTGAAAAAGAAAAAGAAAATCAAAGAAATTTTCTTGACATTACAATTAAGAAAGAAAATGGTAAACATACATTTAACATCTTTAGAAAACCAACAGCCACAGACACAATAATACATTCCACATCCAACCACCCCCACAGCCAGAAACTTGCAGCACTAAGACACATGTTACATAGATTAAACAGAATCCCACTCAGCAAGAGAAACTATGGACAAGAAATGAGTACAATCATACAAATAGCTAGGAACAATGGGTATGACACACATGTGGTACACAAGCTCAATCAAAAAATAAAAACACAAATAAAAAACAAACACAACAGTTCCACAATACAAAAGAACTCACAAGCTGAAAACTTACAAACACACTCAACAATCACACACAATGAGAACACCACACAGAAAAGAACCAGATGGTACACCATGACCTACACACATAAACTAACACACAGAGTTGCAAACATCCTAAAGAGACAGGGCTTCAAAATAGGATATAAGCCTGGGCAAACCATTCAAATACACCTAAGCCAGCCAGATACCATGAGAGACAAATTCCAACAATCAGGAATATATAAACTTGAATGTCAAAGTTGTGATGCAGTATACATAGGCATGACATGCAGGAATTTTCAAACAAGATACAAAGAACATATCACATGTTGGAAGTATGAAACAAACCATTCCACATTTGCAGAGCATTTAAAACACTACAACCATCATCCTACAAACATGGAACAAGAAATGAAAATAATGAGAAGAAGCAACCATGACAAACATCTTATACAAATGCAAGAAAACTTCCACATCCAGAAAGCCATAGCAGAAAACAAACATGTGATAAATGAACAAACACACATCAGCACAGGCTCCCTACTACACTTAGTAAAGGAAATGATAACATAAAAAAAATAATAAAAAACAAAAAACAAAAAAAAGAAAGAGAATTCTTTCCACATCATCTGGAGACACACACACATACACACACACACACACACACACACACACAGACACACACACACACATACACAAACGCACGCACAAATGCATACACGAACAGACCACAGATACTTCAATAGTTACACTCATAAGTTTGTCAATAACATTCAATCTTTGGCAAAAACATTTGACAGCCGTCAACACAAACCAAAACATTGCTTTAAAACAAGCGTTCTGTGCATAGTGTTGTGGAATGGCAAAAAAAACCGCAAATTGGCGTTCATAAGAAGAAGAACAACACCAAAAGTGCAACAGGAGCGTAATATGTAGGAAATTGTCCACGCAACCTGTAAGTACAGTTCAAAACATTACTACTTAATAGGAAATACCAACCACCAGAACTGTTTATAACCTATAGGCACAATGACAAAAATGTAAATAAAATAGCTAACATATGTACATATTCCAGGCCACTGATGATGCCTTGCAGAAAATAAAGGCGAAACGCGTATGGCACTAAAATTGTGTTTTATTCAGTTGCTGTCAGACGGTCCATGAGTAAAAATTATTAATACACCGTAATATTACACGCAACTGAGGAAGACAGGACTATAAAAGTTGAAGATGTCAATACCGGTGAATGTTCTTAAGTTTAAAAAAGGAGTTTGTGATTACTACGCCCATATTGGCACAGAAATCCAAGAGTTGTTTCCCGTTCCTGTTGGCCTCCATATATTCACCGGTATACTTGGGAAGGCAGGGGAACCAGATCTGTCATTGACTATATAATAACAGATCAGGAATTCAGGAAGGCTGTGAGGGACACACGTGTATTCAGGGGATTCTTTGATGACACTGATCATTATTTAATCTACAGTGAAATTGGGATTGTGAGGCCGAAATTGCAGGAGGTCAGGTCCATATGTAGGAGGATAAGGGTGGAGAAACTTCAGGATAAGGAAATCAGGCACAAGTACAGGGTTATTACAAATGATTGAAGCGATTTCACAGCTCTACAATAACTTTATTATTTGAGATATTTTCACAATGCTTTGCACACACATACAAAAACTCAAAAAGTTTTTTTAGGCATTCACAAATGTTCGATATGTGCCCCTTTAGTGATTCGGCAGACATCAAGCCGATAATCAACTTCCTCCCACACTCGGCGCAGCATGTCCCCATCAATGAGTTCGAAAGCATCGTTGATGCGAGCTCGCAGTTCTGGCACGTTTCTTGGTAGAGGAGGTTTAAACATTGAATCTTTTACATAACCCCACAGAAAGAAATCACATGGGGTTAAGTCGGGAGAGCGTGGAGGCCATGACATGAATTGCTGATCATGATCTCCACGACGACCGATCCATCGGTTTTCCTATCTCCTGTTTAAGAAATGCCGAACATCATGATGGAAGTGCGGTGGAGCACCATCCTGTTGAAATATGAAGTCGGCGCTGTCGGTCTCCAGTTGTGGCATGAGCCAATTTTCCGCGGGCTACGCGTGAAACTTGCCCGCACGCGTTCAACCGTTTCTTCGCTCACTGCAGGCCGACCCGTTGATTTCCCTTTACAGAGACATCCAGAAGCTTTAAACTGCGCTTACCATCGCCGAATGGAGTTAGCAGTTGGTGGATCTTTGTTGAACTTCGTCCTGAAGTGTCGTTGCACTGTTATGATTGACTGATGTGAGTGCATTTCAAGCACGACATACGCTTTCTCGGCTCCTGTCGCCATTTTGTCTCACTGCGCTCTCGAGCGCTGTGGCGGCAGAAACCTGAAGTGCGGCTTCAGCCGAACAAAATTTTGAGTTTTTCTACGTATCTGTAGTGTGTCGTGACCATATGTCAATGAATGGAGCTACAGTGAATTTATGAAATCGCTTCAATCATTTGTAATAGCCCTGTACATAACAGCGATCTCAGAAAGGTACCAGTTATTTGAATGTAGTCAATTACAGTCATTGGAAAAGGAATGGACAAGGTACAGGGACACAGTACTAGAAGTGGCTAAAGAAAGTCTTAGAACAGTAGTGTGTAAATGTAGGATGAAGCAAACAGCTTGGTGGAATGATACAGTCAAGGCAGCCTGTAAAAGGTAAAAGAAGGCGTATCCAAAATGGCTACAAACCTGAACCCAGGTAGACAGAGAAAGTTATGTTGAAGAAAGAAACAAAGCCAAACAGATAATTGCAGCATCCAAGAAGAAATCGTGGGAAGACTTTGGAAACAGGTTGGAGACTATGGGTCAAGCTGCTGGAAAACCATTCTGGAGTGTAATTAGCAGTCTTCGAAAGGGAGGTAAGAAGGAAATGACAAGTATTTTGGACAGGTCAGGAAAACTGCTGGTGAATCCTGTGGATGCCTTTGGCAGATGGAGGGAATATTTTGAAGAGTTGCTCAATGTAGGTGAAAATGCGATTAGTAATGTTTCAGATTTCGAGGTAGAATGGGATAGGAATGATGATGGAAATAGGATCACATTTGAGGAAGTGGAAAAAATGGTCAATAGATTGCAGTGCAATAAAGCGGCTGGGGTGGATGAAATTAAGTCGGAACTCATCAAATACAGTGGAATGTCAGGTCTTAAATGGCTACACAGGATAATTGAAATGGCCTGGGAGTTAGGACAGATTGCATCAGACTGGACAAAAGCAGTAATCACACCAATCTTTAAACATGGAAACAGAAAAGATTGTAACAGTTACAGAGGTATCTCTTTAATCAGCGTTGTGGGTAAAATCTTCTGAGGTATTGTTGAAAGGAAAGTGCGAGTATTAGTTGAGGACCAACTGGATGAAAATCAGTGTGGGTTTAGGCCTCTTAGAGGTTGTCAGGACCAGATCTTTAGCTTACGGCAAATAATGGAGAAGTGTTATGAGTGGAACAGGGAATTGTATCTATGCTTTATAGATCTAGAAAAGGCATATGACCGGGTTCCTAGGAGGAAGTTATTGTTTGTTCTACAAGATTATGGAATAGGAGGCAAACTTTTGCAAGTAATTAAAGGTATTTACATGGATAGTCAGGCAGCAGTTAGAGTTGACGGTAAATTGAGTTCATGGTTCAGAGTAGTTTCAGGGGTAAGACAAGGCTGCAACCTGTCTCCACTGTTGTTCATATTATTTATGGATCATATGTTGAAAACAATAGACTGGCTGGGTGAGATTAAGATATGTGAACACAAAATAAGCAGTCTTGCATATGCGGATGACTTAGTTGTGATGGCAGATTCGATTGAAAGTTTGCAAAGTAATATTTCAGAGCTAGATCAGAAATGTAAGGACTATGGTATGAAGATTAGCATCTCCAAAACGAAAGTAATGTCAGTGGGAAAGAAATATAAACGGACTGAATGCCAAATAGGAGGAACAAAGTTAGAACAGGTGGACGGTTTCAAGTACTTAGGATGCATATTCTCACAGGATGGCAACATAGTGAAAGAACTGGAAGCGAGGTGTAGCAAAGCTAATGCAGTGAGCGCTCAGCTACGATCTACTCTCTTCTGCAAGAAGGAAGTCAGTATCAAGACTAAGTTATCTGTGCACCGTTCAATCTTTCGACCAACTTTGTTGTATGGGAGCGAAAGCTGGGTGGATTCAGGTTACCTTATCAACAAGGTTGAGGATACGGATATGAAAGTAGCTAGGATGATTGCAGGAACAATGACAGGAGGGTGTCCACAATGAGGAAATCAAAGAAAAACTGGGAATGAACTCTATAGATGTAGCAGTCAGGGCGAACAGGCTTAGATGGTGGGGTCATGTTACACGCATGGGAGAAGCAAGGTTACCCAAGAGACTCATGGATTCAGCAGTAGAGGGTAGGAGGAGTCGGGGAAGGCCGAGGAGAAGGTACCAGGATTCGGTTAAGAATGATTTTGAAGTAATAGGTTTAACATCAGAAGAGGCACCAATGTTAGCACTGAATAGGGGATCATGGAGGAACTGTATAAGGGGGGCTATGCTCCAGACTGAACGCTGAAAGGCGTAATCAGTCTTAAATGATGATGATGATGATGATGATGATGACTAAAAGACTTAAGTTGAAACAAGGCCCCTGGGGTATACGACATTCCCCCAGTGTTACTAACAAGGGAACCTCCCCACCGCACCCCCCCTCAAATTTAGTTATAAGTTGGCACAGTTGATAGGCCTTGAAAAACTGAACACAGATAAATCGAGAAGACAGGAAGAAGTTGTGTGGAACTGTGAAAAAAATAAGCAAAATATACAAACTGAGTTGTCCATGCGCAAGATAGGCAACATCAAGCATAGTGTAAGCTCACGAGCGCCGTGGCCCCGTGGTTAGCATGAGCAGCTGCGGAACGAGAGGTCCTTAGTTCAAGTCTTCCCTCGAGTGAGAAATTTAATTTATTATATAATCAATTTCGCTCTCCAATTCCAGGACATGTTCAGATTTGCTTGGACATATGCAGGATTTGACGGTCTACACACGGAAAAATCTGCAAACGTTAAAAACTTATGTTTTGACGGCGCACAAGGAAAACTGTGCGACTGTGAAACTGTTGCATTTATTTGTTAAAGTTTATGTGACAAACTCTTATGTTTTCATTACTTTCTTGGGAGTGATTATCACATCCACAAGAAAACCTAAATCGGACAAGGTAGAAGAATCTTTTTACCCATTCGCCAAGTGTACAAGTTAGGTGGGTCGACAATATATTCCTGTCATGTGACGCACATGCCGTCACCAGTGTCGTATAGAATATATCAGACGTGTTTTCCTGTGGAGGAATCTGTTGACCTGTGACCTTGCGATCTAACGTTTTCGGTTTTCATTGGAGAGGCACGTCCTTTCGTCTACTAATCGCACGGTTTTGCGGTGCGGTCGCAAAACACAGACACTAAACTTATTACAGTGAACAAAACGTCAATGAACGAACGGACAGATCATAACTTTGCGAAAATAAAGAAAATAAACTTTTCACTCGAGGGAAGACTTGAACCAATGACCTCTCGTTCGGCAGCTGCTCACGCTAACCACCGGACCACGGCGCTCCTGAGCTTACACTCTCCTTAATGTTACCTATCATGCACATGGACTACTCAGTTTGCATATTTTGCTTATTTTTTTCATATTTCCACAGTTCAGTTTTTCAAGGCCTATCCACTGTGCCAACTTATAACTAAATCTGAGGGGGTTGCGATGGGGAGGTTCCTTTGTAAGATCTATGGAGAGCTAGCTACGACAAAACTATTCCGCCAGGTGTGCATGATATATAAAAAGTCTTCTAGAAGACTGTAATCATTGCAGTTCTTTAGAAGACTGGCGCTGACAAGTGTGAATACTACCGAACCATAAGTTTAATAGATCATGGTTGCAAAATACACACATAAATTATTTACATAAGAATGGAACAGCTGGTAGGACCCGATCATAGGGACGAATAGTTTTGATTTCTGAGGAATGGAGGAACAGGTGGGGTAACACTGACACTACGATTTATTATGGAAGGTAGACTGAAAAAAGGCAAACACATCTTTATAGCAATTGGAGATTGTTGTTGTTGTGGTTGTTATGGTCTTCAGTCCTTAGACTGGTTTGATGCAGCTCTCCACGCTACCCTATCCTGTGCAAGCTTCTTCATCTCCCATTACTTATTGAAACCTACATCCTTCTGAACCTACTTAGTGTATTCATCTCTTGGTCTCCCTGTACGATTTTTACCCTCCAAATTTGTGATCCCTTGATGCCTCAGAACATGTCCTACCAACCGGTTCCTTCTTTTAGTCAAGTTGTGCCACAAACTCCTCTTCTCCCCAAATCTATTCAATACTTCATCATTAATTCTGTTATGTTATTGGAGATTAAGCTTTTTATAGTGTTGATTGGACTACGCTCTTTTAAATTTTGAGGGTAGCAGGGATACAATAGAGGGAACGAAATGTTATTTACAACTTGTACAGAAACCAGTCTGTAGTTATAAGAGTCGGAGTACTACGTGAAAAAGGAGTAGAGGTTGGCAAA
Organism: Schistocerca cancellata; assembly: GCF_023864275.1. Taxonomy (NCBI): domain Eukaryota; kingdom Metazoa; phylum Arthropoda; class Insecta; order Orthoptera; family Acrididae; genus Schistocerca; species Schistocerca cancellata. The sequence goes on along the minus strand of NC_064626.1, from coordinate 434,264,821 downwards.
TGAGTGAGACAGGTTTGTAGCCTTTCCCTGATATTATTCAATTTGCACACTGAGTAAGTAGTAAATGAAATGAAGAAGATATTTCGATAGGGAATTAAAAAGTTCACAGATAAAAATGGTTCAAATGGCTCTGAGCACCATGCGACTTAACTTCTGAGGTCATCAGTCCCCTAGAACATAGAACTACTTAAACCTAACTAATGTAAGGACATCACACACATCCATGTCCGAGGCAGGATTCGAACCTGCGACCGTAGCGGTCGTACGGTTCCAGACTGTAGCGCCTAGGACCGCTCCGCTACACCGGCCGGCCACAGATAAAAAAGAGAAGTAGTAACGTGTAAATATTTAAGAAGCCTTTTGCGGGGGAGATATTTGTTCAGAAGTGAAATGTGGATGCTAATGAATTCAGTCGAGAAGAGAATAGAAGCTTTGAAATGTGATGCTACAAAAGGGTGCAGAAAATTATATGTGTAGATTGAATAAGTAATGAAGAGGTACTGAACGGAATGGGGAGAAAAGAAATTTATGGCACTACTTGACTAATATAAGGGATTGGTTAACAGGACACTTATTGAGGTATGAAGGAATAGTCAATTTGGTAGCGGAGACAAGTAAGGGTTGAAGAAGGGGGGGGGGTAAAAATGTAGAGGGAGATCTAGGCATGAATTTAGTAACCAGGTTTAAATGGATACGGCTTGTCGTAGTATTTGGAAACGAAGAGGTTGTACTGGATAAAGTATGGTGGAGGGCTGCATCAAATCAGTCGGACTGAAGATAGAAGACACACATATTAGTGAGGATGAAGCACAGAGCAACTTGGAATATTTTGCTTAGGTTCACTTAAAAGTTAGAGGAATTGTAATCTTTCAGTGTGCTGCCTTTAATAGCGCAGTGAGAGCCTTTGGGTGCAGCCGCTGCAGGCAGCTGTTGCGGGCTGCAGTCTGCGTGCGCAGCCGGTGAAGCGGCGCAGCGCGGTGGCGACCTTGCCAGGACCTGGACGCAGATCGGAATGCCCGATAGCGGCTGTGCTCTGCCCGGTGCGCCAGCGCAGCCGCCAGCCTGCCTTCCTCTTCTCAGCAAATCTGGCGCACAGTGGAGCGTGCCGACCGCGCTGCCCCTCTCCGGCTGTGGCTCCAGAGCCTATTACTGAATCAGCTCACTTTCAGTACCCGTTCACAATGCTCTTCCCACTACTGCACAGTGACGGTCGTCCCAGCATTACAATAGCTCAAATGTGTGCTTCCCTTTCTGCGAGAACACGTGAAACGAAGGAACGGGACACCCTTTCATCACATTATGCGCTACGTCTGCCCTGCGATATTGCCTCAAGAGAAAACAGAAGTGTGGGTAGCATTGACAACTTAAATTAGTCTTCCACTATAATGTTTTATATGCTGTGGATAAGTCAGAAAAACTCAAAATACACATTGTAACAGTCGTGTAGGAATGGGCCCACCTAGGTTCGCTGTACGTAATCCATCTGTAATTTATACTCCAGAATATAGTGTATAGCATCAAGAAGTGTACTTCGCACCAATATTACTATTCCTCTGCCTATTCCATATGCAAATGCAGTGACAGAATATTTGACTCTATGCACCTGAGTTAGTTAAATGTTCCATAGATAATTTGAAATATTATTTGATTCAAATGGCTCTGACTACTATGGGACTTAACTTCTGAGGTCATCAGTCCCCTAGAACTTAGAACTACTTAAACCTAACTAACCTAAGGACATCACACACATCCATGCCCGAGGCAGGATTCGAACCTGCGACCGTAGCGGTCTTGCGGTTCCAGACTGCAGCGCCTTTAACCGCACGGCCACTTTGGCCGGCTGCGTGATTCTGGCCTGACGTATAAACACCCCAGAGAACGCCGTATTTCGAAATTCTGTTTTCGTGTTCCACAAGTGTCACGTGTGACGTGGTTTGTGACGCATGTTTGTTTGTGTGTGTGTGTGTGTGTGTGTGTGTGTGTGTGTGTGTGTGTGCGTGCGTGCGTGCGTGCGTGCGTGCTTGCGTGCGCGCGCGCGTTAGAGACAGAGAAAGAGAGAGATCTGTCGATTTGTTACTACGATAGCAGCACGTCTCCGCTCAGGTCCACTTGATAAACGACCCAAAGAAAACTTATAATAGGTCGCAGTGCGTTTGTTTGCGATCCCCGTAACAGATGCTCTGTATTGTCTAAGAAATATTATCCGTAGCACTGTCTCCGACTAGCACCTATCGTAGCTAGAAACACCCTTCTCAACGCTGTTGCATCTTTAAAAGTTCACGGTTTCATTCTACAGTAGTATAAGCACTTTTTTGCATTTCAACTGAGGAGTTACCTGATTGAGAAGTAGCGGCTCCGGCCTCGGAAACTGGCTTACGGCCGGGAGAGTGGTGTGCTAACCACATGCCTCTCCATATCCGCATCTGGTGACGGCTATGGGCTGAGGATGACAAGGCGGCCGGTTGGTACCTTCGGCACCTCCATGGCCTGTTGAGGCGTAGTTTAGTTTAGTTTTTAGCCTTCCCATCGGATATACTACAGTCTGTCTTTTTCCTATAAATTTTTCCCCTAGTACCACAGTAGAAGTTCCCTAGTTTCTTAACAAATGTCCTGTCATCCTCTCCCTTCGTTTAGCCAGTGTTTTCCACATACTCTTTTGCTTGCCGAATCTGCAGAGGACTACATTACTTATCCTATTAGTCAACTTACTAAAAAAATCACTCTGTAACGCCACAATTAAATCTCTTCAATTCTCTTCTTTTGCGGTTGACCCACTGTCTATGAATCACTACAGAACAGTGCTGTGCTTCAGACATACATTCTCGGAAATTTCTTTCTCAAATTAAAGCCAGGATTTGATACTATTAGATTTGTTTTGGCGAAGAATGGTCTTTTTGCCTGTGATGGTCTTCTCCTTCCTTAGTCAGTTATGCATTATTTTCCTTCTGAGACAACGTAATTTAAAATTTATGTAAAGCCATGGTTTGCACACGTTTGTATTGTCACTTCATCCCACAACAGTTGCAGTTGTAAACAGACCATCTTCAGGTATACTGTTGACATCATAATCAGGTGTATGACAATCAGTGTCAACATTTAGCCAGAAAGCCAATACGCCATTTCAACTATAAATCTGCAGCATATACATCGTATGGTAAATCCGTGGCGAAGCACGTGGCAATCAAGCTGCTGCAGTCTGTGTTCATTTACGGGACATCAGATTTCAGTTAAGCGACCGTCTGCAAGTCACTGATACGATTACATCAGGTTAAAGGAAGGTTCCTGATGATAATGTACTCGACACCAAGGAACCTTCGTATCAGTGACTCGAAGACGGTCACTTGACTCACATCGGTTATCCGTAAATAAGTACAGATTACTTCTGTTTTTGATGGTTTTGTGACACCGTTTTTCAACGAAATTTCTTCACTTTCTATTGCAAAATCAAGTTATCTGACGGACCCACACGTCCGCTCCACAAGAAAGGGTTACTGAAACGCAATGTACACGGAATAAAAGTTTAATTTTAAGGGCAATGTACTTGTATACGGTCCCGCAGATACGACACCGATGCGGAATATCCCTTACCACTTAGACAAATGACGTTTCTCGAAACTTCGCGAGGACCTAGCGAATTATGCGATTGCAAATCAGTGAAGCTGTCATAAAAGACGAGTTGTACTCATGCTCTTAAGAAATCTATACGCAATTCCATTACTCAGCAACTACATCTTTCAGTTGTCACAGTTCTGCGTAGCGTCCAGTCAGTTGCGTATGTTTGTACTAGCAGCAGCAGCAGCAGCAGCAGCAGCAGCGGAAGCTACAGTCAAGCACACATCGGACCGCGACGGAGTCCTCTCGCCTGTTAGACACACTGAAGGAGATAGATGAATTAATGCCTACTTTGTTGACTGTTGCTCGTTGACGTCACTGTTTCACTCTGACGTAATTTTTGCGCACCAGTGCACCTTTTTTCGCATTTCTCTAAATGCTTGCCTACTCCTGCGTAATCTAGCCGTTCTCTCAGCTGTCTCTTCGTGGTAACCAAACAATTTTGGTGGTAGGTAACGCGCAGTGCTTTGCTAGGTTTTGTACTAATAAATCCAGTTAATCCGATAGTTTATCGAGCTTAAACAAACAGTTTTACTGTCTAGCGTGAAATTTTCGTGCATGTTTATGGTGCTGAGCTACAAAGTAACTTTTTGCCAAATTGGTGTAACATTTGGCCAAATTATATGTAATGGTTTTGTGTAAAATTTCTATTTGTGTGTGATGCTACTGTCTAATAATAACATTATAAGAAATATTCTAAGTAAGGTGGTGCCTCTATAGCGATCTGTTAGAACACAGGAAAATCTTTGGTTCGAACAGCCCCATACAGATATTCTATCCAGACGCTGTCAATTTGTATCCTAATAATTGCCATCCCTTCTCCCCCTTCCTCTTTTCCTTCAGCAGTTGTTTCTGGGATGCTGGAAGTCTTTGCGTGGCAGTGTGCGTTACATTTCTCTCTGTGTATACGGGGTGTTTCACAGTTCATATTACAGCCTCCTAGAGGTCGTAGAGGGGGAATTAATGAAGTCTTGATAAGGAGCTCATGTATGGAAATGCACCGTATGAATATGAAATAAATTTGAAGATCGTATCAATTTCCAGTCTCCCGCTTCGTGGTACCCACACAAACCGAGAATTATGACATCACATACTATTTTCATCCGAGTACAACATCGGCTTCGCAAATAGGAGGGTTGACTTTGGTGCTCCACAGACTTACTATAGTCTCGAGTTTGAAGAGGACATCCTTAGTCACGTGGAAGAGAACCCGACGATGAGTCCCCGAAACACTGCCCATACCATGGGCTCTTGGTCAGAACTTCGCTGCGTGCCTACCGTGAAGCGGGAGATTTGAAACTGATCCGACTTCAAACTTATTTAACATCCATACGACACATTTCCGGACATGGGTTCTCTATCGAACGTTTAGTGCGAAATCCCCTCTACGACCCCACGCAGTAATTAACAGGAATTGTGAAACATACATCCTGTTAACTCTGACAAAATGGAAATGTCGTGTGGCTAGGGCCTCCCGTCGGGTAGACGGTTCGCCTGGTGCAGGTCTTTCGATTTGACGCCACTTCGGCCACCTGCGCGTCAATGGGGATGAAATGATGATGATTAGGACAACACAACACCCAGTCCATGAGCGGAGAAAATTTCCGACCCAGCCGGGAATCAAACCCGGGCACTTAGGATTGACAATCTGTCACGCTGACCACTCAGCTACCGGGGCGGACGTTAACTCTGATACGCCACATATTATGACCACAGCGCACCGCGAGATTCAAAGCGGCCTGGTTGCGTTGCGGGCCGTGACGCGGTAAGGACACGATTTATGCGGGGCGTAGTCGAATGAGGAAACACCCGGGGAGTACAGAAAGATAGGCTGTGGCACGTACGTCACGCCGGCCGGTGTGGCCGAGCGGTTCTAGGCGCTTCAGTCTGGAACTGGGCGACCGTTACGGTCGCAGGTTCGAATCCTGCCTCGGGCATGGATGTGTGTGATGTCCTTAGTTTAGTTAGGTTTAAGTTCTACGGGACTGGTGACCTCAGATGTTAAGTCCCATGTGCTCAGAGCCATTTGAACCATTTTGAATGTACGTGACAGCACGTGACACTGCAGGTCTTACGACTGCCAGAAGCAGTACCCGGCGAAGAGCGAGCAGCTATTTCAGACGAATTTAATAATTCTCGACTCTGATTTTAAATGCGTGCAATTTCTCGAGAGCACACTACAAAGTTAAGATCTTTAGTGGGTATCCTTTCAATTACATATTGATTTCCCGTGCCCCTGCACGAAGCCGAGAGTAACGTCACAAGTTCGTTGCGGGGCCCGTATTTCTCACGGGCCTCTGGAATCACCCTACTGACGATGCGGGGCGCAAATGGCGAATTCCTCTGACATACGCGACTTCGACAAAGGGCATGTAGTTATGGCCTGGCGCCTGGAAACGAGCATATCGGAAACGGCAAAGGTGGTCGGTTTTTCGCTTGCTACTGTCGTGGGCGTCTGTGGAAATTGTTCGAAGCACAGAGGAACCACGAATAGGAGACAAGGTGACAGACCTCCACGGTTAATCACAGAACGTGGAGGTCGGAGGTTCGCCCACTCCTTAAAGCAGGATAGGTGGCCATCTGTGGGAGATTTGACGACAGAGTACAATGGTGGTGCAGTTACGTTTGGGAATATACCGTTCAGCTCACATTACAGAACGTGGGGCTTCGCAGCAGACTACCTTTACCTGTCCCCATGTTGATCCAAAAAATCATCAGTTACGGTTGCAGTCGGAACGGGAACATCGAGACTACGCCGTATATCAATGGAAAGTCGTCTGGTCGGATGTTACGTCTCTTGTTACACCAGGTCGATGGTCGTGTACGGATATGACGCCTTCCAGGCGAGCAGCTGCTCGGAATACGCACTGCGCTACGGACGCAGGCTGGTGTGGGACATTTGCCTGTGCTTCTGTGGAACTTGTGATAGTAATCGAAGGCACAATGACAGCTGTGGACTACATGAACTATATTGAGGACTACAAGCAATGCCTTAAAGCTTGATACCTACACCTCGATGACGATATCGTCTTTCAGCAAGATAGCTCTCTATATCACGAGGCCTGAATAGTGCTACCGTGATATGAGGAGCATGATAATGCTTACGTTGATGTCTTGGCCATCAGATTTACCTGGTCTGGACCTAATGGGGCTCACTTGGGACACTATCGGGCATGAGCTGCCCACCCACAAACAACGGGCCCGTAACTTATGGCAGTTGCGTGAGTTGTGTGTAGACTTCTGGTGTCACATACCTCCGGAAACCAGCAGAAGGTGGCCCTAAATGCTATTAAGCAGGTTGTATTAATATTTTGGCTCATCAGTGTATATATTGAGGCAGCACAATGATTCATGATGACCGAAGTAGGGTAGATATACACTGAAGAGCCAAAGAAACTGGTACACCTGCCTTGCGAGCGCGCTAATGCGCTGCTTCCTGGACTCGGGTAGGCGCGCCGGCCCCTGATCGAATCCGCCCGGCGGATTAACGACGAGGGCCGGTGTGCCGGCCAGCTTGGATACGGTTTTTAGGCGGTTTTCCACATCCACCTAGGTGAATACCGGGCTCGTCCCCACGTCCCGCTCAGTTACACGGCTCGCAGACATCTGAACACTTTTCGCACTATTCCATGGATTACACTAGCCACAGACTGTTGGGGTACACTAATTCCTTCCCAGGGGGGTATGGGGTGGCAGCAGGAAGGGCATCCGGCCACCCTTTCAACTAACATTGCCACATCCGATTAACCATGCCGACCCTGCGTATCCGCGGGAACAATGGCACAAGCAAAAGAAAGAAAGAAAGAAAGAAAGTTCATGTCTGGGGAGTCTGGTGGTAATCGGAAGTATTTAAACTCAGAAAAGTGTTCCTGGAGCCACTCTGTAGCAATTTTTCTGCTGGAATTTCCCAAGTCCGTCGGAATGCGCAGTGTACATGAATGGATGCAGGTGAGCAGACAGGATGCTTACGTACGTTTCACGTGTCAGAGTCTTATGTAGACGTATCAGGGGTCTCATATCACTGGAACTGCACACGCCCCACACCATTACAGAGCCTCCACCAGCTTGACCAGTCCCCTGCCGACATGCAGGGTCCATGGATTCATGAGGATTTCTCCGTACCCGTACACGTCCATCCGCTCGATACTATTTGAAACGAGACTCGTCCACCAGGCAACATGTTTCCAGTCATCAACAGTCCAATGTCGGTGTTGACGGCCCAGGCGGGGCGTAAAGCTTTGTGTCGCAGTCATTGAGGGTACACGAGTGAGCCTTCGGCTCGGAAAGCCCATATCGATGATGTTTCGTTGAGGGTTCGCATTCGCACACTGACACTTGTTGATGGCCCAGCACTGAAATATGCAGCTATGTGCGGAAGGGTTGCACTTCTGTCACGTGAAACGATTATCTTCAGTTGTTTTAGGTCACGTTCTTGCATGATCTTTTTCCGGCCGCAACGATGTTGGAGATTTGATGTTTTACGGGATTCTTGATATTCACGGTACACGGGTGAAATCGTCATACCAATTTGCCTGAAAGAGAGAATCTGTTGATAGGTAAAGTCCTGCGGTATCAAGGAATTGTCAATTTGGTGATAAAAGAAAGTGCGGGCGATAAAAGTTACAGAGGGAGGCCAAGGCTTGAAAACGAGTAAGCAGATTCAAAAGGATTCAGGCTGCGGTTTGTATGCATAGATGAAGAGGCTTGCACAGAATAGACTAGCATGGAGAGCTGCATCAAACCAGCCTCGTAACTGAAGACTACAAGAATCACCACATAGGAACTGAAATGTTAAACCTTTTAACTATCACCTCGGAGAAAATAGAGTTATATAATACATTTTTGATTTGTTTCGAGGTATATGTCTGCAGTCCTTGTGCAGAATGGAATTCTCTCGCCACAGTGTCGTAGTACACTGTTACACGAACGAAAACCATAAGGAGCCACTCATTGATAGCATGTCGTGCGGTAATTCGCTTTCGGCACGAGCGGGAATGTTGCAGCTGTCTCAGTGAAGTACAAATGACTTTCTTACTGGCCTTACAACAGACATTTTATTTAGAGTTCATACCTTACGCATTCTCTTGTAATTTATTGTGAAAGAGACTTCCGTTAATACAACCAAACAACTATGGAAATTATTTTATAACTCTCGTGTGTGAATTTCTAGCACAGGAACCTCATACCTGTCATTAAATAGATCCGCCCCTAGTTCATATGCCTTCGAGAATATTGTGATTCGTTCAGTTTAATGTCGTGTTCAGAATTCTGATGGTTCTTTGGGAGATAAGGGGAGTTTTAATTTAAAAGATCCGGTGCGCGTATCAGCGAAAAAGTATCGGCGTTCCGGACCAGGTGAACCGGATGTCCTTGCGCTGCGCTGTATCCAAAACTCGTAGCGCGCCAAAGTTCACGGCGGCCCACAATCAGTGCTTTCTCTTTCCGTCTGGCCGCCGGCTTAGATGTTCCGCGCCTTACTCATTGCGACCCACTGATATTTCTGCCGGCCAGCCTATAGCCGTTGCTGCGGTCGATAGACGCTGCGAAGCCGTCAGGCGTAGGCTTCCGCGATAGTAAAGGGCGGCACCGCCCCTTCTTGGAGCCTCGGTGTAGGAGATACGTGTAGTCGGCAGGAAAAGAACAGTTCGATAGGTTCACAGTTTTTCATATGAGGCAGAGAAAGTGTTCCGTAGAGAATCATGAAGAAGCGAGTTCATGCAGCATTACCTAAACACATACGAAGTTCGGGACTACCTGCTGGTTAGTGGATATTGAATATAGTGTGTAAAGATGAAGCGATTAGCACACTGTAGTGAGAGATCGAAGGCAGCACGAAACCAGTCGAAGGCCTGATGATACAAGAAGCAGCTAGCTCCGACTCTGATGCCTTCTGAAATATTTTTAATAAAAAATAATTATTGATTTACAGTGAGGTGATAAAAATCCTGAGATACCTCCTAATATCGTGTCGGACCTCCATTTGCGGCGTAGTGCAGCAACTCGACGTGGCATGGACTTAACAAGTTGTTGGAAGCCCTTCAGAAATATTGAACCATGTTGCCCGTATATCAGTCCATAAGTGCGAAAGTGTTGCCGGTGCAGTATTTTGTGCGCGAACTAACCTCTCGATTATGCCCCACAAATTTTCTATGGGATTCATGTTGGGCGATCTGGGTGGTCAGATCATTCTGGGTGGTCAGATCATTCGCTCGAACTGTCCAGAGCGTTATCCAAACCAAACGCGAACTATTGTGCCCCAGTGACAAGGTGCATTGTCATCCGTAAGAACTCCATCGTTGTTTGGGGACATGAAGGGCTGCATATGGTCTCCAAGTAGCCGAACATAACTATTTCCAGTCGGTTCAGTAGGACCAGCAGACCCAGTCAATTCCATGTAACCACGGCCCACACCATTATGAAGCCACCGCCAGCTTGCACAGTGCCTTGTTGACAACTTGAGTCCACGGTTTCGTAGGGTTTGCGCCATGCTCGGACGCTGTCACCAGCTCTTACAATTGAAATTGGGACTCATGTGATCAGGTCACGTTTTTCCAGCGGCCTAGGGTCCAACTGATATGATCGCGAGTCCAGGAGAGGCGCTCCAGGCGATGTCGTGCTGTTTGCGAAGGCATTTGCATGGGTCGTTTGCTGCCAAGGCCCATTAACGGCAGACTTCGCCGAACTGTCCTAACGAATACGGTCATTATACGTTCCACGTTGATTTCTTTGATTTCTACCGTCATTTCACGTAGTGTTGCTTGTCTGTTAGCAGTGACATCTTTACGCAATCGCCGCTGCTCTTCGTCGTTACGTGAAGGCCGTCGGCCACTGCATTGTCCGTGGTGGGAGTTAATGCCTGAAATTCTACATCTACGTAATAACTCTGCTATTCACAATAAAGTGTCTGGCAGAGGGCTCAATGAACCATCTTCAAGCTGTCTCTCTACCATTCCACTCTCAAATGGAGGGCGGGAAAAACGAGCAGTTAAATTTTTCTGTGTGTGCCCTGGTTTCTCTTATTTTATCGTGATGGTCATTTCTCCCTATGTAGGTGGGTACCAACAGAATGTTTTCGCAATCTCGAGCGGTCTAAGGCGCTGCAGTCATGGACTGTGCCGCTGGTCCCGGCGGAGGTTCGAGTCCTCCCTCGGGCATGGGTGTGTGTGTTTGTCCTTAGGATAATTTAGGTTAAGTAGTGTGTAAGCTTGGGGATTGATGACCTTAGCAGTTAAGTCCCATAAGATTTCACACATATTTGAACTTTTTTTTCCCTTTTTTTCGCAATCGGGAGCGAAAACTGCTGATTCAAATTTCTTGAGAGGATCCAGTCACAACGAAAAACGCCTTTGTTTTAATGATTGACGTTCCAATTCACGTGTCATGTCTGTATCACTATCCCCCTATTTTGCGCTAATACAAAAATTTGGTATTCTCAGCGCACTCTTGATACTGTGGATCTCGGAATATGGAATTCCCTAACGATTTCCGAAATGGAATGTCCCATGTGTCTAGCTACAACTACTGTTCCACGTTTAAAGTCTATTGCTTCCTGACGTGCGCCCATAATCACGTCGGAAATCTTTTCATGTGAATCACCTCAGTACAGATAACAGCACTGCCAATGCACTGCCCTTTTATACCTTGTGTGAACGATACTACCATCATCTCTATACGTGCATATCGCTATCCCATGACTCTTGTTACTTCAGTGTATTTATCATAGTAAGATTAGGACTATCAAGCGGTATATTACATATTTTTGTTTATATTTGTTACGACACACCTGTTGCAAGGCGTTTTACTTGTAATTTAAAAACATAAACAGCTATAACAATGGTAGCAGTAGTAGCTTCAGCATAAAAAAATCATAAATTATATTTGTTCATGATCACTTACACACAGGTAAACTTAAACACAATACGTTATTGTTATTTTAGTTTTTCACATGTGACGGTATGTATGTTCATTGAAATGTTAAATGACTCAATGATGTTTAAAGTGTCTAACTCTTTTTGTTTGTCTTTACGAACCTTTTGTGGATTAACCACATCTGAAGATGGTAATTTTTTGTCGAAACAGATCATGTGAATTTCTTTTAGATATCTAAGCGATCGTTGACGTAATAAATTATTTATTTAAACTGAGGGCACTAGCAGCAATAGACTTGAGAGAAGGAATGGGAGAGAAGGAAAAAGAGGAGTGTGGGAGAACACGAGTAATGAAGACAGGAGAAAAGAAAGTAGCCATACTGAGAAGCGGAAAGAAAAGGAAGTGGAACTGGAAGAAGATAGAAGTATTTGCTTTTTTGTTTGATATGGAGAACAAGGTGTGTATGTTAATTATCTGGGGAATAGTTATGAGGTGAAGAGGAATTGCTGCAGCTTTTTCTTAAATGTAACACGGCGTTGAATGAAGGGTAGAGTGCAGGTAGTTTGTTCCAAACACAAAAATGGTTCAAATGGCTCTGAGCGCTATGGGACTTAACAGCTGAGGTCATCAGTCCCCTAGAACTTAGAACTACTTAAACCTAACGAACCTAAGGACATCGCACACATCCATGCCAGAGGCAGGATTCGAACCTGCGACCGTAGCGGTCGCGTTCCAAACACAAGTAACCGCCAAAAGGAAGGAGTTTGCGAATGTTTATGTTTTGTGAATGGGACAGGTTACTTGATAAGTGGAACCTAGTATTGCGATTATAATGAAGTAGCGGGTAATTGATCTCTGATACGGGATACTGGGCTGCATGCGCACTGAGAAGTAGATGAAGTAGACGCAGCTTATGGTAGTCACGTAATAAATTCTGGCCGCAATCTTTCATGGTCAGACAGAGTGATGCTGAAGACGTGATGCTCAAGAGCATTCATGACTAAGTCTAATCATCTAGACTTTTCACTGTCGTGCTCAATTACTCCCGCAGTCGGTGAAGCTTTGCAGCGCGAGTGATGGCACAAGTTTATGTTTCACGTAATGTGGAAATATGTTTCGATTCTTCCGGAGGAGATAAATGAAAACTGACGTTCTGCACGTGTCGACAGTATTTTCTGCCCAGCTGAGGTGCTTACCCAATGTGACACCCAATTCTCTGCCCTCTTCTGATGCTTTATTTGGATACCAACAAGGAGAATGGGAGGAAACGGTTCGCAGATTTCGGAACTAATTTCTCATGGGATACTAACATTACTTGGAACTTTTTGGCATTTAGGTTAAGGCCCGCGTTTTGCTCCCATATGAACAGTGAAAATATAGGCGTAATCTGATTAGATCGAATTCAACATTGCGGTCGACTTTCCCGACGGTTCTCTCGATATACTGAAGTGTTACGGTAGAGTTTTTGTCTTCTTCTCAGCGTACTGCGTCGACAGTGTATTTCGTGTAGGTGACTAATCAATCTGTGTATCGTGGTAAGTCACAAGCGATCACAATCAGTTTAAGTGCCAGAAGCCCGTACTTCGTTACAGTTACATTAGTTTATTATATCAATTTTATAGAATTTTTCGAGAATGAATACATAAATAAATACAAAATATTCTTTTTAAATATCGTTGGTTGGAAAGTTTCCCTTCATTCGCACTAATGAGGTATAATTCTTTCGATAAGGAAGAGAGTTTGGTTTTAAATGTTACTGCTTCGTTCGGACAACTACCTGGGTTGTAATGGACAGTGTAACCTCTTGTCTGTGCTGCTGAAGACAGTAAAAGGAAATAAAGATCGTGAAAGCTGGAGTTGCCTCGTCGTCTTTTGCAATGGCCACCAGAAAATAGGCCGCCGAACGTAACAGTCCTAACCAAAATGCGGATCAGCATCAACAGTGTCACCGCGTAAAATCAGTACAAGACAGAGAGAAGATGAAAAGAAAAATGGTGCGTTTCCTCGTGTGTTCGTTTAGTATGTACGAGAGCATTACGAATATGTTCACCAAACTACAGTGACAGACGCTACAAGACAGGGTTTGTACAGCTCGGAGAAGTTTTCCGAGAGGAGACGCGGGAGGTAGAGCGGGATTCAAATCTAAATCCGGCCGTACAGCTTTATGTTTTCTGTGGTTTTCCTAATCTATTATGGCGACTGCCTGAATGAATTCCTTCGTCTTTGGCCAAGATTGTTCCCTTCTCCACTGACCCAGCTGTCGACGGGACTGTAAATGCTGTTTCTTCATCTTCGCTGGTCAGTGGTAACTAGTACTTCGACGAATCAAAGCGCGAAATGTAGCCGAAATTCTCATGGATTCTTGATGACTAGACTGAGCTAAATCGGCGAGGGCAATGCGGTGAAGAGAAGCGCAATGTCGTAAAAATAGAAAAAAATAATAATTAGTATTGACTTGTTAGATGACGGACAGTTTGGCTTAAGGAAATGTAAACGCACAAGAGAGGCAATTCTGACGTTGCAGTTGATAATGGAAGCAAGACTAAAGAAAAATCAAGAAATGTTTATAGAATCTGTCGACCTGGTAAAAACGTTCGACAATGTAAAATGGTGCAAGGTATTCGAAAATCAGAGAAATGTAGGGATAAGCTATAGGGAAAGGCAGGTGTTATACAATATCTACAGGAACCCGCGAACGAAGTGCACGAGATAAAAAAAGATGTAAGACAGGGATGTAGTTTTCGCTTCTGATATTCTCTCTATATGTCAAAGAAGCAATGACGGAAATAAAAGAAAGGTTCAGGAAAGCAATTAAAATTCAAGGTGAAAGGATATAAGCGAAACGATTTGCTGATGACATTGCTATCTTGAGTGAGGTACAGGATCTGCTGAATGGAATGAACAGTCTAATTAATACAGAATGTGGATTGAGAGCAAATCGAAGAAAGACGAAAGTAATGAGAATTAGCAGAAATGAGAACAGCGAGAAACTTAACATCAGGACTGGTGGTCGCGAAGTACATGAAGTTAAGGAATTCTAATACCTAGGCAGGAAAATAAGCAATGAGGGACGGAACGAGGACATCAAAAACAGACTAGCACTGGCAAAAAGGGCATTCCTGGCCAGGAGAAGTGTACTAGTATCGAACATAGGTCTTAATTTGAGGAAAAAATTTCTGAGAATGTACGTTTGAAGTACAGAATTGTATGGTAGTGAAACATGGACTGTGGGAAAACCGGAACAGAAGAGAATCGAAGCATTTGAGATGTGGTACTATTGACGAATGAAAATTAGGAAGACTGATATCGTAAGGAATGAGGAGGCTCTGCGCGAATCGGAGAGGAAAGGAATATGCGGAAAACACTGACAAGTAGAAGGGACAGGATAAGAGGACATATATTAAGATGTCAGGGAATGACTTCCATGGTACCAGAGGAAGCTGTCGAGTGCAAAACCTGTAGAGGAAGGCAGAGATTGGAATACATCCAGCAAATAATTGAGGACATAGATTGCAAGTGCTGCCCTGAGATGAAGAGATTGACACAGGAGAGGACTTCGTGGCGGGCCGCATCAAACCAGTCAGAAGACTGATGATTCAAAAAAATAAAACAAAAAAATCAGCATTAGGACAGTATAGATAAAGAAGTCGTGGATAGCTAAGAAAATACGTTTATAGGTCAAGGCAGACGAAGGGAATACAGACGTCTAAAAATGGGATTGACAGACAATGCGAAGTGGCTGAGAGGAATTAAATGGTTCAAATGGCTCTGAGCACTATGGGACTTAACATCTGAGGTCATCAGCCCCCTAGAACTTAGAACTACTTAAACGTAACTAACATAAGGACATCACACACATCCGTGCCCGAGGCAGGATTCGAACCTGCTACCGTAGCGGTCGCGCGGTTCCAGACTGAAGCGCCTAGAACCGCTCGGCCACACTGGCCGGCAGAAGGAATGACTATAGGATAAATACAAGGCTGCAGAAACATGAGTGACTATGGGACAGACAGATGTCGCCTATAGGAAAATTAAAACGACGTTTGAAGAAAAGAGAAGAATCTTTATGAATAACAATGGCTCATGTGGCAAGCCAGTACTAAACACAGAAGGAAAAGCTGAAAGGTGGAAGAAATTATTTATAGAACTAAGGAATTATTTACAGAACTATAGGACAACTGGTAAAAGTCGATCCTGGGGAAAATGAGTTTGTGCCTCGGAGAAATGTAGAGACACGCGAGGCAATACTGACCCTGCATCTTATCTTAAAAGGCAGACTGAAGAAAGGCAGACCTACGTTTTAGTATTTATAGATATCGAGGAAGCTTTTGACAGTGTTGAATAGACTACACTATTTAAAATTCAGAAGTTAGCGGGAATAAAATTTAGGGAGTGGCAGGTTACTTACAACTTGTATAAAAACCAGACTGCAGTATTAGAGTCGAAGGACATGGAAGCATTAGTTGAGAAGCGAGTGAGAAGAAATAAAACCTTTGCTGTCTGATAATGACATTGTAATTATATCAGCCACAACAAACGGCTTGGAAGAGCAAATGTGTGGAGTCGATAGTGTCTTGAAAAGAGTTTATGAATTCAACAAAAATAAAACAAGGGTAATGGAATGCAGATGAATTACATAAGGCATTGCTGAGGGAATTAGATAAGCAAATGTAACACTTAAAAGTAGTAGATTAATTCAGCTATTTGTGCAGCAAAAAAAACTGACGATGGCCGAAGTAGAAATGATGTAAAAATGCAGACTCGCAATAGCAAGAAAAGAATTTCTCAAACAGGGGAATTTGATAACATCTGATATAAATTTTATTAGGAAGTCTTTGCTGAAGTTATTTCTCTCGAGTGTAACCTTTTACGAAAGTGAAACGTTCAGACAAGAAGAAAATAGAAGAATCTTTTCAAATGTGACACTGCATAAGATGGCAGAAGTTTAGATTGGTACGCTGAATAACAAATGAGAAGGTACTGAATGTAATTGGGGGAAAAAAAGAAATTTATGGCACAACTTGACTAAAAGAAGAGATCGATTGATAGGACAGATTCTGAGGCTTCATAATCAGTGTGTGTGTGTGTGTGTGTGTGTGTGTGTGTGTGTGTGTTTAAGAGGGGGTGGAATGGAGGGTAAAATTATAGAGGAAGATCTAGGCATAACTACAGTAAGCTGGTTCAGATAATTGTAGGTTGCAGTAGTTATACAGAAATGAAAAGGGTTGCACACTATGGAGTAGCACGGAGAGCTGCATCAGACCAATCTGCGGACTGAAACGCAACGCTACAACATGGACGCTTTGCGAAGGGTATCTAAGAAAACAGTGTGCCGAGAAAAGATACAGAGTGTTAGAGAAAACAGGGCTAACGTATCACATAAAAAATACGAGAAAATTGAAAAAAGAAAAATGTATTAGAGGGTAACGAAGTGGGAAAGTAAAAAAGGGAGTTGCTAATATGAAAATTGCAGATAAGGCTGCACTATTACGGTTCAGTTGTATCTGGCGGACTGACCTGGCACATTATAAACGCTTTAAGAGGCTGTAACGTAACAGTGAAGAAAAAGGATAGAACTTAATTTTTATACATATGGAATTCTTTGTCAGGAAGACGAAGTTAAATTAACTACAATCTAAATCCTACATCCAGCTCAAACTCCGGAGTTTTCATTTGTAAACAGTTAATAATGTTGCAACTGTCAAATAATAAACTTCCTGGCAGATTAAAACTGTGTACCCGACCGAGACTCGAACTCGGGACCTTTGCCTTTCGCGGGCAAGCGCACACTCCGCTGCAGAGTGAAAATCTCATTCTGTCAAATAATAATTTTTATTTTATGTTTCAGTAGCGTTCGCTCTCCGTTTATTGTGACTCCTCATACATTGGGACTGTCAAGTCAGGTAGCCGGGCCTGGCAACTGCAAACGTTGGAGATGACGTTAGGTGCTGAGTAGGCTCTCTTTCCCACTAATCGTGGTGAGGCATTTCCGGGGGGAAGTACGTCATTCCGAAATCGAGTGCCTATCTGGCGTTGCTTCTCACCGCGAACTGTGGGTTGGGTCGGGCCGGCTCAGTGTTGCCAACGTTTTGGAGGTCGTTGGCATTCGCCAGGAAGCCACTGCCGAGAATGGCAATGGAAAGAGTGACAGAAAGTTGCATGTTTCAAGCTAAATACAGGTTGCATATTCTGGGTACAGCCACACTGTCCGCCAAGACGTAACGAGAGCTCTTCGTGAACTATGCCCTCCAATTATATACATAAAAGGAATTAGGTGCATTTGATGTTTTTTGAATTTCAGAAAGGTTTTATTTTCTTCCTAAATGGCAGACGTAGCCAACCAAAGAAAATATGTTCGCGTGTAATATCTGACAAGCTTTGCAACATTAGAGACTTTCCTGCCAGACGGAACACGTTATCCTTGATGGAGATTCAGCCACAGACACACAAGTCGTACCTATTCCGTCCCAGGAAATTTAGTATGGCTGCTATTGTTCGGGTTGTAAATTAATAATGTACCACATAGTATTAACTGCAGTCTCAGACTTGTAGCAGATAATGCGATAGTACTAGGGCACGAAAAAAAAATGATAATTTGCAAAAATGTGACTGTTGCTAAGACTGGCAACTAGCTGTAATAGAGCGAAATGAGCATTTGTACACATCATGAAACGTAAAAATGTAGTATATTTTGTCAACACTAGTTATGGTTACAACATCATATGGCATGCCATTCACATACCTGGTGGTGACCCTGTATCCTGCAGCGATAAAACAGTCTTAGTTGAAGGCTTCGATTCATAGTTATGACTAGAAAATTGCTGTTTGTCTACAAAAGAAAAGCTTACAGAACACTTGTACGGTCCATACCGCTGAAGTGTGTGCGATATATACTTTGGGACATCGGACATATCCAAGGAAGGTCAGTGCAAATGGTAGGGGACTCGCGAGACTGAAATAAAAAACCTGAGAAATTCAAGTGAGGCAATCTTAGTAAGATGCCTAATATGTTGCTGAAATCGTGCAGAGAATTTGTTCAAAAATATTTCAAATGGCCCTAAGCCTTATGAGACTTAACATCTGAGGTCATCAGTTCCTAGACGTAGAACTACTTGAACTAAACTAACCTAAGAACATCACACACATCCATGCCCGAGGCAGGATTCGAACCTGCGACCGTAGCAGCAGCGCGGTTCCGGACTGAAGCGGCTAGAACCGCTCGGCCACATCGGCCGGCAGGAAATTTGTAAACACTAGCATTCTGGGAGGAAACTTCAACTCATTACGTATTGCACTGGTAGAAATCGTGAAAATAAAATTAGACAAATAACATCTCGCATAAAGACGTGTAACTAATAGTTATTCCCATCCGTGAATGGAACGGGAAGAAACTTTTCGTAAGACAAAGCTGTTGTCAAACCGAAGGTTGATTTGGAAACCGTAATATTTTACCATCATCGTGCTGTTGGAGGGGGTTATGACCATGCTTTCCCACGTCCTTTAAGACTGATTTATGGTACAATAGGAAGATACCCCTGTCATGCATTCAGAGTAGAAATTAGATTTGGGTGTAGTACTGCTGTTGCATCAAAAGTCATAGGATAGTGATATGCGTATCTACAGATGGCGGTAGTATCGCATACAAAAGGTATAAAAGGGCAGTAAATCGGCGGAGCAGTCATTTGTACCCAGGTGATTCAAGTGCTAACGCTTCCGACGCGGTTATAGCCGCACGACCGGAATTATCAGACTTTCAGCGCGGAGCCAGACACATGGAACATTCGATTTCGGATACCGTTAGGGAATTCAATATTCCGAGAGCCACAGTGTCAAGAGTCTGCCGAGAATACGACACTTCAGGCATTGCCTCTCACCATGGCCATCATCTAACGACCGAGAGCGGTGCCGTTTGCAGAGTTGTCAGTTGTAACAGACATGCAATACCGCGTGAAGTAACCGGAGAAATCGATGTGGGACGTACGACGAACGTTTCCATTAGGACAGTGCGGCGAAATGTGGCGTTAATAGACTATGGTAATTGGACGAGCGACGCGAGTGCCTTTGCTTCCAGGACGTCTTCGCCTGCAGTGCGTCTCCTGGTCACGTCACCGTATCGGTTGGACCCCAGACGACTGAAGAACCGTGGCCTGGTCAGATGAGTCGCAATTTCGGTTTGTAAGAGCTGATGGTACGGTTCGAGTGGCACAGACCCGACGTAGACATGGACTCAAGTTGCCAACAAGCTGGTGGTGGCTCAATAATGATGTGGGCTATGTTTACATGGGATGTACTGAGTCCTCTGGTCCATCTGAATCGATCATTGATTGGAAATGGCTATGTTTGACTACTTGGAGATCGTTTGCAGCCATCGAACGATGGAATTTTTATGGATGACAATGAGCCATGTCACTGGGCCACAATTGTTTCTGATTGGTTTGAGGACATTATGGACAGTTCAAGCAAATGATTTGGCCACCCAGGTACCCCGACATGAAGCTCATCGAACGTTAATGGGACGTAATCGAGAAGTCAGTTCGTGCATAACATCCTGGAGCGTCTACAATTTCGTAAGTACACTCCTGGAAACTGAAATAAGAACACCGTGAATTCATTGTCCCAGGAAGGGGAAACTTTATTGACACATTCCTGGGGTCAGATGCATCACATGATCACACTGACAGAACCACAGGCACATAGATACATGCAACAGAGCATGCACAATGTCGGCACTAGTACAGTGTATATCCACCTTTCGCAGCAATGCAGGCTGTTATTC
The DNA here is from genome assembly GCF_023864275.1 of Schistocerca cancellata. NCBI lineage: Eukaryota > Metazoa > Arthropoda > Insecta > Orthoptera > Acrididae > Schistocerca > Schistocerca cancellata. The sequence continues at coordinate 434,244,564 of NC_064626.1, read as the reverse complement.
TCCCATGGAGACGATCGTAGAGATGCTGGATGTAGTCCTGTGGAACGGCTTGCCATGCCATTTCCACCTGGCGCCTCAGTTGGACCAGCGTTCGTGCTGGACGTGCAGACCGCGTGAGATGACGCTTCATCCAGTCCCAAACATGCTCAATGGGGGACAGATCCGGATATCTTGCTGGCCAAAGTAGTTGACTTACACCTTCTAGAGCACGTTGGGTGGCACGGGATACATGCGGACGTGCATTGTCCTGTTGGAACAGCAAGTTCCCTTGCCGGTCTAGGAATGGTAGAACGATGGGTTCGATGACGGTTTGGATATACCGTGCACTATTCAGTGTCCCCTCGACGATCACCAGTGGTGTACGGCCAGTGTAGGAGATCGCTCCCCACACCATGATGCCGGGTGTTGGCCCTGTGTGCCTCGGTCGTATGCAGTCCTGATTGTGGCGCTCACCTGCACGGCGCCAAACACGCATACGACCATCATTGGCACCAAGGCAGAAGCGACTCTCATCGCTGAAGACGACACGTCTCCATTCGTCCCTCCATTCACGCCTGTCGCGACACCACTGGAGGCGGGCTGCACGATGTTGGGGCGTGAGCGGAAGACGGCCTAACGGTGTGCGGGACCGTAGCCCAGCTTCATGGAGACGGTTGCGAATGGTCCTCGCCGATACCCCAGGAGCAACAGTGTCCCTAATTTGCTGGGAAGTGGCGGTGCGGTCCCCTACGGCACTGCGTAGGATCCTACGGTCTTGGTGTTCATCCGTGCGTCGCTGCGGTCCGGTCCCAGGTCGACGGGCACGTGCACCTTCCGCCGACCACTGGCGACAACATCAATGTACTGTGGAGACCTCACGCCCCACGTGTTGAGCAATTCGGCGGTACGTCCACCCGGCCTCCCGCATGCCCACTATACGCCCTCGCTCAAAGTCCGTCAACTGCACATACGGTTCACGTCCACGCTGTCGCGGCATGCTACCAGTGTTAAAGACTGCGATGGAGCTCCGTATGCCACGGCAAACTGGCTGACACTGACGGCAGCGGTGCACAAATGCTGCGCAGCTAGCGCCATTCGACGGCCAACACCGCGGTTCCTGGTGTGTCCGCTGTGCCGTGCGTGTGATCATTGCTTGTACAGCCCTCTCGCAGTGTCCGGAGCAAGTATGGTGGGTCTGACACATCGGTGTCAATGTGTTCTTTTTTCCATTTCCAGGAGTGTATGTACGACTATAGAGGCAGCACGGCTCAGTATTTCTGCAGGTGACTTGTTGAGTCCATGCCACGTCGAGTTAATGCACTGCGCCAGGCAAAAAGAGGTCCGACACGATGTTAGGAGGTATCCCACGACTTTTGTTTGCGGCTGTATAAAGACAATATCCGACTCCGTATAGCGCGGCAACTACAAGTAAAAATTAAACGCTTGAGTAGGACATTGCTAGCTGGAGAAATAGCGAGGAATGCAACTTCATTATGCCTCGCTCTTTGCTTGAGGTAGTTTAGTCTCGTTTTACCTCATCCGTTTTTGTTTTGTTGTTGTTGCTGCTTCTGCTGTCGAGATCCTCAGTCCGAACACTGGTTTGATGTTGCTCTCTTTCCTTATCTCTCTTGCGCAAACCTCTTCATCTTTGCCTAACTGTTGCAATCGTGTTGCTTACTGTAGTCAAGCCTTGTTCTCTCTTTATGACTTTTGCCTTTACATTTCCCTCCGTTGCCAAATTGATGATTCCTTGATAGCTTAAAATATGTCTTATCAACTGTTCACTTCGTTTTGTAAAACTGTGCTATGAATTTCTGTGTTCCTCAGTTCGATTCGTTCCCTATACTTCAGTTAAACGATTTATCCATCTAATCTTCCGCGTTCTTGTGTAGCGCGTCATTTCAAAAACTTCTATTCTCTTCTTGTTCGAACTGTTGATCGTCCACGTTTCACTTTCGTATAAGATACACTTCAGACACATGCCTTCAGAAAAGACTTCGGATCACTCAACTTCAAGTTCTGTGTTAACAAATTTTTATCCTTCAGAGACGCTTTCTGCTTTTGCAGCTTGCACTTTATATCTTTCCTGCTTAAGCCTGCATCACTTATTCTGCTGTACACATATCATAACTCATCTTCTACTGTCAGCATCTCACCTCCTAATTCACTCGGCATTACATGTTTTACTTTGACTACGTTTCATGATTCTGGTTTTACTTTAGTTGATGATCGTCTTACAACCTTCCTTTAAGGACACTATCCAATTCATTCAATTCAGGCGATTTTTCTAGTCATTTGCCGTTTCTGACAGACTGATCTCAGTATGAGAATTTTCAAAAGCAAAGTTTATTTTCATTACACTGAATATTTTAATGGATGTTATCAGTTTCTTGTCATCATATGTTTACACTTCTGAGCACGTCTTATATCACTGCTTTACTGGGTCGCTTAAGATTAGGTCACGTGTTAAAAATTATGTTTACTGACGCGTTTCGGGCGTAGCCCGTCTTCAGAACATCATTTAAAATGCCGTATTGTGTCATTAATTGCATTCGCAGCATCGGTCCTCGTTATTATTAATATTGTATGGATGCCCTTATACCTTAGAGGCTCTCATTTCGGTCTCCAAGTCGAATACGATACCGTTGAAGATGCAAAGTCAATGGAAAATGTGAGACTCTGATTCCGAATGGCGTCAGCAGTTTAACCGCGGTTTATCAAGTTGATCAACCACATGCCCAGTATTTTCCATGACCCGAGATTTAAACAAGTATTCAAAATTGGAAAATAGTGACGTTCGCAAATAGAATCAAGGAAGAAGAAGGGAAAGACGATTAAGAGCTTAATTTGTAGATGAGGCTGAGGTCATTAGAGGTTGAGCACAAACCTAGACTAAGGTAAAAATTCGGCCGAGTTCTTACATCATCAGATTTTATTGTTCGGCGGTCCTACAGTACATTATGGTTAAGAGAACCGCTAAGTCATCCCGAAATTCTGTATATAATCTGACAGTAATTGCATCAGCTCATGCAGTCTTCTTCAGTTTTAGCGATTTCAGCTGTTTCTCAATGCCACTTATTTTAATATCTATTTCACTCATCTTTGCGGGAGTACGACAACTGTACTTGGACTGTGCTCCTGCTGCTGCCTTTCTAAACGCACATTTGAATACGATATTCCGTTTTTCTGTTTTGCTCATGATCCTCTCGATTTAATCCATAGATGTCTGACCACTAACTTTGGTGCCACTGAGAGCCGTAATATTTGCCGACAATTTCTCTGGATTTTTTGTGATGTCTTTACGTTAAGATTTTACTCCGGCTTTCGGCCACGGACTGGAACGTAAGTAACGCGTTCCACAGCGTGTGGCCAACAGTGCGGAAAAGCTATCGTTAATTTTTTTTCTTGTTGCAAATCGGTGATGATTCATTAGGAGTCGGGTCATTTAATTTATGGGACTCATGTTACGTCGACCGCATGAAGACGGACTACTGCTTCGGCGGGAAGAAATGCGCAACCTTGTCCCTGGGTTACTTAATAAGCATTCTTACACGTTATGACATCTGGCTTGCACCACGCTGGCGAAAATTACCTGTCCGCTTCGAAATGTAAGTTATATATCTTTTAAAGATGCCTTCTCCTTGTTTTAGTGCGCCATGTGACGCAAGGTTCGTTCAAATGCAGATACTTTTTCCGTCGTTGATTCTGTAGATGGAAGTCAATGTATTTGTCCCTTACTTGTGCGGCGTAACGGGTCCTATTAAGTACAAAACGTTGATAACTTGTTTGATGATGAACTAACCGTGTGCTGTCCCGGCGCCACAACTGCGTCTGATACTTGTTATAGTTGCCTTGTATATGTCTATAGTTTCTTGTGTATCTGCAGATTCGTCTCACCTGACGAGGAATAGGGCAAAGAAAGGAAAATTTTTTCTGCGTTCACCTTCAGATATCGCCGTATAATTTAGACACTGATTTTGATCGTTGTCCAGAATATCAACGATGCTATTTAAACACACACTGAATAAAATCAGTAAATCGTTGGCTTCGGCGTTAGCAGTACACTTCAGATTAGTATTATTCGCTGGTATGCAAAACTTAAGGATAAAAGTGGGTTTCGAATGGTGTGTCACTGTCAAACAACATAACTCGATGAAACTTTGACCTTATACAGAAAGAACTGCAACAGTATAGTTCAGAAGATACCCCAAAGAAATGCGCAGTGAGACGAAAAGAAATTACACTTCTATTCAAAGACAATACGTACACTGAAGTCACCGCGAGTCATGATGGTTCCCTGTATATTGCAAAAGGCGGGACGTGGTTGTTAAAAGTGTATGCGATCATCACGGACAGCAATGCATGATCTGCCCACGAGATTGGTAAAGAGTTCTTGTGGTAGGGTGTTACATTCTTCCACCAATGCGGACGACATCTGTGGATGGTGGTTGGTGAATGTGAACATGTCTCCCCAACGTTTCCCACCCGTATGGTAATTAAGTCGGATGGAACGGGCACTCCAGTCCATTCGCCGTCTCTTCCCGCATCAAGAGCTGCTCCACTAGCTCAGTTCAATGCGGTCGCGCGTTGTCATCTACAAAATTGAAGTCAAGGCCGAATGCACACCTGAAAACACGCAGATGGGGAAGGAATACAGTGTCACAAAAATGTCCGTCGTGTTTACCATGATCAACGAGTTGAAGGTAAGTACGGTTATGCAACACCGTAACTCCTGCACAAACAAAACGATCATGTTCGACAGTGCTGGATGTAGCGCCATATGGCGAAAGGTGGGAACACGTAATGCACCCAGAAAAATGTCGAACATGATCGTTTTGGTGGTTCAGGTGTTATGGTGTGGGGAGGCATAATGTTGCGTGGGGGTACTGACCTCCAAATCTTTGAACACGACACAACTAACAGTCACGTTACTATCAGTTAACATTTCCGGGCTGAGATGCCGTGGTCCACACATAAGACTCTCCCTTGACGTTTCGCCTTCGACTGCGGAAGTCGTCCTCCGAGGACAATCGACAATCTGCAATGAGAGCACGAGTGAGCGCCGTATATATAAGCCATCCAGAGGGCGCCGCTGTCAATCACGTGACGTCGGCTGTGCTATTATCTCTGACATTGCCAACTTTCTCAATGCAAATTAATCGATTGTCACACTGTTGCTGCAATGTTGACATCCATATCTTATACAGCTTAATGCCTTCATCTTTTCTATTAAAATTATTTCAGTGTTTGGCAATCTCAATGGCTTCTCTGTACATTCGCGCAGAATAATGCGGCGTCTTTGCTATGACGGTCGTCACACTAAACTAAATTTCATGATCACCTCCCTGAAACACATGTTCCGCTACAGCCGATTTATCAATATGTCCGAGGCCGCAGTTCCTTTTATGTTCACCCAGACGGGTGTTGACGCTTCTTTTTCTTGGACCTATATAGACCTTTCCACAACTGGTGTAGCTAGAGGATGTCGTTTATCTTTTGCGGATTTTCTATAAAATTTTCTATAAAATTTCTATAAAATTCCGTGCAGTTGTGGAAAGGTCTATATAGGTACAACAAAAAGAAGCGTCATCACCCGTCTGGGTGAACATAAAAGGAACTGCCGCCTCGGCCATATTGATAAATCGGCTGTAGCGGAACATGTGTTTCAGGATGGTGATCATGAAATAAAGTTCAGTGAGAAGACCGTCATAGCGAAGACGTCGCATTATTATGCGCGAATGTGCAGAGAAGCCATTGAGATTGCCAAACACTGAAATAATTGTAATAGAAAAAATGAAGGCATTAAGCTGGATAAGATATGGATGTCAACATTGCAGCAACAGCGTGACAATCGATTAATTTCCATTGATGGCAATATCAGAGATCATAACACAGCCGACGTCACGCGATGGACAGCAGCGCCCTCTGGATGGCGTGTATATACCGCGCTCACTCGTGCTCTCATTGCAGTTTGCCGATTGTCCTCGGAGGATGACTTCCGCAGTCGAAGGCGAAACGTCAGGGGAGAGTCTTATGTATGGACCACGGCATCTCAGCCCGGATGTGTTAAGTGATGAAAACACCTGCTGTGAAAGCCTTCATTCCATGATCAGTCACGTTATTGTCCCCATGTGCGCGGTTTTAGGGCGGCATTCGGCCCGGACTTCATTTTTACGAGCGTCAACGGACGACCGCATCGAACAGCACAGGTGGAGCTCTTGGAACGAGAGGGTCAGGCCTGCCCACTCTCCGGACTTACATCATATCGAGCACATGTGAGATATGTCCAGGGGAGTCCTATTGCAGCACGTCTGTTTGCACCAACGGCCATCCAACAGTTCACGACCGCGCTGGTGAGGAATGGAACGCCCTGCCAAAAGAACTTCTTATCAACCTTACAGCCTGCGTTGGAGCATGTTGCGCAAGATGCACTGCCGTTCGTGGTGATTTAAAGCCAATTAAGAGCTATGTCCTACATTTTTAATGTATAGGGGACCTATGTAATCGTGGTAACTTCATTGTAATAATTGTCTTTGAATAAAAACGTTATTTGCACTCTTCTCATTGCGTATTTCTTTCACTTACCTTCTGTACTGCATTATATCAGTACTTTATGTGCATGGTCCATGTTTCATCGAGCTGTGTTACTTGACTGTGACGCAGTATGCGAAAGTTACTTTCTCCTAAAATTTTGCACACCAGTGTATATCAAGGGCGCTATTTCCCAGGTAATCGGAATGTCTGTTTTTCATTAACACACATTTCATAACTGTCTTCTATTCCTGAAACACCAAAATAAACTCCGCACGATCAAGGAGTCCACTGCAGTTTGACGCTATTCCTTCCGCTCCTTTCGGAAGAGTCCACTGTTCTATGCCGTCTGTGCATCGGTCATACCCGGCTCACCCATTGTTTCTTCCTACATAACGACGCACCCCCAGTGTGGTCGTGGAGCCAGACTGACCGTGTCCCACATATTGTTGGAATGTCCCCTTCTTTCGGCCCTTAGTGCTAACCATCGTGTCTTCTCGATTCCTTAAATTTAATATTGGTCGGCCAGATTGTAAGACGCGTAGTTCCATACCGTTGCCTCGTCAGCAACACGTGAATTTAGCTGATGGTTCGACCCGTGAGTTTCAGAGTGGTTCTATCCGGTTCTGGGCAACGTGACTGAGACGCTGCAACTAGCCGCCAGGCAGAGGGCACTGACGAACGTCAAGTGAAAAAAAAAATCGAAATTTTATGGTAATAAATCCATTCAGTAACGGCCCCCACTGTACGTTCCGTTGCACATTTATTTTTATTGTATCCTTAGTTTCGGTTCATCTTTGGTCACATACAGGTTTATGTTTGTGTAAGCAACCCTTAGCAACCATGTAAGACTACACATTGGAATGAAGTGTAGCTCTATATCAATATGACGGCTTGCTTACCGGACTACATATATATGAGGAAGATTAAAACTAGTCATATCATACGGCTAAATACGCCACTGAGGCGGTAAAAAAAGCCCTCCGTCTTCAGGCCACGAATAGCCTACCGGGGCCATCCGACAGCCGCGTCATCCTCATGGAGGATGCGGATTGGAGGGCCGTGGGGTCAGCACACCGCTCTCCCGGTCGTTATGGTGGTATTCTTGACCGAAGCCGCTACTATTCGGTCGAGTAGCTCCTCAATTTGCATCATGAGGCTGAGTGCACCCTGAAAAATGGCAACGGCGCATGGCGGCCTGGATGGTCACCCATCCAAGTGTCGACCACGCCCGACAGCGCTTAACTTCGGTGATCTCACGGGAACCGGTTTATCTATTGCGACAAGGCCGCTACTGAGGCGGTAAAACAAAAGATAAATTTTAAGATCAAAACAAATTGTAACACACCTCAAAGAAAATATTTACGTTATTACTGGAGTAAATAGGAATGTTCTGCCCACAATAGTTTCCCAGAAAACAGCTTAAAAAAACTAAGGAAGTATATACTACTGAAATTTTATAAGATTGAAGGGGCATCAACAGTGGTGTGTGGTGGTAAATTATAGATCCTTATCTACAAGGAGAAGAGGATTTCATTGCTCGAAAATGCAGTTTCTGCGACCGGTTCTAGGTGAGAGAGAATAATGTGGAACGAGTGCACATGCCAGTATCTACACCTCTACTGCATATGATAAAATCATTGATTGTCTCTAGACGTGGCCATTTCATGTAGAACGGATTAGTAATACACGTCAATAATACACATCAGCCTAGAGCGATGTGCATGGTGTCAGTGGTGGTGGTGGTGTTGGTGGTGGTGGGGGGATGGGGTGTTTGGAGGTGTTGCAATAATCCCGGGTACCACCAGAACGAAAAGGGAATCAAAAGCGCAATTGCCCGGCTACTTGCGCACACGTGGCAGTGAAAGGACGTCTGCGATCTTGAGGGGCACCGATGCCAGCGTAGTTAGCGGCAGACAGACAGCCGTTCCGAAAAGTCTGGCAGGCCACGTTCGTGTAAGATCTGTCCTTCGTTACGGCTACTTGCGTTACGTTCAGAGCGAGCAGGACAGAGAGAGTCCTGCGGCAGCAGCGGAGCCCGCTGACTGGCACAATATCATAACAGCTCACAGCGGTGGCCCGTGGGATTAATTTGGAAGCGTGAAACGGACGTTATTACCAGCAGGCAGCACGAGCGCCGGCGGAACCGGTCGGTCGCTGTGTCCGGGGGACAGGGCGGCCAGATAGCAGCTCGCCAAAGGCAGCCGCCGCGAGGAGCCGCGTGCATCGCCTTGACTCATCGCCGGCTGTAATTGGGGCTCGTCACGGCCGCCGGGCCAATGCCACCGGCGCGGCGCTACCCTGGCGGTGCGGTCGTGACACCGCGGGATTAAATTCCGGGGAAACTCGCCGCGCGCCGTGGCGAGCCCAGCCGAGCCGAGGCGTGGGCGCCACTGTCGCATTACGTCACGCGCTGCTCCGGCCGGCTCTGAAGCAGAGCCTGAGAGTGCTACTGTAACGGTCTCAACTTCTACTGCCACGCAACTTGCGGAAGACGAAATTCAAATTTCAGAAACTGACTGTCACTGTGATGTTTCCGTGTTAGTCCAGAATCTATTCTCTTCAGCATTATGATATTACTGGTGAATTTAAGTTTTTTTGGTAATAAATATGGTTCTGTAATTATTAATAAAATTGTAACATATGTTTATAGGGTTAATGTTAGGATTGAACGACTAACGTTGGACGATAAAGCTAACAAAAAAAATTTTGAGGATCAGGGTGCACTAGAAAAAGTGCGTATAGCTTGTAGTAATGAGTGCTTTTGATTTGAACCCTCAGAGGTCAACCGGTGTACCATGGCGTAAATATAGTAGAAGAAATAGATTTAAGTTTGTTACGTATTCTAAGCCTGAACAAAGTGATGATATATCTAAAGTTAAATCCTGGACAGATCTAGAGAAGGAGTGTAAAGTAAAAAAATCGCCTTTTTCAAGATACCAGTCCATTTTACTTTGGACTTCAAATTGCTGGTGATGAACCTGAGAAAAACGATAATGTTCAGAGTGAAGTAAAATATGATACACTTGTTGTAAGGAATAGAGTCTATATGACGTTTTGTAAGAGGAAAGGTAATGTTACTTTCTGAATAAAGGTATTTGTTTACAGATAATGTCTGCATGGATTTTTTTATGCCAAATGGGACCATATCCGAAATTACCCGGACGATCTACGCCTCTCCTTCCTTGTTCCTAACAACCAGCAGAGGATTGATGAACTTGCTATAACATTTTACGGCAACAAGATTAATAATTCTGCAGCTGTTATTGTGTTGGAAGAATTGTGGTATTATAAGCCTAATTTGGAAGATTTGATACGTCAATTTAGGGACGCTTATAGAGAATATGTATTTATGCCTAACGGTATAAGGTGTGTAAACAGGTATTTTGACTTTAGGCAAATTTGACCATTTTGGTCAAATTTGGGCTTTTCGACATATACTTGTCTGTAAATCTGCTCTTTCGATTTCATGAGCATGATGAAGTGGGGCTACCAGCACCTTCATAATGTTCTTTAATAAAGACAGGGTACTGCAGGACCCCAATAGATGTGTGGATGTACGGTAGCCACGCAGAGGTATTGATGTTGTTGTTGTGGTCTTCAGTCCTGAGACTAGTTTCATGCAGCTCTCCATGCTACTCTATCCGTGCAAGCTTCTTCATCTCCCAGTACCTACCGCAACCTACATACTTCTGAATCTGCTTAGTGTATTCATTTCTTGGTATCCCTCTCCGATTTTTACCCTCCACGCTGCCCTCCAATACTAAATTGGTGATTCCTTGATGCCTCAGAGCATGTCCTATCAAACGATCCCTTCTTCTAGTCAAGTTGTGCCACAAACTCCTCTTCTCCCCAATTCTGTTGAATACCTCCTCATTAGTTATGTGATCTGCCTGTCTAATCTTCAGCGTTCTTCTGTAGCTGGGCAGGGCTAAAATACAGGGAGCGAAAGGCTATTTACAATTTGTACAGAAACCAGATGGAAGTTATGAAAAATAGTGCAAATGGCTCTGAGCACTATGGGACTTAACAGCTGAGGTCATCGGTCCCCTAGAACTTAGAACTACTTAAACCTACCTAACCTAAGGACATCACACGCATCCATGCCCGAGGCTGGGATTCGAACCTGCGACAGTTGCGGTCGCGCGGTTCCAGACTGAAGCGCCTAGAATCGCTCGGCCACACCGGCCGGCTGGCAGTTATAAGAGTCGAGGGACATGAAAGGGAAGCAGTGGTTGGGAAGGGAGTGAGACAGGGTTGTAGCCTCTCCCCGATGTTATTCAATCTGTATATTGAGCAAGCAGTAAAGGAAACAAAAGAAAAATTCGGAGTAGGTATTAAAATCCATAGAGAAGAAATAAAAACTTTGAGGTTCACCGATGACATTTTAATTACCTCAGAGACAGCAAAGGAACTGGAAGAGCAGTTGAACGGAATAGACAGTGTCTTGAAAGGAGGATATAAGATGAACATCAGCAAAAGCAAAACGAGGATAAGGGAATGTAGTCGAATTAAGTCGGGTGATGCTGAGGGAATTAGATTAGGAAATGACACACTTAAAAGTAGCGAATGAGTTTTCTATTTGGGAAGCAAAATACCTGATGATGGTCGAAGTAGAGAGGATATAAAATGAAGACTGGCAATGGCAAGGAAAGCGTTTGTGAAGATGAGGAATTTGTTAACATCGAGTATAGATTTAAGTGTCAGGAAGTCGTTTCTGAAAGTATTTGTATGGAGTGTAGCCATGTATGGAAGTGAAACGTGGACAATAAATAGTTTGGACAAGAAGAGAATAGAAGCTTTCGAAATGTGGTATTGATGTATGGTCCGAAATGAATCGAGGCCCCAATGAGAGATAAACAGCCATTTTTTCCGAGAGTTATGCAGTCACTCTGTCTTCTTCCCAGTGCTGCCTAATAGCAGATGTTCTGAGTCCGCACTGCAGAGAGGCGCGGGGTAACATGTCAGCATCCTGCGAGGAATATATTGGCACGGCCCTGGAGTTGTCTTGAGGTCAGTGCAGCAGTTTCGTCGTATGAGGGCACGACGGCCGACGCATTTATGGAGGCTGGCATGGCTGTGAACGTCTGCCAGAGCCATATCACTCTCGTTGAGTGTAGCTGTGCTTAGGCTCGGCTCTAGAAACCCACACGTTGAGATGCTGTGTAGACAGAAGAGCCAATAGCTGCACGAAAAACAGCCCGAGAGGCGATCCCAGCATACAGTCGATAAGGGAGTACTTGTACTGCCCTAGAGTGGTGGCACAGGCACCCTGCTTCCAAGTTGAACAGATGGCAGATGGGCAGAGAGGTTCTTCATTCATGGAAGATCCACCCAGCCTTCATCATTGGGTAATCCCAAGTGTGCAGAATGGTTCAAATGGCTCTAAGCATTATGGGACTTGATATCTGAGGTCATCAGTCTCCTAGATTTAGAACTACTTAAACCTAACTAAGCTAAGGACATCACGCACATACATGCTCGAGGCAGGATTCGAACCTGCGACTGTAACAGCAGCGCGGTTCCCGACTGAAGCGCCTAGAACGGCTCGGCCACAGCGGCCGGCTGTCCCAAGTGTGACCGGCAGAAATGCAGCTTGTAGAGTTGAAGGTCCCTCCACAGCCAGAGGGCTGTGGACTCATAACAGTACCTCTCCAAGTTGGTGGCGGCTGGTAATACTTCGTTGTATGTATTCACTGGGTTATCCAACTAGCATAGCTAGCTGTCCATTGGTATCAGTCTCGCAGGTGGAGTGGCCAGACTCTGAAAAGGAATGGAAGGAAGGTGAGGGTTTTATAGCAGTTGATGATGTGATGACTGGTCACCGAATGTGCTCCTGTTTTGTGAGCCTGTCAACATTCTTGGCTGGCAAATATTTAATTTCAGAATGTTCCTCTGAGCAAAGTTTGCAGTCTGAAAGATGTTTTTGCATAGTCCGTAGATAAAGTTACTACACACAGTCCCATTGCAGAGTCAGCCGCTGTGGCAGAGCGGTTCTAGGCGCTGGAACCGCGCGACCGCTACGGTCGCAGGTTCGAATCCTGCTTCGGGCATGGATGTATGTGATGTCCTTAGGTTAGTTAGGTTTAAGTAGTTCTACGTTCTAGGGGACTGATGACCTCAGATGTTATGTCCCATAGTGCTCCATTTGAACCCATTACAGAAGAGTGTCCTGTCTGCTCTGCATTGTTGGGTAAGTGCTGAATCAGGTTCAGTGTTAGGGAGGGAGGACTCGAACCTCCGCCGGGACTAGCCGCACAGTCCATGACTGCAGCGCCTCAGACCGATCGGCTAATCTCGCGCGGCGCTGAATCAGGTGTCCTTACCATTCTCTCTCACACAGTCTGAGGCAATGAGCTCCCTGACGTTTTGTATTTCAGCTGTTACTTGTGTAGACATTGACTAGACCATCACTGCCGACTCAACTGGCATGCCCTGCCTCGTTCCAAAAAAATTTATTCTTTGCTTAGTTACTATTCTGTTGTGCAACAGTAGTAGAATGGGATGCCAGGATGCCAGGATCGATGAGTGCGGGCGGCATGTCTCTGCCGAAGATGAAAGCAGGTGCAGCAGGAGAGACAGTTGTTTCTCGCTAAAAGAAGTTTTTTTATTACTGTTTGTTTACAATCATGGGATGGCGGACAAGGTGAATATGCATCACAGTGTCCACCAGTATGTCGGCTATGGTTGCTGACCATCTGCCTCACTGCTGGTGTTGCTGCGTTGTAAGATGCTCGTATTGCCCTGTTGAAGTATGGGCGGCCATGCAGCATTTGTTGCTTTTACATCTGGCTGTGTCATGCTCCAGTGTCCCAGAGCATAGAAGTCTTTCGTTGATATCTTGTTGGAGGAGGGGATGGGGATGGTTGAGCCATTGCGTCATACTCCCGAGACTGTGTCCAAGTGCTGAGGTGCTTGAGTGTCTAGGTGATCGTGTTATGGACTGGGATGCGTGGCCCGGCTGTGGTAGATATGGCTGCAACGTCGGCACGACGCTGTCGATCACATATTGGGTGTCACATAACTGCCCTAGCTGTTTGACCGTGAGGAACCGGTTCAGTCAGATTTAAATGCTGCTGCTTGCTGACTTCCAGTAGCATCTGTGTTTCTATGTCACGCTGAACGCTCTTGAACAGAGGCAATGACTGGGTGTCGCAATCGGCAGGGTCTGTACAGACTTCCTAGAGACTGGCGTGGCATCGGCACTGAAATCTGCATAGGTAGTAATTTATTTACAATTTAAACTTCACTCATGGTGACTCCTTTTCCTTTAAACTGTTTACACTTTCTGAACATAAAAAAATGGTTCAAATGGCTCTGAGCACTATGGGACTTAACTTCTGAGATCATCAGTCCCCTAGAACTTAGAACTACTTAAACCTAACTAACCTATGGACATCACACACATCCATGCCCGAGGCAGGATTCGAACCTGCGACCGTAGCGGTCGCGCGGTTCCAGACTGTAGCGCCTGGAACCGCTCTGCCATCCCGGCCGGCCGTTCTGAACACACTAGCACATGGCTCCATACACAGGTTTTGTTCATGGTTAATTCTGTCCCTCAGATTGTTTCTCATTGGCGTCATTACGACTGATTTGAACCTGTTGGCAGGGGTGGAATCTGGTCTACCTTTCACTTGAACTGGTAGCAAAGTAATACCTATTATTGCAAAAATTATGGAGGCAGCTGAGGTTGAAGTTCCTATAGTTACAAGTTGGTGACGATGTCCTGCTCGGTACTCTGTTACATGGATTGCAAGGTGCTCCATTGATATGTGGGCATTTTGTGTAGCTAACATTTGATCTAGGAAGGCGAAGAGTCAGGTCTAGCATGATATTTAAGTAGGGCAGGTTCCCAGCGGGTAGTATTTCTACATGTGGGTCAATTAAGTAAATCTATGTGTTGGTGATATTCAGGACGGTAATACCAGTTGCAGTAGCAAGTAATCGTAAAGTTGTTGTGGAAATGGGATCATTGACTGACAACCCTTGATCCTGAAACTCTGTTATGTGTCGCTATTTGTATCTGTTGGAGGCAAGACGAACGTAAAGTTCCTGAAGAGGGACAGTGGCCTTTACAGTAGTTGCAGGAGCAACAGTCTGGATGATTGACTGTAAACATCACTGCTGTGCTGGTACTGCGAACGGCTGAAAGCAAGGGGAAACTACAGTCATAATTTTTTTCGAGGGTATGCAGCTTTACTGTATGGTTAAACGATGATGGCGTCCTCTTGGGTAAAATATTCCGGAGGTAAAATAGTCCCCCATTCGGATCTGCGGGCAGGGACTACTCTGGAGAACGTCGTTATCAGGAGAAACAAAACTGGCGTTCTACCGATCGGAGCGTGGAAAGTCAGATCCCTTAATCGGGCAGGCAGGCTAGAAAAATTAAAAAGGGAAATGGATAGCTTAAAAATATAGTGGAAATTAATGAAGTTCGGTGGCAGGAGGAACAGGACTTCTGGTCAGGTGAATACAGGGTTATAAACACAAAATCAAATAGGGGTAACGCAGGAGTAAGTTTAATAATGAATAAAAAAGTAGGAACGCGGATAAGCTACTTCGAACTGTGTTATGAACGCGTTATTGTAGACAAGATAGACACAAAGCCCACACCTACCACAGTATTACAGGTTTATATGCCAACTAGCTCCTCATATGATAAAGAGATTGAGAAATGTGTGATGAGACAAAAGAAATTATTCAGATAGTTAAGGGATCCAGAGGGACTGTAATTCGATAATAGAAGATGGAAAAGGAGTAGGTGAATAATTAAGTGAGACGAAAATTTAATGGAGTGAGAGAGAAGGAAAAGGAAGAGAAGGAAAAGTGTTAGGTGAATATGGACTGGAGGTAAGAAATGAAAGAGGAAACCGCTTGGTAGAATTTTGCACAGAACATAAATTAATCATCGCTAACAGTCGATCTAAGGATCATGAAAGAAGGTTGATCTAAGGATCATGAAAGAAGGTTGTGCACATGGAAGAGACCTCGAGACACCGGAAGGTTTCGGATTGATTACATAATGGTAAGATAGATTTATAAACCGGATTTTAAATTGTAAGATATTTCCAGGAGCTGATGTGGACTCTGATCACAATTTATTGTTTATGAACTGTAGATTAAAACCAAAGAAACTGCAGAAAGGTAGAAATGTAAGGACCTTGGACTATAAAGAACTAGAAGTTGTAGAGACTTTCAGACGGAGCATTAGGGAACGTTTGACAAGAACAGGGGAAAGGAATACAGTAGAAGAAGAATACGTAACCGGGAGATAGGGAGTAGTGAAGACAGCAGAGGATCAAGTACGTAAGCAGATGAGAGCTAGTAGAAATCATTGGGTAACACAAGAGATATTGAATTTAATTGATGAATGGGGAAAATATAAAACTGCAGTAAATGAAGGAGGCGAAAAGGAATACAAACATCTCAAAAACGAGATCGACAAGAAGTGGATAACGGCTAAGCGGGAATGTCTAGTGGACAAATGAAAGGATGTAGAAGCATCTTCCACTAGGGCGTAAGATAGATGCCGCCTACACAAAAATTAAAGAGACCTTTGGAGAAAAGAGAACCACTGCTACGAATATCAAGAGCTCAGATGGTACACCAGTCCTAAGCAAAGAAGGGAAAGCAGAAAGGTGGGAGTAGTACGAGGTGCATTCAAGTTCTAAGGCCTCTGATTTTTTTTTCTCTGGACTGGAAAGAGATAGAAACATGCGCATTGTTTTAAAATGAGGCCGCGTTCATTGTCAATACATCCCAGAGATGGCAGCACCGTACAGCAGATGGAATTTTACCGCCAGCGGCGAGAATGAGAACTGTTTTAAATACTTAAAATGGCGACGTTTTCCTTACTTGAACAGTGTGCAATCATTCGTTTTCTGAATTTGCGTTGTGTGAAACCAATTGAAATTCATCGACAGTTGAAGGAGACATGTGGTGATAGAGTTATGGATGTGTCGAAAGTGCGTTCGTGGGTGCGACAGTTTAATGAAGGCAGAACATCGTGTGACAACAAACTGAAAAAACCTCGGGCTCGCACAAGCCGGTCTGACGACATGAACCAGAAAGTGGAGAGAGTTGTTTTGGGGGATCGCCAAATGACTGTTGAACAGATCGCCTCCAGAGTTGGCATTTCTGTGGGTTCTGTGCACACAATCCTGCATGACGACCTGAAAATGCGAAAAGTGTCATTCAGGTGGGTGCCACGAATGCTGACGGACGACCACATGGCTGCCCATGTGGCATGTTGCCAAGCAATGTTGACGTGCAACGACAGCATGAATGGGACTTTTTTTTCGTCGGTTGTGACAATGGATGAGACGTGGATGCCATTTTTCAATCCAGAAACAAAGCGCCAGTCAGCTCAATGGAAGCACACAGATTCACCGCCACCAAAAAAATTTCGGGTAACCGCCAGTGCTGAAAAAATGATGGTGTCCATGTTCTGGGACAGCGAGGGCGTAATCCTTACCCATTGCATTCCAAAGGGCACTACGGTAACAGGATGTTTTGAAGACCAAATTCCTTCCTGCACTGCAACAAAAACGTCCTGGAATGGTTGCGCGTGTGCTGTTTCACCAAGACAACGCACCCGCACATCGAGCTAAGGTTACGCAACAGTTTCTTCGTGATAACAACTTTGAAGTGATTCCTCATGCTCCCTACTCACCTGACCTGGCTCCTAGTGACTTTTGGCTTTTTCCAACAATGAAAGACACTCTCCGTGGCTGCACATTCACCAGCCGTGCTGCTATTGCCTCAGCGATTTTCCAGTGGTCAAAACAGACTCCTAAAGAAGCCTTCGCCGCTGCCATGGAATCATAGCGTCAGCGTTGTGAAAAATGTGTGCGTCTGCAGGGCGATTATGTCGAGAAGTAACGCCAGTTTCATCGATTTCGGGTGAGTAGTTAATTAGAAAAAAAAAATCGGAAGCCTCAGAACTTGAATGCACCTCATATATAGATGGTCTATACAAAGACGGTATGTGATTGAGAGAAATATTATGGAATTAGAAGAGGACGTAGATGAAGACGAGATGGGAGATATGATACAGCGTGAAGAATTTTACAGAGCACTAAAAGACTAAAGTTGGAACAAGGCCCCAGGAGTAGACAACATTTCATTAGAACTACTGATAGCTTTGGGGGAGCCAGCCATGACCAAACTCGTAACATCTGGTGAGCAAGATGTATGAGACAGGAGAAATACCCTCAGACTTCAAGAAGAACATAATATTTCTAATCCCAAAGAAAGCAGGTGTTGACTGGTGTGAAAACTACCGAACTGTCAGCTGAATAAGTCGTAGTTTCAAAATACTAACACGAATTCTTTGTAGACGCATGGAAATACTGGCAGAGGCCGACCTAGGGGAAGATCAGTTTGGATTCCGAAGAAATGTAGGAACACGCGAGGCAGTACTGACCCTACGACTTACCTTAGAAAATAGATTAAGGAAACAAAATTGTTAAGGCTTTCGTGGCCACTTGTTGACAAACTGCCTATTGGCTTCTGTCTCGGGTTCTTCGGCCGACGTTCATCTAATGATTTTTCATTAGATGAACGTCGGCCGAAGAACCCGAGACAGAAGCCAATAGGCAGTTTGTCAGATTAAGGAAAGGCAAACCTAAGTTTCTAGCATTTGTAGAGTTAGAGAAAGCTTTTGACAATGTTGACTGCAATACTCACTTTCAAATTCTGAATATGGCAGGGGTAAAATACAGGGAGCGAAAGGCTATTTACAGTTTGTACAGAAACCAGCTGGCAGTTATAAGAGTCGGAGGGGGGGGGGGTCATGAAAGGGAAGCAGTGGTTGGGAAGGGTTGTAGCCTCTCCCCGATGTTATTCAATCTGTATATTGCGCAAGCAGTAAAGGAAACGAAGGAAAAATTCGGAGTAGGTATTAAAATCCATGGAGAAGAAATAAAAACTTTGAGGTTCGCCGATGACATTGTAATTCTGTCAGAGACAGCAAAGGACTTGGATGAGCAGTTGAACGGAATGGACAGTGTCTTGAAAGGAGAATATAAGATGAACATCAACAAAAGCAAACCGAGGGTAATGGAATGTAGTCGAATGAAGTCGGGTGACGCTGAGGGAATTGGATTAGGAAATGAGACACTTAAAGTAGTAAAGGAGTTTTGCTATTTGGGGAGCAATATAACTGACGATGGTCGAAGGATATAAAATGTAGACTGGCAATGGCAAGGAAAGCGTTTCTGGAGAAGAGAAATTTGTTAACTTCAAGTATAGATTTAAGTGTCAGGAAGTCGTTTCTGAAAGTATTTGTATGGAGTGTAGCCATGTATGGAAGTGAAACATGGATGATAAATAGTTTGGACAAGAAGAGAATAGAAGCTCTCGAAATGTGGTGCTACAGAAGAATGCTGAAGATTAGATGGGTAGATCACATAACTAATGGGGAGGTACTGAGTAGGATTGGGGAGGAGTTTGTGGCACAACTTGACTAGAAGAAGGGATCGGTTGGTAGGGCATATTCTGAGGCATCAAGGGATCACCAATTTAGTATTGGAGGGCAGCGTGGAGGGTAAAAATTGTAGAGGGAGACCATGAGATGAATACACTAAGCGGATTCAGAAGGATGTAGGCTGCAGTAGGTACCGTGAGATGAAGAAGCTTGCACAGGATAAAGTAGCATGTAGAGCTGCATCAAACCAGTCTCAGGACTGAAGACCTCAAAAATAACAACAAAAATTAATTCAGATATTCCACAGCGAGAGATCGCTATGGCCTTGGCACTGTAACCTTTCTCATTAAATCACGACGACGTGGTCCTCACAAACAAGAGTGTGTGAGACGAATTGCACAAAATTCAGTCATAAAACCATGGAAATCATACGTATTACGGTGAAAGCACGAGGAATGACGAAGTGTCTTACGACCACGTGGAGGTCAAAGGCCTGCCCCCGCTATAAAGCAGGATAGGCGGCGATCTGTTTCAAATCTGACGACAGAGTACAGGTACAAGTTTTTCGGGACGCCGTTCACTGAACAGTGTTGAACATGGGGCTCCGCAGCAGACGACCTCTTCGTGTTGCCATGTTGACGCAACGACATCATCATTTGCGATCGCAGTGGTCATCGAGACTGTACCGTGGATCCATAGAAACGTGTCGCTTGAATCACGTATCTGGTTACACCAGGTTCATCGTCCAATTTGTCGCGTTCCGTGTATCACGTAACATAAAACACAGATTACTAATAATGCAGTGGTGGCACCGTGTACACTCCGGCTTAATCAGTAAGCATCTGTGCGCTCAGTTTAAGCATCTGTGCGCTCAGTTTGGCGTAAAGGCTCTAATGACCCTCCCTTGGCCACGCGAAAAATGATTAAGTATTCCTGATAAGTGTAAAAAGAACAAACAGACAGGTAGCCTCGAAACTTTCCCTACTCTTATCAGGTCCTATTTCCTTCATGGTATTAAATGATTTAAATAAATCTGCCTTTGCTTTTACTTTTTAATGTGAAAATTGAAATTGATCTTTTCATCAAAAATAAAATATTTAGTGCTATGGATCTTAATTACTGTCTTCTTGCCTGAAAAAGAATAAATAATTAATTTTGCAGTAATCCGTGGCGTCTCCGGAATGCAATCGAGCGCAGCCAAGGTTAAAATTCTCCTTAGCAGCCAGAGTACGAAACAGGTTTTCAAGATCTGGGTCGTAATGTAGCTATGAAAAATTCTTGACGCTGTTGTTGAAGAGCGAGTCAGACGGATTCTATTCAGAACATCTATGTTAGTCTGTGTCGGTAGGGAAAGTTCCACAAATTTTCGCTTTTCTTAAAAGAGAATCTGTTCATTCGTCTTGTTAAGCAGGGGTCGCACAGTACTACTTAACATTAAAAATCCTCAATCTTCTGCTTGCTTGCACTTTGTATCGTAAATATTAGAAGAGGAAAGATGAGCATAGTATTCACTTCAAAAATGAGAAAAATGTTACCTTTTAACATAACAATTATTTCACAAAATTTCTTCTCAGTGCTCAACTATTACGAGATTCGTCTTCTTACAAGAGCGTATACTGACAAAAATTAATATTTTCTTATATTTGGCAACAATGGCGGCTGTCGTTTACTTTTTAACAATAGAAGTACCCCTCCTTTCAAATACGTCCTTCTGTAGTCAATTCTACTATCCAAGAAAATAAACCATTAGTAGAGTCACGGAATACACATGTGTGTTAAAAATCACGGAACGCTAACAAACCAACGATATTATTTACAGTGCTGCGCTCTCGCAGGCGAAAGCAGTAATTCAGGTTATGAACTGATACTGTAAGACTTTCTTTGACGGAACTATGTGGAAAGGCCTCAGTAATCATGGTATTTAAAATGCATATTTTAGGGGTCATGAGTATTCCTTCCCTCATACTGTGGAACATACTTCCACTGACCAAAAGCTTAGAGCCCCCCAACATGGGCACTTTAGGGTCCATATTTAATGAACTGTTTTGCCTGTTGTGGTCCGCATTATCCTCTCCCAAAATAGGGAAACCAAAGAGACTGTCAAAGATACGCATTTTAGAGGCCATCTTTATTGGTACTATATGCATCTAGTGTCTTGTACTTTTAACTGTTTGCGTTAATGCGTTTCATTGCGACACGTTCTGCATAAGGGAGAAGTTTTAGAAATGCCTTGCTACAGAAGTATGCTGAATATTAGATGAAAAGTAAGTAATGAGAAGGTACTGCATCGAATTGAGAAAAATAGAAATTTACTCAAAGAAGGAATCGGTTGATGAGACACATCATGTGATGTCAAAGAATCGTCAATTCGGTGGTGAAGAGAACTGTGATGGGTAAAAATTGTAGATCAAGACCAAAGAATGCTTACATTAAGCAGGTTCAAGCGTATGTAAATTGCAACAGTTCTTCAGAGATGATGAGACTTACTCAGAATACAGTAGTGTGGAAAGCTGCATCAGACCAATCTTTGGACTGAAGACCTTAACAACAACTACAATAGCTAAAGATAAATTAAATGAAAGTAAACATTTTTAATGTCAGGATCGCTAATTGTTGCAAATTTCACATGATCAATTTTGGCACTTTATTGTAATCGTCAGGCATGATATGGATATTCACAAAAGAATTTTTCGTCCTAAGCAGGTCTGTATATCTGAACGTCGACAGTGAAGAACAGTCTTACCACAATATGACTTTATCATGTTGTGCAGTGAGATATACGCTTAGATTTTCGTAAAATTGTGTTTTTTGTTGTTGACGGTTGTGTGTACAGAACTGTTTAGCTTTGTGCGATACGTTTTTTTGTCGACACTCGTACTACTTTTATCGATGGCAATAACGTGCTGAAACCAAAAAGCTTTATGATTTATGATAATTATTGTTGTTGTGGTCTTCAGTCCGAAGACTGGTTTGATGCAGACGTTCCCACAAAATTCATCACCTCTGCGTAACTATTGCAATCTACATCCGTTGTACTTGGGTGCTGTCGTCAAGCCTTGGGCCCTCTGTATAATTCGTATCCCCCACAATTCCCTCCTTTACCAAACTGACTGCTGGATGTATCCTGCCAACCTAAACCGTCTTTTAGTCCAATTGTGCCACAAACTTCTTTTCTCTCCAGTTCATTCTGTACCTCCTCAGTAGATCTTCGATATCTACCCATCTAATTTTCGGCAATCTTCTATAACACTACATTTCAGAAGCTTCTATTCTCTTGTAGTTAGATGTGTTAACTTTCATGTTTCACTTCCGGACAAGGCTCTATTCCATAAAATTACCTTCAGAAAAGACATCGTAACGCTTAAATTTATGTCGGAACACTGTTACAGAAATAACGAAAAAAACATGCCAAATTTAAACAGACGCAAAATCTCCAAGATTGGCGATCTTTTGCAGAAGCTCGAAATTTAGCACGGACTTCAATGCGAGATGGTTATAACAGTTTCCACAACGAAACTTTGTCTCGAAATCCTGCAGAAAATCCAAAGAGATTCTGGTCGTATGTAAAGTCAAACATCGGTTACACGATAAATCAGTCAAATCTACAGGCCGTAAATTCAAGTACATGTCTAGGAATTACAATTACGAACAACTTAAACTGGAAGGAACACACAGAGAATGTTGTGGGGAAGGAGGAGGAGGAGGAGGAGGAGATTAGTGTTTAACGTCCCGTCGACAACGAGGTCATTAGAGACGGAGCGCAAGCTCGGGTGAGGGAAGGATGGGGAAGGAAATCGGCCGTGCCCTTTCAAAGGAACCATCCCGGCATTTGCCTGAAGCGATTTAGGGAAATCACGGAAAACCTAAATCAGGATGGCCGGAGACGGGATTGAACCGTCGTCCTCCCGAATGCGAGTCCAGTGTGCTAACCACTGCGCCACCTCGCTCGGTGTGGGGAAGGCTAACCAAAGACTGCGTTTTATTGGCAGGACACACACTTAGAAAATGTAACAGACCTACTAACGAGACTGCCTACACTACGCTTATCCGTCCTCTTGTAGGATACTGCTACGCGATGTGGCATCCTTACCAGATATGATTAATGGAGTACATCAAAAAAGTTCAAAGAATGCAGTACGTTTTGTATTATCGCGAAATATGGGAGAGAGTGTCACTGAAATGATACAGGATTTGGACTGGACATAATTAAAACAAAGGCGTTTTTCGTCTCACGAAATTCCAATCACCAACTTTCTCCTTCTAATGCGAAAATATTTTGTTGACACCGACCAACATAGGGAGAAACGATCACCACGATAAAGTAAGGGAAATCAGAGCTCTTAGTTTGTTCTTTCCGCGCGCTGTAAGAAATTGGAATAATAGAGAATTGTGAAGGTGGTTCGATGAACCGTCTTCCAGACACTTAAATGTGATTTGCAGAGTATCCATGTAGATGTAGATACCTTAGCAAATTTCTCTTTTTCAGAAACTCTTTTCTAGGTGTTAGGAATTAATACAATTTTAGTGGAAGACAAAGTGAGTAGCAGAACCTACAGTGTCACTGGTTGTTTCGAAATTAAGAAATACAAGTATACTTGGTTCAGGTCATGCTGTGGAGTATGCCACCAAGAAACAAGCTAATAGATTTGTACCTGCTGATTTTATTATAGTTGCGTAACATGGGCGGTGTACCTTGGCATAGCTGATTTCTGAATGCGGAAATGCCGTTACTTTTGCCTGTCTCTGTAAAAACTTTCAAAAGTTCCTTACCACAAATGAAGTGTGCACTGTAATTTTATACGGTTGTTAGCTTTGTACACAGAGGCAAATTACATTTGTTGGTGCTTAGACCTACGTGACTGATATCTGGCGAAAGCGCCGCACGACTGGACCTTGGCGAGTACAGGTGGCTGTCGTAACCAGCCGAATATCGGTGTGGTGTCATTCCACTAGCGGCTGGCTGCGCTTGGCCAGTTGTGGCGGGAAAAAAGTCACGCCTTTCTCCGCTGACCTCCGAACCTTGTATATCTGTCATTGCCCTTCCCCCTTACTCTGTTTCTAAACCTTGAAGAAGTTTCAGTCACACTCACGACAGAATTGTTAGATCCGGAATGCCGTAGTCGTTAACTAGAGCGAGTTGCAGAGTGGAAATCCTACGACATACAATAGGGGGTGAGCATTGTTAGCGCAAAGTACTCTCCGCCGTGCACAGTACATACGAGGGCTATTCGGAAAGTAAGATCCGATGGGTGTAACATGGGAACCACAGTGAAAATCCGTTGAAGCTTTGCACAGACGTGTTGGCCAGTGTCTCTAGTATGCCCGTCGATCGCATCACGTCGCTCTTTTCAGTTCTGAGCCCACAGCGAGCACGTAAAGATGCTTAGAATAATAGTGTCACCCGCCAAGTACGAGGGCCTGGTATGAGATTTCGCCTGATGTCATGCAGCCCACATAACATAACTGTCATACGTTTCTTTCTGCATGACAATTCTCGACCGCCCTCTGAAGGGGCAATGAAGATGCTCACTCAGCGTTTGGATGCGAAGTGCTTCATCACCCACAATAGAGCCAATGATTGACCCTCCCTGAATTTCATCTCTGCTCACATGGACCGCTAGCTATGAAGACAGCGTTCTGACACAGACAACGATCTGTGGACCGGCGTAGAGAATTGGCAGGAGGCACAGGCGGCTTGCTTCTATTACGAGGGTACTGGAAAGTTGGTACAACGCTACGACAAATGTTTAAATCGGAGCGGCGACTATGTAAAGAAGTAGCTTGAAGGTGTACCTAACTGCTGCAAATAAAACATTTTTGATTTTCACAGGGAATGCCATTTTGCGACCGATCGGACCTAACTTTCCGAGTAGGCCTCGTATATGCACTGTATACACGAAGGTGTAATTCAGGGGGATGAAAAATCCAACAGAGCAAGATTACGGAAGACAGACGTAACATTACGCATAACAACAACACTCATTCTGTATAAATGAAAATAATCAAGATAGTACTTTATCACAGTTAAAGCGATTACAGCCCTCGGTCACAAAATTTAAGTCTTTTGACCAGGTTTCAACAGCTCTATGAGTCTTCTTCAGAAATTAAATATTCAAATTGGCCTATAACATAAGTATAAAGCTTTTTCGCTTAATATTTATTTTATACGTGACGTGTAAGTACTGTTTCTTTTTGTACTGTTAAGCAGTTTTCAGTTTTCAAACTGTATTTCTAAGCTTTTACATAAACAAAAGTTACCATGTCTGCTGTTGTCAAATAAAACTTTACATGTTAGTTCATGTACTATATACTGTTCATCTTAACAGTCAGGTGTCTATATTTTAAATGGTAAGTAGCCTACTTATATTTACGGCTACGAGGTGGCACTCTTAGTTCAATGTTCACCTGGCGCAGTTCCTAACGCTGGCGCCTCAGTATGTTGCTACCTGTGGCTTTATAGGTATGAGCAGCCCATAGTGACTCGCCTTCCACGTATTATTTTTAAAATTTTTGTGACTAAAGCCTCTATCACTTAATATTAATCTAATATGTATTGTTTCTTTTTTGTACTGTTAATCAGTACTTACACTTTTATATAACAAAATTTTTCCTATAAATTTGTACTTACGTTGTAGGCCATTTTGAATATTTAATTTCTGATGAAGGCGCTCATAGAGGTGTTGAAACCAGTTCAAAAGACTGACCGAGTGCTGTAATTGCTTTAACTTTAATTTGTAAACGGTTTCTGAACTACGCAGCCATGTTTAAAACTTTAACAGTACTTTGAGGCTTGTATGAAGTAAAGGAACAGCAGTAACGGAACTGTACAGAACTAAATAAAGAATACCAGCTAAGTTTAGGAAGAAAGTATCAATACTTTACCTGTAAAGCCAAAGAAAGGAACCTAGAAGGCAAACGAGAAATAAACCTGAAGTGGCAGAGGAAATTGCCATGAATAACCATGACATTGAAACCGATCAAATATAAGCACCATATTAAACATTTAGAATGTTCCTGATATGATATATATAATGTAAGACAAAAATGGGACGTAAGAAAGAGTAAGTGAACAGATGTAGGGTTGGTAGTGAGAGAACGAGCCGATGCTTAAACGTAAGACAGATGTGTCTATAAATGAAGATATCTCAATCAATGGTTGAACAGCAATGCACAGTGATAATTTTCATATATGTAAACCCATGCGATGTTTGCCAAGCTCAAAAATAGATAAATAAATAAATAAATGAAACGCGACATTCACACATGTACTTGACGGTAATTAACAATTTCTTTCGGTAAATTAACAATTTATTTCTTCATAAGATGTATGAAACTGAATAGCTCTGACCTGATAGTGATGTCTCGATTGTAGAACTTACCCTGTGAGTGGGTGTTGTTGATTCTCGTGACGAGTTGCGTCATGAATTCACGAATCCACTGTGCGGTCACGTAGCTGGAAGTAAGGCAAACATTCAAGCATTTGAGCACTGCGTGTTACATACGCTGCAGGGGAACACCTTAGAAGCCTTCAACCGTCGATCGAGCTGACGTTCGCCCAGTGAATCACACAGTTGCCTGCTGTTCGTAATCTTCATGTGTAGCGAAAGAATCTAAATTTATTATTTTGTCGCAGATTATAGTGATTTGCGGGAATATGTTATTTCTTTTTCACTTCAGACATTGTGCAGAATGATTCGATACTCACAGTTGTCACTATTGGGTGGAAACACATGAGACAAGGTTACAATTTATTTCCCAATGTGAAACCCTATGATTGCAAAGACAATATGTATACTAGAAATTCTTAAATGAGAGATTTAACCGTGAATTGGTTATGAGAACTTTTTCTGTCATTTATCGCTTCTGTCACCTCCGGTAACCATTAATACACTACTGGAAATTGAAATAAGAACACCGTGAATTCATTGTCCCAGGAAGGGGAAACTTTATTGACACATTCCTGGGGTCAGATACATCACATGATCACACTGACAGAACCACAGGCACATAGACACAGGCAACAGAGCATGCACAATGTCGGCACTAGTACAGTGTATATCCACCTTTCGCAGCAATGCAGGCTGCTATTCTCCCATGGAGACGATCGTAGAGATGCTGGATGTAGTCCTGTGGAACGGCTTGCCATGCCATTTCCACCTGGCGCCTCAGTTGGACCAGCGTTCGTGCTGGACGTGCAGACCGCGTGAGATGACGCTTCATCCAGTCCCAAACATGCTCAATGGGGGACAGATCCGGAGATCTTGCTGGCCAGGGTAGTTGACTTACACCTTCTAGAGCACGTTGGGTGGCACGGGATACATGCGGACGTGCATTGTCCTGTTGGAACAGCAAGTTCCCTTGCCGGTCTAGGAATGGTAGAACGATGGGTTCGATGACGGTTTGGATGTACCGTGCACTATTCAGTGTCCCCTCGACGATCACCAGTGGTGTACGGCCAGTGTAGGAGATCGCTCCCCACACCATGATGCCGGGTGTTGGCCCTGTGTGCCTCGGTCGTATGCAGTCCTGATTGTGGCGCTCACCTGCACGGCGCCAAACACGCATACGACCATCATTGGCACCAAGGCAGAAGCGACTCTCATCGCTGAAGACGACACGTCTCCATTCGTCCCATCATTCACGCCTGTCGCGACACCACTGGAGGTGGGCTGCACGATGTTGGGGCGTGAGCGGAAGACGGCCTAACGGTGTGCGGGACTGTAGCCCAGCTTCATGGAGACGGTTGCGAATGGTCCTCGCCGATACCCCAGGAGCAACAGTGTCCCTAATTTGCTGGGAAGTGGCGGTGCGGTCCCCTACGGCACTGCGTAGGATCCTACGGTCTTGGCGTGCATCCGTGCGTCGCTGCAGTCCGGTCCCAGGTCGACGGGCACGTGCACCTTCCGCCGACCACTGGCGACAACATCGATGTACTGTGGAGACCTCACGCCCCACGTGTTGAGCAATTCGGCGGTACGTCCACCCGGCCTCCCGCATGCCCACTATACGCCCTCGCTCAAAGTCCGTTAACTGCACATACGGTTCACGTCCACGCTGTCGCGGCATGCTACCAGTGTTAAAGACTGCGATGGAGCTCCGTATGCCACGGCAAACTGGCTGACACTGACGGCGGCGGTGCACAAATGCTGCGCAGCTAGCGCCATTCGACGGCCAACACCGCGGTTCCTGGTGTGTCCGCTGTGCCGTGCGTGTGATCATTGCTTGTACAGCCTTCTCGCAGTGTCCGGAGCAAGTATGGTGGGTCTGACACACCGGTGTCAATGTGTTCTTTTTTCCATTTCCAGGAGTGTATGTACGGAAGGCCTAGCTGCCCTTTGGTTCAGACCCCCAAGTTAAACTGTATGTCACCTGTAACAGACTGTGTAAGTCAATTCAGAGGTCGGAGAGTCAGTCAGCAACAGCCTGCCGAGCCACAAGCAGCCACAGGGAAGTAACAGATTTTGTGACATTTTACGAGTTCCTTACCGGGAGCGAACTGTATAGTTTCATCTGCGGGCTTTGGTATTTCAGTTTTTGAATCTTTGCGTGTTAATCAAATCATTGCCCACAGTTCTTGCGTTTCCCTTCGTGTCTACAGTAGAGTTCCGTAGCGCGTGTCGATTGTCCTGATTTGTCCACTGTCTTTAGCATGGATAGGGACTGTGTTTTGTGCGGATGCGAGCTGAGTTGGTGACACTTCGCTCTAAGCTCCACGCTATGATGGCTTCGGTTACACAGCTTAAAGCAGCAGTGTCACTCTTATGGGCTGACCGTGTGTATCCAACGTACGTCCCCACGTTTGAGTCCGCCTATCGGCCCCCTCAGCCATCGGTGACCAGCCCAGTAACTGCTCGCACTGTGGTCGAGTGGGAGGTCGTCTCGGGGTGTGGCAGGCGGCGAGAGACTTCCCAGGGGGTCGCACATAAGGCCTCTCCAGTAGTGTGACAAATATGTTCCAAGTGTTCTAGGTGGCTGACATTGTCCCTCAGCCAGATGCAGTCGCTTTTCCTGTTTCAGAGGGAACATCTCAGCCTGCAAGATCCGGGTAATCACAGAGGGTGGGATTATTGGTACTTGGAAGCTCCAATATTTGGCGCGTCATAGGGCTCCCTTAGGGACATGGCTGCCAAGGAGAAGAAGAAAGCCAATGTGCACTCCGTGTGCATACTGGGTGGAGTCATTCCAGACGCGGGAAGGGTCCTTCCGGATGCCTCGGTACCAATGATTTGTGTCACTTTGGATCGGAAGAGATTCTCTCTGGTTTCAAGTGGCTAAGGGAAGTGGCAAAGACTGCCACTCTTGCTTTCGAGATGAAATCAGAGCTCATAATTTGCAGCATAGTCGACAGAACCAATTGCGGATCTTTGGTTCACAGCCCAGTGGATGGTCTGATCAGAGACTCAGACGGCTCTGCGATCGTATAACCTGCAAATTCTTCGACCTGCGCATTAGGGTGGTGGGGTTTCTGGGAATAGGTCAGAAGTCCACTACATGCAGGAGGCGGTTACACGGGTAGCAGGGTCTGTGTGGCGTGCAGTGGGCGGTTTCTTATGTTAGAGGGTCTCGGGGAAATACAACAAGGGGTTCAGTCTCAAAGGGTGCAGGTCGAAGGTAGGAAGGACGTAGATACAGGAACCATCGGTATAACAGTTGTAAATTATCGTGGCTGTGTTGGGAAAGTACCAGAGCTCCAAGCGCTAATAGAAACCATTGATGCTCAAATCGTTATAGGCATTGAAAATTGGCTAAAGCCGGAGATAAGTTCAGCCGACATTTTTGCGAAGAACCTAACGGTGTTTCGAAAGGATAGGCTAAACACAGTTGGCGGTAGCGTGTTTGTTGCTGTTAGAAGTACTTCTTGTAGCGAAATTGAAGCAGACAGTTCCTTTGAGTTAGTACGGGCAGAGGTCATTTTGGCAACCGGAATAAAATAATAATTGGATCCTTTTGCCGACCTCCCAACTCAGATGGTACAATTGCTGAAAGTTTCAAAGAAGACTTAAGTTTAATTTCAAACACGTACGCGACTCATACAGTTATAGTTGGTGGTAATTTAATTTGCCTTCGGTATGTTGGCGCCAGCCGGAGTGGCCGAGCGGTTCTAGGCGCTACGGTCTGGAACCGCGCGACCGCTACGGTCGCAGGTTGAATCCTGCCTCGGGCATGGATGTGTGTGACGTCGTTAGGTTAGTTAGGTTTAAGTAGTTCTAAGTTCTAGGGGACTGGTGACCTCAGAAGTTAAGTCCCATAGTGCTCAGAGCCATTTGAACCATTTTTTATGTGTTGGCGAAAATACATGTTTAATTCCGGAGGTACGCATAAAACATCATCCGAAATTGTGCTAAACGCATTCTCTGAAAATTATGTCGAGCATTTAGTTCATGAGCCCACACGAATAGTAAACGGCTGTGAAAACACACTTGACCTCTTAGGAACAAATAATTCTGAATTAATAACGAGCATCAAAACGGATACAAGGATTATTGAACACAGAGTTGTAGCGGTACTAAATGTTGCAACCCTCAAATCCTCGTAAAATAAATGAAAAACATATTTATTCAAATAAGCGATTAAAATTTCCCGCCGGCCGCGGTGGTCTAGCGGTTCTAGGCGCTCAGTCCGGAGCCGCGCGACTGCTACGGTCGCAGGTTCGAATCCTGCCTAGGGCATGGATGTGTGTGATGTCCTTAGGTTAGTTAGGTTTAAGTAGTTCTAAGTTCTAGGGGACTGATGACCATAGATGTTAAGTCCCATAGTGCTCAGAGCCATTTGAACCATTATTTGAAAAATTCCCTTGACGCCTGCCTGAGAGACAATAACCACTAATTCAAAATTAACAATCAAAGTGTAGACTAGATGAGGGTTGAATTCAGAGAAATAGTATCGACAACTAAGAGATTTATACCAAGTAAGTTAACAGACGGCGGAACTGTTCCCCCTTGCTACATAAAACGGGTCAGTACGCTGTTGCAGAAACAACGAAAAGGGAATGCCACAATTAAACGAACGCAAAATCTCCAAGATTGGCGATCTTTTACAGAAGCTCGTAATTTAACGTGGACATGAATGCGAGATGCTTATAACAGTTTCCACAACTAAACTTTATCTCGAAACCTGCCGGAAAATCATAAAGAGATTCTGATTATACACTCCTGGAAATTGAAATAAGAACACCGTGAATTCATTGTCCCAGGAAGGGGAAACTTTATTGACACATTCCTGGGGTCAGATACATCACATGATCACACTGACAGCACCACAGGCACATAGACACAGGCAACAGAGCATGCACAATGTCGGCACTAGTACAGTGTATATCCATCTTTCGCAGCAATGCAGGCTGCTATTCTCCCATGGAGACGATCGTAGAGATGCTGGATGTAGTCCTGTGGAACGGCTTGCCATGCCATTTCCACCTGGCGCCTCAGTTGGACCAGCGTTCGTGCTGGACGTGCAGACCGCGTGAGACGACGCTTCATCCAGTCCCAAACATGCTCAATGGGGGACAGATCCGGAGATCTTGCTGGCCAGGGTAGTTGACTTACACCTTCTAGAGCACGTTGGGTGGCACGGGATACATGCGGACGTGCATTGTCCTGTTGGAACAGCAAGTTCCCTTGCCGGTCTAGGAATGGTAGAACGATGGGTTCGATGACGGTTTGGATGTACCGTGCACTATTCAGTGTCCCCTCGACGATCACCAGTGGTGTACGGCCAGTGTAGGAGATCGCTCCCCACACCATGATGCCGGGTGTTGGCCCTGTGTGCCTCGGTCGTATGCAGTCCTGATTGTGGCGCTCACCTGCACGGCGCCAAACACGCATACGACCATCATTGGCAACAAGGCAGAAGCGACTCTCATCGCTGAAGACGACACGTCTCCATTCGTCCCTCCATTCACGCCTGTCGCGACACCACTGGAGGCGGGCTGCACGATGTTGGGGCGTGAGCGGATGACGGTCTAACGGTGTGCGGGACTGTAGCCCAGCTTCATGGAGACGGTTGCGAATGGTCCTCGCCGATACCCCAGGAGCAACAGTGTCCCTAATTTGCTGGGAAGTGGCGGTGCGGTCCCCTACGGCACTGCGTAGGATCCTACGGTCTTGGCGTGCATCCGTGCGTCGCTGCGGTCCGGTCCCAGGTCGACGGGCACGTGCACCTTCCGCCGACCACTGGCGACAACATCGATGTACTGTGGAGATCTCTCGCCCCACGTGTTGAGCAATTCGGCGGTACGTCCACCCGGCCTCCCGCATGCCCACTATACGCCCTCGCTCAAAGTCCGTCAACTGCACATACGGTTCACGTCCACGCTGTCGCGGCATGCTACCAGTGTTAAAGACTGCGATGGAGCTCCGTATGCCACGGCAAACTGGCTGACACTGACGGCGGCGGTGCACAAATGCTGCGGCGACGGCCAACATCGCGGTTCCTGGTGTGTCCGCTGTGCCGTGCGTGTGATCATTGCTTGTACAGCCCTCTCGCA
Source organism: Schistocerca cancellata (assembly GCF_023864275.1). Lineage (NCBI taxonomy): Eukaryota > Metazoa > Arthropoda > Insecta > Orthoptera > Acrididae > Schistocerca > Schistocerca cancellata. The sequence goes on along the minus strand of NC_064626.1, from coordinate 434,212,138 downwards.
GTGACCGGAGCAAGTATGGTGGGTCTGACACACCGGTGTCAATGTGTTCGTTTTTCCATTTCCAGGAGTGTATGTAAAGTATGCTAGCAGCAAGACACGGTCAATGCCTACTCTGCGCGATGGCAATGGAGATACTATCGAAGACCGTGCTGCCAAAGCAAATTATTTAACACAGCCTTTTGAAATTCCTTCAGCAAAGAAGACGAAGTAAATATTCCAGAATTCGAATCAAGAACAGCCGCCAATACGAGTAATTTAGAATTAGATGTCCTCGGAATAGTGAAGCAACTTAAATCACTTAATAAAGGCAAGTCTTCTGCTTCAGACTGTGTACCAATTAGGTTTCTTTCTGAGTATGCTGATGCAATATCTCCATACTTAACAATCAACCACTCGATTGAATTACAGACCCATATCATTATCGTCGATATGCAGCAGGACTTTGAATCATATATTGTGTTCGAAAATTATGTATTACCTCGAAGAGAACGGTCTGTTGACAAAATCAACACGGATTTAGAAAATATCATTCTTGTGAAAGACAACTAGCCCTTTACACACACGAATCGTTGAGTGCTGTTGAGAAGGGATTTCAAATTGATTCTGTATTTCCAGACTTCTAAATGGCTTTTGACACTATAGCACAAAAGCGGCTCGTAGTGAAATTGCGTGCTTGAGGAATACCGTCTCAGTTATTTGACTGACTTCGTGATTTGCTGCCAGAGAGGTCACAGTCCGTAGTAACTGACGTGAAGTCATCGAGTAAAACAGAAGTGATTTCTGGCGTTCCCCAAGGTAGTTTTATAGTGCCTCTGCTGTTCCGTATCTATAGAAACGATTTAGGAGACAATCTGAGCAGGCGTTTTAGATTTTTTGCAGATAATACTGTCATTTATCGCGTACTATACTCATCACAAGATCAAAACAAATTTCAAAACGATTTAGTAAAGATATCTGAATGGTGCGAAAATTGGCAATTGACCCTAAACAGTGAAAAGTGTGGGGTAACCCGCACTAGTGCTAAAAGGAGTCCCTTAAACTTCGGTTACACGTTAAATCAATCTAATACAAAGGCCGTAAATTCAACTAAACACCTAGGAATTTCAGTGACGAAGAATTTAAATTGGAAAGAACGTCTAGAAAATGTTGTTGGGAAGTCAAACCAAGGACTGTATTTTATTGACAGAATACGTAGAAATGTAACAGCTCTACTAAAGAGACGGCGTACACTACGCTTGCCCGTCCTTTTTTAGCTGCACACACCCGTGTTTAATGTGTAACTGCCGGGAGTTTCACTGTTGTATGTTGGTTAGTTATTTTTCAGTGCTGTATAGAGTAGAACGTTGTGTCGCACGGTTTGCGAATTTAGAGATGGCAGAGGTAGAGAAGCAATGGGTGTGCATTAAATTTTGCGTGAAAATCAAGAAGACTTTTACAGAGACACAGCAGATTATGCAGAAAGCCTATGGCGATGAGTGCTTAAGCCGTACTAGGTGTTGGGAGTGGTTCACACGATTTCAAAATGGCAGGCAGGACGCTCTTCGACGTCCCACGACGACGCTCATGACCGGAACGTCAAAGAAACTGTGCGTGCCAATCGGACACTGACTGTCCAAGAGACTGCAGAAGAATGTAACATTTCATTTGGTTCATGTCATGAAATCCTGATACAACATCTTGGAATGCATCGTGTTGCTGCCAAGTTCGTCCCTCGCGATCAGCGAAGAGCTTTCGGATCTTTAAAATAAGAAAAAGCTCTTCCTTAAGAGAGTCATAAGCAATAATGAAACGTGAGTTTACTGTTAAGATATTGAGACCAAAGTTGTCTTCACAATGTAGCGTTCTCGCTTCCCACGCCCGGGTTCCCGGGTTCGATTCCCGGCGGGGTCAGGGATTTTCTCTGCCTCGTGATGGCTGGGTGTTGTGTGCTGTCCTTAGGTTAGTTAGGTTTAAGTAGTTCTAAGTTCTATGGGACTTATGACCACAGCAGTTGAGTCCCATAGTGCTCAGAGCCATTTGAACCATTTTGTCTTCACAATGGGTCGGGAAAGATTCTCCAAGACCAAAACAAGCTCGTCAGGTGAGATGTAACAGCCGTGATGGTAGTTCCCTCTGACTCTGAAGGATTAGTTCATCACGAATTCGTGCCACTGTGACAAACTGTTAATCGGTGGTACAATCGGGACGTGTTGCGACGCCAGCGAGGAAATGTGAAGAGCAAATGACGTGAAATGTGGTGAGACAATTCATGGTTCTTGCATGACTATAACGCTCTTGCACATTCATCACTGTTGGTGCATGACTGTTGCACAAAAAACGAAATCACGGTGCTTCCTCATCTTCCGTACTCTCCAGCCCTGAACACAGCATAATTTTTTATTTCCAAAGTTCAAAACCTCGTTGAAAGGCCGAAGATTTGCAACGATAGGCGAGGTAAAAGAAAATTCGCAGACGGCACTTCGCGCGACCCAGCAGGAAGCGTACCAAGACTGCTTCCGGAAGTGGAAACGGCGTTGAGAACGGTGTACCAATTGTGGAGGAGAGTGTTTCGAAGGAGACACTGCGCAATAAGTCGAAGGGAGCGTGGAAAAATTTTGTGGATGAAGTTCCGGGAATTATGAACTGACATCGTATTGCTGCGCGGTCTGGGATCCTTACCCAATACGATTAACGGGGTACATCGAGAAAGGGCAAAGAAGAGTAGCACGTTTTGTATTATCGCGAAATAGTGGAGAGAGTGTGACATACATGATACAGGATTTGGGATGAGCACCATTAAAACAAAGGCGTTTTTCGTTGCGGAGGAATCTTCTCACGAAATTTCAATCAGCAACTTTCTCCTCTGAATGCGAAAATATTTTGTGAACGCCTACCTACATAAGGAGAAACGATCATAAGGGAAATCAGAGCTCGCGCGGAAAGATACTGGTGTTCGTTTTCCCGCGTGCTCTTCGAAAGCAGAATAATAGAGAATTATTGTGAAGGTGGTTTGATGAACCCTCTGCCAGGCGCTTAAATGTGATTTGCGGAATATCCACGTAGTGAAACGTCCCCTTAGAAAAATTGTGAATGAATGTGCTTAAACTGACACACAATATTTTTAGCGCAACGCAATCTGACTTTCAAAAATCCCTACAAAAGAATGGCCCTGACTAACAATAATCTATACCTTTCATCAATCACTTACCTCACAAAAATCATCGTTACTCGAACTACTGCAGTACAGCGAGCGCCACTACTGCCAGCTAAATAAAAGATTCAAACTACTGAAGGCACTAACTACTGATAGGCATAGTTAGCAAATGAAAGATTTTGATAGAGAACAAACAATTTATTTACCTTGACAGTTTTCAAAAGTCATAATATATATAGCAGTTCATGACATCCATTCTTACAAATGTACTGTCTCTGACGGACACACGTCCAGATCATCCGCTCTCAAAAATCCGCCATCTCACTTTCCCACATCCACCACTGCTGGCGGCTCACCTCCAACTGCGCAACGCTACGCACTGTTAACATCCAGCTGCCCAACACTACAATAGCCAACAACAATGCAACCAGCCACACACTGCACACAGCACAGCCAGTGATTTTGATACAGAGCGCTACGTGGCGTTACCAAGAAAAAACCTATACAGCCTACTTACAGAGAGCACACCACCTTCAGTAGATCCAGAACTGTGGTGTTCAAATCAGTGTTTGGATTGACGTTAGTTTTACCTAATTACTTATTAACGTAAAGATACACCAGCGCACTGCCCCCAGGAGTGGCTGAAGCTATTACTAACAGAACTTTGCGCGTCTTTCGTATATCATATACAGATGTGACGGGTGTAAGTGCATGTATTTTTTTACGTGGTATCTCAATATGTACACAGTGGAACATCAGCAAGCTGTTTGTTTTTCTCTGCGCCGAACAGTCTTCCTACAAACACGTCACAAACGACCTAATGTTTTACGCATAGTCGTAACTGCACCACTAAGAGGACTACGCCTGTCAGTATAGATTATCCGATTTGCGTCCACATTGCAACACCTGCCTTGCTGCACAGGGAAAAATAAGCGTTAATGGCTTGCTCTTGCCATATGTACTTGGAGGTACTAACCAACCTAAAAACATACGACTTATAATAGCTATAATTATTTGTCTAAAAATGATATAAGTACTGATGTGATGTTGTTCAATACACCGTCCTCAGTCACCGAAGTATCTCCACTTATACCCGTTACACCCTGTATAACAGAGCAGACCATTATTGCAAAAGACTCTATTATATAATCTAGAAATTTCTAATGGTTTAACGTCGATAGAAACCAGCCCCACGAAAGCATAGCAGACGGTATTCGTACTAGAGGTACTCCATGACTAATTGATTTGTACAAAATATTGATGTTTATAGTTTAAACATCGATGATCCAGTATCTAAACCGAAGTATTTGAAACATCATTTCATCGATGTCAAAGAAAGAATAAGGACCTCCGATGTTTTGGGAAAAAAAGAAAAGACAGCCCACTTCTTTCGCAACGTAAATAAACCTTTTTCTGAACGTGCCTCATAACGACAACAGTGCAACAACACCCTTGTCACCTTTCAAACAAGGCCGGAGGAGGAGGGAGATTGGGGGAATTTTCTGTATCCAACAAGGGAGGCTCATGACGTTCTCGCGCTGATTCCACACACAGGGTGCACTTGGTGTGCGGGTATTATAATTATCAGTGCAAGGATAGTTGGGATACCAAACAGAACAAATTATTCTGTAACGAGCCACTGGGAACCGAAGGTTCCTGACATGACAACGCTCAGCAAACATCCTTGTTTAACCCATGAACCTCTGTTGGAAGCGTTTAGACTCATCCTGTATTTTCTCTCCTAGAATCGAAAACATTCATCGCCAAGGTGCTTAGCATGTTCGAAGAGAAAACCATCAAGGCTTTGGTTACAGTCGTTGAAACGACAGTCAGTGGCGGCGGTGACCACACGCAGAAACATTACAGGGAAACAAAGAAACCAGATTTATGGAGTGGACGTGATAAAAAAGCCCAATAAAACTACAAATTGCAAACTGGGACAGAAACTGATCTACCAACAAAATTCAGTTATTATCAGAAAGATCGCCTTTTAGATAAACAAGACCCATTATACAGGGTTATTACAAATGATTTCACAGCTCTACAATAACTTTATTATTTGAGATATTTTCACAATGCTTTGCACACACATATAAAAACTCAAAAAGTTTTTTTAGGCATTCACAAATGTTCGATATGTGCCCCTTTAGTGATTCGGCAGACATCAAGCCGATAATCAAGTTCCTCCCACACTCGGCGCAGCATGTCCCCATCAATGAGTTCGAAAGCATCGTTGATGCGAGCTCGCAGTTCTGGCATGTTTCTTGGTAGAGGAGGTTTAAACACTGAATCTTTCACATAACCCCACAGAAAGAAATCGCATGGGGTTAAGTCGGGAGAGCGTGGAGGCCATGACATGAATCGCTGATCATGATCTCCACCACGACCGATCCATCGGTTTTCCAATCTCCTGTTTAAGAAATGCCGAACATCATGATGGAAGTGCGGAGGAGCACCATCCTGTTGAAAGATGAAGTCGGCGCTGTCGGTCTCCAGTTGTGGCATGAGCCAATTTTTCAGCATGTCCAGATACACGTGCCCTGTAACGTTTTTTTTTCGCAGAAGAAAAAGGGGCCGTAAACTTTAAACCGTGAGATTGCACAAAACACATTAACTTTTGGTGAACTGCGAATTTGCTGCACGAATGCGAGAGGATTCTCTACCGCCCAGATTCGCACATTGTGTCTGTTCACTTCACCATTAAGAAAAAATGTTGCTTCATCACTGAAAACAAGTTTCGCACTGAACGAAAATTCAAAGCGTTTGACTTTGTCATCGGGTGTCAGGGCTTGTAGCAATTGTAAACGGTAAGGCTTCTGCTTTAGCCTTTTTCATAAGATTTTCCAAACCGTCGGCTGTGGTACGTTTAGCTCCCTGCTTGCTTTATTCGTCGACTTCCGCGGGCTACGCGTGAAACTTGCCCGCACGCGTTCAACCGTTTCTGCGCTCTCTGCAGGCCGACCCGTTGATTTCCCCTTACAGAGGCATGCAGAAGCTTTAAACTGCGCATACCATCGCCGAATGGAGTTAGCAGTTGGTGGATCTTTGTTGACCTTCGTCCTGAAGTGTCGTTGCACTGTTATGACTGACTGATGTGAGTGCATTTCAAGCACGACATACGCTTTCTCGTCTCCTGTCGCCATTTTGTCTCACTGCGCTCTCGAGCGCTCTGGCGGCAGAAACCTGAAGTGCGGCTTCAGCCGAACAAAACTTTATGAGTTTTTCTACGTATCTGTAGTGTGTCGTGACCATATGTCAATGAATGGAGCTACAGTGAATGTATGAAATCGCTTCAATCATTTGTAATAGCCCTGTAAGTATGGAATCACACCATCGGTACTATCTATCCAAAGGTAACAAAATCTACATTTAAATAACTGAGCTTTAAAGTCAGATAGCTTCCGAAAGACTCTTCCCAAAATTAGAATATGCACTTTGTCAACAAAGCAACGGACTGCAGGGAAACCGTATCAAAAGATGTTATTTTTATAGCTTTAACACGAAATGTTGCGGATATACTCGTATCATGTTCATTATTTCTGTATTTAAGTATAAGTATGATATTAGATGTATTTGTTTGGTGATTTGTAACCATTATACGGATCCATCATTGAACATCAATGTCAAAACATCGATGATTTGGGGTCGATTATCATCGGTCATCGATGTTCAGCCGTTGGTGTTGAAATTGAAATCAGCGTCCATGGTTTGTCAAAATTGCATGTTCCTAATTCTTTACGCTATCAGATTGTCGTTTTTTCTATTTCTCTTGCTGGCATGCGTGAGTTCTCGATGTTGACATCTGAACAACATGTACTATTCATGTGACCGTTACGTTTTTCAGTATCCTGTTGCGTCTAAAAACAATTACAACATACGTTTGCCGAACGGCAATATAAAAAACAATATTATTTGTTGAGAGTTAGAGCATACTACGGTAGGAACACGTGGGAAACTCTAACAAGAAAAGGGACCGGATGGTGGACTTGTGCTAATTTATCAGGGACTAACTTTCGTGATACTAGAGAATGTATAGAGGGTAAAAAGTGCAGGGTAAGACAGAGTTTGAAGTACATCCAGCAAATAATTGAGTACATATAATGTAAATGCTGCTCTGAGATGAAGAGGCTGGCACAAAAGAGGAATTCGTAACGCGCGGAATCAAACCAGTTAGAAGACTGATGACCCAAAAAAGGGAACAATGTCAAAAATAAAAGTCTTCTCAATAATGAGGGAATTAAAATAAATTACATAATTTTTGCTATTCGTAAACGGTATACGAATACTCTTGTACGGCAATCGTGAGGCTCGATAGTTTGCAAATGGTTCAAATGGCGCTAAGCACTATGGGATTTAACATCTGACGTCATCAGTCCCCTAGACTTAGAACTGCTTAAACCTAACTAACCTAAGGACATCACACACATCCATGCCCGAGGCAGGATTCGAACCTACGACCGTAGCAGCAGCGCGGTTTCGGACTGAAGCGCCTAGAACCGATAGTTAGCAAATCATTGCATTGCTTTGCTAACAGAAATAAGAATATAGGTATAAAGGTGAGTAACTTGTGTAATATACGTCTATTGTTGTTAGTGTGAAGTTTACGATCATTCATCGTCTAACACTTCATTACCTCTTCAGGGATGGAGAAGTCGAGGAAGCTGCAAATGTGCCGATGTTGGTGAAATTTTTTTGTTTGGCACTATTGTCCGCCTCTGTTGCTGAGTGGTCAGCGCGGACGACTGTTATGCGAAGGACCCGGGTTCGAGTCCCCGTACTGCCAGGTACTTTTCCTCGGTGGGAGGACTGGTACGTGGTGCACACAACCTCGTGAGACCAACTCAGGAGTTACTCAATCGTTTAGTGGCGGTTCCAAGGTCCAGAAATACAACAACGACCGGGAGAGCGGTGTGCTGACCACTTGTCCGTTCAAATCGCATCCGGTGACGCCATTGGTAGAGGAAGACATGGCAGTCAATCGGGACCTATTATACCCTCTGGGTCAGAACGCGAAACTTTGCCTTTTTACACGATGCTGTTATCGTGGTAATTGGTCGTTATATGATCATAGGTAGAAAGACGCAAGAATCTCCGAGTGGTGTGCAAAGTCAGAGGGTGTGACAGTCCCGAGAACGCGACTATCAATTGCCGCATCGATAACGAGGCACTTCACACGTCATGTCCGTTGACCAAATTGTGTCCTCACCAGCGTGTCATGAGTTAAGGAAAAACTTCGAATCACATATCCTATTAAACACATTTCCGCTATTGTTCAGGTATTTGCAAAGTACATCTACATCTACATATACATACATACTCCGCAATCCACCATACGTTGCGTGGCGGAGGGTACCTCGTACCACAACAAGCATCTTCTCTCCCTGTTCCACTCCCAAACAGAACGAGGGAAAAATGACTGCCTATATGCCTCTGTACGAGCCATAATCTCTCTTATCTTATCTTTGTGGTCTTTCCGCGAAATGTAAGATGGCGGCAGTAAAATTGTACTACAGTCAGCCTCAAATGCTGGTTCTCTAAATTTCCTCAGTAGCGATTCACGAAAAGAACGCCTCCTTTCCTCTAGAGACTCCCACCCCAGTTCCTGAAGCATTTCCGTAACACTCGCGGGATGATCAAACCTACCAGTAACAAATCTAGCAGCCCGCCTCTGAACTGCTTCTATGTCCTCCCTCAATCCGACCTCATAGGGATCCCAAACTCTCAAGCAGTACTCAAGAATAGGTCGTATTAGTGTTTTATAAGCGGTCTCCTTTACAGATGAACCACATCTTCCCAAAATTCTACCAATGAACCGAAGACGACTATCCGCCTTCCCCACAACTGCCATAACGTGCTTGTCCCACTTCATATCGCTCTGCAATGTTACGCCCAAATACTTAATCGACGTGACTGTGTCAAGCGCTACACTACTACTGGAGTGTTCAAACATTTTTCCGTATTCATCTGAATTAATTTACATTTATCTTTATTTACAGTTAGCTGCCATTCTTTACACCAATCACAAATCCTATCCAAGTCATATTCCATCCTCCTGCAGTCACTCAACGACGACACCTTCCCGTACACCACAGCATCATCAGCAAACAGCCGCACATTGCTATCTACCCTATCCAAAAGTTCATTTATGTAGATAGAAAACAACAGCGGACCTACCACATTTCCCTGGGGCACTCCAGATGATACCCTCATCTCCGACGAACACTCACCATCGAGGACAACGTACTGGGTTCTATTACTTAAGAAGTCTTCGAGCCACTCACATAAGCTCGTATCTTAGTTAGGAGTCTGCAGTGGGGCACCGAGTCAAACGCTTCCGGAAGTTAAGGAATGTGGCATCCGTCTGATACCATTCATCCATGGTTCGCAAGATATCATGTGAAAAAAGGGCGAGTTGCGTTTCGCAGGAGCGATTCTTTCTAAAGCCTTGCTGATGCATGGACAGCAACTTCTCTGTCTCAAGGAAATTCATTATATTCGAACTGAGAATATGTTCGAGAATCCTGCAACAAACCAATGTTAAGGATATTGGTCTGTAATTTTGAGGATCCGTCCTTCTACCCTTCTTATATACAGGCGTCACCTGCGCTTTTTTCCAGTCTCTCGGGACTTTACGTTGGGCAAGAGATTTGCGATAAATGCAAGCTAAGTAAGGAGCCAAGTAGTACAGATAGTTGGGCCAATAATCCAAACGAGGAAATCTGTGACTTTCTTACAGCAAAAACTGAGCAAAAAACTCTAATCGACTTCTGATTATTCGTTGTAGATTTCATACCTAGACCGTACAAGTATCTAATATAACATGACAATATCAATACTGAAAACGAAAACACCGACTTTCGTAAATAAATATCATGTTAGAACTACGGTTGCTAACACACCAAAACAAAAGAATACTTTTAATTTTCTGATGACGATAGCGTCCACAGAACGAAGTACATAGACTTAACATGAAAAATTAAATGAACAATAGAAGGTGGGGCAGCACGAATAGTCATCGGTTTGAATTATGGAAGAGCGTTTCGGAAATGCTGCAAACCTGATCTGGCAGGCACCTGAACGTAGTCGCCAACTATCCCGAGGAAGCCTGACGTTCCAAGGACCGGTTTGAATTGCAGAACCTAAGAATAGCCTCCTACGTATTGCTCACGTAGGAACCGCGAAGACAAGATTAAACTTACTACAGTGCGCAGAGAGGCGTTGTTTCCGCGCTCCAAACGTGAATTGAACGTTAAGATACCCTAATATGTGCTAAAATGGGAAATAGCCCACTCCCAGTCACTCCACTGTGGTTTGCAGAGTACGGACGCAGATGAAAAGTATTGCGTTGCTTTAGATGAGATATAGTTGTGGATATTCCGTCGAAGATCTCGTAGAAGCACGTTACGTGTTGTACTTGAGTGTAAATGTGAGGGAACAGCGAAGCATTTTGAGGACACCAACGGAATTCAGGATTGGTGCATCCGAATTAGAGTTCGGCCATTTTGTAAACTAGTTCGTCTGATCGTAACGAAGATAAGGTACACTATGCAGTTCCGAGGGTTTTCTTTGTTTGTGGAACACACCTTAGTTTACAAACTACGATACACGTTAGCATTATCGTCGACTTGGCCTATTGTACGTTAAATACTGTGCACTCCTTGGTGGTTATGTAAGCTCAGATCAGTAACGAAACATTTCACTTAATGTTAAACACAGTGAAAGGCAGTGTTCTAACATGTTGATTCACGATGTATTTTTTTGTTTTTCAGGTGCAGCTCCGACTGTTTACGGGGAAATTCGCAGGTAATGCAATGCCCTCACCACTCGCATTCCAGTCTCTATGGAGCGTGCAACTGCGAGATACTAGATATGTCGAGTCACTTAGTTAATGTTTGCAAAGAGCGTATTTATGTCAAGAGTTAATTTTTGCACACTTGTGATCAGTATTTTGTGAGACGTAAGAAAACAAAAACGAACATAAAAAACCACCACAAGTCTACGCTTGTTCAGTTGTTGCGGTCTTTCGGCCATATTGTGTGGCCGTCGAAAAGGGGGATGCTACAGCTTAATTTTCTCCGTTGCATTGATGAGTTTTCCCCAGTCAGAAATAATGAAGTATTTTACTGAGTATAAGATATCCTTATAAGGTCCTTTGGAACTACTGTAAGTCCTTATGTCCACCAAAGCGGATTCCTTTTATTTCTTGTAGTCGTCAGTCGCCTGTGACGAAATTGTGATTTCGCTAACAGTTTGGCTGGAAGATAGGAAAGAAGACTCGAGCAGTTAATCTAGACTTATAGTATTTTCAGCTCTCTTCGCTGGGTATTACTTAGATGTTTTCTGTCAGACGCTGGTTCAAAATGGTTGAAATGGCTCTGAGCACTATGGGACTTAACTTCTGAGGTCATCAGTCCCCTAGAACTTAGAACTACTTAAACCTAACTAACCTAAGGACATGATACACATCCATGCCCGAGGCAGGATTCGAACCTGCGACCGTAGGGGTCACGCGGTTCCAAACTGAAGCGCTTAGAACCGCATGGCCACAGGGCCGGCCAGACGCTGGTATGTGTTCTCTGTCACACTATACGGAATTAAGTGATTGCGTTATTTTATTGTGAGAAGTACCTAATAAGGTGCTGCACCGCGAAATTCGTGGCTTCCATGCTACTTGCACGAATTTCTTACTGTTTTATGTGATGCGGTCGTCTTTTCTATATGCTTTTACTAACGTGCGCGAACTAATGACTACTCTCTCTCTCTCTCTCTCTCGCTCTCTCTCTCTGTTGTGTGTGTGTGTGTGGGGGGGGGGGGGGGGGTATGTGAACGCGTGCGTGCGCGGTTTTGTTCGTTTTGTTCGTTTCATTAGTGATACCACTCACTCCTCCCATATAATTGTAAAATTGAAAGGTACTCTCATGGTACTGTAGAAGAGATGAAACAGAAGGTTGACGAGAAAGTAAAGTAATTTAAACAACACGGAACAGCGACAAATCTGAGGCGCAAATGCAATCACCACTCTACTCCCGTCCCTTTGCTATTATAAACGTCAAACTGAGTAATACGCGAATTTAATTATTACATAAAGGTCTAAAATACAATGTAAATACTAAAGTCAGTTTACGATATGTGAAAAATATGGGTACAGGATCTGAGAGCAGCTTCATGAACGCAGACACTCCGCTGAACGACTTGATTTGTTTATTTATGTTTATCATTTCCTTGTAATAAATATGGTACAGAAGCAGTCATTCACCGAACATGAACAAAGGAAAACTTCAAAATGAGACACCTGATTACTAGGATAGAAGCCCAAGGTTTCCACCACCTCATGTGAAACAATACAACATATCTTGGACCATGAACAGTGTGTGAGCGAAACTGTGTAACCAGATATGCGAATGTTACAATGTAAAACTCTACACTAAAAGGATACGGTCAATAAATGATGGTGCAAACCAATGTGTGTAAAATTTCTATTTCTACTTTCTAAACTTGTGTGGCTATTTGGCTGCAATAAATGTATTATTATAATAATTTAACGAAGAAAATAATTCGTGTTCATCTACATCTACATTTACATCCCTACTCCGCAAGCCACCTGACGGTGTGTAGCGGAGAGTACCTTGAGTATCTCTATCGCTTCTCCTTTCTATTCCAGTCTCGTATTGTTCATGGAAAGAAAGATTGTCGGTATGTCTCTGTGTGGGCTCTAATCTCTTTGATTTTATCCTCATGGTCTCTTCGCGAGATATACGTAGGAGGGAGCAATATACTGCTTGACTCCTCGGTGAATGTATGTTCTCGAAACTTCAACAAAAGCCCGTACCGTACTGAGCGTCTCTCTTGCAGAGTCTTCCACTGGAGTTTATCATCTCCGTATCGCTTTCGCGATTACTAAATGATCCTGTAACGAAGCGCGCTGCTCTCCGTTGGATCTTCTCTATCTCTTCTATCAACCGTATCTGGTACGGATCCCACACCAGTGAGCAGTATTCAAGCAATGGGCGAACAAGTGTACTGTAACCTACTTCCTTTGTTTTAGGACTGCATTTCCTTAGGATTCATCCAATGAATTTCAGTCTGACATCTGCTTTACCGACGATTAATTTGATATGGTCATTCCATTTTAAATCACCCCTAATGCCTACTCCTAGATAATTTATAGAATTAACTGCTTCCAGTTGCTGACCTGCTTTATTGTATACAATATAAACACGTAAATCTTTGTGTGTGTGTGTGTGTGTGTGTGTGTGTGTGTGTGTGTGTGTGTGTGAGGGTGGGTGGGTGGGTGGGTGTGTGATTTGCAGTATAGCTCTGAAGAAAGCCTTTAGCAGTTGCAGCTAAACTTGATGTTCTTACTTAGTGTAGCTGCTGTGTGGAAGGGGAAGGATTTAGAAGATTTAGCAGCGTAACTCTAGAACGTGTAGAGCAATTTCAGTCAGTCATGGAAAGTCTGGATGCAGCGTACACCTAGAATATCTAGAGGAGGGGTGAGAACTTGGCGATGATTTCAGCCAAACTTGGTACCCGTAGCCGCTGTGATCGAGCGGTTCTAGCCGCTTCATCCCGGAACCACGCGGCTGCTACGGTCGCAGGTTCGAATCCTGCCTCGGGCATGGATGTGTGTGATGTCCTTAGGTTAGTTAGGTTTAAGCAGTTCTAAGTCTAGGGGACTAATGACCTCAGATATTAAGTCCCATAGAGTTTAGAGCCATTTGAACCATTTTTGGTATCCTTATGATCTGCCGTCCGGAAGAAAATACTGATAAAAACACAATCCTGAGGATGCGGCCAGGAAGGGAGTGACATGTAAAAATAACCGAAAATGGCCGATAATAGTGGCGGTTTCATGGTTTTCTGGATCGCAAGACTCGCTGGGGACAATGTCGATATCCCGTATCATAACAATCGACGTAAAAGAGGGACAGACTTGTAAAAATAATAGAGAAAGGCCTGCTGGGGAAGAGAAGCAACCACGCAACCCCGGATAATTAGTGGCACATAAAGGAAGAGAAAAAATCTGTGATTATTGTAATTATTCTATTCAACGAAAGCATCGGTGGCGGGCGTATATCAATGTTTTACTCCACCTAAATTTCTTTGTGTGCAGAATGCTCAGGCCGAGAATGAATAGTATTCTACTTCACACTATTTCCTCAGATGTCTTTGTGGATTGAACTTCTCGTAGGTAAGAGGGCATAATAATACAAGAGCGTGCTTTGTAGTAATATGTCTTGGTTGATACTGTGCGCATTAAATTAACAGTGCCTTTAGAGTTTATGCTGAGTACAATTTGCTTTCTTAGCCTTTCTCATTGAAAGTCGATAAACCTCACTGTAGACAACTGCCTTTGTTATCGAGAGAAGAATTTTGCATGCCCACTGACATTCAAATGCTTTATCGCGTGCTTATATTGCATTATACTGGATTTTCATCCGTTACCTGTGCACATGACCGAGTGGGGCGGCACATTCGTAAGACACTGCACTCGCATTCAGGAGTACGCCAGTTCAGACCACCGACCTCGGTTTTTCTAAATCGTTTAAGGCAAATGTCAGATTGTTCTCTGGAAAAGCGTACGTCCATTTCCTTCGCCATCCGAACTTTTGCTTGTCTCTGATGACGTCGTGTCGACAGGATGTCAAACCATAATTTTCCTTACTTCCTTATCTTGTGAGCAGGGTCGAAAATGTCTGCTGTAGTGACTCCTGGCACACTGACAGGCATTTCTGTACCCGATTGTAATACCTTCATAAAATTTTATCTGTTACATAAAGCAAAAGATGCGTAGGTAAGTCAGCGCCTGTAAAACTGTAATAACACTTCCTTGTGGAGTGCGCTCGTACAACAACGAAAAGGATATTGCTGAACGCCTTCTAGTAGGCCTAATTAGTGTTGCGTTTGTTTTATTTTCTAAATGTTTCCCTTTACGATCGCAAAGCACTATCCATTTATTACCAGCAGATCTTGGCCGTCGGTATGATTGACCTATCTCCTTCGAAACGACACAAGCTTGTGTGTTAGATCCTGTCCGGTCAATTAGATACATACCTGTCATTTGCCACCATGTGAACGGTACATGTCGACTGCCTTATCGATTCTGACGAAACTAAACGTACAGTTAAATAATAAAAGACTTTTGTGTCTGCCCATTACTCTGGGGAAATTTGCAGCCCCATAGGCTAGCGCAGTTATGTTGAAACCTGATGCGGTACTTACGTGCGACTTCGTACTCAAAGGAGCCGACGTGTAATTCTAAGTGTGCTCGGTAATTCTAAGTGCGCTCGTTCTAATGTATGTCTCATCCGGTTTGTAAGATGACTGAAAGCAAATGTCAGAACAATTTCATGTGGAATGGTAGTGTAACTGTGAGACACGAACCGTGACCTGGCGGTAGCTCTCTTCTCATAAAAAGTGGGGCGCTTTGCCTATTAGTCTCTTGCCCTTTACTCTGACAACTTTTCTTCTTAGTGAAATGTGTACAAATACAAGCTTGTCTAAACAAACACCGTGGAGAAGAACGCAGCTTGCACGGAATTATGGTTCTATAAACTCACA
Organism: Schistocerca cancellata; assembly: GCF_023864275.1. Classification (NCBI taxonomy): domain Eukaryota; kingdom Metazoa; phylum Arthropoda; class Insecta; order Orthoptera; family Acrididae; genus Schistocerca; species Schistocerca cancellata. Next base: position 434,196,444 of record NC_064626.1, on the reverse strand, counting down.
CTGTTCTTCACCTGTCACATTTACAGTGGTCAACAAATGAACGTAGTAGTTACGTGAGTCATCGATCAACGCCTGTGGAAAATGCTAAAAGCGACTTTTATCACATACACTATGTGATCAAAAGTATCCGGACACCTGGCTGAAAATGACTTGCAAGTTCGTGGCGCCCTCCATCGGTATTGCTGGAATTCAATATGGTGTTGGCCCACCCTTAGCCTTGATGACAGCTTCCACTCTCGCAGGCATACGTTCAATCAGGTGCTGGAAGGTTTCTTGGCGACTGGCAGGCCATTCTTCACGGAGTGCTGCACTGAGGAGAGGTATCGATGTCGGTCGGCGAGGCCTGGCACGAAGTCGGCGTTCCAAAACATCCCAAAGGTGTTCTGTAGGTTTCAAGTCAGGACTCTGTGCAGACCACTCCGTTACTGTCGTGTAACCACTCCGCTACAGGCCGTGCTTTATGAACAGGTGCTCGATCGTGTTGAAAGATGCCATCGCCATCCTCCAATTGCTCATCAACAGTGGGAAGCAAGAAGATGCCTAAAACATTAATGTGGACCTGTGCTGTGACAGTGCCAAGCAATACAACAACGGGTGCAAGCCCCCTCCATGAAAAACACGACCACACCATAACATCACCGCCTACGAATTTTACTGTTGGCACTACACACGATGGCAGATGACGTTCACCAGGCATTCACCATACCCACACCCTGCAATCGGATCGACCCATTGTGTACCGTGATTCGTCACTCCACACAACGTTTTTCCACTGTTCAATCATCCAGTGTTTACACTCCTTACACCAAGCGCGGCGTTGTTTGGCATTTACCGGGGTGATGTGTGGCTTACGAGCAGCCGCTCGACCATGAATTCCATGTTTTCTCACCTCCCGCCTAACTGTCATAGTACTTGCAGTGGATCCTGATGCAGTTTGGAATTCCGACCGTCTTCAACTGTCAGCTGTCTCTGCCAGTGAACAGACGAGGTCGCCCTGTACTCTTTTGTGCTGTGCGTGTCCCTTCACGTTTCCACTTCTCTATCACATCGGAAGCAGTGGACCTAGGAATGTTTAGGAGTATGGGAATCTCGCGTACAGACGTGTGACACACAAGTGACACCCAATCACCTGTCCACATTCTAAGTCCGTGAGTTCCGCGGAGCGCCCCATTCTGCTGTCTCACGATGTCTAATGACTACTGAGGTCGCTGATGGAGTACCTGGCAGTAGGTGGCAGCACAATGCACCTAATATGAAAAACGTATGTTTTTGGGAGTGTCCGGATACTTTTGATCACATAGTGTACGTACAGCAGAGCAAGGTTCCTATACTACAGTCAAATCAACAAGCATGAATAGGTTGCGGGAAAATGAGAGGAGTTTCATGTCTATTGCTCACTTTGAATTGTGTTCCACTGAATTCTTGCGATGATGACTGTGAAAAAGTTCAAGGAAAAATGGATATTAAAATCTAATAATGACTTACTGCTATTAATCATACCAACTGTAATATAGTTACTGTTTTCACCAACTGTGTAATGGAAAAAAGGTATTGCGGTAGCTTGCTATTTTCTGAAAACAAGGGCTTTGCTTGAATGTGAAAAAGATTCTCTTACGTGTTTGGCCTCACCACAACTACAAAATGTACGTTTCGATCGACCTCACAACGACCCTCTTCAAGGCGACTAGTTCAGTCACACTGCAGAGAATGACCACAAAGGTGACCGAAACGCTGTTTTTAGTGTTCCGTAATAGCGTGGCCTAACACACAAAAGGTCTTTATTCAAGCAGTCTCTGGCCGTGCAAGCCCACACTATTGCAGTGGTTGGACAAAAGTATGGAAACTCCGCGAAAAGTGCACGCTTGAAAATCAGTGCCGAGTCTGCGGGTTGCGCTGTTGTGTTGTATCAGTCATGGTCATAACAGTGTTCCGTGTATTGTACTGTATGTTAACCGGGGACCTAGAAACGACGGAGAGGCTCCAACCCCGCCGCAGCCGCAGTGATCCATAACCCCACGACGACTACCGCAGTCCACTTCACCCCTCCGCCGTCCCACACCGAACCCAGGGCTATACAGTGTTCTGTGTAGTTCTGAGTGCATTATGTCGGAGCTAACTAAATTCGAACGTGGGCAAATTGTTGGTGCTCGAATGACGGTTGCTTCCGTGACCAAGGCAGCAGAAGTGTTCGGTGGTTCGAGAGGCTCTGCATCGAGAATTTACACCGCATACAAGGGAAGCTAAGTCACAATGCGCATGCAAGAGTGTGCTGCGTGATCGTGACAGACGGTCATTGAAGAGCATTGTGACGCAAATAAGAGGAAGAGAAACGCAAAAGTCTCTGCAGAAACGAATGCCGCAATCGCGAACCCAGTCAGCACCAAAACATCACTCAGGGAGCCCCATAAGCTAGGAATTGCAGGGCGGGTTTTAATTCCAAAACCACTCACCAGCGACACAAATGGCCCTAACAAGAAATCGTAGTGCCGAAGCCATGAGACCTGGACCACGAGGCAATGGAAGAATTTCATTTGGTCGGATGAATCTTTATTCGTACTGTTTTCAACTTCTGGCCGAGTTTACGACGCAAGAGTGAAACATAGCGGGTGTTCGGTGGCGATTTGGGCAACTATATAGTGATATTCCATGGGCACTATGGCTACTCTGCAAAGGTCGTCACCATTTTGTCTGGTAAGGTCCATTCCCTGGTACTTTGTTTGTTACTCAATGGTGATGTTGTGTTGAATGGTTCAAATGGCTCTAAGCACTATGGGACTAAACATCTGAGGTCATCAGTCCCCTAGACTTAGAACTACGTAAACCTAACTAACCTAAGGACATCACACACATCCATGACCGAGGAAGGATTCGGGCCCTGTTCACATAACTCTCATCGTCCAGAACTGGTTTTGTGAAATGGTTCAAATGGCTCTGAGCACTATGGGACTTAACATCTATGGTCATCAGTCCCCTAGAACTTAGAACTACTTAAACCTAACTAACCTAAGGACAGCACACAACACCCAGCCATCACGAGGCAGAGAAAATCCCTGACCCCGCCGGGAATCGAACCCGGGAACCCGGGCGTGGGAAGCGAGAACGCTACCGCACGACCACGAGATGCGGGCTGGTTTTGTGAGCACGAAGATAAATTGTCGCATATCCCTTGGCCAACACAGTCACCAGATCGCTCCATTATTGAGTCTTTGTGGTCTCCTTTGGAGAGACGGGTGCGTACCGCTATTCACTTCCATAATCGTTACCTGAATTTGCCACTATTTTGCTGGAAGAATGGAAGAAGATTCCCTTGAAAACGATACAGGATCTGTATTTATCCCCTTCGAGAGGACTGGAAGTTGTTTTGAGTGCCATCGGGTTTCCTACACTTTAATAGGCATGGTAATTTGTTAAGTTTCGGTGTTACCAAATATTTTTTCATCCCTACTATCGATGCTAGCTGCTGTATTTCAAGTTGTGTCTGTTAAATAAGTTCGCATAGATTATTAAATATCGGACGCTAGTCGTGTGGAGAACACAACTCCGTCAGCGCAGAATACATGCAGCACGAAGGGCGACCCGTGCCTTTGAGAACCGACTGCAGCGGTGCGCCTCGCTGCGACCGTTATCTGCGCTCTGGCAACGAGGCGCTGATAATCCCAGTCGTTTAGAGGCAGCACGAGTGTGTTTTTAGGAAAGACGAGTGGCTTCGGAAGCAAGATTTCCAAGAACTACAGCCACTTGTCGGCGACCCACGCCTCGAAAGGTCACGTGTCCGAGCTCAGGAGCTCAGGGACAGCCTCTCCACAGCGTAATCAAACCGTAGTTTTTGTTTTCCAGTGATACGTGTGACGCGCATATTATGTCACTGCGGACAGGGAACATCCCTCGGCTCGAACAACAATTTTTTACTCAAACATTTGTACATAGACCCATCTTACATTTCTAACCACGCCTGCAATTGTGTTGCGCTTATTTTGTACGCAACAACGCTCACAGTCGTGGAGGAAGGGGAGAGGGGATTAACACGCCAGCCAGTCCGTTGCCTCAGCAAGTAGTTGACGTGATTAGTGTACGTGTTTCAGTACTGCCATACATATACAGCAAAAATGAACGAAACCATCAATTAATAAAATCTTCTCGGACATCCAGCCGCGTCAGATGGTTAAAATCCCACGAGCTTTGAATCGACCTCTGCTAGGCCATTGTCGACTGGTAAACGATTGCCATGTCGCAGTGTCCTCGCCGTTACGTAGCCGCTGGCTGTGACGTCACTGTTGCTCTCTTCCTCACCAAATGTGTAATGGTTTCGTCCGGCGAACATTTTAAATGTTGTGACTTCCAAGTTGAGAAGGCGTTAGTCAACAGAAGTGGGCGCTGATGACCGCGCAGTTGAGCGCTCAACTAAACCAAACATCATCATCGAACGGAAGACGGTGTAGGGCAGGATAATGACACTTTCCCAATTTTTGGTGGATCCGATTATTCAGAAATATGAAAATTGATTTGACTGCTCGATTCAAGCTACATTTGATGGGGTAGTGATGAAGAAAACGACTTTATAGACTTGCGTTGTTTTGAAAATCAACCATATGCAAGCACAATTAGTTTTTTTAAATTTACCCAGACATGTTTCGATACCTATGTGTCATCGCCTGTGGGTCAAATTTTTATATCTGTAAAGTACAATATCAGATGTCATAATAATTTAACTGTTGTAGGCCTAAGAATTACAATATGTGCAATTTGCTTTGTTTTGTTTAGACGCTCACCTTAAACTTGAATCGCTAGATGAACTGTATTATTATACACCGTTTTCTGTGCCTTTTTTGTCGTTTTTTTTGACAGCTTGCCATGAAAAAAATTATGCGTATTTATTGAGAACTTTTCCGTGGATAGAGGTTATGAGCGTTTGTGTACTTACATTTCTTCGTCCTGTTGCGTGTCTGGTTGGAGTCTTGATCAACAGCTATTCAGTGCACTGTTTCCAGACAGGTTTTCACAAAACTTTCGATGACTGGTTCGGTGTGCGGACATTTGCCACACCGAACATTTGCCACGGCGGACATTTGCCACGGTTTTACCTGCTCCGAAGGGTTCGGTCCCTTGTCTCACCCTCCCCTCCTCCTCCTCCCCATCGTCCTCACTCGCCGCCCGACCGCAGTAGAGGTACTTACTGAGCCTTTCCGCTGGTTTTCTTAACATAGGACCAGAATCTCTATGCATTTTTCGACACATTTCTAGAGAGAGTTTCGTTGTGGAAACTATTAAATTCATCTCGCATTGAAATCCGCACCAAATTTCGAGCCACAGTAAAACTTCGCCAATCTTGGAGATTTTGCGCTCGTCTAAAGTATACGTCCCTTTTTCGGTGCTCCTGCAGCAGCTTTCTGTCGTGTTTTGTGCACCATGGGGGATCAATTCCGTCTGATATTAATTTATTTGGTATGAATCTCTCGAGTGCTGTTGATGCTATTTCTTTGAACTTAAGCCACATATGGTCTTCACTTACATAGTTTGGAAGGATTGGAGAAAGACATCAACCGAATTTTTAGTTGCTTTTATAAATATATATATTTCGCATTTAGTTTTGGTGAATTTCTTTGTTACGGAATTGAGCCTCGCTACGACTGTGAGTTCACTAATTCCTGTACCCGTCGTGATGCTCAGGATTATTTGTGGCTAAGAGGTCAAGTGTGTTTTCGTAACCATTTACAATTTGAATGGCCTCGTGAACTAATTGTTCAAAATAATTTTATAAAAAGTATTTAGAACAATTATGGAAGTTGTTTTCTACCTACAGTAGGGTCTGACAATGTATTTTTATCAACATACAGAAGGTAGACTGAAGTCACTGCCAACTATTATTGTATGAGTAGGGTACCTATTTGCAATGAGACTCGAGTTTTCTTTGAAATGTTCAGCAACTGTTTCATCTGAGACCGGGGGTCGGTAAAAGGGGCAAGCTATTATTAATTTATTCTGGTCGTCGAATATACCCTCTGTCCATACTAAGTCACAGGAAGTACCTGCTTCAATGTCGCTTGTGAGCTGGAACAGACATTACATTATTTTTCCTTAAGTTGTGCTTCTTGTATCTGTTGTAGAGGAGATCATTACAATTACGGCTTTTCCCTCCAAAACCTAGGATGCTTTCTCTGTGACCCTGTTAATACCAGGGCTAAACAATGTAGAACAACAACGTACGTTACAAGCATAGCATTCTGTATTACTTCATTTCCGTATTTCTAACATTTTAAAATTGTACGTTGACTTTAGATGACATGTCAATCATAGATGTTCTTATCTCTGTTTATGAACGTACTTTCAGTCATGTTTTGAACATTGTCCCGCTACACTTTATTAACTAATGTTTCGCCGGAAGGGATATCGGATTTTAGAGATCAAATTAATATGGAGTATGTTGTTCTTCTTTTCGAACATTCACATACCCATTTCTTCTTTCCTTATTGTCTTTTGGGCATACAGTTGTAGTAATTAAAGTAGGCAGAAATGCAGCGATCAAAAAGAAATCATTAGCGTACATTCGCATTCTCTTTACAGCATTCCTTTCTTGTTGCTCCCATGGCGATCGACTGTTTCTATCGCAATCAGTAAGCGTGAAAGGAAGCTACCGTACAGACAGAGGGATCTATATTTATACTTGGCAGAACTAATTACATACTGACATAATCGTCGGAATTGCTTTCGTTTCCCAAAAGATATAAATATTTCGATTTCGGAAAAGAAGCTCTGTATTTCGCCAAGATGTCGAAAAAGGAGGTCCGTTACGTACTGGTTGTATCGAGTAAGATGTGGAGACGGCGGTTTGAAAGCGGACAGAAGAAGTAACGAGGAAGGGCGTCCCTTACCTGAGGGATCGCTACCTGGCGAAGGGGCAAGTGTGGCAAATGTCCGGCGTGGCAAATGTCCGCCGTGCCAAATGTCCGCCATTCGACTAGTTCACCTCACAGGCACTTACATAAAATGTGGCGAAACGTGATTTGAGCAGACACTTCTGACTCTATTCTCAGTGAGAGGTGTTATGTTATTGTCGCCACTCACTTGTTCATCGTTGGTCTTGTATTTGTTGAGGCGCTAATTTTGAATGTTTCGTCAGAACCGGTGTGGTGTGGCTGCTGGGAGAGGGCTGAATGTATGTAATTTGTGTGTGTGTGTGTGTGTGTGTGTGTGTGCGCGGAATAAGAGAGAGAGAGAGAGAGAGAGAGAGAGAGAGAGCTGGAACGAGGGGTGGGGATGGAACCGAGAAAAAGATTTTTTAAATTCGGATGACTCTTTTTGATACACCCTGTACTCTGAACGAGCTTTAATCAAATTCCATGTAAGCTTAATAGTTTGTTTCTAATAAAATTAGCCATCGAATTTTTTTAATCACACCTCGCAAATAGAGACTTTCGTGGTCGCAGCTTGATTTTTTTCCAGGTGATAATTAAAGATTTATCAATACTCTTGCAAAGGCTATATCCAGATTTTAGATTGTTTATGACCGTGACGTTTTAAAGAACAAGCTTTTTGAATTGACCAATCAAAACAAATACCTAAGCAGTTCATCAAGATACAATAAGCAGTTCGACATTACAGAAGACTTTATTGCTATTGTCTGAGATGGAAGCACGATAACCGGGATGTTTTTAATCGTGCTCATGGCATCTGGGGCAGAGAGCGATGTTGACATACTCTCACTGCGTGCCGTCGATATGGCGAGCCTCGAACAGAATAAGAACAAATCCAATCGACAGCAGTGTGTGCCGCCGGTGTTCGGGTCGGCAGTCACGTATCGTGTCGAGAGCCGGGCGCTCGCTTTCCGTCTCCGTGGCGACGGCGGCTGCTGCGCACCTGCAGTCGGCGCCGCTATTGATCCCGCCGACTTATCTGCACATCGGACTCGCAGCCTGGGGCCGCGCACGCCACTCGCCGCCGCGGGCTGTCGCGCTTTAATCGGCGGCCAAGTTCTAGGCCGGCCGCTTTAATGCGCACCTAACTGCCTCTGCATCTCCGTACGTTCTTCGCAAGCCGCAGTTCCGTGTGCGGCAGAGCCTTCAAATGTGTACTTCTCTTCTTTATTATTCCAATAAGGAAGTGGAGGCAAAATTATTACACGAAATCCATTTTCTTCCTTCTGCAAAGTATCTGTCTTTCCTTTGGTCGGACAGCGTCCTCCGTTTCGACCATCCTCTTTATGTGTGCAAAGTGTGCAATGGGAATGCCACTGTAAAATGCAATACAGAGCGGATAGGTGAAAAAGTGGATTGAAGGTCTCTGTGAGGGGCAAGACGTCTGACGACGTGACACACGAAGAAGCAGCGGTCGATGTAGAAGAGCTAGAGGATCAAGCAACACAATCATAATTTAAAAGAGCTATGGAAGATTTGAGATAATAAGGCGCAAGGAATAGATAATATTTCATCAGAATTTCTAAAATTACTGTGGCAAATGCCAACAAAACGACCGTTCACTTTGGAGCGTAGAAGGTATGAATCTGATACTTCCTGGCAGATTAAAACTGTGTGCCGGACCGAGACTCGAACTCGGGACCTTTGCCTTTCGCGGGCAAGTGCTCTACCATCTGAGCTACCCAAGCACGACTCACGACCCGTCCTCACAGCTTTAATTTCGCCAGTACCTCGTCTCCTACCTTACAAAATTCACAGAAGCTCTCCTGCAGACCTTGCGGATCTAGCACTCCTGGAAGAAAGGATATTTCGGAGACATGGCTTAGCCACAGCCTGGGGGATATTTCCAGAATGAGATTTTCACTCTGCAGCGGAGTATGCGCTCATATGAAACTTCCTGGCAGATTAAAACTGTGACTGAGACTCGATCTCGTTCAGGTATCAGTCTGGTGATAAACCATGTGAGTTTCGGGAAAACGTAATCCACACAATTCCGAAGACTGCAAGAGCCGACGAGTGCGACAGTTATCGCGCAGTCACCGTAACAGTTCATGCAACCAAGTTGCTCACAAGAATGACATACAAAAACTAGAAAAGATTTGAAGATGTTTTAGATGATGATCAGTTTGGCTTTAGGAAATGTAAAGGCACCAGAGAGGCAGTTCTGACGTTGCGGTTGATAATGGAAGCAAGACTAAAGAAAAATCAACACACGTTCATAGAATTTCTCGACCTGGAAAAAGTGTTCGACAATGTAAAATGGTGCAAGATGTTCGAAACTCTGAGAAAAAGAGGGGTAAGCTATAGGGAAAGACCGCTAAAATACAATATGCACAAGAATCAAGAGGTAACAATAAGAGTGGAAGAAGCGCTCTGATTGAAGAGGGGGTATGACAGAGACGTGGTCTTTGCCCCCTACTATTCAATCTGTGCATCGAAGAAGCAATGATGAAAATAAAATTTCAAGAGTGGAATTAAAATTCAAGGTGAAAGGATATCAGTGATAACATTTGCCGATGACATTGGTATCCTCAGTGAAAGTGACGAAGTATTACTGGATCTGTTGAATGGAATGAACACTTGAACGAGTACAAAATATGAATTGAGAATAAATCGAAGAAAGACGAAAGTGTTGAGAAGTAGCAGAATTGAGAACAGCGAGAAACTTAACATTACAATTGGGGATGTCGAAGTATACGAAGTTAAGGAATTCTGCTACCTAGGCAGACGGGGAAAGGACACAAAAAATATGGCAGAAACGGCATTCCTGGCCAAGAAACCTCGACTAGTATCTAACATAGGTCTTAAGTTGAGGGAAGAAATTTCTGAGAATGTGCGTTTGGAGCGCAGCATTGTACGGTAATGGCTCATGGACTGTGGGAAAACTAGAAAAGAAGAGAATCGAAAAATTTGAGGTGTTCTGCTACAGATGAATTTTAAAAATTAGGTGGACTGTTAAGATAAGGAATGAGGAGGTTCTCCGGAGAATCGGCGAGGTAAGGAATATACGGAAAACACTGACAAGAAGAAGCGACCAAATTGTAGGACATCAGTTAAGACATCACGGAATAACTTCAGAAGTACTAAAGGGAATTGTGGAGGGTAAAAACTGCAGGGAAAAGCAAAGACTGGATACATCTAGCAAATAACTGAGGACGCAGGTTGCAAGCGCTACGCCGGCCGTTGTGGCCGAGCGGTTCTAGGTGCTTCAGTCTGGAACCACGTGACCGCAGGTTCGAATCCTGCCTCGGGCATGGATGTGTGTGATATCCTTAGGTTAGTTAGGTTTAAGTAGTTCTAAGTCTAGGGAACTGATGACCTCAGATGTTAAGTCCCATAGTGCTCAGAGCCATTTTGCAAGCGCTACTCTGAAGAAGCTAGCACAGAATAGGATTTCGTGGCGGGCCGCATCAAACCACTCAGAGGAATGATGCCTCAAAAAAATAAATAAATAAACAAATAAATAAATAAAAAAATATTCAGTAGTATTGACAGATGGCTCACTTTTCGCGGTGTGTCCCGATTTTTACGGGATGCCATGACTCGTCCCGGGTTGCAGGGTGCACCAAGTGTCCCTAGTTTTGGGTTCTGGTATTGGGTATTATTACCGCCTGTCAACTGTTTTGTGAGCGCCCCCCCCCCCCCCCCATTTGCCCGTTGACTACAGCGATTTCTCTTGCAAGAAACCATTTGACCATCTGAGTGCTAGGACACCATGCAACCATTAGTCCACCATGCAACCACAAATATTGGCTGTTAATGGCAACAGGAGAGGGACTAGAGGTACCCAATGGTGAGCATAGCATGAGGCTACGGTGTGTAGTTGAACTGTTAGTCGACGAATAGTTCAAAAGTGTGCTACAGTGATAGTGGTGTTGATAAAAATCAGAGCAATGGAAATGATGAACAAAGCAAACATTGCCATTTATCTACAACAACAGTTGCCGAAGTTGCCGACATTTTGTCAGAAAGGGATCCTAAGGAATTTCGCAGAGTGAGACGGAAGTAGAGTTTGAAATATTAGCGTATCTGCAAGATGAGTCAATGGGATGTGTGGTGTCGTATACGCTCGACTGTGCGGACAATGTACATGATAAGTACAATGATGGCGATACATGCTTAGCAAGTGAAAATGGTTGAAATGGCTCTGAGCCCTATGGGACTTAACATCTGAGGTCAACAGTCCCCTAGAACTTAGAACTACTTAAACCTAACTAACCTAAGGACATCACACACATCCATGCCCGAGGTAGCATTCGAACCTGCGACCGCAGCAGCAGTGCGGTTCCGGACTGAAGCGCCTAGAATCGCACGGCCACAGCGGCCGGCACGAGCTTATCGAGTGAAAGTGAAACTGAAACAGGTGTCGAGCCATGTAATTCATCATCCTTGTCCGACAGAGAGCCACAAATCCCGTCTCCAATGAAACGTAGTAAAGGACAGTCGCTATCCAAGCAGCCTGTACTAAACATAATTACGTACATGGAAGATTGTTTTCAGCATACTAAAAAAAAGAAAAAGAACAGATTATGAGTGTTCTCGCAGCAATGTGACCGTGAAGTGCATAAGAAAAATTACAGATATGCAAGAGAGGATGAGGCGCACTTGTTACAAAAACTAGCGTCTGCGCATTTCGAGGATGCGCGATACAATATCAAGGCGTATACGACCCGGGACTACAGGGAGATCCGGGAAAAACCCGGGAATTTTTTCATCCGGGAGAAAACCGGGAAAAACCCGGGATATTTTTAAATTTCCGGGAATTTTTCATTGTTTTAGTTTTCAGTTAAATTTTTGTAATTTTGACTGGTAAGAACCGATACTCTAACAAAGGATATTACTGTATCCCGTTACTGCATAATAATACTTAACAATAAAATATAAACGAGAGAAAAAAACGAAAATAACTTAAATTGCAGAGGAAATGCGTCATGTACAACAACGACACACAGTGCTCATGCAAGCGTCTGCCAATTGAAAATGTGTCAAAGGCTTTAAGAAGATATGCAGTGCTTCGTAACAACAAATTGCCTACAATGAGCGCGAAGTCGCAATTGTTTACATTCGATTTGTTTTAGCAAAAAAAAAAAAAATGGTTCAAATGGCTCTGAGCACTATGGGACTTAGCAGCTATGGTCATCAGTCCCCTAGAACTTAGAACTACTTAAACCTAACTAACCTAAGAACGGCACACAACACCCAGTCATCACCAGGCAGAGAAAATCCCTGACCCCGCCGGGAATCGAACTCGGGAACCCTGGCGCGGGAAGCGAGAACGCTACCGCACGACCACGAGCTTCGGACTTGTTTTAGTAGTCACGCGGGCTCATGCGCATGCGCAGGACAGTAGATTCTCCCACTTCTCGCTACAGGAATATGGTTGTTGGCTATGCAAGCAAGCAGCTAGATGCTACCGGGAAAAGGGAGCGCCAAATTCATATTCGTGAGGAAACAAACTTCTTTCTCAAATCGCCTAGCGTCCAGCGCACGTTTGTCTATCGATTATTCATATCATTTTGAAACGCTTCCCTATTGGTTTTTGAACATTTTTGAACACTTTTTGATTTCGGAATGAATCGTAAGTTGACTTTTGAATGCATGCATAGTGTACGTGATGGCTCTGTCAGGAGAATCCACGTCTCATCTAGAAATAAACTTTCCGCAGACAAAAGGGGACGGTGCTATACGAGCTGAGGGAGTAACTCCGAACGGATGAATGCCAATCGCTGTCTGATTACGTGGTTGATTGGGTTTGTGAATGATCAGCATTGTTATAATTACTAGCGAAATCCATAGATTCAGACTACCAGAATGGAAATAAACGACTGACAGGAGTAACAGGTGAGAAATATTACGTATTATCTTCTCGGTGTATCCAAGAAAATGAAAACAGAAAAGTTTTGGCCAGATCGCTACACTGGTAAGGACCAGTAGTACAGTCGCCGGCCAGCAGCCACTTAAGTTCTGTTCTGGAAGTAACGCGGAAAACGTGTTGTTCGAACACGTAATTACGCCTAACTGCGAAATAATCGCGGGATAACTAAACCTGTGCCCGCATCTCGTGGTCGTGCGGTAGCGTTCTCGCTTCACACGCCCGGGTTCCCGGGTTCGATTCCCGGTGGGGTCAGGGATTTTCTCTGCCTCGTGATGGCTGGGTGTTGTGTGCTGTCCTTCGGTTAGTTAGGTTTAAGTAGTTCTAAGTTCTAGGGGACTTATGACCACAGCAGTTGAGTCCCATAGTGCTCAGAGCCATTTGAACCATTTAACTAAACCTGTGATTCTGGCAGGGTTAGTGCAGTTAATCGGCGAACAAATTTTGACAATGGCAGGAATAGCTACAGAATTGGTGATGACAAGATTGTTTGTTAGAACGAGGAAGGAGGAGAAATGGGGCATCACACAAATTATGGAAGGATAAGATGATTCCAAATTTATATGAAAATTTCGTAATACTACTTTTCGATCTCATGCTTGAGAAGCTGGTGCGTATAAATGAAATGTGAAACTATTTCGGCCGCGCGGGATTAGCCGAGCGGTCTAGGCGCTCCAGCATGGACTGTGCGGCTGGTCCCGGCGGAGGTTCGAGTCCTCCCTCGGGCATGGGTGTGTGTGTTTGTCCTTAGGATAATTTAGGTTAAGTAATGTGTAAGCTTAAGGACTGATAACCTTAGCAGTTAAGTCCCATAGGATTTCAAACACATTTGAACATTTGAAACTATTTCCTAACATAAAGCTTTTTGCTTGTAGTAGGCCTAACAGGCATTTGATATTGGTACTTCGTGGATTATATATCATGTCATGTTATAAAAATGGCCATTTGTGCCAAAACAGTCTCGTTTATTTGGTGTGTTACAAAAGGCCTAATTTGTTTTATCTACCAGACAGTGACAAAATAGACGTAATTAGATCGAGAAACCGTACCAGTCTTGGGTATTATTTCTGTTAACAGCTTTTTCAGTATTAGATAACGACATTTCGATTTTTCATGTAGCAAAACGTTTGACGAACTCTGATGACGTAAAAAGGAAAGTATGCCATGTAAAAAGGAAAGTATGCCATGTAAAGCTGCAGCAAGATTACAGAGGAAAAAAATGCTAGGAGCTAAGGTTTGAAGAAATGTTTAATTTCTTGCCTATCTCTTGTCAAAATGGTTCAAATGGCTCTGAGCACTATGGGACTCACCTGCTGTGGTCATAAGTTCCCTAGAACTTAGGACTACTTAAACCTAACTAACCTAAGGACACACACACATCCATGCCCGAGGCAGCGGTCGTGCGGTTCCAGACAGTAGCGCCTTTAACCGCTCGGCCACTCCGGCCGGCTATCTCTTGTCAGTATTAGTTTTATATATCCTATATTTAATTTTATGTCACACAAAACAGCAAGTTATTAACTAACAGGCAATAAAGAGTTCAGTTTTTTTTTTTTTTTTTTTTTTTTTTTTTTTTTTTTTTTTTTTTTTTAGGGAGAGAGAGAGAGAGAGAGAGAGAGAGAGAGGGGCAGGCTGTCAAACCGGCCGACTGGGAGCAGGAGAGGCACTACAGGACATTTCAATTTCCACTCTCCAGAATCAGAATATAGTTCGGACGTGCGGTAGAAAAATGCTTTATGTAGAGGCGTGGCACTGCACTTTGGCATAGTTAAGACCAAATAATATGTGTTCTTCGAATACATATGTTTTATGTTTCAGACTTCTCCGAAAGATTTGCGCTGCAAGATGAACATATTTTGAAAATTCGATTTTTTTTTTTAGTATTGACCCGGTTCGCAAATGTCGTAGATCCGGGGCCGATGCGCAGAGCAGTCTGAGTTACAGTGGGTAGACTCCAAGTGACCCGTGTTTACATTTAGTGATTTTGCTGTTTCCCCTTCGTTTACTCTCACGTCAAATGAACGGATATATGGGGCCTGCAGCTAGCAAATGAATTAAAACACATTCACATAATTACGGAAGGCTAAAATATGTCATTAGTTTCAGATTTTATTTTATTTCCATCTTTCTGACAGTCTAATCGCCTTGCGGAACAACGAAGGTATTCTTGTCTGCTAAAGAAATTTGACATTTGTTAACCTTTTCCGCAGAGGCAGTCAATGTATTTGAAACGAAATGTTTAATTTCACAGTACTGGCTAGTTTCAACTGTTCGCTGCATTTCAAGTGCACGTTTTCATTTTCTAGCACGTATAGCATTATGCCATAATAAACAATCAAACATGATGTAATATAGTATTGGTGCTCCAAGAAAATTTACATCCCGAAAACCACACTGAAAAGCTTAATATCAGATCGAGGTCAACTTCATTGGGAATCTGGACATACGAATGTGCACTTTAAGTATGCACTTTAAATGTGCACATTTTAATATGGTTCACGAAATTCGGATGCTCTTGCAGTATCCTCTGATGTCTTGTTTCTTTTATGACATAATGTATGATCTTTCAACGTTTTACACTTAAGTACATACGGGCTTCCTTCGTCATGATAGCTACCCAAGCGCGGTGTCGCCTGTTATCTGCGCTCCCTGGCAACTGCTGAAACGAACCTATTTCTAACAGGTCACGGGAAAATATTGTGAATAGTGGTTTGAAAAGCTTTACTTTTAAAGTAAATATCCTTTTACGTAAGTTGAACTATGTGCAAGAATGTACCATGAGTTTATTAAATCACAGAGCGTTTGACTCTCATTTAAAAATCAACTCTTTGATGACAAGCCATTTAGAAGAATTTCGAACCCTGAAGATCAGACATTTATGTCATTATTAAAAATTTAACTGGCTCATTTGTCTGATGTATCTTAAAGTGTAACACGCGCAAAAAAGATCAACAGTATATGCGAAAGCTTAGCTTCTCTTGCAGCTTGAGACCAATATTATATGTGAAAGCTTTGCTTTTCTTGTAGCAACACTATATTAATTTAAACTATTAACTTTCCCTGTTTGTGTGTTCGTGCTACTTAACAGTGATGTTGCTGTTGCCTGACTACATCACGTGTCCTAGGCTCTGAATATCCGCTGTCATCGGCTGGCGAGATCACGTGACATGAGCTACGAACGGCTTACAAAAGCGCATCGAAATATCGATTTCAATTATTCGGAAAGTAATATGCGGTTTTTGGTGGAATTCCAATGTATACTTTCGTAATACGAAAATACGCAGCGTACATGTTGCTGCACATCAAAGATATTTCCAAAACGTGTCTTTTTCCTTGAGTTTCGTTTTCTGAAGTGCTTGGAAATTGTACTCTCGTGTATAAAGCCATAACCATTCAAAGGATTGATAAAGGAAAATATACTGTCACCCTGTAGAAAGTGTATTTTTAACCGGGAATCCGGGAAAAATCCGGGAATTTTTTTACCTTGTCGACGTATACACCTTGAATATACATTGTGTGCATGACAGTGACCTACTACGTTATGCACATATAACTGCGCGCGACGTACATTACAGTGATTCCAAGGGAAACTGTGGATGGTTGTATAATTTCAGAAAAATTTTGTATTTGTGGGGCTCCACAGCATCCAGATGCTTAATAAACGTAAATATGGCCCGCAGTAGGCTGTAATGCGACGTTTATGTAATCGTGCGATTAGAGAATTTATACTAAGCGTCATTGTCAAGCACATTTGCAACATTTGTATTTCATGTCATTCTCAAATCACTCATTCTTGTAGAAAGTAGCCACACTACACTGTAAGTTTAGCCGAAATGAGCTAATCGCAAGTTTAAATAAACATCGCATTACAGCCTACTACGGATCATGTTTACGTTTATTATACACTCCTGGAAATTGAAATAAGAACACCGTGAATTCTTTGTCCCAGGAAGGGGAAACTTTATTGACACATTCCTGGGGTCAGATACATCACATGATCACACTGACAGAACCACAGGCACATAGACACAGGCAACAGAGCATGCACAATGTCGGCACTAGTACAGTGTATATCCACCTTTCGCAGCAATGCAGGCTGCTATTCTCCCATGGAGACGATCGTAGAGATGCTGGATGTTGTCCTGTGGAACGGCTTGCCATGCCATTTCCACCTGGCGCCTCAGATGGACCAGCGTTCGTGTTGGACATGCAGACCGCGTGAGACGACGCTTCATCCAGTCCCAAACATGCTCAATGGGGGACAGATCCAGGGTAGTTGACTTACACCTTCTAGAGCACGTTGGGTGGCACGGGATACATGCGGACGTGCATTGTCCTGTTGGAACAGCAAGTTCCCTTGCCGGTCTAGGAATGGTAGAACGATGGGTTCGATGACGGTTTGGATGTACCGTGAACTATTCAGTGTCCCCTCGACGATCACCAGTGGTGTACGGCCAGTGTAGGAGATCGCTCCCCACACCATGATGCCGGGTGTTGGCCCTGTGTGCCTCGGTCGTATGCAGTCCTGATTGTGGCGCTCACCTGCACGGCGCCAAACACGCACACGACCATCATTGGCACCAAGGCAGAAGCGACTCTCATCGCTGAAGACGACACGTCTCCATTCGTCCGTCCATTCACGCCTGTCGCGACACCACTGGAGGCGGGCTGCACGATGTTGGGACGTGAGCGGAAGACGGCCTAACGGTGTGCGGGACCGTAGCCCAGCTTCATGGAGACGGTTGCGAATGGTCCTCGCCGATACCCCAGGAGCAACAGTGTCCCTAATTTGCTGGGAAGTGGCGGTGCGGTCCCCTACGGCACTGCGTAGGATCCTACGGTCTTGGCGTGCATCCGTGCGTCGCTGCGGTCCGGTCCCAGGTCGACGGGCACGTGCACCTTCCGCCGACCACTGGCGACAACATCGATGTACTGTGGAGACCTCACGCCCCACGTGTTGAGCAATTCGGCGGTACGTCCACCCGGCCTCCCGCATGCCCACTATACGCCCTCGCTCAAAGTCCGTCAACTGCACATACGGTTCACGTCCACGCTGTCGCGGCATGCTACCAGTGTTAAAGACTGCGATGGAGCTCCGTATGCCACGGCAAACTGGCTGACACTGACGGCGGCGGTGCACAAATGCTGCGCAGCTAGCGCCATTCGACGGCCAACACCGCGGTTCCT
Organism: Schistocerca cancellata; assembly: GCF_023864275.1. Classification (NCBI taxonomy): domain Eukaryota; kingdom Metazoa; phylum Arthropoda; class Insecta; order Orthoptera; family Acrididae; genus Schistocerca; species Schistocerca cancellata. The sequence goes on along the minus strand of NC_064626.1, from coordinate 434,178,474 downwards.
GGTGTGTCCGCTGTGCCGTGCGTGTGATCATTGCTTGTACAGACCTCTCGCAGTGTCCGGAGCAAGTATGGTGGGTCTGACACACCAGTGTCAATGTGTTCTTTTTTCCATTTCCAGGAGTGTACTTCAGACAGTTCTACAGAACTGGAAGACATAAGACAACGAAATTTCAAACAAAGGGTCAACTTAACGATGCACAGCAAACTGCGAAATCGACCCTGAATTTTGTAGATGAAACAAACAAACTTATCCCATCGTTCAGTAAGGAATTTCTTTTCGGCTCCTACCATTCGGAATTTGAAGTGGAAATGCATATGAAAGGAACCTGGAAATTAGAGGTACCAGCAGAGTTGTATCAAGATCAACTAAAATCTGCGTCTTAACGCAATCATATACAAGTATATCGACTGTGACATTCAACTCATACCGCCTGAAACTAATGGGCAAATTCAGCCTCTGGATGTTTGTTTTTCCGTACCTATAAAACATATTATCTTACTATCTGCAGCTATTCCTGAAAGGATAGCCAGTTTCAAGATAAGCTCGACGACAGACTGTTCCGCATTCTGTTGGATGCCATCACATGCCATCAGTTCTCATCACCCCATTACACCAATACTATTCTAGATGCGTTCTTTAAAACTTGATACCTATCTGTGCGTCCTGCACGATTTGTAACTCCCAATGAGTTCGCCTCCCCTCTTGATGGTACGAACCTTTTTGATCACTGTGAAGCGTCGTTTTTCAGTCGCTGCTCATGGCGCAAATTAATGGTTTGCTTTGAACATTTCTTGGATGTCGACGATGTCCATTTTGTGAAGTATAATACATCCAATAGACATTTGGCCTCTGCATCTTCCGGACAGTCACTTTCTGTCACTCTCCTAATGCACATGGTGAGTCATATTTTTTCTGTCATAATTGTTAACACAACACTTGTCAGATAAAATACCGAACCTACGCTGACAACTTCGATGACCTCCATCTTCTGATACGCTTGTTACCGATGTATTAAAATACTTTTCAGTCAAGTCAGTATAGTCAAAGATGAACGAGTAAAACACGTCTGCTATTTCTGCGAATCGTAAATGACGCCCAGTGACTTTAAACATCCGCTGGAACCGGGTAGAAATGATTCTTAGCTGGGCTGCTGTTACACAGTTTGCACAGTAGTGACATTTTTTAAAGTTAAAATGACCTTATTCCGTTTCCTTGCACGCCTTCATTCAAGATTTATAGTCAGCAATAAAACGGTGGGGATTGCACACTTGTTCAGCATAACAATGGCTAACAGGAAAGCTCGGGCTAAGCGTATTAACAATAGTCGTCACCACAAGCGCTTGAAGAACGAGTACAGGAACGGCTGCCTCGTTCGTAGTTCCTCCACACACGTCACATCTTCATTCTTAGTTTCTCCATGTTCTCCGCAGCTGTTTGTTTAATCTATGAAAAGACCGCTCCAGACTTGTTACTATTTCCATATCTTTGTGACCGCCCCTCGCGCCACTCCCTTGTGTTAGTTTCGTGCTTTCACTGCTGATAGCGTCTCCTCTTCACCTCCCCTCAGGACGCGATATTCTGTTAATCCTAGGTGGTGGAGGTCCAAGACCGATGAAAAACACTCAAGTATCGGATGAACAACAGTTTTCTACGTCACTTCTTTCGTGGATGAATTATATTTCTTTAAGATTCTCGTAATGAACCTCAGATTTTCCTACAATTTTTTTATGTGGTCATCCCACTTATTAGACTATTTCTGTACCGTTCCACTCTCCAACAGCCCGTAAAAAAAATGATCACTGAAATCTTTCCGTACGAAGTCTAATTTCTCTTACTTTATTATGATGATAATTTATTGCTATGTAGGTTGGCATCTATGAAATATTTTCGCCTATGGAGGAGAAATTTGGTGACCGAAATTTCGTGAAACTTTCGCCACAACGAGAAACGCACTTGTTTTAATGATACGCACCCCAACATGCTTATAATATCGTGACACACTCTCTCGCTCTCTCTCTCACCTATTTCGCGATAGTTCAATCGAGCTTGCCATTCTTTGAACTTTTTCTGTATCCTTCGTCAGTGCTATCCGGTAAGGATCCGATACCGCACAGCAGTACTCTAACAGAGGAAGAACAAGCGTAGTGTAGGCAGTCTCCTCAGCAGATCTGTTGCATCTTGTAAATGTTCTCCAAATGAAACGCAGTCTATGGCTGGCCTTCCCTAGAACATTATCTAGGTGATCGTTACAATGTGCGTGGTTCGTAAGTGGAACTCCTAGGTTTTTAGTTGAACTGACAGCCTGAAAAATTTTTGTCATTTGTCGTGTAACCGAAATTTGAAGGATTTCTTTTAGTACTCTTGTGGATGACCTCACACTTTGCCTTATTTGGAGTCAACTGCCACTTTTCGCACCACACAGATGTCTTAAGTCAATCTACAATTGGTTTTGATCGTCTGATGACTTTATTAGACGGTAAATGGCAGCCTCATCCGCAAAAAATCTAAGTTGGCTGTTCAGATTGCCTTCTAAATCAATTATATACAGGGTTATTACAAATGATTGAAGCGATTTCACAGCTCTACAATAACTTTATTATTTGAGATATTTTCACAATGCTTTGCACACACATACAAAAACTCAAAAAGTTTTTTTAGGCATTCACAAATGTTCGATATGTGCCCCTTTAGTGATTCGGCAGACATCAAGCCGACAATCAAGTTCCTCCCACACTCGCTCGCAGTTCTGGCACGTTTCTTGGTAGAGGAGGTTTAAACACTGAATCTTTCACATAACCCCACAGAAAGAAATCGCATGGGGTTAAGTCGGGAGAGCGTGGAGGCCATGACATGAATTGCTGATCATGATCTCCACCACGTCCGATTCATCGGTTTTCCAATCTCCTGTTTAAGAAATGCCGAACATCATGATGGAAGTGCGGTGGAGCACCATCCTGTTGAAAGATGAAGTCGGCGCTGTCGGTCTCCAGTTGTGGCATGAGCCTATTTTCCGCGGGCTACGCGTGAAACTTGCCCGCACGCGTTCAACCGTTTCTTCGCTCACTGCAGGCCGACCCGTTGATTTCCCCTTACAGAGGCATCCAGAAGCTTTAAACTGCGCATACCATCGCCGAATGGAGTTAGCAGTTGGTGGATCTTTGTTGAACTTCGTCCTGAAGTGTCGTTGCACTGTTATGACTGACTGATGTGAGTGCATTTCAAGCACGACATACGCTTTCTCGGCTCCTGTCGCCATTTTGTCTCACTGCGCTCTCGAGCTCTCTGACGGCAGAAACCTGAAGTGAGGCTTCAGCCGAACAAAACTTTATGAGTTTTTCTACGTATCTGTAGTGTGTCGTGACCATATGTCAATGAATGGAGCTACAGTGATTTTATGAAATCGCATCAATCATTTGTAATAGCCCTGTAAATTGGATACAACAGAGGGCCCGTAACACTTCCTTCGGGAACGCCAGACATCACTTCTGTTTTACTCGGTGACTTTCCGTGGATTGCCATGGACTGTGACCTTTCTGATAGTAGATCAAAAATCCAGTCGCAGAACTTGCACGATACTCTATATGCACGCAATATAATTAAAAATCTGTTGCGAGGAACGATGACAAAAGCCTTCAGGATATCTAGAAGTACGGAATAAATTTGAAATCTCCTGCCGAAAGGACTCATTAGTAAGTGCAAAAAAAAGAGCTAGGTGTATTTCAGAAGAATCATGCGCACTGTACTATATTTATTTACGTTCATGGTCAACTGCCAGCTCCTGCAACGCTAATCTATCTTCTACAGAGCTTTCTGCATGTCCCTTCAGTCTTTTGCCATTAGAACTTTCCTATACACAAGAGCATCCTGTGTAAAAGCGCCTGGAGTTTCTGATGTTATCCACTAACTGGTTCATGTATATTGTAATCAATAATGGTCCAATAACAATCCCATGGGGTACTTGAGAAGGTACCTTCACATCTGTCGATTTCATACAGTTAAGAATACAATATGAAGTTCTTTGTCTTGAATCCGATCTCAAATGCTGGAAAGATATACGGCACGCTCGTGTTTTATTCACTAACTGTCAGTATCTAACTGTATCGAATGGCTTCCGGAAGTTAAGGAACAAGGAATCAACCTGGTCTCCTTTGTGTACGATAAGGTGACCACACGGCCCGTATATTATGGGATTGCCCCTTGCTTACCTTAAATGTCTCGTTGTCCTAACAAAATACGTACTGGACAAATATTGCCCCGGTTTTCGTTAAGCGTCTCGCATATTTTCAAACAGCAGGTTTTTAAGTAACATGTAGCATAACCAAGTGGAAAAGAAACAAATGTTGTCATACCCAGACGATAAAGAAAATAACGTACACAATATCATTAAACCGAACTGAAAGAGGCACGAGTTTTGAAGTTCTTTGGTTGACACTACGTAAAGTTTTCACATGGCCAGAAATCTGTTAGTTCCGCTTCCTTCAGATTGACATGTTAAGAAGTTTGATTTTAGACCGTTAGAGTCACTTATCACGTTACTTGATATTGCGTATTGCGAACTTTTCACGGAAATGCCGAAAAGGAAGTGTATATTTATTGGATACAAGTTCCGCCTTTTATGCAAAACACTCTTTTTTTCTTGTTACCCATACATATTTCAGCAGCTCTGTGCCGTCATAAGTGGGTTTTGTCTATTGAAAAACTTGATTTGTCATTATATTGTTTTGCAGGACCATCTATATGGTGTCAAAAAAATGGTTGAAATGGCTCTGAGCACTATGGGACTTAACTTCTGAGGTCATCAGTCCCCTAGAACATAGAACTACGCAAACCTAACTAACCTAACGACAACACACACATCCATGCCCGAGTCAGGAAGCGCCTAGAACCGCTCGGCCACTCCGGCCGGAGTTCTCAGTGCACTACACACACACATAGTAAACGTACTTTGTGTAATTTCGATTTTCCAAAAGCCTTTTTACTTCACGAAACACATTGTGCACGATGTTGTCTGTGCTAACTCCGTCGGCGTTCATTTTCCAATAAACAAAACCCACTAATGAAGGCACAGAGGTGCTGAAACATGTTTGGGTAGCAAAAAAAGAAACAGTGTTTTTCATAAAAGGCGAAACCTATACCCAATCGTGCACACCGCGTTTTGCAAAGTAAAAAGGCGTCTGTAAAACCAAAATCACATAAAGTTCATTTAACATGTGTGTGCAATGCACTCAGAAAGAAGAAGGATCAATCACAACAAAACATGACGAGCTACACTATGTGATCAAAAGTATCCGGACACTCCCAAAAACATACGTTTTTCATATTAGGTGCATTGTGCTGCCACCTACTGCCAGGTACTCCATATCAGCGACCTCAGCAGTCACTAGACATCGTGAGAGAGCAGAATGGGGCGCTCCGCAGAACTCATGGACTTCGAACGTGGTCAGGTGATTGGGTGTCACTTGTGTCGTACGTCTGTACGCGAGATTTCCGCACTCCTAAACATCCGTAGTGAAGTGGAAACGTGAAGGGACACGTACAGCACAAAAGCGTACGTGCCGACCTCGTCTGTTGACTGACAGAGACTGCCGACAGTTGAAGACGATCGTAATGTGTAATAGGCATACATATAGCCAGACCATCACACAGGAATTCCAAACTGCATCTGGATCCCCTGCAACTACTACGACAGTTGGAAGGGATGTGAGAAAATTTGGATTTCATGGTCGAGCGGCTGCTCATAAGCCACACATCACGCCGGTAAATGCCAAACGACGCCTAGCTTGGTGTAAGGAGCGTAAACATTGGACGACTGAACAGTGGAAAAGCGTTGTTTGGAGTGACGAAACACAGTACACAATGTGGCGCTCCTATGGCATGGTGTGGGTATGGCGAATGCCCGGTGAACGTCATCTGCCATCGCGTGTAGTTCAAATGGTTCAAATGGCTCTGAGCACTATGGGACTCAACATCTGAGGTCATCAGTCCCCTAGAACTTAGAACTACTTAAACCTAACTAACCTAAGGACATCACACACATCCATGCCCGAGGCAGGATTCGAACGTGCGACCGTAGCGGTCACGCGGTTCCACACTGAAGCGCCTAGAACCGCACGGCCACACAGGCCGGCATCGCGTGTAGTGCCAACAGTAAAATTCGGAGGCGATGGTGTATGGTGTGGTCGTGTTTCTCATGGAGGGGCTTGCACCCCTTGTTGTTTTGCGTGGCATTATCACAGCAAAGGCCTACATTGATGTTTTAAGTACCTTCTTGCTTGCCACTGTTGAATAGCAATTCGGGGATGGCGATTCCGTCTTTCAACACGATCGAACATCTGTTCATAATGCATGGCCTGTGGCGGAGTGGTTACAAGACTATAACATTCCTGTAATGGACTGTCCTGCTCAGATTCCTGACCTTTGGGATGTTTTGGAACGCTGACTTCGTGCCAGGCCTCACCTACCGACATCGATACCTCTCCTCAGTGCAGCAGTCCGTGAAGAATGCCCTGCCATTCCCCAATAAATCTCCCATCACCTAACTGAACATATGCTTCAAGAGTTTAAGCTGTCATCAAGGTTCAGGGTGAGCCAACATCATATCGAATACCATCATTAGCGATGGAGGGCGCAACGAACTTGTAAGTCATTTTCAGCCAGGTGTCCGGATACTTTTGATCACATAATGTATCAGTGCAGGACACCATACAGATGGTACTACAAAACCACATAATTTAAAATCAAGTTTTTCAATAAACGAAACCCACTGATGTCGTCACAGAGATGCCGAAACATCTCTGGGAAACGAGAAAAAACAACAAAAAAACATTGTTTTGCATAAAAGGCGGTATCTATATCGAATACTTTTAACTGCATACACTGAAAAAATACAAGAGCTGCAAACCTAATAAATGAATAGAAAGAGTGTATTTACTGACAAAATTGAAGCTGAGTTTCCATTTCTGCAATTAATACAGCAAAGCGAGAAATTATTTTCCACTTCGTCGACCATGGAGTTCGATGTGATGTTGTGAAACACATTAATCCGAAGAAACACAAGCTGGCTGTTTCAAGCCAAACTTCATCACATAGTATCAGGTCTTTAGTTACAAAACGTGAGAATAGCGACATTTCAAATGGTGAAGGAGAGGGTGTTACTGCTGAGGAAAATTTGCCTGGAATTCCACGCAGTGTAACAACCATTCCTTCCGTTCAATGGACTGCATTGAGAAAGTGAACCACGTCAAAAATGTATGTGAAGTGAAAAACCATGAATTAGGAAGCGTTAAGTGTGTCGTTGAAAAGTAGTCTATCATTTTTAACTTCCTTAGATCTCAAGATATGTGTTGCAAAAATTTGTAGCTCATCATCGTGTTTGTACTAGCTCTACCTGGCATTGACGCTGCTGCAGAAAGTGTATTCTCTATCAGGAATGGTGTAAGGAATGATGGAAAGAATAAGACTAGAGTGGAAACTGTTAAGGAAATAATTAGAACTAGACTCATTTTCAGGATGCTTTATCTGTCGATTTTTATTAGATTCTATTTGAAAATATCAAATTTCTAAATTACAAATATTCTTTTGCAAAATACACTAATCCGTTTGCATGGAAACACACGCTGGACCTGCACCTGGGGTTATGGGCTGGGGCACGATTCCGTATGACGGTAGGAGCACCCTTCTGTTATTCCACGCACACAGGCTGCAAATTTGTACGTCACTCTGGTGATTCGGCATGTTTTACTGCCATTCATGAACAGCATTGCAGGGTGTGTTTTCCAACAGAATAACACTCTCCCACACACCGCTGTTGTAACCCAACATACGCTACAGAGTGCCGTCATGTTGCCTTGGCCTGTCGATCACCAGATCTGTCTCCAATCGACTACATACGGGAGAACATCGTTCGAAACCTCCAGCGTCATCCACAAACAGTATTAACCGTCCTTGTGTTGACCGACTAAGTGCAACAGGCATGGAATTCTAACCCACAAACTGACATCCGGCACATGTACAACACGATGCATGCACTTTTGCATGCTTACATTCAGCATTCTGGCGATTATAATGGTTATTAATGTACTAACATTTCACATTTGCAGTGGCTTATCTCGCGCTTACTTTGACCTGTGATCTTGTACTGTTAATCAGTTGAATATGTTCAAATAGTTCAAATGGCTCTGAGCACTATGGGACTTGACTTCTGAGATCATCAGTCCCCTAGAACTTAGAAGTACTTAAACCTAACTAAGCTAAGGACATCACACACATCCATGCCCGAGGCAGGATTGGAAGTTGCGACCGTAGCGGTCTCGCGGTTCCAGACTGTAGCGCCTAGAACCGCTCGGCCACTCCGGCCGGCACTTGAATATGTTACCTAGACAAATGTCTTCCCGAAGTTTCATTGCTCTAGATTAATTAGTTGTTAGTGTTGTGATTCTTTTCCGTCAGTGTATAACTGAGAATGAGAAATAAGTAACCTGTGTAAGCAACAATCATTATCTACACTAGTTAAAGTCTTCGTGATATTAAAGTGATGTATTGTGTTTGCAAATGACAACTGTAAAACAATAAATTATTTTCTCGAATTGTAATGCAAATTATTTTGATGTTTTTTAGAGCGAGTTTTAATAAAAAGGTGTGATGATCCATGTACTTGTAGTATAAACCAAGTACTTTAACACAGCTCCACTATGCAGGGCGAAGAAAAATTCTCGCACTCGGACATCGAAATGCAGTTTCTCACATACTAATAATACAAAAATGTCTCTCACAAAATTTCGTCCTGCTCGTATTTCCGGCAGAAAATGGACGTCATAGATTACAATCTGGCAACACTGTGATCACATGTACGGTAACTACCTCTGTCAGCATACCAGAGTAGTGCTGTGCAGCTGATAGTGCTTTGGGTTAGCATGTGGGATGGTTCAGATGGCTCTGAGCGCTATGGGACTTAACATCTCAGGTCATCAGTCCCCTAGAACTTAGAAATACTTAAACCTAACTAACATAAGGACATCACACACATCCATGCCTGAGGCAGGATTCGAACCTGCGGCCGTAGCAGTCGCGCGGTTCTGGACTGAAGCGCCTAGAACCGCTTGGTCACCGCGGCCGGCCATGCGTGATGTCGAGGATTCGATTCTGGATCGAGGCGGATTCGTTTTGTCATACGGCGATTACAGTGGGTGCTCTACAAAAGAGTTAGACGTACATACTACGAACACAGAAATGGAATTACACACGTTTCCATTGGTCAGCATTTAAAGAAGCGTTTTGCACATCATGGACGCGAATTGTTTCGCACTACTTCATCTCCTACATTCCAAACCGGTTTCCTGTGTACCCTGCCCTAATGGCCCGATCGGTTAATACCAACTATTATTCTTGCCTCGTTCAGTTCCATTACATCTAATTAGGAATGCACTAGTAAATGTCGGATGTGTGCGGCTTAAGAAACGGTGTATGCCATAGTACTATATATGGCAGAAAAAAATTGGCAAATGAAAGCAAATACTCTCAATCACAGAATCTAACCCTCGATCTCCTGCAAGTTAATCCGAAACGCCAGCTGCTGCATCACCTGGACGGCGCTAATCGTATGTGCTGATCGAGGTAGTTACCGTACATGTGATTACAGCGTTGCCAGATTGATAATCTCAAACGATTATTTACTGCCGGAAATAGGCTCGGGACGAAATTTGGCGAGAGACATTTTTGTATTGATGGTATGTAAGGAATCACGCTGCGAACTCCGATGCGCCAATTTTGCTTTACCCTGCATAGATACAGTATTAACTAGAGTTTCCACAAAGTGCCTATTTATTTGAACTTCTAATTTCAGTCCCATAGCTTTTGGTTCAAATGGCTCTGAGCACTATGGGACTTAACATCTGAGGTCATCAGTCCCCTAGACTTAGAACTACTTAAACCTAACTAACCTAAAGCCGTCGGCACACGGACCGTGCTGTCGAACGTTAACGTTGAACGTGCGAAGTTCAACGTGGGAGCAACGTGGATACGCGATCGCAACGCACTCCAGCGGCAGTTGAGGGATGTTTCTAGTTCGTAAATCACAATATTTACTCAACGGGCGCGCGTAATATTCCCACGTTACCTCTGTTAAAACGCACATTTCCTCCATCGTCCACGAAAAGGAAAGTACCATGTCCAATCAACAAGGACACAGACTTATAAGAAGCTCCATTACAAGGAGTGCGGTACAAATTTGAAATACTTCTCCGCATAAGATTATTTCATCATTCCCACGTTTTAGTAAAACCCCAATGTCAGTCTTACTTGATCACTGTTCCTACCCAGTAGCAGAATCTGTGCAACATGTGAATTACGAAGCGTAAAAGAGAAAGGAGCAAAATATCTTTATACAAGTAGCAGAAGCTGTCCCGTAGATCAAGCCATTTTTTTTTTTAACCTTGTTTCGTTCGTTGTATCTGCTCAGGGCGGACGTCGCAAGACACCCGTTTCAGTTCGTCGTTGATGCATTAACTCAGTTTTTTTATTGCAGAGGGCATCTAACCCTCTGACCGAACACGCTCAGTTACCGTGCCGTCTACGCTAAACCAACAGCACGTCATTTGTGTATAATCATATTGTATTACAGCTTTCTGAAAACCTTAATCGTAGATATGTTACCAATTGAAATTTAATTACAACAAATTGTACCAAGAACAATGCGTTTTGGGTGGATCTTCAGAGTGTCGCTGACTTCAAATAGACCTACTCTCATAATACGCAAGTTACAATAATTCTTTTGCCACGAATATGATGTTTCTCATTATTTTATTGGAACGAAACACACAGTTAACAACGGGTTTTCCAGTGGTTCTCAATTTGCTGGTGCTCAGAAACGGCGTATATACGTATAGGCTTGAAATGAATGCCAATATGGCGTCTCACAACTCTGTACTGAAGGGAGATGGCGTGCGTGTGACGTATGTGGCGTTGTGTCATCTCATTGGTCAGCGCTCAGACGCACGCCCAGAATATCTGACCTGCCAGATATTGCTCTGCACGTTCGGAAAGACTCCCGAACGTGCTGTTCTACGCTATGACGTCAGAAACTCGGCATGCTCAACGCTCAACGTTCGGATGCACGGGCAGTGTGCCGACGGCTTAAGGACATCACACTAGAGATGGGCAAACTCATTCATCCTTGGGAACTAGTTTACTGCTGATCGTTCTTTTTTGGGAACCGTTCATTTTTACTCGTTCACCGTTCATTTGTGCTTGGTATATGGTTCTTATGAAAAACTGAAAACTAGTAGTGTAGGTGACTGAAGGATGGAGGGCACCAAGAGGGGGCACTTGCCTCCCCCCTGGAGTATAGAGTTTTTATTCATTACAGAATTCTTACACACTTTTAGAAGTAATTTCCGTGATTCTGCAGAACCTCTCGTTTAGCCAACTGTAGCGTTGTGTGGCTGATCGGAAGGAAATAATATAGGGTGGCGAACGGAAAACCGGCCCCGAATACAGACCGCTCGCCAATTACGGACGATGTGTTTCCCGTTACGAGCAGATACAACAAACAGACAAACATGTAATAATTAGGCAGTGAAAAAATAACAAGCTAATGCAAGCAACAATTGCGTAACAATCGATGACGATGTGTAGAGACCTGGAGAAGAGAACATTAAAATATCACCCGACGTGCATGGGCTATAGCTCATGTAGTCTTGTAAACCTTTTGGTGGCTGTTTCACAAGTTAATACACCACAAGTGTCTTGTATAAAATTCTTCGTTACGACTTCCACCACATAGCTATGCTACGTTGTAAACAATAATCGTTTAACCCTATATATACTTCACGTAGTCTGAGTTCGTAGGCGAAATAGAGACTTTATGGAAGCATAAAATAAAAGTGTGGTTTTCTCATCATACTTGCTTCACACGCTAGGTAAAAATTATGTTTTTATGTTGCATCATTAAAGTTAATGCAGCAACAACAACAATAATAATAATAATAATAATAATTAAGTTCGCAGTAATAAAGTTTTTGGTTTGGAAGCTCCTTCTGAACAAATGTTTTTGAGATAATAAGTAAATACGATTTTATGGAAATCTATGTCTTTTCAAAAGGAGAGGCACCACTTTTCCTACTGAGCCAAAATGACTCACAACCCACTTTCGTTTTTTTTCAAAGGAACCTAACTAGCAAATAATGCAAATTGGAAACAACCAAACTTAAAAATAATTAGAGCCTTCCTAAATGTAATGTTTTGTATATGAAAGATACACGAAAATCGTTTTATATGAATTTTCTTACACTAAAAATTAAGCAAATTATTGAAAGTTAGTTGTTAAGTCAAGTCCATGAAACCAAAAAATATATGAATAAAAAAAAACTTGCCTTATTATAAGTACGTATTCTGCTGTTCATCGATATAATGAAGTGAGCTGATATGCCCTTTTATTACCTGAAAAGACGTACCTATTAGATACAACGTAATTTTTATGTAATTTACGTAACTATAAAATACTTTTTGATTACCGGTCGTGGACGCTGAATAGCCAGAACCAAGTGCAAGAATAGTTTGGAACACATGTAAAATCTGTGAGCGCAGTGAACGAAACGGACAACTGGATACTGAACTAACTTGGAGCAATCGGCAGTGGAACTGAGACAGGTGGTCATGCGAAGAACGAGTGCGGCCGAAGGAGACCGAGACTGAGGCGAGCGCGCGACCGAGGCTGGAACGAGAACTGCCGAAGTGACCGCCGTGACCGAAGTGAACTAGTGAACTGTGAACTGATCGTTCCTCGTTCGCGGGAACTATATGTAGACCGCCGCGACCGAAGTGAACTATGAACCGATCGTTCCTCGTTCCCGGGAACTATAAGTAGACTGCCGCGACCGAAGTGAACTATGAACCGATCGTTCCTTGGAATTCGTTCCTCGGTCCTTTCGTTCATCTTGGTGAACCGTTCCTTTGCACCCGTTCGTTTGCGAACTACCCATCTCTACATCACACACATCCAGGCCCGAGGCAGGATTGATAGTTTTTGTTTTTGGAAATGGGTGACCCTAGAGTAGGACGCTCTGGATTTCACGGACGAGCAGATCGCGCTTGCAGGTATAGTCGGGCTGAGTCTCCACATAAATGCCGCTTGGGCCCGTGCGCTTGCCAGACGCCGGTGGCGGGCCCGTTACGGTGACCTCCCGGCCGGCTGGCAGCGACCTTGCCGCGGCCGCGTCTGCCAGGGCGGCCCTCCGCGTCGCACTTCCGAGCGCGGCTGCCGGGGTGTGCAGGAATCCCTGCCGGCGGCCGGCGCCAGCGCTCCACTCCACACACAGTGGCTGTTTTTGTGCGCCGCCAGTCGTTCCCCCCTGTGCACGGCCCACTCCACGCCCCAGTTCTGGCGGCCCGGCGGTCCCCCAGCGAGCTGCAGCTACCTGTGCCCTATTGTTCTTCCGTCACCCCGCAGCGGCGGACTGAGATTTTGGCTTTCGAGAGCTGGAACACGACCGACTGAACAGAAAGGTTGCCGGTTGGTGGTCATCCTGTGCACTCTACTTCGTGGCCTTTGTTGGCCCGCATTCCGTTTGCTTCCCCCTGAAGGCCGGTTCACACGAGAAGTGAACGGGTCGGAAAGGCAGGCGACAACAGCGTCAGATGGGTGTATGTTCACATTGTACCTCGATCAGCATAACAGAGTGACTGACATTTAGTTAACTTGAAATGCGAACATTTTAGGTTCGGCTTTACCACGATAGTTGGCTCTGAGCACCATGGGACTTAACTTCTCAGGTCATCAGTCCCCTAGAACATAGAAATACTTAAACCTAACTAACCTATGGACATCACACACATCCATGCCCGAGGCAGGATTCGAACCTGCGACCGTAGCGGTCTCGCGGTTCCAGACTTAGCGCCTAGAACCACACGGCCACTCTGGGCGGCCCACGATAGTTGTTAATATCGAATGAAAAGACAAGCTTACTGATAATAGCCACAGTTTAATTTATTTCCACAATGCCTTTTAAAGATTTTACCTCTATCATCAGCTGGATTTAGTATGAAATGAAAAATTCGGAGTAGTTATTAAAATCCATGGAGAAGAAATAAAAACTTTAAGGTTCGCCGATGACATTGTAATTCTGTCAGAGACAGCAAAGGACTTGGAAGAGCAGTTGAACAGAATGGACAGTGTCTTGAAAGGAGGGTGTAAGATGAACATCAACAAAAGCAAAACGAGGATAATGGAATGTAGTCGAATTAAATCGGGTGATGCTGAGGGAATTAGATTAGGAAATGAGACACTTAAAGTAGTAAAGGAGTTTTGCTATTTGGGGAGCAAAATAACTGATGTTGGTCGCAGTAGAGAGGATGTAAAATGTAGGCTGGCAATGGCAAGGAAAGCGTTTCTGAACGAGAGAAATTTGTTAACATCGAGTATAGATTTGTTAGGAAGTCGTTTCTGAAAGTATTTGTATGGAGTGTAGCCACCATGTATGGAAGTGAAACATGGACGATATATAGTTTAGACAGGAAGAGAATAGAAGCTTTCGAAATGTGGTGTTACAGAAGAATGCTGAAGATTAGATGGGTAGATCACATAACTAATGAGGAGGTATTGAATAGAATTGGGGAGAACAGGAGTTTGTGGCACAACTTGACTAGAAGAAGGGATCGGTTGGTTGGTAGGGCATATTCTGAGGCAACAAGGGATCACCAATTTGGTACTGGAGGGCAGCATGGAGGGTAAAAATCGTAGAAAAATGTTCAAATGTGTGTGAAATCTTATGGGACTTAACTGCTAAGGTCATCAGTCCCTAAGCTTACACACTACTTAACCTAAATTATCCTAAGGACAAACACACACACCCATGCCCAAGGGAGGACTCGAACCTCCGCCGGGACCAGCCGCACAGTGCGTGACTGCAGAGCCCCAGACCGCTCGGTAAAAATCGTAGAGGGAGACCAAGAGATGAATACACTAAGCAGATTCAGAAGGATGTAGGCTGCAGTAGGTAATGGGAGATGAAGAAGCTTGCACAGGATAGAGTAGCATGGAGAGCTGCGTCAAACCAGTCTCAGGACTGAAGACCACAACAACAACAACAGTATGAAATGTGCGTGTTGTGTTACGCCGGCCGGGGTTGGGGTCTAGGCTTGAAAACACCCTGCAAGTCTTTTTGGCAGACGAAACAATGTACTCAACACCACCGTGTCCCGGTAATGACTGGAGGCAAGGATCACTCTGGGTGACTGACCAAAGTTGACCTATGTGACCGAGCGGTTCTAGGCGCTTCGGTCTGGAACCGTGCGACCGCTACGGTCACAGGTTCGAATCCTACCTCGGGCATGGATGTGTGTGATGTCCTTAGGTTAGTTAGGTTTAATTAGTTCTAAGTTCTAGGGGACTGATGACTTCAGAAGTTGAGTCCCATAGTGCTCAGAACCATTTGAACTATTTTTGTTGTGTTACGACTTTGGGGTAAGCAGTGCCACTCTCTTCAGCAGTCACAGGAACCTTTCTCTGACGTAATACATCACATATAAACTGTCACACTAAGTATACAAAGCTAAAACACCGTCTTTATATACGAAGTGTGACGGTTTACATAAGATATACGAGGGCAGTTCAATAAGTAATGCAACACATTTTTTTCTGAAACAGGGGTTGTTTTATTCAGCATTGAAATACACCAGGTTATTCCCCAATCTTTTAGCTACACAACACTATTTTTCAACGTAATCTCCATTCAATGCTACGGCCTTACGCCACCTTGAAATGAGGGCCTGTATGCCTGCACGGTACCATTCCACTGGTCGATGTCGGAGCCAACTCCATTGATTGCCGTTTTGTTTCAGGTTCGAAGTGATGAACCCATGTTTCATCGCCTGTAACAATCTTTGACAAGAAATTGTCACCCTCAGCCACATGACGAGCAAGCAATTCCGCACAGATGGTTCTCCTTTGCTCTTTATGGTGTTCAGTTAGACAACGAGGGACCCAGCGGGAACAAACCTTTGAATATCCCAACTGGTGAACAATTGTGACAGCACTACCAACAGAGATGTCAAGTTGAGCACTGAGTTGTTTGATGGTGATCCGTCGATCATCTCGAACGAGTGTGTTCGCACGCTCCGCCTTTGCAGGAGTCACAGCTGTGCACAGCCGGCCCGCATTCGGGAGATCAGACAGTCTTGCTTGACCTTGCGGCGATGATGACACACGCTTTGCCCAACGACTCACCGTGCTTTTGTCCACTGCCAGATCACCGTAGACATTCTACAAGCGCCTATGAATATCTGAGATGCCCTGGTTTTCCGCAAAAAGAAACTCGATCACTGCCCGTTGTTTGCAACGCACATCCATTACAGACGCCATTTTAACAGCTCCGTACAGTGCTGCCACCTGTCGGAAGTCAATGAAACTATACGAGATGAAGCGGGAGTGTTTGAAAATATTCCACAAGAAATTTCCGGTTTTTTCAACCAAAATTGGCCGAGAAAAAAAATGTGTTGCATTACTTATTGAACTGCCCTCGTATTACGACGGCGATAGCAACCTGTGAGTGCTGAAACCATTGCCAAAATTTACCCCAAGTGATAACACAACACACGCGGCACATCAATACAAAGAAACACACCTGGAGATGGAGGTTTAAATCTGTGAAGTGCGTTGTGGAAACAAATCAAACAGTGACTGATAACAATAAACTTGTTGTTTTATTCGATCAAAGACAGTTGTTTGCAAGACACCTACCATATCAACAATCAATACGAGAAAGAGCCTTCTGTTCTGTTCTGTGTTCACCATTGCCGTATCGCTCTGCTACTTCAGGTCCCACTTGCCACAGTCAGTTGCAGATGACTCTTGCAGCCGGTAACGTAAAAACTGTGACTTGTTTTCATCGGTTGCGTTGTTTCTGGATGTGGCGTGTTTACTTTACGCGGCAGAATGTCGTGAAGTATTGCGTAGTGCGCA
The DNA here is from genome assembly GCF_023864275.1 of Schistocerca cancellata. Lineage (NCBI taxonomy): Eukaryota > Metazoa > Arthropoda > Insecta > Orthoptera > Acrididae > Schistocerca > Schistocerca cancellata. Next base: position 434,161,520 of record NC_064626.1, on the reverse strand, counting down.
AAAAAATAGTAAGACTATTAGCACCGTGCTGATCAAACCCAGAATTGCACATTAACAGGCAGCATGTGGATGTACCCAGAACGTAAATGTCGTGCTGCTGCCGCAACCACATTATGTACGCAGACAGTCATGAACCGACAATATCGTCCACTCCCATGCTCAACTGGAGATCGCTGTGTTATTTTGATCGAGATGTAGATGGGATGTCAACATAGCATCACTTCGCTTAGCCCAGTATTTAACGGTGGAAGTGAGATTAGTAGATACCATCTTTAATATAAAACGTCAGACTATGGTGTCACAATTAAGGAACTAGCAATGGTTGTGTTTATTAAAGAGGAAGGTAAACTACTGAGTTCAGTCTGGAACCGCGCTGCTGCTACGGTCGCAGGTTCGAATCCTGCCTCAGGTATGGATGTGTGTGATGTCCTCAGATTAGTTAGGTTTAAGTAGTTCTAAGTCTAGGGGACTGATGGCGTCAGATGTTAAGTCCCATAGTGCTCAGAGCCATTTGAACCATTTTTTGAAACTACTGAGAAGTCAAACAATAGGAGAAGTGCCATTCAAATAATTGAAAATACCAACAGTTATTTTCTAGCGAAAATATACTGCATATTTACCAACCATGTACGGTCGCAAGTTTGACGAGAGAAGGGGGGGGGTGGAGGGCTGGAAAAGGGGGGGGGAGGGAGAATAATTGGATGTCATGATTCCAATAAAAGGAAGAAACATTTTAGTAAAGTCATTTATATTTTTGAATATGTAAATGACGGTTGCTGTAAAAATGTTACTATCAATTCAAGTCAGACATCCATTGTTGCAGAAAAGTTAATTCGTACAACAGTTCTATAAAATGCGTAGCAGTTTGCACGCCACTTATTAGTAATTAAACACTTGCTCGAGAGTGCGACCCTAGAACAGAACTGTGGCGATACAGTAGCGAATTTCTAATAACCATTTATTAATAGTTATGATACAAAAATGTACTTAACTTTGGCAACAGTTTGATGTGCAGCACTTTATGTCCCATACAATACAGTGAAACCTAAATAACTTCGCCGTCTCTAGCAAGTCTATGATGTAATCACTATAACTGAAACAGCGACTGATAAGTTGGAACGTGTTCCGTAGCATAACTGCGGAAAATGTTGTAACTGTCTGTACTAGGCGAACTGCAGAAAGTATTGGAATTGAAATGGACTGGAAGTGTTTCCGCAGCACATCGTTCTTTTCTGCCCAACAGTGGAAGAATCTCGATTTCTGCCCGTTCTAGGTGGAAACAAAGTAGTCTCCAGTTTACGGCGATCACTTGGCAGCTGGCAACACTGTTGATGGTCGAATACGACACGCTGATGGATTTAACGCAGAAACAGAAAGTAGGCCCTATACCTGAGTGCTATCTGGAGGCTGTTGCTTGGAGCTCAGAAGGCGTCAGCCGAGTGGTTTCGCCTTTGTGACGGTGGCCCCTTGGGGTATTCTGTAAAATTACAAAACTGTAAAAGTTGCACAGAACTTTAAATTGTTACTAGTTTTGGACAGTTTTAGTCCATTATCAAATCATCCACGTCCTACCATAACGTAGTAATGTCTGTAAGCTAGCCACGTCGCTTGCATGAGTGACTGAGTGCAGGATGTTATCTGTATTCGACGGTGCAGTGCTGCATGCAGTTGTTTTATTGGATGAAGCTCTGGACAGTTGTACACAAATAATATCTTGCACTCACGACTGTGCAGCGATGTATGCAATTGTTTTACTGTTTACACACATTATCGTGTTTAGGATTTTGTGGAGGGTTTGATGATGGACTACAGGGGTCCAGAACTGGTCGCCATTTAAATGCAAATGAACTTCTGTGCAACTTTCGCAGGTTTGTAACTTTATTGAATCACAGTAAGTTGCTGTCTATTGACAAACTGCCTATTGGCTTCTGTCTCGGGTTCTTCGGCCGACGTTCATCTAATGATTTTTCTGACGTTTCGCCAGCACGAGTGGCTGGCATTGTCAAAGCTTCACCCTCCATTGCCGGTGGTGAACTGGAGGCGAGCTCTTTTTTTTTTTTTTTTTTTTTAGCACATTTCATTCCCTTCCCTTAGGGGGGAGGGCGGGCTATTCTAGTGCTTGCATTGCACTTTTTAGCCATAGGCGAGGTTTACAATTTTATTTTCTTTTTTGTACAATTTAAAGTGCTTGCAGAAAGGTGCTTTACAGTTTTTTGCACTTTGACGTGATCATTAACAATTAACATTTACTATTACATGATTAACAAGTTTATATAATTAACAAGGTTATAATAAAATTAACAGGTTATATTTTGGTTTAACAAAGAGTATAGTAGAAGGCTTTAACAACAAGATATGGTTTGCAAGTTTATGTTTTAGTTCTTAATGTATATAGTACTAGAATTAACATGTTTATAATAATAGAATATGGAAGGGGAAAGGTTAAGGGAGAGATTTGGGGGTGTGACAGTAAGAGATAGGGATTTAAGCATTGGCATTTGGTGAGGTTTGAGGTGTAAACATTGCCATATGGTGATATATAATTGTGGTTATTTACGTTGGAGTGTGTAATGTTTCTGTGTGTGATTTGTGTGTAATATTTCCCAATTTACGTCTGTGTTCGGTTGTGGAGCAGAGGTGAAGAGAGCATATGAGAAGAGGTTATGGATGTTAGTCTGTGAGTAGTGTATAATGATGTTACTATTGTTACTTGCATTGTACAATTATTGCTATTTTCTATTTTCATATTTTTTCAGTGGCAGAACAGGATTGAGTAGTTGAAGAGTGTGCCGGCTTGTTTAATTGTGCGAGTGTTTTCGTTTTGTTGCTTGTGTGTGTGTCTTTGTGTGTGTGTGTGTGTGTGTGTGTGTGTGAGAGAGAGAGAGAGAGAGAGAGAGAGAGAGAGAGAGCGAGAGTGAGGGAGAGGGAGAGAGAGAGAGAGAGAGAGAGAGAGAGGGAGACAGAGAGAGAGAGAACGGGGGAGAGAGGGTATGTATCTGTTTGTGTTTTATTGTCTGACGTCTAGGTGGGGAGGGGTAGTGGTATGGGTTGTCAGCGGTTCCATAGTTGGGGCTAGGTCTGGGAAGTGGTGTGATGTGTTTTGTGCTACCGTACGCGCTGGGCAGATATACTTGTGTTTGGGGAGTCGTTGAGTACGAGGTCTTGTTGTAATTAGGTTTTCCATGTCAGGTCTTTGCGTTAGTATTCGTTGTCCGTAGTTCGCGCGCAGTTTTGTCAGTCGTGTCTGGAGTGGTTCCACGTTAACTATTTCGTATACGTCGTTGCTGGGCGTCCTTGCCGGGAGTTTCGCAAGGTTGCGGAGCAGTCGTCGTTCTGTACTGTAAAGCCTGTCTGCAACCGTGTGCGGAATTCCTCCCAGCGGGGCGCTGGCGTATTCTAGGACAGGTCTGATAAAAGTTTTGTAAGTGTGTATGGCTGTTTCCATGCTGCAGCCACGGAGGCGTCCTTGTACTTGTCGTATCAGTCTTTGGCGTTTTGTAGTCTTGTCGAGAAGGTAGTTCAGGTGAGTCATCCAGTTCATATGTTTGTCTAGGAATACGCCAAGGTACCTGGCCGTGTTGACAAGTCTGAGTGGCGTGTTCCAGAGTGTTAATTGTATGTCGTTGTCGTTTTGCTGTCTCTTTTTGGTCAGGTTTCTGTGTCGAAAGAGTACTGTTTGTGTCTTTGCTGGGTTTGGTCTTATTCTCCACTTTTCCATCCAGTCTTCGAGTCGTTTTAGGTATGCGTCCGTCTTCCTCTGTATAGTTGTTGTCCTGAGTGATGTACACCAGTAAGCTGTGTCGTCTGCGTATAGGGCTATTGTTTCGTCTGGGGATTGGGTGGTCGGTATATCTGCTGTGTACAGCGCGTACAGCAGCGGAGACAGGATGCCGCCCTGCGGCACTCCTGCTTGTGGGGTGAAAGGTTGGGAAGAGGTGTTGTTTACGTGTATCCTGCATACTCGGTCGGTGAGGTATGCCTTTATGAGCCGGACCATTTTGACAGGGATCCCTATCTCGCACAGCTTGTAGAGGAGTCCGTCATGCCATAGCTTGTCGAACGCCCTTTCAATATCCAGGAATACTGCGAGGGTGCAGTGTCCATTGTTGAAGCCCTGCGTGACTCCGTTCACGAGTTTGAACAGTGGATCATTCGTTGAGTGCTTACTGCGGAAGCCAGCTTGGATCAGGGGAAGGAGTTCTTTCTGTTCTACGTATGTCTTGAGTCTGTCTGTGATGATTCTTTCATAGGTTTTCCCCAGTACGTCTAAGAGAGAGATGGGTCTGTAGGATCGTGGGTCTGTTCTTAGTTTGTCTGGTTTAGGGATCATGATCGTCTTGCTTGTTTTCCAGGCAGTTGGGATGGTCTCTGTACTGATGCAATAATTGAATATGAGGGATAGGATAGGGATGAGTGTAAGGAGAGGTGCCTTTTGTAGGTGAATTCGTCGTATGTCGTTTAGGCCTGGCGCTGAGTTCCGTCCCGTTAGTATCGCGTCCATTATTTCTTTGTCTGTTATCGGTTTAGTTAGGGAGTTTTCGTTTTCGGTTTCTACTGTGTGTGTGTGTTAAGTAGTCGTGGGAGTCGGAGTTCTACCGTTCGTCTGAAAGCCTCGTCGAAGTTGTTGTCATGTGGGAAGGAGTATACGTCTTCTAACACGTCTTTGTAGATGTCGGCTTGTTGTTGTGGGTCTGTCGTTGGCTCGTTGTTTGCAATTAGTGTGGTGGTAGTTGTCGCTCTTTGTCCCGTCAGTGTTTTAAATCGTTTCCAAAATTGTCCTCCGTTTCTGTAATTTAGTCTCTCGCATGTTTCTTCCCACTGTCTTTGTCGATGTGTCGAGATGATTTGTTTGACGCGATTGTTCAGTCGGTTCCAGGTTTGTCGTAAGTTCGGGTTGTTGGTTCGTCTCATCTCTCTTTGTAGTCGTCTTTTCCGTTGTATTAGGTCGAGAGCTTCTCGGGGGATAGTAGGTTTCCAGTTGTCATGGTGATTTTCGGTATGGCTTCCTCTATTGCGTGTTTAAAAGCTGATTCTATTTTAGTCGTGGCGAGTTCCAGGTCGTGGGGGTCTGTCACGGTCATGGGGATGGATAATTCTTGTTCGAGGACGTCTTTGTACTTATTCCAGTCGGCGTTTGAGTACTGTTGTATAGTTCGTCTGATTGGTGGAGAATTTGGTGGGGCTATTGCATTTGTGGAAAAGAGGATGGGGAGGTGGTCACTTGTTATTGAGTTGCCGACTTCCGCATTGGCTATTGAGTCACTCATGGTAGGGCTGAATAGGACATGATCGGGCGCTGACGTTCCTTGGTGGCCTATAAAAGCGGGTTGGTAGATGGGGAGGCGGTCTATAGGTTCGGTCGTCAGAAGGTCAAAGAGGGCGGGCGCAGACTATATGTACCTGGCGCGGCAACGTCCGAGGGCTTCACCGCGGTCATTTCCGGTGCGGTTCTCCTCTTGCTACCTGCGACGGTCGTTCGCTGCAGTAGGGGAAGCCAGGATCCGTTCACCTTAAGGCTTTCCTCTTTCTTGTTCAAACTGTTAGCGTGTTTTTGTATTTCTACAGCTTCGCTGAACAAGCGCGTGTGATAGTAATTCTCTACAGCCAGAACTTCCGTGTCGGCGAATTTTATTGTGTGGTCGGTCTCATTCAGTGCGTGCTCTGCCACGGCCGATTTCTCCACCTGCCCCAACCTACAATGTCGCTTATGCTCTTTGATCCTGGTGTTAATGGATCGTCCAGTCATTCCGACATAAACTTTTCCGCATGTACATGGTTTGCCGTATATTCCCGACATTGCAAGTGGGTCTCTTTTCTCCTTCGCCGATCTAAGACACTCTTTGATCTTCCTTGTCGGTTTGAAAATCGTCTTTACGCCATGTTTGCGCAATATACGGCCGATTCTGTCCGGCACTCTGGGAAGGCCGTACCCGACATTTCTTTTTCTGGTTCCTTACTTCGCCGAGTGTTTGGCTCTGTTACACTTCTAATATAACTTGTGGAGTACCCATTACTCCTCAGGACAGTTTCCAGGTGTTGCATTTCTCGTTTGAGGTGTTGCGGCTCACATATTCGTCATGCTCTCGTTACGAGCGTACTAATCATGTCTACTGCCTGTCGAATCTCTGGAACAGTTCTGAGGCAAATGCCACGAAGTTGTTCCTTCATCTTCGGAATCAAATCAAAGTCACAAGGTCTTAAGTCCAGGGAGTATGGTGGATGGTGCACTACTTCCTAGGTGCGAATGGAGCAGTGTACTGCCTGTCGAATGTCTGGAACAGTTCGGAAGTAAATGCCACGAAGTGGTTCCTTCATCTTCGGAATCAAATCAAAGCCACAAGGACGTAAGTCGGGAGAGTATGATGGATGGTTCACTACTTCCCAGTCCCATCGACCGAACAGAGCAGCCACAGCTTGCGTTGTAAGCGCCCGCTCATTGTCGTGTAAAATTATGGGTGGGTTGCGCAGAAAGTGTCGCCGCTTCTTTCGCAAAGCTGGTCGCAGGTGATGCTCCAAAAACGATCTGTAATACTGTGCATTGCATTGACGGTCTGCCGTGGAGGAACGTAATGCGTTAGGATAACACCATCACAGTTGTACACGAGAATCACCATAACTTTCACCATACTGGGGCTCTGACTCACTTTAGACTTTCGCGGCGACCCGTAATGACGCCATTCGTTGGATTTGCGTTTCAGTTTTGGCTCGTACGATGTGGCCCATGTCTCATCCATTGTTACGATACGGCGTACGAAAGCCTTTCCTTCGAGCTCATAGCGGTGCAAGTGCATCTGAGCAGCGTCGTAACGCATCCATTTCTGCATTTCCGTCAAGTCATGCGGAACCCATCGTCATGCAATTGTTCGCATGCCCAGGCGTTCCTTCAGGATGCGAAGGCACAGTCGTACGCGCTAATCCGGTTTCGTGGGCGAGCTCACGAATCGTATGGCGTCGTCGATCGCTGTCCACTAACGCGGCAACAGCATGCACTTCTTCTTCAGAGACGCTAGGACGACCTGCCCGATGCATGTCCACCACAGTTTGCCGACCTTCGTTGAAGGCTTTTACCCAACGTGCCACAGTTTCGTACTGCATACGGCATACGGCAATTCCGATTCCCCGCACGCCTCTTGAAGACCTTGCTGACACTGTCGTGATGTACGACATCTGGCACGTCAATCTTGGTACAACTCCATTGTTACTGTTTCGATAACATAGTGACACTGTTACGTTAGACCGCTCGCTCACAAGTGACTGTGTTTCCCTCGATAGTGCGCACCCCGGTGGCGTGGGACGGGCGAGTCCATTTGATCGGGGGTAAGGTAGGTATGTCAACAACGTGTGCTTTCAGCGACAATGGTAAATTCCATTCCATAGTGTCTCCACAGTAGTGTGGCCACTATTTAAGTTCCAACCTACATATTATGACCACTGCCCACAGCGATGTTGTATGGTACCTGGTGGCACTCAGGGCGCGTTACGCGGTAAGAGAAGTATACGAGCGGAGTAGAGACGAATGGGGAATCACTCTAGCGACGATAAGTGGCGAAAATGCGGAAATACGCCGACTGAAGTGGCTTTGACAGAAGACAGATTGTCGTGGCCCATTGTCTAGGAGCGTGCATCTTGGAAATGGCAAACCTTGTCGACTGTCCGCGTGCTACTGTCGTCACCATCTATGGAAAGTGGTTGAAGAATGCTGAATCCAGGAGTAGGCGACAAGAAGTTGGACGTCCATACTTCATCACAGGGATCGGAGGCTTGCCCACTTTCTAAACCAAGATAGGCGGAAATCTGTGGCAGATATGACGACAGAGTACAGTGCTGGTGCAGGCACGGGTATTTTGGAACACACCATTCAGCGCACAGTGTTGAACTAAGTGTTCCGCAATGTAGGAGTACTACGTGTTCTTGCGTTGACCCAACAACATCGTCAATGATGAATACAGTGGGCACGGGGTCATCGAGGTTGGACCGCGGATCAATGGAATCAAGACACGTGATCGGATTAATCCAGTTTATTGTTAAACTGGGGCCATGGTTGTGTCCAGATTCGCCGTCATGCAGGCGAACGGCTACTCTAGACATGCAGTGTGCCATGGATGCAGGCCGGTGGGAGCAGTATCATATTACAGTATTAGGGCACGGGCTTCCACGAGACCTACGGTAGCAACTGATGAAACTGTGACAGCTGTGGACTACGTGAACGTCATTGGGGACCACTTGTAACCCCTTATGATTGATGTCTTCCTCAACAGTAATGGCATCTTCCAGCAGGATAACTGTCCGTGTCCCAAGGCTAGAATCGTGCTGCAGTGGTTTGAGGAGCACGATAGTGAACTCCCATTGAAGTCTTGGCTATAGAGTCGGTTTAAGTGAAACGGATGAAACCCAACTGGGACACTATTGGGAACCACCTCCGCACCCTTAAGCCAACCGCCCATAAAATACGGGAAATGTGTGACCTATGCGTAGGCATCTGGTGCCACAAACTTCTGCAGACCTATCAAGTACTTGTCGAATCCATGGCAAGCAGAATCACTATTGAACTGCGTTCCAGAGGTGGACCAACACGTTTTTGAGTAGCTGGTCATAGTGTTTGGCTCATCAGTGCACAATCATAGTGCCGATAATGATGACCACACACATCGGTTTTGTATTGTGCAAATTTTGATGTTAAAATTATGAGAGTTTGTTGCTGTTATAGTTCTCAAACCATTTACATGAACATTTACTTGTAAACTTTTTGGGCGAATGTTTTCCGAGTGCCACATTTCTCTTAAGTGCAAGTTTTTTGAAGTTACGTTAAAGCGATTGTTAATCAGTAGTTTAAACAAATTATTATGATTATTATAGCTGGTTTATTAAAACATTTTATACAAGTTGTTCGGAAGTTCCCTTTACAAAGTCCTAGTTGTAGAGGGGACTGAGTATATACTATTTTGAATTGGAAACCATGTCCGGAAACGTACCATTTCCGTGCTACAGCCGTTTGAAAACTGTTAGTAACGCGACCATGGTTCAAATGGTTCAAATGGCTCTGAGCACTATGAGACTTAACTTCTAAGGTCATCAGTCCCTAGAACTTAGAACTACTTAAACCTAATTAACCTAAGGACATCACACACATCCATGCCCGTGGCAGGATTCGAACCTGCGACCGTAGCAGTCGCGCGGCTCCGAACTGAAGCGCCTAGAACCGCATGGCCACCACGGCCGGCTATGTGAATTTTAAGTATGGGTTTTATTTCCGCATATGTTATCTAAGTCGTTGTTCTATTCTTAGACCTGCATTTTACCATATGAAAAATGTTCAGATTTGTGTGAAACCTTATGGGACTTAGCTGATAGGGCCATGTCCCTAAGCTTACACACTACTTAACCTAAATTATCCTAAGGACAAACACACACACCCATGCCGGGACCAGCCGCACAGTCCATGACTGTAGCGCTTGAGACCGCTCGGCTAATCCCGCGCGGCCGGGTTCTCTTCAACGTGATGGTTACCAGCAAGTCAAATCTGGGGCTTGGGGGGAAGACTAGAATGTAAAAACCATGATCTCACGCTGATTCTATTCTTGGATCGACGATTGACAGAAGCCCAGATCATGTATCAAATGAGGTCTGTGATACCGCGAACGTCAAACATTGTTAGTAAGGCAGTACATAGTGCGTTTTTATCTTCTACATTGTGATTTATTTCTAGGTACTGCACCATGTAAGGTCAAAAAACCGTATTTTTGTCCTTCAATGGTGCTTATTGGTTCTCTGTAAAAAAAAGACTATTTATGTTTTTTAGAAGTTGCTCATGTTGCTGTGGGAAATCTGAATTTTGACAAATAAGAATGTTTGGCAGCCAAGATTGTGTGTTGTAATATTTATATTTCATTTCCTCTATGACTGGTTTCGACAGAGTCTAGCTGTCATCTTTGGATCTATGATGTACTAGGAGAAAAACACTACTGTGACAATCCGCACAACTGCACAGCCTGTATACATGTGGGAAAACAATATTTCTTACATACCTTCTAGAAATAATATTACTGTACACGAATCGCACCAACATAACGAGAATACACTCCACATACAAAACAGTGGTGTCACATTGGCTTGTCAAGCACCCGATAGTGATAGTTAAACTTTCCCTATTTAACATCTTATAGCACGGAAACTAATTGCCTTACGAGTACCAAACTTGTTGCATTAACGTCAAGGACATGGGGAAGAGAAAAAATGCACAATTAATTCAATTTAAATACTTTTAATGTGCTGCTACGGTACATCATACCATTACATACAGGTACCATTTCTGCTGCAAAAGGCGCTCAATATGACGCCCATTCGTGTCCAGAAGAGTCTGAAAGCGCAGGATTGCTTTCTGCACAGCAGAACGAAGCATGTCCATAGCTATGCTGACTACCTCTCTTGCTATGCTGCGCTTCAGATCAGCACATGTGTGAGTGTTCCCCTGGTAAACCCTGTCCTTTATAGGTAGCCCCGCAACCAGAGATCACAGGGAGTGAGAACAGGTGATCGTGCCGACCAAGCATCTGAAAAAGATCGTCTAATAATTCGATCGTTTCCAAATGTGTTTCGGGGAAGCAGGTGCACTTCACGAGCAATGTGCGGTGGGGCCCCGTCTTACACGAAAACTATTGAGTTCAGTGCTCTCTCTCCTGTAGGGCGGGTATGACATGCTGGCGAAGCACATCGCAGTAGCGCTGGCCAGTCACACTTGCACGTCTTTGGTCCTTGAGCGCCAACCTGTTCAAAAAAGAATGGGCCAGTGATGAATGTAGCTGTGAAGCCAAACCATACTGTGACATATTCGCCATACAGAGGAACTCCTTGCATAGTGACTGGAGGTGAAGATCCCCACATTTGGCATTTCTGTGTGTCCACCTCATCCGTCAGAGAAAAAGGAGCTTCGTCTGTCCATAGGATGGTCCAGCCCTTGTCAACTTTGATCCTTGCGAGCAGTGGAGAGCGAAGTCAACACGTCGTTGTGCGTCCTGTGGTGCAAGCTGCTGTACGATATGGGTCTTGTACGGATACCATTTGAGAATGGTTCGAAGCACCTTCTGTACAGTGGACCACGAGATGTTCAACTGTTGTGACACAGCCTGCGCACTGCCTGACGATTGTGAATTGCGCGCAGCGTTGTCTGCCAGAGCAACATGAATCACCTGTGAGGCAATCGGTCGTCGGCCTCTTCCCGGAGTGACGCCCCTTTCTCCAGTTGATTCGAACTTCATCATGCTCCGCACAGCAGTTGCAGAAAGAGGACCCTTCCGTAGTCGCTTCAGCCGGTGATATTCTCGAAGTGCAGATGCAGCAGTACTGTTGTTTTGATTATAGAGCTTCACCAATAACGCTCTGCTCATTTTATTCAAGCTCGTGTTGTCACGTCAACAAGTACATTGTGACTGGTAGGGTGTGTGAGACTATGAATCACGATGCCTGAACCGAGCGAGGTGGTGCAGTGGTTAGCACACTGGACTCGCATTCGGGAGGACGACGGTTCAATCCCGCGTCCGGCCATCCTGATTTAGGTTTTCCGTGATTTCCCTAAATCGCTCCAGGCAAATGCCGGGATGGTTCCTTTGAAAGGGCACGGCCGACTTCCTTCCCTAATCCGATGAGACCGATGACCTCGTAGTTTGGTCTCTTCCTCCAAACAACCCCCCCCCCCCCCAACGATGCCTGATCACGGCATCTGGTGGCCATAGTCTGGACCTGGACGGTGGGGTGGCGCTGTGACGCTTGGAAATCAAGCACTCCAAACTGTGGACATAAAGCTACCAAGTTTGGTACTCGTACGGTAATTAGTTTCCGTGTTATAGCGTGTTAAATAGGCGAAGTTTAATTATAACCACCTGATACATAACAGAGCAAATAAAAAGTCCACAGCACCAACAGTGTGCCCCGAGTGGAGGTGAATTCGTCAGTGGATGGGTGCCAAATATTATTATGTTTTCATTTGTGCGCAGTGTAGTCGCTCTCTTTGTACAGGTACTGTGAAACCCAAATCATTTTTCACATTTAGATATCAGGCTGCTCTTGGAAAAAATATCCAAGTCACCATCGAACTAAACTCATGCTGTTAATAGATTGCGACGCCTTCCAGTCCACCAACGTGAACGTCAATATTCTAGATAACATTATTGGGATTTGACAGCGACCTTTCTGTTAATTAATTGTTGGTAAGGCGGGTGCCAGGTTGAGGTTCATTGGGAGAGTCCTTAGAAAATGCAGTCCATCAACAAAGGAGGTGGCTTATAAAACACTCGTTCGACCTATACTTGAGTATTGCTCATCAGTGTGGGATCCGTACCAGGTCAGGTTGACGGAGGAGATAGAGAAGATCCAAAGAAGAGCGGCGCGTTTCGTCACAGGGTTATTTGGTAAGCGTGATAGCGTTACGGAGATGTTTAGAAACTCAAGTGGCAGACTCTGCAAGAGAGGCGCTCTGCATCGCGGTGTAGCTTGCTGTCGAGGTTTCGAGAGGGTGCGTTTCTGGATGAGGTAGCGAATATATTGCTTCCCCCTACTTATACCTTCCGAGGAGATCACGAATGTAAAATTAGAGAGATTCGAGCGCGCACGGAGGCTTTCCGGTAGTCGTTGTTCCCGCGAACCATATGCGACTGGAACAGGAAAGGGAGGTAATGACAGCGGCACGTGCCCTCCGCCACACACCGTTGGGTGGCTTGCGGAGTATAAATGTAGATATAAATGTAGAAGTAAAATTAGTAAAAGTCTCGCGAATGGGGTCAGCTTAGCTGTTCCAAGCGTATTCATCGCCACCAGATAGTGTATTATTTGAAGATGGCCTACTACTAGAGGCCGAAACTGATATTTTTAATAAATGTCTGTGCGGACTGTTTTTACTGGTGTATAAAAGTTAGAACTTTCTTCCCGAGAAAGCTTGACGTTGAACGTCTCGTTCCGTCCCGTCCCCTCACCTCTCGTTCCGTTCCATTGACGTTCTGTATGGTTCAACTGGCTCTGAGCATTATGGGACTTAGCATCGGAAGTCATCAGTCCCCTAGAATGTAGAACTTGTTCAAATTGTTCTGAGCACTATGGGACTCAACATCTGAGGTCATCAGTCCCCTAGAACTTAGAGCTACTTAAACCTAACTAACCTAAGGACATCACACACATCCATGCCCGAGGCAGGATTCGAACCTGCAACCGTAGCGGTCGCGCGGTTCCAGACTGAAGCGCCTAGAACCGCTCGGCCACATGGGTCGGCTAACTTAGAACTACTTAAACCTAACTAACCTAAGGACACCACACACATCCATGCCCGAGGACTTAAACCTAACTAACCTAAGGACATCACACACACACCCACGTCCGAGGCAGGATTCGAACCTGCGACCGTAGCGTTCCCGCGGTTCCAGACTGAAGTGCCTAGAACCGCTCGGCCACAACGGCTGGCTTGACGTTCTGTATGAATACCGCCACTTTAAATGCATTGTGGAATTGTTTTGCGTTCCGTTCCGTAACGTTCCCTTCGGAAAAAGAGTGAATCGACCTTTGTTCGGTGGAGCTACCACCTCTGTAGGTGGCGTTGAGACGAAATGCTAGCCATTCTGCACGCACACGGACGATAGCGTTAACGCAAAAGAGCCATTGACATACGACTTACCGTGCCTCAGTTAAAGAAGCTGATGCAAGTCAAAACAGTTACCTCTGCTAGAAACATTTTTGTGAATGTTAGCCGCTCGGCGCCTTGCCACGGTTCATGCGGCTGCCCCCGTCGGAGGTTCGAGTATTCCCACGGGCATGGGTGTGTGTGTCGTCCTTAGCCTAAGTCAATTTAAGTTAGATTAAGTAGTGTGTAAGCCTAGGGAACTATGACCTCAGCAGTTTGGTCCCAAAGGAACTTACCACAAATTTCCAAAATTTATCAATATCAACAGTCCGTCTGCTCGTGGATTAGTTTACATATGTACACTTGCCCGCTGCTGCCAGTTGTCTGCTTTGTTTTTCATTCTGAGTTTGTTTCAGTAAGCATTTTACTGCTGGATGCTGTCACGTGTAATGATTTAATGAAGCTTTCCATGCTAACCTGGCTAACCTGCATCATGTAAGTCTCATAATCTTTGCGTAACTACTTCGGCTTACATCTGCTTGTCCTCTTTACTGTGTTCAAGCCTACCATTTTTACACTCCATAACAAGATTAACCTATTCTCAATGTCTCAGGATGTGTCACTTCAATCTATTTCTTATTTTTGTGATGTTGTGGCATACAAGTTTCTTTCCGATAGATCTAAGACGTAGTTTTTCCTTAGTTATCAAAATTATTCATCTATGATCAACATTTCAAAAATTTCGTTGTTTTCCTTTGTCTTTCAGTGCCATTTGCAGCTACCTTCCAGACAAATACTTCCAGAAATCGTTTCTTAACATCATGTGCAACCGCAAAAATTTATTTAAGACGGGGCAGAAAAAAATATTAACATATTCGATATAAATCGGGTGAGTTTGAGAACGTATAATGTCACAAAATCTAAATTTGGTAGAAATTAAACAAAACGTTTTGTGTTTCAATGACATAATACACTCCTGGAAATTGAAATAAGAACACCATGAATTCATTGTCCCAGGAAGGGGAAACTTTATCGACACATTCCTGGGGTCAGATACATCACATGATCACACTGACAGAACCACAGGCACATAGACACAGGCAACAGAGCATGCACAATGTCGGCACTAGTACAGTGTATATCCACCTTTCGCAGCAATGCAGGCTGCTATTCTCCCATGGAGACGATCGTAGAGATGCTGGATGCAGTCATGTGGAACGGCTTGCCATGCCATTTCCACCTGGCGCCTCAGTTGGACCAGCGTTCGTGCTGCACGTGCAGACCGCGTGAGACGACGCTTCATCCAGTCCCAAACATGCTCAATGGGGGACAGATCCGGAGATCTTGCTGGCCAGGGTAGTTGACTTACACCTTCTAGAGCACGTTGGGTGGCACGGGATACATGCGGACGTGCATTGTACTGTTGGAACAGCAAGTTCCCTTGCCGGTCTAGGAATGGTAGAACGGTGGGTTCGATGACGGTTTGGATGTACCGTGCACTATTCAGTGTCCCCTCGACGATCACCAGTGGTGTACGGCCAGTGTAGGAGATCGCTCCCCACACCATGATGCCGGGTGTTGGTCCTGTGTGCCTCGGTCGTATGCAGTCCTGATTGTGGCGCTCACCTGCACGGCGCCAAACACGCATACGACCATCATTGGCACCAAGGCAGAAGCGACTCTCATCGCTGAAGACGACACGTCTCCATTCGTCCCTCCATTCACGCCTGTCGCGACACCACTGGAGGCGGGCTGCACGATGTTGGGGCGTGAGCGGAAGACGGCCTAACGGTGTGCGGGACCGTAGCCCAGCTTCATGGAGACGGTTGCGAATGGTCCTCGCCGATACCCCAGGAGCAACAGTGTGCCTAATTTGCTGGGAAGTGGCGGTGCGGTCCCCTACGGCACTGCGTAGGATCCTACGGTCTTGGGGTGCATCCGTGCGTCGCTGCGGTCCGGTCCCAGGTCGACGGGCACGTGCACCTTCCGCCGACCACTGGCGACAACATGGATGTACTGTGGAGACCTCACGCCCCACGTGTTGAGCAATTCGGCGGTACGTCCACCCGGCCTCCCGCATGCCCACTATACGCCCTCGCTCAAAGTCCGTCAACTGCACATACGGTTCACGTCCACGCTGTCGCGGCATGCTACCAGTGTTAAAGACTGCGATGGAGCTCCGTATGCCACGGCAAACTGGCTGACACTGACGGCGGCGGTGCACAAATGCTGCGCAGCTAGCGCCATTCGACGGCCAACACCGCGGTTCCTGGTGTGTCCGCTGTGCCGTGCGTGTGATCATTGCTTGTACAGCCCTCTCGCAGTGTCCGGAGCAAGTATGGTGGGTCTGACACACCGGTGTCAATGTGTTCTTTTTTCCATTTCCAGGAGTGTAGGTATCCACTTTGTCATTTTAGGTTGATTGCTTTGATAAAATTCCCTTGAGGTCTTCTTGAGAGACAATCTGCACTCGTTCCATATTAACAGTGTAAATGTAGACCAGATGTGGCTTGAATTCAAAGAAATAGACCGACAGAAATTGAGAGATTTATACCAAATAAATTAAAAAACGACGTAGCTGATCCCCCTTGGTACTCAAAACGAGTCAGAACACTGTTGCAGAAACTACGAAACATGCATGCCAAATTTAAACGAAGGCATGATCTCCAAGAGGGGCGATCTTTTACAGAAGCTCAAAATTAGCGAGGACTTCCTTGCGGGATGATTATGACAGTTTCCACAACGAAAGTTTATCTTGAATCTTGGCAGAAAATCTAGAGAGATTCCGGTCGTGTGCAATGTATGTTAGTGACAACATACAGTCAATGCGTTCTCTGCGCGATAGCAATGGAAATATTATCGACGATAGTGCTGCGAAAGCAGAGTTAATAAACACAGCGTTTCGAAATTGTTACACCAAAGAAGACGAAGTAAATATTTCAGAATTCGAATTAAGAACGGCTGCTTACATGAGTAATTTAGAAGTAGATATCCTGAGAGTAGTGAAGCAATTTAAATCAGTTAATAAAAGCAAGTCCTCTGATCAGGACTGTATACCAATTAGATTCCTTTCAGAGCATCCTGATGCAATCGCTCCATACTTAACAATCATGCAACCGCTTGCTTGACGAAAGATCCGTACCCGAAGACTGGAAAGTTGCACAGGCCACACCAGTATTCAAGAAAGGTGTTAGGAGTAATCCACTGAATTATAGGCCCATATAATTAACGTCGATATGCAGCAGGTTTTTGGAACATATATTGTGTTCGAGCATTATGAATTACGTCGAAGAGAACGGTCTATTGACCCACAGTCTACAAGGATTTAGGAAACGTCGTTCTTCTTTACCTTTTACACGCGCGAAGTGTTGAGTGCTATTGACAAGGGATTTCAGATTGATTCCATATTTCTAGATTTCCAAAAGGCTCTAGAAACTGTATCACACAAGCGACTTGTAGCGAAATTGCGTGCTTACGGAATATCGTCTCAGTTATGTGACTAGATTCGTGACTTCCTGGCAGAGAGGTCACAGTTCGTAGTAATTGACGGAAAGTCATCGATTTCTGGGGTTATAGACCCTCTGCTGTTCCTTATTTATATAAACTATTTAGGAGGCAATCTGATCAACCGTCTTACGTTGTTTGCAGATGGTGCTGTCGTTTATCGTCTAGTAAACTGATCGGAGGAGTAAAACAAATTGCAAAACGATTTAGGAAACGTATCTGAATGGTGCGAAAATTGGCAGTTGACGCTAAATAATGAAAAGTGAGAGGCTATCTACAGGTTTGCTGAAAGAAATCCGTTCAACTTCTATTAAATCAGTCTAACCAAAAGGTCGTAAATTCAACTAAATACGTAGGAATTACAATTACGAAAAATTTATGTTGGAAAGAAAACACAGAAAATGTTATGGGGAAGGCAAATCAGAGACTGAAGAACACTTAGGAAATGTGACAGATCTACTAAAGAGACTGAAATTACGTCCTTGTTATCATTATATTCAATGTAGGCAACGAATTATTTAAAAGAAATATTTTTTCGCCGGATACGAATAAGGTTAGATTTTTATAGAAAATTAAAAATATGAAATAGGAAAAATATCAGAACGAGAGAGAAAATCTTTTTGAATGCTACCCAAAAATTATCAGCAGAGGTGCAAAATTTATACTCCTCAAAAAGGTGAAACAAAAGTAAACTTAAAAAAAAGCCAGCTAGGCAAAGGTAAAATCTGTAATTTAGCAGAATAGCAATCATTGCTAGAAATGCACGAGAATTTTATAATAAATCTAGTGTTATACCTCCAGATTAAAGGGAGGAGGGGGGGGGGGAGGCAAGTGCCTCCTCTTGCCCACCAATTTTAGACATCTGTGCATTGTAGACTGTGGAACCATAAAATCAACAAAACGTATTTATTTATTGCCTCACTGCCAGGAGGGCGGAGTGGGTGGTGAATTGTAAGTTTTCTTGTTTTCGTATCCAGATTATTCAGCTCTGCTTGTGTACAGTTCACAAAGCGTGCACAAGTAGAGCAGGATAATGTGGACAGGAGCACAGGAAAACTAATGACAATTCACCACGCACTCCGCCCTTCTGACCGTGTTGTCGACTAGCTGTACTCGTCCAGAAATGCAAACGGTGGAGAACTCTTGCAAATGAGGCAGACAGGGGAAAAAGAGAAGCATGCACTGGATGATTGTATGACGGATAACAAGAATCAGATGTGACTGAAGCAACAACAGAAAGCTTGTCAGGGTCAGAAAACCAAAATTCAGCAGGGGAAAACTGTACTCCAACGCCGGACTGACAGCCTACACAATAAAGCACTGTATGGGCAGTTTTCGAAGGAGACTAATGTGGTGTCACCGCCAGACACCACAATTGCTAGGTGGTAGCTTTTAAATCGGCCGCGGTCCGCTAGTATACGATGGACCCGCGTGTCGCCACTGTCAGTGATGGCAGACCGAGCGCCGCCACACGGCAGGTCTAGAGAGACTTTCTAGCACTCGCCCCAGTTGGACAGCAGACTTTGCTAGCGATGCTACATTGACAAATACGCTCCCAGCCTTCAGCTACGTCATTTGCTACGACCTAGCAAGGCGCCATAGCATTTGATAATTAATATTGTGAAGCCTGTACAGTAACAAGAGCTATGTTCTACAATTGTGGATTAAAGTTAAGTATTCTACCAGTTACTCTTGTTTTGCTAGTCTTATTTCTCTGACCTGTTCCAGACCTCACGCCAGCTTGCGTGAGCTTAATCGCGTGCCTTTCGGCTTCCTCCAAACTCCGTGAATTGGCTCCTGCCAATTCACAACAACTAAAGGCGGTGTATATAAAGAAAGGACCTGGTCTTGGCTGACTAACAGAACGCTAAAGAAGAGAACTGAAGGACTGATTTTTGCTATACAGGAGCAAGCCATCAGAACTGACATTATCAAAGCCAGAATTGAGAAATCAGCAAAGACACGAAATGCAGACTCTGCAAATAAGTTGACGAAACGATTGTTTTGAACTGTTGCAACAAGATCGCTCAGACTGATTATAAACAGACACATAATGAAGTGGCACGAATGATCCACTGGAATTTAAGCCAAAATTACCATCTGCCGATGGCGAGAAACTGGTGGGAAAACGATCCAGAAAAAAAATGTCGAAAATGAATATGCCAAATTATTGTCGGACTTCCCACTTCAGAGAGAGCGAATGCTGAAACACAGTACACGAGATAAAGTATAGGTCACTGACATTGCCTTCCCAGATCGTAGAAGGATCATTGAGAAAAAAAAAAACTTGAAAAGTTTTCCAGATGCGAGAACTTGAAAATCTAACTACAGCGACTCCGCAGTAGCTCGGTCAAAGTGCTCATAGCGATTGTCAGCATAGTGGGCTCTTGGATACCGTTGGAATTAATAAAATATCCATTTGCCAACTGCGAAAAGTCATTTTACTGGGATCTGCACGAACTATCCGCCGACACTTCACTTTATCCTTGGGAAGTGTCCAAATAGTGGTGTGAAAACCAGCATAGTGAACTCATTTGCTGTGTTTATTGTTACAAGCGATATGTACGGTATTACAATATCATTTAATAAATAAATAATGATATCATTGAAGATTTGAAATCTCGGAAGGCAGATGCTGGAACAGTCAAGAAGATCTGGGAAACAGAAGTTATAGGAGAAGATTGGAAAACAGCATTAATTCACCCTATCCACAAAAAATAAGATAACACTGAGGCATTTGCCTCATTCGAGTGCATTATAAAATTGTTTCAGAAGCATAGCAAAACAGGCTGAAAATTCAACTGCATCAGCTATTAGGAGAGTACCCAGCAGGGTTTAGAAAAGGACGATCCGGTGTAAATCAAATTTTAAATATGAAATTTCTAATCCGGTGCAGAAGAATAAGAGACTTCGAAAAAGCAAATGATTCGCTTGACGGGAAACATAATTCAACACGTTAAAAAAAACTTGGAGCTGACACCAAATCAGTGGCAATCATAAAAGACACACTAACAAAAGCAAAATTAAATTTTCGGTGAAACCTCCAAGGCTTTTGAGATCAGAACTGGTGTCAGAGAAGAAGATGGGATGTCCCCACTGCTGTTCGACTGTGTACTTGAAAAGGAAAAGAACAGAAGGAGAAGGTATTTAAAAACCATAATTTAGGGAAAAGGGGATAATCTGAGAACTGATTGTTTGGGTGTTGCAGACGATCTTCCCGTCTCAGCTGAATCTATACAAAATACGACGACACATATAAGTCTCCTACAAGGGACAGCTTCAGAAGCAGGCCTGTTTATATCTTTTCAAGGAATAGAGCATATGACAGATGCGAAGGAAGCACAGAAATATATGAACTGATTATGGAAAAATGGACCAAAATGCCCTTGTGTTTCAGAATGCCTTTCGTTAAATGCAGCCAAACAATTAAGTAAAATAGAATATAGAAAGGAAAATAGTCAGACCTTTTGGGACCAGAACATGACAATGAGAAATGGAAACTAAGAAGTAATAAAGAAGTTTATGGGATAATAGAACTAGTATTAGACACAATAAGGAATAGAAGAGATGCATTTTATGGACACCCGAAAAAGCTAGCAGAAAAAGGAATAACAAACGCAATTTTCAACTTTTTTAACAGTGGGTCGAAGAAGTTAAAGAAGACCTGAGAGGAATGGAAATAACGAAGGAAGAAGTAGGAGAAAGAGAAAAGTTCAAGACAACAGTAAGAAGTTTCAAGAGCTTTCTGGAGAGAACAAAGAAAAAGACAGGAGCAGTCTGGATGGAACAAAGGGGAGAGCAACGTAGGGAAACACTGAAGAACTACCGGAAGGAAAGAAAGTAGAAAAGAAAGCAGATATGTTTTTTGATATGGCCCTCAGTAGGCAAGATCTATAATATTAATAATAAGAGGTTTATCTGTAGTCGACTATTGTTGCAGTTTACAGTAAATCTGAATTAATGTTCGAAAGAGATCTCAAAGAAAAGCAGAACTAATGTCTTTTCAGCTTAAGAAAAAGGACCTATAAAATGGAGTCCATATTTACGACTTTTTCTCTTTGTACAACGACACTAACTGCGCCACGTTCTGTGAATATGTTTTCTGCTCCTCCAGCAATCAGTGAATAGGTGTACTTTTTCCTCCCGCACTCCTCGTTTCAGAACATTTGGTACGCCATTGGACGCAGCAACTAGACCGATTACAGTTGATTCAACAGTGTCATCACAAAAACGTCACATCCTAATGAACTGATTAAACTGGTTAAGGAGCGATGTATTTGTAAGAAGAAAGAGCCCAGAAGTAGAACAATAAAACGTAGGGGATATATAGAAGAAGGCAATCATTATTCGTCTGCGTCAGATGCCGCGGTCGTATAACTGTATTTAGCTGGTCAGTGTGCAGATATATAGCAGGCCGGATGGCCGGAGTGCTGCATTTATGTTTCGCATGACCTTTTCCACACTGGTCCCTCCACCGTGTCTGACGTTAACCGCCGCCTTTATCAATAGGGGTCATAAAACGGAACGTACTTTCGGCCGCCTCGTGCCTGCAGTGGGCGGAGCTGTATACTAAACCGCTTACGGAGGCCTCTATCTGCCCCGCATCTCTGTCGTGTGCGCCTTGTACACAAATAAAGATTTGTCAAATAAACAACTGGAAGCAAGATACACCGCTTAAGTATCCCGACTCACAATAATCACAGTATGACCCAGCACGAAAATGGCTTTCTCCCAGCGCCTCACCTACCCATAAGCAGCGAAAGCCTTCCCTCTCACTTACGTTGTCTTCCCTTCTATTTCCATCTACAACTAGTCTCCCTTCCCCATTATCTCCCAATCTTTCCCTCCCTCACTCCGACGTCGTCCACCCTTCTCTTGAACCCATTCCCTCTCTCCCTCCCTATACACACAAACAGTACACATTTCCATAAATACTCTGACAGCCGCCATGCGAATGGCCTTGCGCTCCTGCTAGTCATTCTCTTTTCTGTACCACTCGCAAATGGAACAAGTGAAAAACGTGTCTATATGCTTCCGTACGAGCCCCGATTTCTCTTGTCTTCCCGGTCAGTAGGCGAGTTCAAATTGTTCAAATGGCCCTGAGCACAATGGGACTTAACTTCTGAGGTCACCAGTCCCCTAGAACTTAGAACTACTTAAACCTAACTAGCCTAAGGACATCACACACATCCATGCCCGAGGCAGGATTCGAACCTGCGATCGTAGCGGTCGCGCGGTTCCAGAGTGTAGCGCCTAGAACCGCTCGGCCACCACGGCCGGCAGTACGCGAGTTGTATGTTGGAGGCAGAAGAACCGTTCTGCAGTCGGCAGCAAATGGCGGTTCTCTAAACGTTCTCAATAGTGTTTCACGAAATGCACGTCCTGTTTCCTGCAAGGATCCCCATTTTAGTTGACGTAGCATTTCCATAATACACTCCTGGAAACGGAAAAAAGAACACATTGACACCGGTGTGTCAGACCCACCATACTTGCTCCGGACACTGCGAGAGGGCTGTACAAGCAATGATCACACGCACGGCACAGCGGACACACCAGGAACCGCGGTGTTGGCCGTCGAATGGCGCTAGCTGCGCAGCATTTGTGCACCGCCGCCGTCAGTGTCAGCCAGTTTGCCGTGGCATACGGAGCTCCATCGCAGTCTTTAACACTGGTAGCATGCCGCGACAGCGTGGACGTGAACCGTATGTGCAGTTGACGGACTTTGAGCGAGGGCGTATAGTGGGCATGCGGGAGGCCGGGTGGACGTACCGCCGAATTGCTCAACACGTGGGGCGTGAGGTCTCCACAGTACATCGATGTTGTCGCCAGTGGTCGGCGGAAGGTGCACGTGCCCGTCGACCTGGGACCGGACCGCAGCGACGCACGGATGCACGCCAAGACCGTAGGATCCTACGCAGTGCCGTAGGGGACTGCACCGCCACTTCCCAGCAAATTAGGGACACTGTTGCTCCTGGGGTATCGGCGAGGACCATTCGCAACCGTCTCCATGAAGCTGGGCTACGGTCCCGCACACCGTTAGGCCGTCTTCCGCTCACGCCCCAACATCGTGCAGCCCGCCTCCAGTGGTGTCGCGACAGGCGTGAATGGAGGGACGAATGGAGACGTGTCGTCTTCAGCGATGAGAGTCGCTTCTGCCTTGGTGCCAATGATGGTCGTATGCGTGTTTGGCGCCGTGCAAGTGAGCGCCACAATCAGGACTGTATACGACCGAGGCACACAGGGCCAACACCCGGCATCATGGTGTGGGGAGCGATCTCCTACACTGGCCGTACACCACTGGTGATCGTCGAGGGGACACTGAATAGTGCACGGTACATCCAAACCGTCATCGAACCCATCATTCTACCATTCCTAGACCGGCAAGGGAACTTGCTGTTCCAACAGTACAATGCACGCCCGCATGTATCCCGTGCCACCCAACGTGCTCTAGAAGGTGTAAGTCAACTACCCTGGCCAGCAAGATCTCCGGGTCTGTCCCCCATTGAGCATGTTTGGGACTGGATGAAGCGTCGTCTCACGCGGTCTGCACGTGCAGCACGAACGCTGGTCCAACTGAGGCGCCAGGTGGAAATGGCATGGCAAGCCGTTCCACAGGACTACATCCAGCATCTCTACGATCGTCTCCATGGGAGAATAGCAGCCTGCATTGCTGCGAAAGGTGGATATACACTGTACTAGTGCCGACATTGTGCATGCTCTGTTGCCTGTGTCTATGTGCCTGTGGTTCTGTCAGTGTGATCATGTGATGTATCTGACCCCAGGAAGGTGTCAATAAAGTTTCCCCTTCCTGGGACAATGAATTCATGGTGTTCTTATTTCAATTTCCAGGAGTGTAGTCATGTGCTGATCGCATTTTGTTGTTGTGGTCTTAAGTCCACAGACTGGTTTTATACAGCTCTCCACGCTACTCTACTCTGTACAAGCCTCTTCACCTGCTGAAATCTACATCCTTCTGAATCTGCTTAGTGTATTCATTTCTAGGTCTTCCTCTACGATTTTTACCCTCCATTCTTCCCTCCATTACTAATTTGCTGTTGTTTTAATGCCTCATAACATGACCTACCTACCGATCCCGTCTTCTAGTCAAGTTGTGCCACAAATGCCTCTTCTCCCCATTTCTATTCAGTACCTCCTTATTAGTTACGTGATCTGCCCATCTAATCTTGTCTAAACGGTTTCTCGTCCATGTTTCACTTCCTTACACGCCTGCACTCCATCCTTTCAGAAAAGCGAGCGAGGTGGCGCAGTGGTTAACACCCTGGACTTGCATTCGGAAAGACGACAGTTCAATCCCGCGTCTGACCATCCTGATTTAGGTTTTCCGTGATTTCCCTAAATCGCTTCCGGCATATGCCGGGATGGTTCCTTCGGAAGGGCACGGCCGACTTCCTTCCCCATCCTTCCCTAATCCGATGATACCAATGACCTCGCAGTTTGGTCTCCTCCCCCAAATCAACCAACCAACCGACTTTCAGAAAAGACTTCCTGACACTTAAATCTATACTCGATGTTAACAAATCTCTGGCTTCAGAAACGCTTTCCTTGCCTTCGCCAGTCTACATTTTATATCCTCTCTACTTCGACTATCATCAGTTATTTTGCTGCCCAAATAGCAAAACTCATGTACTACTTTAAGTGTCTCATTTTCTAATCTAATTCCCTCAGCGTCACCTGATTTAATTTGACTAGATTCCATTATCTTTGTTTTGTTTTCGTTGATATTCATCTTATAACCTCCTTTCAAGACTGTGTCCATTCCATTTAACTGCTCTTCCAAGTCCTTTGCTGTCTCTGACAGAATTACAATGTCATCATCAAACCTCAATATTTTTATTTCTTCCCGCTGGACATTAATTCATACCCCAAATTTTCTTTTGTTTCAGTTACTGCCTGCTCAGCGTACAGACTGAATAACGTCACGGATAAGCTATAACACAGTCTCACTCCCTTCACAACCACTGCTTCCCTTTAATGGCCCTCGACTATTGTAACTGCCATCTGGTTTCTATACAAGTTGTAAATAGCCTTTTGTTCCCGGTATTTTACTCCCTACTACCCTCAGAATTTCAAAGAGAGTATTCCAGTCAACACTGTCAAAAGATTTCTCTAAGTCTACATGTGCTATAAACGTAGGTTTGCCTTTCCGTAACCTATCTTTTAAGATAAGTCGTAAGGTCAGTATTGCCTCGCGTATTCCTACATTTCTTCGGAACCCAAACTGATCTTCCCCGAGGTCGTCGTCTACCAGTTTTTCCATTCGTCTGTAAGCAATCCGTGTTAGTATTTTAAAACCGTGACTTATTAAACTGACAGTTCGGTAATTTTCACACCTGTCAGCACCAGTTTTCATTGGAATTGGAATTATTATATATTTTTTCAAGTCTGACAGTATTCCGCCTGTCTCAGACATCTTGTTCACCAGATGGAAGAGTTTTGTCATGGGTGGCTCTCCCAAGACTATCAGTAGTTCTAGCGGGTTTTGTCTACTCCTGAGACCTTGTTTCGACTTAGGTCTTTCAATGCTCTGTTCAGTTTTTCACGCAGTATCATATCTCCCCTCTCGTCTTCATCTACGTCCACTTCCTGTCCCTAATATTATCCTCAAGTACACTGCCCTTGTATAGAGCCTCTATATACTCCGTCCACCTTTTGCTTTTCCTTCTTTGCTTAGGACCGCTTTTGCGTCTAACCTCTACATATTCATACAGGTGGTTCCCTTTTCTCCAAACGTCTCTTTAATTTTCTTGTAGGCGGCATCTGTCTTACCCCTTCTGCATCCTTATATTTGTCCTCTAGCCACTCCTGCTAGGCCATTTTACACTTCCTGTAGATCTCATTTTTTAGACGGTAGTATTCCTTTTCGCCTGCTTCATTTTCTGCATTTTTATAATTTCTGCTTTCATCAATTATATTCAATATCTTTTGTGTTACCCAAGGATTTCTACTAGCCCTCGTCTTTTTATCTACTTGATCCTCTGCTGCCTTCACTACTTCATCTCTCAAAGCTACCCATTCTTCTCCTACTGTACTCCTTTGCCCTATTCGTGTCAATCGTTCCCTAATCCTCCCTCTGAAATTCTCTACTTCCATAGTTTATCCAGGTTCCATCTCCTTAAATTCCTACCTTTCTGCAGTTTCTTCAGGTTTAAGCTATAGTTAATAACCAATAAATTGTGGTCACATTCCAAATCTTAAATTTAAAACCTGGTTTCTAAATCTCTGTTTTATCATTATATGATCTATCTGAAACCTTCTGGTGTCTCCAGGCGTCTTCCACGTGCACAACCTTCTTTCATGATTCTTCGACCGTGGTCTGCGGATAGCGTTTTTAATTAGAAATCAAAATGTCCTCGGTCCCGGGCTCGAATCCGGCAGCTGCTTAAATTTTGATTAATAATCAGAATTGGCGACCGAAGGCTTCCGGGATGAGAAGTCACCCTCATTCTGCTAACGGCCTTGTCAAAGAGGGTAGGGTGGTTGACACAGGTTCAGGGCAGTCTCTTGTCCTTGAGGTGGGAAGCTGTCCCTAATGGCGGAAGAATCAGCAACGATTTATGGCATGAGGAAGCAGAAGTCAATGGAAGCCACAGCATTAAAGAAACGTAACGTGTATCCACAGGACGTGTGGCCTGTAATTGAAAAAGTCATGATGATCGCTCCGTTGACAAAAAATTCCGGAGTAGTACACCATTCGGATCTCCGGAAGGGGACAGCCAAGGACGAAGAGACCATGAGAAAAAGATTTAATAATCAACGGAAGGATAACGTTCTGCGAGTCGGGGCGTGGAATGCTAGAAGCTTGAACGTTGTAGGGCAGCTACAATATCTGTAAAAGGAAATACAAAGACTCAAGCTAGATATAGCAGGTGTCAGTGAAATTAAATGGAAAGAAGACAAGAATATCTGGTCAGATGGTTATAGGGTAATATCAGCTGCAGCAGAAAATTGTATTACGGGCGTAGGATTCGTTATGAATAGGAAGGTAGGGCAGAGAGTGTGTTACTGTGAACAGTTCAGTGAAAGGGTTGTTCTGATCAGAATCGACAGCAAACCAATACCGACATCGATAATTCATGTGTAAATGCCGACGTCGCAGGCTGAAGATGAAGACCCAGAGAAAGTATATGAGAATATGGGAAAGGTAATACAGTACGTAAAGGGAGATGAAAATCTAATAGTCATTGGGGGCTGGAATGCATTCGTAGGGGAAGGAGCAGAAGACAAGATTACAGGAGAATATGGGCTTGAGATACGGAATGAGAGAAGAGAAAGACAAATTGAGTTCTGTTATAAATTTCAGCCGGTAATAGCGAATACTCTGTCCAAGAATCACAAGAGTAGGAGGCCTACTTGGAAAAGGCCGGGTGGTACGGGAAGATTTCAGATTGCATCATGGTCAGACAGACATTACGAAATCAGATATTTGATTGTAAGGCGTACTTAGGAGCAGATATAGGCTCAGATCGCAACGTAGTAGTGGTGAAGAGTAGGTTGAAATTGAAGAGATCAGTCAGGAAGAATCTATACGCTGAGAAGTGGGATACAGAAGAACTAAGAAAAATTACTAAGAAATGACGAGATACGTATGAAGTTCTCTAAGGCTATAGATACACCAATAAAGAACAGATCACTAGGCAGTACACTTGAAGAGGAATGGACATGTCTAAAAAGGGAAACCACAGAAGTTGGAAAGAAAACCATAGGTACACAGAAGGTAACTGCGAAAAAACCATAGGTAACAGAGGTACTTCAGTTGATCGATGAAAGAAGGAAGTACAATAATTCTCAGGGAAATTCAGGAATACAGAGATACAAGTCACTGAGGAATGAAATTAACAGGAAGTGCAGGGAAACTAGGACGTAATGACTGCATGAAAAAATGTGAAGAAATTGAAGAAGAAGAAATGTCGGAAGGACTGACTCAACATATAGGAAAGTCAAAACAACCTTCGATGAAATTAAAGGGAAGGGTGGTAACATTAAGAGTGCAACGGGAATTCCACTGTTAAATGCAGAGGAGAGAGCGGATAGGTGGAAAGAGTACATTGAAGGCCTCTGTGAGGGAAAATTTGTAAGATGCGATATGAGAAGAAACGAGAGTCGATTTAGAAGAGATGTGGATCCAATATTAGAATCAAAATTTAAAACAGCTTTGGAGAACTTATGATAAATTAAGGCAGAAGGGATAGATAACATTCCATCAGAATTTCTAAAATCATTGTGGGAAGTGGCAACAAAACGACTGTTCACGTTGCTGTGTAGAATGTATGAGTCTGGCGACATACCATCTGACTTTCGGAAAAACATCGTCCACACAATTCCGAAGACTGCAAGAGCTGACAAGTGTGAGAATTATCTCACAATCAACTTAACAGCTCATGCTGTTGCTGACAAGAATAATATAAAGAAGAATGGAAAAGAAACTTGAGGATGCTCTGGATGACGATCAGTTTGGCTTTAGGAAAAGAAAAGGGACGAGAGAGGCAATTCTGCCGCTGCGGTTGATAATGGAAGCAAGACTAAAGAAAAATCAAGACACGTTCATAGGATTTGTCAACCTGGGAAAAGTGTTCGACAATGTAAAATGGTGCAAGAGTTCGAAATTCTGAGAAAAATAGTGGTAAGCTATAGGAAGATACGGGTAATATATAATATGAACAAGAGCCAAGAGGGAATAATAAGAGTGGACGACCAACAACTATGTCCTCGGATGAAAAGGGTGTAAGATAGGGACGTACTCTTTCACCCCCAGTGTTCAGTCTATATATCGAAGAAGCAATGATGCAGATAAAAGAAAAATTCATGAGTGGGATTAAAATTCAAGGTGGACGGATATCAATGATATGATTCGCTGGTGACATTGCAGTCTTCAGTGAAAGCGAAGAAGAATCACAGTATCTGCTGAGCGGACTGAACAGTCTAATGAGTACTGATTATGGATTGAGAAAAAATCGAAGAAAGACGAAAGTAATGAGAAGTAGCAGAAATGAGAACAGCCACAAACTTAACATCAGGACTGAGGGTCACGAAGTAGATGGAATCAAGGTATTCTACTTCCTAGGCAGCAAAATAACCAATGACTGATGGAACAAGGAGGGCACGAAAAGCAGGCTAACCATTCATGGCCAAGAGAAGTCTACTAATAACAAACATTGGCCTTAATTTGAGGAAGAAATTTCTGAGACTGTACATCTCTAGCACAGCACTGTATGGTAGTGAAACATGGTCTGTGGGAAAACCTGAACAGAAGAGACTCGAAGCATTTGAGATGTGGTGCTACAGAAGATTGTTGGAACTTAGGTGGACTGACAAGGTAAGGAATGAGGAGGTTCTGCGCAGAATCAGAGAGGAATGGAATATGTGGAGAACACTAACAAGAAGAAGGGATAGGATGATAGGATATCTGTTAAGACATCAGGGACTGACTTCCATGGTACTAGGGGGAGCTCTAAAGGGTAAAAACTGTAGAGGAAAAGAGAGACTGGGATACATCCAGCAAATAATTGTGGACGTAGATTACAAGTGCCACTCTGAGTTGAAGAGGTTGACACAGGAGAATAATTCGTGGCTGGCCTACCTGCTCGATTAAGGGATCTGACATTCCACGCTCCGATCCGTAGAACGCCAGTTTTGTTTCTGCTGATAACGACGTCCTCCTGAGTAGTCCCAGCCCGGAGATACGAAAGGGGAATTATCTTAGCTCCGGAATATTTTACTCAAGAGGACGTCATCATTCATTTAACCTTACAGTAAAGCTGCATGTCCTCGGGAAAAATTACATTTGTTTCTCGTTCCTTTCAGTCGTTCGCAGTACCAGCACAGCAACACTGTTTTGGTTGATATTGCAAGGCCAGTTCAATTAATCCAGACTGAACTACTGGAAAGGTTGTTGCCCCTCTTCAGGAACCAGATACCCATCCATTGTGGTGATCGAACCTACTGGTGGGAAATCTAGCAGCCGACCTTCTGGACATTCTTGAGAAGTGCCACCTTAAAGAGAAAGTGTTTCTAATTTGCGTGGATAATGTCAGTATAAATTTTTGCATTGTTCATCGTGTTCTTAGTGGCTGAGGAAGAAAAGTTATGGGGATGCCATTCACAAATCGACAGGTCTTTTAGCATTGGATATTGAACATTTAATTGTTGTTGTTGTTGTTGTTGTTGTTGTTGTTGTGGTTTTCAGTCCTGAGACTGGTTTGATGCAGCTCTCCATGCTACTCTATCCTGTGCAAGCTTCTTCATCTCTCAGTACTTACTGCATCCTACGTCCTTCTGAATCTGCTTAGTGTATTCATCTCTTGGTCTCCCTCTATGATTTTTACCCTCCACACTGCCCTCCAATGGCAAATTTGTGATCCCTTGATGCCTCAGAACATGTCCTACCAACCGGTCCCTTCTTCTTGTCAAGTTGTGCCACAAAATCCTCTTCTACCCAATTCTATTCAATACCTCCTCATTAGTTATGTGATCTACCCGTCTAATCTTCAGCATTCTTCTGTAGCACCACATTTCGAAAGCTTCTATTCTCTTCTTGTCTAAATTATTTATCGTCCATGTTTCACTTCCATACATGGCTACACTCCATACAAATACTTTCAGAAACGACTTCCTGACACTTAAATCTATACTCGATGTTAACAAATCTCTCTTCTTCAGAAACGCTTTTCTTGCCATTGCCACTCTACATTTTATATCCTCTCTACTTCGACCATCATCAGTTATTTTGCTCCCCAAATAGCAAAACTCCTTTACTACTTTAAGTGTCTCATTTCCTAATCTAATTCCCTCAGCATCACCAGACTTAATTCGACTACATTCCATTATCCTCGTTTTGCTTTTGTTGAAGTTCATCTTAAATCCTCCTTTCAAGACACTGTCCATTCCATTCAACTGCTCTTCCAAATCCTTTGCTGTCTCTTCTCCATGGATTTTAATACCTACTCCGAATTTTTCTTTTGTTCCTTTACTGCTTGCTCAATATACAGATTAAATAACATCGGGGAGAGGCTACAACCCTGTCTCACTCCCTTCCCAACCACTGCTTCCCTTTCATGCCCCTCGACTCTTATAACTGCCATCTGGTTTCTGTACAAATTGTAAATAGCCTTTAGCTCCCTGTATTTTACCCCTGCCACCTTTAGAATTTGAAAGAGAGTATTCCAGTCAACATTGTCAAAAGCTTTCTCTATGTCTACAAATGCTAGAAACGTAGGTTTGCCTTTCCTTAATCTTTCTTCTAAGATAAGTCGTAAGGTCAGTATTGCCTCACGTGTTCCAATATTTCTACGGAATCCAAACTGATCTTCCCCAAGGTTGGCTTCTACTAGTTTTTCCATTCGTCTGTAAAGAATTCGCGTTAGTATTTTGCAGCTGTGGATTATTAAACTGATTGTTCGGTAATTTTCACATCTGTCAACACCTGCTTTCTTTGGGATTGGAATTACTATATTCTTCTTGAAGTCTGAGGGTATTTCGCCTGTTTCATACATCTTCCTCACCAGATGGTAGAGTTTTGTCAGGACTGGCTCTCCCAAGGCCGTCAGTAGTTCCAATGGAATGTTGTCTACTCCGGGGTCCTTGTTTCGACTCAGGTCCTTCAGTGTTCTGTCAAACTCTTCACGCAGTATCGTATCTCCCATTTCATCTTCATCTACATCCTCTTCCATTTCCATAATATTGTCCTCAAGTACATCGCCCTTGTATAGACCCTCTATATACTCCTTCCACCTTTCTGCTTTCCCTTCTTTGCTTAGAACTGCGTTTCCATCTGAGCTCTTTATGTTCATACAAGTGGTTCTTTTATCTCCAAAGGTCTCTTTAATTTTCCTGTAGGCAGTATCTATCTTACCCCTAGTGAGATAAGCCTCTACATCCTTACATTTGTCCTCTAGCCATTCCTGCTTAGCCATTTTGCACTTCCTGTCGATCTCATTTTTGAGACGTTTGTATTCCTTTTTGCCTGCTTCATTTACTGCATTTTTATACTTTCTCCTTTCATCAATTAAATTCAATATTTCTTCTGTTACCCAAGGATTTCTACTAGCCCTCGTCTTTTTATCTACTTGATCCTCTGCTGCCTTCACTACTTCATCCCTCAAAGCTACCCATTCTTCTTCTACTGTATTTCTGTCCCCCATTCCTGTCAATTGTTCTCTTATGCTCTCCCTGAAACTCTGTACAATCTCTGATTCTGTCAGTTTATCCAGGTCCCATCTCCTTAAATTCCCGCCTTTTTGCAGTTTCTTCAGTTTAATCTACATTTAATTAGAAAGATTTATTCGTATTTTTATACAGAGTGATTCAGCGGCCCCTACCGATTCGTTGTATGCAACCCGCACTACGTCGCTGTCAGTAACGGTATCTAGACAGGCGATATAAGCTCCCTTTCAGAACTTGATTCCTTTTGCTAACAGTTATTCAAAGCTCTGAGAGGGTTGGTTCAAATGGCTCTGAGCACTATGGGACTCAACTGCTGTGGTCATAAGTCCCCTAGAACTTAGAACTACTTAAACCTAACTAACCTAAGGACATCACACACATCCATGCCCGAGGCAGGATTCGAACCTGCGACCGTAGCGGTCGTGCGGTTCCAGACTGTAGCGCCTTTAACCGCTCGGCCACTCCGGCCGGCCTCTGAGAGGGAACTCATATCGATTACGTGGCTGTCTCCTGTATGGCATCCTGATCTAGATGTAGTGTAGTTAGAATAAAACGAATCAGTGGGGGAGCTGAATCACTTTATATATACAGTGTGTGTGTAGGAGCTATCAAACACCTTTTGCGAAAGTATCTGGGATGTCACACAAAATAATGTTGGGACATAATAAAACAAGATGAATTGCACTTTTGCGTGCAGTTGATAAAGAATCCTGCAAATGTCTTCCTCTTTGAATTACTTTTTATCGTGAAAAAATTGTCACGCTGTACTACCCGCATGCTTCTCTAACGAATCCTCGGTGCTGTGGTTAAAATTCGTACATGCAATATTTAAGAATTCTGTGGAAACGTTGGAAAGAGGTAAAACCACCCTTACGGAATTTTGCCACTTTTTTTGGATTAAGAAACTCTGTAAACAAGCCGCTCAGAAAGCGATTATACACCTCTGAGTGTAGTAAATGATTTAAAATAGAAAGACATTGTGCGGCGTTGGCAAATCAACAGAAATTATTTCACATCCAGTAGAAAAGGACATTCATCAATACGTAGAGTTCCAAACGTATTATTAGATTTAGTTAAAACAGCCTGAAATGGGCTGACATAGAGCAAACTTACCAACAATTAGTGATGCAGATACCTATGACAGCCACGGCATTTGTTGAAAATAGGTTACTTCACAAAGTAAGCTACGTCACAAATTAAGTGGTCTATGATGTTCTGAAGTGGCGGGAGGAGATTAAGAGCAGCAAGAACTAGGGAAGATCGGAAAACTTAATGAACGGTGGCTACCATACAAAATCTTCCTGTCCATTGTCAAGTACACTCTTTGATTACCGAAAAAGTATTTTTGTTGATAAATACGTTATGGACATCACAGAAGCTGAAACGCTACTTGCAGTGCTAAATGTAAAATTTAATATGGGTAGTTATGAACACTTCCTGAAGTTCTAAAAGAAAGCACAGAATTGATAAAGCTGAGCTTAATATCTGCAGCATAGTGCCCAGAGTCGATCGCGGTCCTCTGGTTTGGAGCCGTGTGGAGGGTCTAAACCAGAGGCTCAGACGACTCTGCGACTATAATGGTTGCAAATTCATCGACCTCCGTTATTGGGTGGAGAACTGTAGGGCCCCCCTAGACAGGTCAGGCGTGCACTACACACCGGAAGCAGCTACTAGGGTAGCAGAGTACGTGTGGCGTGCACACGGGGGTTTTTTAGGTTAGAGGGACCCCCCCTTGGGCGAAACGATAAAATACCTGACGGCTTACCAGAGAGGACATTATCATCGTTGATAAAGAACGTCCGTCCTCAGAGACCAAAAACAGGAAAAGTTAACGTAATGTTGGTAAACTGCAGGAGTATCCAGGGCAAGGTTCCTGAATTAGTATCTCTTATTGAAGGAAATAGTGCGCATATAGTATTAGGAACGGAAAGTTGGTTAAAACCGGAAGTGAACAGTAACGAAATCCTAGACACAGAATGGAATATATACCGCAAGGATAGGATAAACGCCAATGGTGGAGGAGTATTTATAGCAGTAAAGAATTCAATAATATCCAGTGAAGTTATTAGCGAATGCGAATGTGAAATAATCTGGGTTAAGCTAAGTATCAAGGGTGGGTCAGATATGATAGTCGGATGCTTCTATAGACCACCTGCATCAGCAACCGTAGTAGTTGAGCGCCTCAGAGAGAACCTGCAGAACGTCGTGAAGAAGTTTCGTGATCATACTATTGTAATAGGGGGAGACTTCAATCTACCAGGTATAGAATGGGATAGTCACACAATCAGAACTGGAGCCAGGGACAGAGACTCTTGTGACATTATCCTGACTGCCTTATCCGAGAATTACTTCGAGCAGATAGTTAGAGAACCAACTCGTGAAGCTAACGTTTTAGACCTCATAGCAACAAATAGACCGGAACTTTTCGACTCCGTGAATGTAGAAGAGGGTATCAGTGATCATAAGTCAGTGGTTGCATCAATGACTACAAGTGTAATAAGAAATGCCAAGAAAGGAAGGAAAATATATTTGCTTAACAAGAGTGATAGGGCACAAATCGCAGAATATCTGAGTGACCACCATCAAACGTTCATTTCTGAGGAAGAGGATGTGGAACAAAAATGGAAAAAATTCAGAAACATCGTCCAGTACGCCTTAGATAAGTTCGTACCGACTAAGGTCCAAAGCGAGGGGAAAGATCCACCGTGGTATAACAATCATGTACGAAAGGTACTACGGAAACAAAGAAAGCTTCATCATAGGTTTAAGAGTAGTCGAATCATAGCTGATAAGGAAAAGCTGAACGAAGCGAAAAAGAGCGTAAAGAGAGCAATGAGAGAAGCATTCAACGAATTCGAACATAAAACATTGGCAAACAATCTAAACAAGAACCCTAAAAAGTTTTGGTCATATGTAAAATCGGTAAGCGGATCTAAATCCCCTATTCAGTCACTCGTTGACCACGATGGCACCGAAACAGAGGACGACCGAAGAAAGGCAGAAATACTGAATTCAGTGTTCCGAAACTGTTTCACTGCGGAAAATCGTAACACGGTCCCTGACTTCAGCCGTCGCACGGACGCCAAAATGGAAAATATTGAAATAAACGATATCGGAATTGAAAAACAACTGCTATCACTTAGTAGCGGAAAAGCATCCGGACCAGACGAGATACCCTTAAGATTCTACAGTGATTATGCTAAAGAACTTGCCCCCTTTCTATCAGCAATTTATCGTAGATCGCTGGAAGAACGTAAAGTACCTAGCGACTGGAAGAAAGCGCAGGTCGTTCCCATTTTCAAGAAGGGTCATAAATCAGATGCGAATAATTATAGGCCTATTTCGCTTACGTCAATCTGTTGTAGAATAATGGAACATGTTTTGTGTTCTCGTATTATGACGTTCTTAGATAATACAAATCTCCTTCATCATAACCAACATGGATTCCGCAAACAGAGATCATGTGAAACTCAGCTCGCCCTATTTGCCCAAGAAATTCACAGTGCCGTAGACACTGGCGAGCAGATTGATGCCGTATTCCTGGACTTCAGGAAGGCATTTGATACGGTTCCGCACTTACGTTTAGTGAAAAAAATACGAGCTTACGGAATATCGGACCAGGTTTGTGATTGGATTCAGGATTTCCTAGAAGAAAGAACACAACATGTCATTCTTAACGGTTCAAAATCTGCAGATGTAGAGGTAATTTCGGGAGTACCGCAAGGAAGCGTGATAGGACCTTTATTGTTTACAATATACATAAATGACTTAGTTGACAACATCGGTAGCTCCGTGAGGCTATTTGCAGATGACACGGTTGTCTACAAGAAAGTAGCAACATCAGAAGACTCGTACGTACTCCAGGAAGACCTGCAGAGGATTAATGCATGGTGCGACAGCTGGCAGCTTTCCCTAAACGTAGATAAATGTAATATAATGCGCATACATAGGGGCAGAAATCCATTCCAGTACGATTATGCCATAGGTGGTAAATCATTGGAAGCGGTAACGACCGTAAAATACTTAGGAGTTACTATCCGGAGCGATCTGAAGTGGAATGATCACATAAAACAAATAGTGGGAAAAGCAGGCGCCAGGTTGAGATTCATAGGAAGAATTCTAAGAAAATGTGACTCATCGACGAAAGAAGTAGCTTACAAAACGCTTGTTCGTCCGATTCTTGAGTATTGCTCATCAGTATGGGACCCTTACCAGGTTGGATTAATAGAAGAGATAGACATGATCCAGCGAAAAGCAGCGCGATTCGTCATGGGGACATTTAGTCAGCGCGAGAGCGTTACGGAGATGCTGAACAAGCTCCAGTGGCGGACACTTCAAGAAAGGCGTTACGCAATACGGAGAGGTTTATTATCGAAATTACGAGAGAGCACATTCCGGGAAGAGATGGGCAACATATTACTACCGCCCACATATATCTCGCGTAATGATCACAACGAAAAGATCCGAGAAATTAGAGCAAATACGGAGACTTACAAGCAGTCGTTCTTCCCACGCACAATTCGTGAATGGAACAGGGAAGGGGGGATCAGATAGTGGTACAATAAGTACCCTCCGCCACACACCGTAAGGTGGCTCGCGGAGTATAGATGTAGATGTAGATGTAGAAAGAAAGACGTCACTCATGTGAGGATCTCAGTCAGAGATGGCAAACGACTTGGAAGGGCAATTAAACTAAATGTTTGTCTGGAAAAGAGATTATGTGATGAATTTCAACAAAAGTAAGTCAAGCGCAATAAAATGTTGAATTAAACGAAGTGGTGTTCAGAGACTTTGATTAGGAAATGAGACACTGTAAGTAGCAGATGAGTTTTGCTATTAGGGCAGCAAAAGAACTGACAATGGCCGCAGTAGAGAGGATACAAAATGCAGACAGGCAATAACAAGGAAAGCGTTACTGAAAAAGTGCAATTTGTTAATACCGAAAATAAATTTAAATGTTTGGAAATGTTTTCTGAAGAATCTTGTACGGAGTGTAGCCTTTTAAGGAGGTGAAACGTGGGCGATAAAGAATGCACACAAGAAGAGAATAGAAGCATACGAAATGTAGTGCTACAGAAGAGTGCTGAAGATTAGATGGGTAGTTTCAATCGCAGATGAAGATAAACTGAATCTAATTGGAGAAAAAAGATCTCTATGTCTCAGTTTGCTGCTGTTAGGGCACATCCCGAGGCATCAATTTGGTAATGGAACGAAGTTTAGGGAGTAAAAATTGTAAAGCGAGACCAAAGTTTGAAAACAGTAAGCGGGTTGAAGTGGATGAACACTACTGGCCATTAAAATTGCTACACCAAGAAGAAATGCAGATGATAAACGGGTATTCATTGGACAAATATATTATACTAGAACTGACATGAGATTACATTTCCACGCAATTTGGGTGCATAGATCCTGAGAAATCAGTACCCAGAACAACCACCTCTGGCCGTAATAACGGCCTTGATATGCCTGGGCATTGAGCAGAGCTTGGATGGCATGTACAGGTACAGCTGCCCATGCAGCTTCAACACGATACCACAGTTCATCAAGAGTAGTGACTGGCGTATTGTGACGAGCCAGTTGCTCGGCCACCATTGACCAGACGTTATCAATTGGTGAGAGATCTGCAGGTCAGGGAGGCAGTCGAACATTTTCTGTATCCAGAAAGGCTCGTACAGGACCTGCAACATGCGGTCGTGCATTATTCTGCTGAAATGTAGGGTTGGCGCAGGGATCGAATGAAGGGTAGAGCCACGGGTGGTAACACATCTGAAATCCAACGTCCACTGTTCAAAATGCCGTCAATGCGAAC
This sequence comes from Schistocerca cancellata, assembly GCF_023864275.1. Lineage (NCBI taxonomy): Eukaryota > Metazoa > Arthropoda > Insecta > Orthoptera > Acrididae > Schistocerca > Schistocerca cancellata. The sequence goes on along the minus strand of NC_064626.1, from coordinate 434,123,424 downwards.
AAGAGGTGACCGAGACGTGTAACAAATTACACCCCATACCATCACGCCGGGTGATTCGACAGTATGGCGATGACGAATACACAATTCCAATGCGCGTTCGCCGCGATGTCGTCAAACACGGATGCGACCATCATGATGCTATAAACAGAACCCGGATTCATCCGAAAAAATGACGTTTTGCCATTCGTGCACCCAGGTTCGTCGTTGACTACACCATCGCAGGAGCTCCTGTCTGTGATGCAGCGTCGGGGATAACCGCAGCCATGGTCTTCGGGCTGATAGTCCATGCTGCTGCAAACGTCGTCGAACTGTTCGTGCAGATGGTTGTTGTCTTGCAAAGGTCCCCATCTGTTGACTCAGGTATCGAGACGTGGCTGCACGATCCGTTACAGCCATGCGGATAAGATGCCTGTCATCTCGACTGCTTGTGATACGAGGCCGTTGGGATCGAGCACGGCGTTCCGTATTCCCCCCTGAACCCACTGATGCTATATTCTGCTAACAGTCATTGAATCTCGACCAACGCCAGCAGCAATGTCGCGATACGATAAACCACCATCGCGATAGGCTACAATCCGACCTTTATCAAGTTGTTTGTGTATGAGAAATCGGTTGGAAATTTTCCTCATGTCAGCTCATTGTAGGTGTCGCCACCGGTGCCAACCTTGTGTGAATGCTCTGAAAAGCTAATCATTTGCATATCACAGCATCTTCTTCCCGTCGGTTAACTTTCGCGTCTGTAGCACGTCATCTTCTTTGTGTACAATTTTAATGGCCAGTAGTGTAGATTGCAGTAGTTATGTGGAGATGAAGAGGCTGGCACGGGATAGCGTGGAAGCTGCATCCATTGAGTCTTCGGACTGAAGATTCCAAGAAAAACTATGGATAAGAATAAAAAGTATCGGAGGTAACAGCTTTTGTTGCATTCAGCGCAAGTATCTCCCCTCCCTTCCCGCCTATTAACTTTGTTGCCCTACGGAGCCTGCCGCGATATTGCTCGGTCAGCAAGAAAGTTGAGAGTTTTTGTTTGTCCCGTGGACGTGACAGAAGGCAGACGCCAGGCACACTGGGGTCCTGTTCCTTGGGGCTGACAGGAGGCAGGCGCCGCTCTGCGCTGCCACTCCTCGCCGCTATCTGCTTGAGTAAACAACGCCGTCTGGCATAGTTGGACAGCGTGCCCTGTCACCGATCACACTCTTGTCAGTATCCGTTCACCTGAGAGCCGTTCCGAAACGCTTCTCTGTAAAAGAACGGACAGCAGAACCGTGCATTTTATACGTCGTCATGCACTACAGTTCGCATTATTTTCTACGAGGAAGAGCAAAGAAGGAAGGACAAGACTGGATGACCAAGAACGATGCGCAGTACTAAAAAAGGTGTGAAGCAGGGATACAGTCTATCTCTCCTACCATTCAACCTGTATGTCGAAGAAATGAATGGCGGAAATAAAACCTAGGTTGAGGAGTGGTATTAAAATTTGAGGTCAGAGAACATCAGAATCGCTGATGACATTGCTATCCTCAGTGAAACGGACGAAGAACTACTGGTTCTACCAAATGGAATGAACAGTCTACTGAACAAAGTGTAGTAGAAATGAAAATTGGTGACTGTGACGTAGATGAAGTGGAGGAATTCCGTTGCCTAAGAGGCAAAATAACACATGACAGAGGAAGCAAGGAGGATGTAAGAAGAAGACTAGTACAGGCAGAGAGGACATTCCTGGCGAAAAGACGTCAAGTAACGTCAAACGTAGGCTTCAATTTGAGAAAGAAAGGTCTGATAATGGGTCTCTAGGGCACAGCATTATATGGAAGTGAATCATGGACGATGAGGAAACCAGAAATGAAGACAATCGAAGCGTTTGATGTGTGAAGCTATATACGAACGTTGAAAATTAGATTGAATAGTAAGAAATAATGTTCTCTGGAAAAACGGGGATATGCGAAATGCTGACGAGAAAGGGAAAGGCGATTTTTTTGGGTCATCAATCTTTCGACTGGTCTGATGCGGCCAGCTGCGAATTTCTCTTCTGCCCTAACCTCTTCACTTGCACCCTTTTTGTGCCATAAGCCGTTTGACCGGTTTGATGCGACCCGCGACGAATTCCTTTCCTGTGCCAATCTTTTCATCTCAGAGTAGCAATTGCAGCCCTGTCTTCAATTATTTGCTGTGTGTATTCCAATCTCTGTCTTCCTCTACAGTTTTTACCGTCTACCCCATCCTCTAGTACCATAGAACATATCCCCTGAAGCCTTAACAGATGGCCTATCCTCCTGTCCCTTCTTCTTGTCAGTTTTTTCCATAGCTTCCTTTCCTATGCAGTGTACCTCCCCATTCCTTACCTTATCAGCCCACCTTATTTTCAACATTCTTCTGTAGCACTACATCCGAAATGCTTCGATTCTCTTCTGTTCCTGTCTTCCGGCAGTCCATGTCTCACTACCATACAATGCTCTGCTCGAAACGTATATTTTCAATTTCTTCAAGTTAAGACCTACTTTTGATACCATCAGACTTTTCTTGGTCAGGAACGCCTTTTGTCGTCCTTGCTCTCTCCATCATGGGTTATTTTGTGCCTAGGTAGCAGAATTACTTCATTTCATCTCCTTCGTCATCCCCAATTTTACTCTTAAATTTCTCGCTGTTTTCATTTACACTACTTCTCATCACTTTGGTCTTTCTTCGATTTACTATCAATCCATATTCTGTGCTATTACACTGCACTATTACAATGTCAGCGAATCTTATCGCTGGTATCCTTTCAACTTGAATTTTAATCCCACTCTTGTAGTTTTATTTCCATCATTACTTCTTCGATCTGTAGACTGAACAGTAGGGGCAAAAGACTGTGTTTTCATCTTACACCCTTTTTGATCAGGGAACTTGTTCTTGATTTGCCAGTCTAATTTATGCCCTCTTCGCATTTTTACATTTATTACTTGCCTTCGCCTATAGCTTACACCTCTTCTTCTCAGAATTTCGAACATTTTGCACCATTTTACATTATCGACCGCTTTTTGCAGGTCGATATATCCTATGAACGTGGCTTGATTTTTCTTTAGCCTTGCTTCCATTATCAACCGCAACGTCAGAACTGCCTCTCTGGCGCCTTTACCTTTCCTAAAGCCAAACTGATCGACATCTAATACATCCTCAGTTTTCTTTTCCATTCTTGTGTATACTATTCTTGTCAGCAACATGGATGCATGAGCTTTTAAGCTGCTTGTGCGATAATTCTTGCAATTGTCAGCTCTAGCAGTCTTTGGAATTTGTGGACGATGTTTTTCCGAAAGTCTGATGGTATGTAGCCCGTCTCATTTATTCTACTCACCAACGTGAATAGTCGTTGTGTTGCTACTTCCCCCAATGATTTTACCAAATTCCGATGGAATTTTATATAACCTTTCTGCCTTATTTGATCTTAAGTCGTCTAAAGATCTTTTAAATTCTCATCCTAATTCTGGATCCCAAATCTCTTCGCAGTCGACTCCTGTTTCTTATTCTGTCACTCCATCAGAAAAGGCATCCACCTCATAGAGGCCTTGAATGTACTCTTTCCACCTATCCGCTGTCTCCTCTGATTTTAACAGTGGAATTCCCATTGACCTCTAAATGTTACGACCCTTGCTTTTAATTTCACCGAAGGTTGTTTTGGCTTTCCTTGCACCCGACATCCTCAGTTTGTCTTCCGTCAGTGTTTTCCATAAGTTCTTTTCCTGGCCGATTCTGCAGTGAATCTCCCCATTCCTTACCTTACCAGTCCACCTACTTTTCAATATTCTTCTATAGAACATTTGAAAATCTGAGGTTCTCTTCTGTTTCGGTTTTCCCACTGGCCGTGATTCACTAACGTAAAACATACACTCTCAGCAATTTCTTCCTCAAATTAAGACCCATGTTTGTTACCGGTAGGCTTCTTTTGGCCAAGAATACCCTTGTTGCCTGTGCGGGTCTGCTTTATATGTCGTACTTGCTTTTTCGATCGTGGGTTATTTTCCTTCCGAGGTCGCAGAATTCCTTGTATATTTCGTAATCCCCAATTTTGATGTTAAACTTTCCGTTATCAACATTTCTGCTATTTCTCTTTAGGTTTTTCTTTTTTCCGATTTACTTTCAATCCTTATTCTGTGCTCATTAGACCGTTCATTTCGTTCAGTAAATTCTGCAGTTCTTCGCGTTCTCTGCAATATCTTTTCACCGTGAATTTTAATCCCAATCTTGGACTTTTCTTTTATTTCCCTCTTTGCCTCTTCGACGTAAAGATTGTACAGCAGGGGTGAAAGACTACATGCCTGTCTACATCCTTTATTCTATGAGCACTTCATTCTTGGTCTTTCAGTCTTATTGTTCACTCTTGAATGTTGTACTTATTGTATATTTCCCGTCTCTCCCTGTAGCACATCGCTATTTTTCTCAGGATTTCGAACCGCCGTCTGCTCCACGTCTGCTGTGTAGCGAGCTACCTTAGTTTAAGTATTAACTGTATTTTTCTTACTTGTCACTTCTTCTTCCGTGTGTTTTTGCTTTTAGGGAGCTTTAATTGTCGAGTGCTATTAATAGTGTTCCATAGATTTCGTGTTTGTTTTGAATACAGTGAGAGAGAGTCCCTTTAGTCAACCATAGTGCCAATAGTGCTAGTGTTTGTTTTCAATACAGCCCAGAGACAGGTAGTGCTATTTTCATTGTTTTCTACAAGAAGTGGCTAGCAATCACAGTTTCGCCAATAATCAGCCGCCTTTAGTGAATTAGCAGTCTTGTTAAAAGTTGATTAACTCTCTTCAGTAAATTGATACCTTAGGATGGATAGGATGTGTGACTGCTGTGTACGGACACAGGAGAAGCTGGCCTCTGTTCGTGAACAGCTGAACGCGTTGATGGCCGCGGTCAGCCGTCTTCAGGTTGCTGCCTCGGAGTGTAGCGGCAGTGGGGAGTCTGGTGCGTCGCATGGTACACCCCAGGTGTTACATGCTTCAGCCACTGTCCCTGCTGTCGAGACAACTTAGCGGGTACCGGGCGCGGTTGGGCCACCCTCTCGCCAAGGGGAGTGGCGGGTTCAGCGGCGTTCGCGGCGCACGAGGCGGAGGGTAAATGTAAATGTGGAGGCTGGCCGTGTGGCATCGCCCGCTCTGCCTGTGAGTGGACATGTGGCTGCTCCTTCAGCAAGGTCCGAGCAGGCACACGGGGAGGGGGGGTTATTAGTTATTGGGAGCTCCAACGTTAGGTGGGTGATGGAGCCCCTTAGGGAAATAGCGGGAAGGTCGGGGAAGAAGGCCAGTGTTCACTCTGTCTGCTTGCCGGGGGGTCTCATCCGAGATGTGGAGGAGGCCCTACCGGCGGCGATAGAGAGCACTGGGTGCACCCGGCTGCAAATTGTTGCTCATGTCGGCACCAATGACTCCTGCCGTCTGGGTTCAGAGGTCATCCTCAGTTCGTACAGGCGGTTGGCGGAATTGGTGAAGGCGGAAAGCCTCGCTCGCGGGGTGGAATCAGAGCTAATTATTTGTAGTATCGTTCCCAGAACCGATCGCGGTCCTCTGGTTTGGAGCCGAGTGGAAGGCTTAAACCAGAGGCTCAGACGATTCTGCGGAGATCTGGGGTGCAAATTTCTCGACCTCCGCTATCTGGTGGAGAAATGTAGGGTCCCCCTGAATAGGTCAGGCGTGCACTACACGCCGGAAGCGGCTACAAGGGTAGCGGAGTACGTGTGGAGTGCACATGGGGTTTTTTTAGGTTAGAGAATTCCCTCCCTAGGCCCGACAAGACGCCTCCTGAGACGCGGCAAGGTAGGAGTAGGCAAAATGCAACAGGGAATAACAATATTAGTGTGCTAATAGTAAACAGCAGGAGCGTCTATAGAAAGGTCCCAGAACTGCTCTCATGAATAAACGGTCACAACGCCCATATAGTACTAGGGACAGAAAGTTGGCTGAAACCAGACGTAAACAGTAATGGAATCCTAAACTCAGATTGGAATTTATACCGCAGAGACAGGCTGGACAGTGAAGGGGGAGGCGTGTTTATAGCGATAAGAAGTGCAATAGTATCGAAGGAAATTGACGGAGATCCGAAATGTGAAATGATTTGGGTGAAGGTCACGGTTGAAACAGGCTCAGACATGGTAATTGGATGTCTCTATAGGCCCCCTGGCTCAGCAGCTGTTGTGGCAGAGCACCTGAAGAAAAATTTGGAAAATATTTCTAGTAGATTTCCCCACCATGTTATAGTTCTGGGTGGAGATTTTAATTTGCCGGATATAGACTAGGAGACTCAAACGTTCGTAACGGGTGGCAGGGACAAAGAATCCAGTGAAATTTTTTTAAGTGCTTTATCTGAAAACTACCTTGAGCAGTTAAACAGAGAACCGACTCGTGGCGATAACATATTAGACCTTCTGGTGACAAACAGACCCGAACTATTTGAAACAACGCTGAACAGGGAATCAGCGATCATAAAGCGGTTACGGTATCGATGTGTTCAGCCGTAAATAGAAATATTAAAAAAGGTAGGAAGATTTTTCTGTTTAGCAAAAGTGACAAAAAGCAGATTACAGAGTACCTGAAGGCTCAACACAAAAGTTTTGTCTCAAGTACAGATAGTGTTGAGGATCAGTGGACAAAGTTCAAAACCATCGTACAGTATGCGTTAGATGAGTATGAGCCAAGCAAGATCGTAAGAGATGGAAAAGAGCCACCGTGGTACAACAACCGAGTTAGAAAACTGCTGCGGAAGCAAAGGGAACTTCACAGCAAACATAAACATAGCCAAAGCCTTGCAGACAAACAAAAATTACGCGAAGCAAAATGTAGTGTAATGAGGGCTATGCGAGAGGTGTTCAATGAATTCGAAAGTAAAGTTCTATGTACTGACTTGGCAGAAAATCCTAAGAAATTTTGGTCTTATGTCAAAGCGGTAGGTGGATCAAAACAAAATGTCCAGACACTCTGTGACCAAAATGGTACTGAAACAGAGGATGACAGACTAAAGGCCGAAATACTAAATGTCTTTTTCCAAAGCTGTTTCACAGAGGAAGACTGCACTGTAGTTCCTTCTCTAGATTGTCGCACAGATGACAAAATGGTAGATATCGAAATAGACGACAGAGGGATAGAGAAACAATTAAAATCGCTCAAAAGAGGAAAGGCCGCTGGACCTGATGGGATACCAGTTCGATTTTGCACAGAGTACGCGAAGGAACTTGCCCCCCCCCCCCCCCCCCTTCTTGCAGCGGTGTACCGTAGGTCTCTAGAAGAGCGTAGCATTCCAAAGGATTGGAAAAGGGCACAGGTCATCCCGGTTTTCAAGAAGGGACGTCGAACAGACGTGCAGAACTATAGACCTATATCTCTAACGTCGATCAGTTGTAGAATTTTGGAACACGTATTATGTTCGAGTATAATGACTTTTCTGGAGACTAGAAAACTACTCTGTAGGAATCAGCATGGGTTTCGAAAAAGGCGGCCTTGTGAAACGCAGCTCGCGCTATTCGTCCACGAGACTCAGAGGGCCTTAGACACGGGTTCACAGGTAGACGCCGTGTTTCTTGACTTCCGCAAGGCGTTCGATACAGTTCCCCACAGTCGTTTAATGAACAAAGTAAGAGCATATGGACTGTCAGACCAATTGTGTGATTGGATTGAGGAGTTCCTAGATAACAGAACGCAGCATGTCATTCTCAATGGAGAGAAGTCTTTCGAAGTAAGAGTGATTTCAGGTGTGCCGCAGGGGAGTGTCATAGGACAGTTGCTATTCACAATATACATAAATGACCTGGTGGATGACATCGGAAGTTCACTGAGGCTTTTTGCAGATGATGCTGTGATGTATCGAGAGGTTGTAACAATGGAAAATTGTACTGAAATGCAGGAGGATCTGCATGGTGCAGGGAATGGCAATTGAATCTCAATGTAGACAAGTGTAGTGTGCTGCGAATACATAGAAAGATAGATCCCTTATCATTTAGCTACAAAATAGCAGGTCAGCAACTGGAAGCAGTTAATTCCATAAATTATCTGGGAGCACGCATTAGGAGTGATTTAAAATGGAAAGATCATATAAAGTTGATCGTCGGTAAAGCAGATGCCAGACTGAGATTCATTGGAAGAATCCTAAGGAAATGCAATCCGAAAACAAAGGAAGTAGGTTACAGTACGCTTGTTCGCCCAGTGCTTGAATACTGCTCAGCAGTGTGGGATCCGTACCAGATAGGGTTGATAGAAGAGATAGAGAAGATCCAACGGAGAGCAGCGCGCTTCGTTACAGGATCATTTAGTAATCGCGAAAGCGTTACGGAGATGATAGATAAACTCCAGTGGAAGACTCTGCAGGAGAGACGCTCAGTAGCTCGGTACGGGATTTTGTTAAAGTTTCGAGAACATACCTTCACCGAAGATTCAAGCAGTATATAGCTCCCTCCTACGTATATCTCGCGAAGAGACCATGAGGATAAAATCAGAGAGATTAGAGCCAACACAGAAGCATACCGACAATCCTTCGTTCCACGAACAATACGAGACTGGAATAGAAGGGAGAACTGATAGAGGTACTCAGGGTACCCTCCGCCACACACCGTCAGGTGGCTTGCGGAGTATGGATGTAGTAGTAGTAGATGTAGATTTTGCACCATTTTACATTGTCGAAAGCTTTTTATAGGTCGACAAATCCTGTACACGTGTCCTGATTTTTCTTCAGTCTTGTTTCCATTATGAAGGGCAACAGTAGAATTGCCGCTCTGGTGCCTTTACCTTTTCTAAAACCAAACTGATCGTCATCTAATAGATCTTCAATTTTATTTCCATACATCTGCATATTATTCTTGTCAGCAGCTTCGATGCATGAGCTGGTAAACTGACTATGCTGTAGTTTTCGGACTGATGTGCCCATGGACATCAGGAAAGAGCTCAGAATCTGTAGAGAGGAAGTAAGAGATTCGAATACATTCAGTAGATAGCGAAGAACGTTATGTGGAAACGGTGCTCTGAGTTTGACACAACGGGGACAGAGATGTACTGACCCCTTGGCTCTTCAGCAAAGCCATTCGAGAGTTAACCAGAGACCAAGTGAGACGGCTGTGTGGTGTGATGATGGACTCGCATTTGGGCGGACGGCGTTTCAGGTCCTCGTCCGGAACACTTGCTATGAAAGAGCACGGCCAGTCTTCTCTGTTCTTTCCAAATCCGAGCTTGTGCTCCGTCTCTGATGACCTTGCCGACGGTCAGAAGTTAAACAATAACCTTCCTTTGTTTTTTTATTTAGGCAGAGGATGAAGTTTCAGATTTGCCATGTTACTGGCGCAGAGCCTCAGTGAACTCCCTATAGAGGGCATCCATCAATATTCATACACACAGTTTAATGGTTAAGCCGGTTTTTATCCTTATATCACTTGCAATAGCCTTATGAAACAAGAAACGCATTAATTCTCAAACGACTGCTTCGTCAGAAAGTAGTGGAGTGAACATGTAACTCCTCAAGGCTCCTACTGTAGGACTCTTAAGAAGTACAGTTTTGGAGTAATATTTGAGACTGTAATGATACTTCACCAAATTCAATTAAATTCATTAAAACAACTGGCAGAACAAATTAATAGAAAAAAGTTGAGAAGAGAAATGGAAGGAAGGGAAAGGTGAGGCATGTATGGAATATGAGGCTGGGACTTTCCTTTCACTTCGGAAAGTCTCGGTGTATTGTCGGCACCCTTATAATTATAACGGTGCTACAACTATTTGAAAATGTTATCCTAATCAAAAACATTTCAGTAACATTATAATATCAATTCTTACATATTAAGCTAAGGATATGTGAATGATCTATCGACTTCACACATTTTTATACATGTATGTAACTATTTACACGTTATGTTTACAATTGCAGATATACCGAAAGTGATTTAGATCGAAATTGGGTTGTATTGCTACCAGGCGTATTTATATTTATTTTCTGTTCCATGTAACACAACACTGTTATAATAATAAAATGACTTAATTATAAAGAAATACTATAGCTGCAATTTTGTGCAATGTTGTGGTGATGTTAATTTAGATTAATTAAGACAAAATGGCTCTGAGCACTATGGGACTTAACATCTGAGGTCTTCAGTCCCATAGAACTTAGAACTACTTAAACGTAACTAACCTAAGGACAGCACACGCATCCATGCCTGAAGCAGGATTCGAACCTGCGTCCGTAGCAGTCGCGCGGTTCCGTACTGAAGCGCCTAGAACCGCTCGGCCACCCCGGCCGGCTAATTAAGACATTTTATCAACAAATAACGTACATGTCTATATGAAGAAACGCCTGAAGATGAGCAGAACATGCTCCAAGCGGTAAGCGTAATGTTAACAGAAACTACATGTAAATGTGAATGGTAGAAATGTAACACAATCAATTATTCCACACAGTCGCGGTCTCTGCAGTTGTCTACTATGGTCACAGTTCATTAAATTTAAGTAATGTATTTCTTGACTAGTACAGAACTGTAGTACAGCCGTAGAGAAATCTGGTGTTTCTTCATTGTCGTTAAGGGAAAGAGCTGGAAAGTCTTGGAAAACGACATGATTTCTGATTTACTCGCGTTACAGGCGATAGAGCGCTAGTGAGTGCGAGTTCCTTGCCCTGCTAATTTGTGTGCATGACTGCTCCGAGAATGCCTATGTATTCATTTACGAGTTTAAGTGTTGAAAGTTTTAAAATATTATTTCTCCTTCCATTTTTTCAGAACATTTTACTGGGTTTCAAAAACTATTTTTCGATAGAAGTCATTTTTACACATACTACAAGAAGAGAGAGATTTTTTTAAAAAAATGTTCTTTCTCTCTCTCTCTCTTTCTGTTTATCCTGTCTCTCTCTTCTTCCCTCCCCCTTCCTTCCCTCTCCACCTCTCGCTCACCCTCCGTCTCTAACACTCTCCTTCCCCCCCCTCCCTCCAGCCCTCCCTCCCTCCCCCCCCCCCTCTCTCTCTAGCTCTCTCTCTGTCTCATTTTATTGTCATGCTGCAGTAGATACACACAATGATGTATCGGGCTTGCACAAAGTAATCTGGCAGTGTGGTGGCGGTCAACTGCCTGTATTGCGTTCCGGCGTTGAGCCGGAGCTGTGAAAAGCCGCAACCGGACCTTGGCGCGATTGTGCGCCAAACCCGGACCCTTGATGCGATATGCCGTCCCCGGCCACGGCAGGAGTGCGATGGAGCCAGTCGAGACCACGACGACCTTTCACTTTCGGGAAACAAAGCAGAATGTCCTTATTTCCTCGCGAAAATCTGTACGACCCACATTTTTGTGCATTCTGAAAGTTTCCAAATGGTGAATAGGTTAAGTGTCGTAAGTTAAAACTGTAGTTAAGTTTCTGGGTGTATGTATTTTAATTTTGGATACAATACCGTAACTATATAACTCACATTAGTATTTGCCACTGCAATAAGTGTCTCCTGGAATGTACGTATATTGGAATGGCGGTTCTGTGAGGGTACTGTGGCTGAGAATGACAACTGAGTAAAAAGTTATAACTGTCAATTTTTAAAAGAACATCGATACAATTCTTTTGGCTGTTGCAATGTTGGGATAGTCGGCGAACAAGATCGGCGCAATATATGACGAACCTACTGTTATGGCAGGAACATTTTTCACATTCATAACTGTAGTTCCGGACATACATCAGAATTACTACTTTTTTGTTTTTGTTTTACTGACTTACTGACTTGTTTTCTAATTTCGTAGTTTTCCGACCGGTTTAGGTCTCAAACCGTCATCCAGGGATTATAACAACGTCAAATAGAAAAAAAAAATACAGGCTGTAAAAACGTACAAAAACCAAAAACACATTTGGTAAACCAATCGTAATTTCATACTTTCAAAAGAACAAGAAAAAGGGTCTCACATGTCATACGTAATATAATACAAGTTTAACATCCTTACTGGATTCACAAATGTTGTGCACAACATAATGCCAAAGCATTCGACAAGATGATTTAGTCCGTTCAATGGCAAAAAAAAAAAAAAAAAAAAAAAAAAAAAAAAAAATGAACGTTATAATTGCTGGTGGGACAAAAACAAGCATGTATGGAACCATAACAAAGATGCTACTATAGCAGTCATATACGTGAATATCGCGATACTTACTTACTCTTTCTCTCTTAGGCGTCGTCAGGTAGGACTACAAGTTTAAAAAGAGAGTGTGGGAAGGAGAGATAGAGAGGGTGATAAATACGTGCGTATGATAGATCCCTACCCTCGAAAACTTCTCTCCTCAATACCTCCTCTGTGTTCACACAGATGACGTATCACTGATATTATTTGTGCTAAGATTGCAGTACATGCGAGTTGACCATTTGCTTCCACCGCCATGAGTGGAATGCATAAGTTCTACACTCCTGGAAATTGAAATAAGAACACCGTGAATTCATTGTCCCAGGAAGGGGAAACTTTATTGACACATTCCTGGAGTCAGATACATCACATGATCACACTGACAGAACCACAGGCACATAGACACAGGCAACAGAGCATGCACAATGTCGGCACTAGTACAGTGTATATCCACCTTTCGCAGCAATGCAGGCTGCTATTCTCCCATGGAGACGATCGTAGAGATGCTGAATGTAGTCCTGTGGAACGGCTTGCCATGCCATTTCCACCTGGCGCCTCAGTTGGACCAGCGTTCGTACTGGACGTGCAGACCGCGTGAGACGACGCTTCATCCAGTCCCAAACATGCTCAATGGGGGACAGATCCGGAGATCTTGCTGGCCAGGGTAGTTGACTTACACTTTCTAGAGCACGTTGGGTGGCACGGGATACATGCGGACGTGCATTGTCCTGTTGGAACAGCAAGTTTCCTTGCCGGTCTAGGAATGGTAGAACGATGGGTTCGATGACGGTTTGGATGTACCGTGCACAATTCAGTGTCCCCTCGACGATCACCAGTGGTGTACGGCCAGTGTAGGAGATCGCTCCCCACACCATGATGCCGGGTGTTGGCCCTGTGTGCCTCGGTCGTATGCAGTCCTGATTGTGGCGCTCACCTGCACGGCGCCAAACACACATACGACCATCATTGGCACCAAGGCAGAAGCGACTCTCATCGCTGAAGACGACACGTCTCCATTCGTCCCTCCATTCACGCCTGTCGCGACACCACTGGAGGCGGGCGTGAGCAGAAGACGGCCTAACGGTGTGCGGGACCGTAGCCCAGCTTCATGGAGACGGTTGCGAATGGTCCTCGCCGATACCCCAGGAGCAACAGTGTCCCTAATTTGCTGGGAAGTGGCGGTGCGGTCCCCTACGGCACTGCGTAGGATCCTACGGTCTTGGCGTGCATCCGTGCGTCACTGCGGTCCGGTCCCAGGTCGACGGGCACGTGCACTTTCCGCCGACCACTGGCGACAACATCGATGTACTGTGGAGACCTCACGCCCCACGTGTTGAGCAATTCGGCGGTACGTCCACCCGGCCTCCCGCATGCCCACTATACGCCCTCGCTCAAAGTCCGTCAACTGCTGACACTGACGGCGGCGGTGCACAAATGCTGCGCAGCTAGCGCCATTCGACGGCCAACACCGCGGTTATTGGTGTGTCCGCTGTGCCGTGCGTGTGATCATTGCTTGTACAGCCCTCTCGCAGTGTCCGGAGCAAGTATGGTGGGTGTGACACACCGGTGTCAATGTGTTCTTTTTTCCATTTCCAGAAGTGTAATAAATGTTCACCAACCTCCAGCCTTCTACAATTGTTGTTCCCTGCGCTGAAAACAGCACGTAGATCGTGAATCCGTTATTTTGAGGCTGTAAGTAACACTTAGTGAGGAACTGTTATTTTAGAAATAAATTTTCAATCAGTTTGTTTATATGCGATGCCACTCGCTTTTCATTAGCAGAAAACAACAAATTGGACAATTACATTCCTTTTTAGAGTCACAAATGATTTTTATTCTTCAACAAATTAATGAACTGCATATTTCCGTAATTAGTATCACACTGTTCAAATAACCACATATTGTTAAGAAAGTCTTAACTAACACTGACCCAACAGTCTACATGTCTGTCATCTGACACTGCCGAACCAACTCTCTTCTTCCAGCCGAACCACTTCGCCCGCCATCCACGTTAGGCGCGATCCGAAGATCACCAAAATGCTTCGTCCGCCTTTTCCTTTTGCAGTTGTTTATTATTCTGATGGTTATTAAAACTTGTAAAATAATGGAATGATAGCTCGCTATTGAGAGATGCTTTAAATATGAAATGCAACTAAATGCGCTGTTTAGGTTGTCTAATATTGCCGGCCGGTGTGGCCGAGCGGTTCTAGACGCTACAGTCTGGAACCGCGCGACCACTACGGTCGCAGGTTCGAATCCTGCTTTGGGCATGGATGTGTTTGATGTCCTTAGGTTAGTTAGGTTTAAGTAGTTCTAAGTTCTAGGGGACTGATGACCTCAGATGTTAAGTCCCATAGTGCTCAGAGCCGTTGGAACCATTTGTCTAAAATTAATAATAGAAGATAGTCATTTTGGTGCGCACCTTCCGAATGTAGCAGCCACTCGCGGAGAAGGAGCACAATTTAGGCGGTATTTATCACGATACCCATACCTAGCAAGCCATCTGTCATCGGTACCTCACACCACATTACGTCGTCTTGCAGCTGCTGCCTTCTCAGCTGCTGTAAGAAGAGCTTCTTGTACCTGAATTGATGGTTGCAAATCGAGGAATATTACAGTAGCAATTACACAGTATTCTGTCTTCGGCATCTTCTTTCCTTGGTCCCCGTACTTGGAGATCCTTGGCAACCCGGTCTCTCCATTTCATTTTCGGCCTGTCTAGAGCTCGTAGCCCTTCGAGTTTATTCTGAGACTTCTCTCAGTAAAGATCCCTGCTCTCTTCTATATATATGTGGCTGCCAAATCGTAGTCTTCTTATCTTGGCTCCTGCAACTACATCTGGTTCATCGTATTCCTGTTCTTTCCTCTTCGCCATTCTCCACCCTCATAGATTGGTCCAAATATCTTTCGCAGTATTTTATTTTCAAAAACTTTTATCTTTCTATCCGTGTATTGATCTGTTCTCCATATTTCCGCCCCATGTAGTAATATTGGTCTGATTATGGTTTTATATTTTCTTACTTTGGTTCCTCTTAAAATTTTTTTTAGATAACGGTAGTTTGTTGCATGAGTATGATGCTCTGGATGCAGCTTTGATCCTCGCCGCTATTTCTTGCTTCTCATCGTTTTTGTTGTTTACTGCTACCCCAGCTATTTTAACTCATCTACTTCTTCCAACATGTGGTTATCAATCTGCAGAGTTTCCCGCCTTTTGTTCTGTAATTTGTTTTTATTCTTATGAATTTAGTTTTCTCATCATTTACTTCTAATCCAACTCCCTTTTTTTGAAATGGGCTCATATATATGTTAGTCGCTACACTCGCCCGAGTCACTGGAGAGTGCTGGATTATTTGTACCTAAGAGGCAATGGCCGGAATGCCACCCCTCGAAGTGTGGCTAACGGGACACACCACGGCGAGAGTGAGAATGGACACTCAGTGGGGCGGTTGCCGTAGGTCGGGGCCTGCGAGCCTCGTATGCTAAGGGGCGAATATGTCTATTTTTTTGCGTGTGATTGCTTTCAATAATAAGTGCTTCTCTACATATGTTGTCTCTCTTTGAAATCCGAATGGATCCGAACCATTATACATTCCTTTAAATTCCTGGTCCTCTGGTAAAATTGACGATTCAAATTTCCCCGTCTGCGGACACAAACATTGTGTGTGAGTACGCGTGTATGATTACACACTGATGTAATAGAGACAATGTCAATGTACACAGAACAATGTCAGCGCAATATCACCGCAGTGTCAATGTATACAATGAAGTTGTCATGTCTGTAATCTAAATTAGTGTCATTTTACAATCATGAGACAACAGAATCCGTATATGTTATATAATAAGATATACCACGTCAGGAATGCATGAAATACTAACTAAACCAAGTGTATATATCTCTCAAAACTTGGAGGCGACCTGTAAAGTGATTCTCTACATCAGAAATATGCAATGTGTACATTGTAGTGTTAACTAACGTACACTTTTCACATATAACGTCATCGATTGGTGGAATAAGAAGCTTTGTCCCTACATAATATAATTATATATAAATCCCATGTTCAACAGCACGTCTCAAGAAGGAAGATCCTGAGGTTAAATCTGCTGCAGTTTTCACACATTGAAAGTTAAAACAAACATTATACAGTGAAACACATTCTTGTTTATGTAACTAGACGATGAGAACTTTCCTTTTGACATAAGTCATGTGACATGCGATTCATCACGATTTATGCTGAGCCGAAGTTAAATATTCCAGTAACTACGTAACAACCACAACTTCGTATACATTTATCATGCAATACTTTGAACTGACATCGTTGAGGAACTACTTCCCTGTAAAAACGATATTAATATAGAGTCATACCTTGACAAAATACCACGAAACAAATCTAGTGTATTTGTCTACAGAACTCACCAATTCCGACTGGAATCAGCTATTTCATATAGATACCCGGTGTTGTGTCTATACAAGACAGTCTAGACACAGGGTGAGGTTACCGATAGGCACGCGTACACACACACCGGCTGGCGTGAGTTCTGGAACAGGATACTTCATAAATGCTATAAAGAAAATAACGTAATGTCGGTTTACTTAACTTTATTATCCTTGTGGTATACTTCATTTATGATGAATACAAGTAAGACTCTCTCCAGATATGATTAACTGCGCCTTGCTAGGTCGTAGCTATGGACTTAGCTGAAGGCTATTCTAACTGTCTCTCGGCAAATGAGAGGAAGGCTTCGTACGTCTAGTCGCTAGCAATGTCGTCCGTACAACTGGGGCGAGTGCTAGTCCGTCTTTCTAGACCTGCCATGTGGTGGCGCTAGGTCTGCAAGTACTGATGGCGGCGACACGCGGGTCCGACATGTACTAATGGACCGCGGCCGATTTAAGCTACCACCTAGCAAGTGTGGTGTCTGGCGGTGACACCACATTCCTCCCCCGCAAATCGGCGAACGGTCGTGTTATAAGGCTTCCGCCCGCCGTGGGGAGGGCCCCATGTTGACGTATGCGATGAGGTGGGGAGCCTAACAACAGGCGAGGCTGTGCCACCCGCACCCGGCCATTCGGTCCGAGGGGAGCTAGGAAACGCCTGGAACGGTTGTGATTGTCTGATCTGAGCTTTTTCTGGCAAACACTTTGAACATGTCCTTTCTTGTGACAGTAAAAGCAAATAGCTTGGCGTGACGGGCAATTTTCACGCGAATGTCTAGTAGCACACCGCGGGCATGATTTCACTGCATTTGCGGGCTGGCGAGGCACACCTGGTTTAGAGCGCGGCGTCAGCTGCGTCGAAGTGCGCGAGGGCCGGTTACCGGGCCGCGCAGCGCGTCCAGCGGGCCGGTTAATGTTACACACTGCTGGCGAAGCTTCAAAAGATTCCTGAGCACAGTCAAGTGTGTCTTGCCTATCCAATATGTCTATCACTTGTTGAAGGGAGGGATTAACTAGTTTCAAAATCTGTTCCCTTATGCGAACATCAGAAACGTTCTGTGCTATTGCATCACGCACCATTGTATCTGAATAAGGAAGGCCACAGTCACACTGAAATTCACAATCCCTAGTAAGGCCTTGCAAAGTTGCAACCCACTCCCTATTAGTTTGACCGGCCGTACGTTTCGTACGAAAGAACGTATACCTTTTTGCAACCACATTAACTGTTTCTTTGAAATAGGCATCTAAAGCCGACACAATTTCTTCGTAGGACAGTGTAGCTACGTCACGTCGGGGAAACAATTTCACTATCACACGGTACGTTTGCACGCCGACACAAGACAATAAGTGAGGCTGCCGCTCGTTACCTTGAATTCTGTAGGCGGCGAGATGGAATCCAAACTGGCGAGACCATTCCGGCCAGCTCTCCTGAGTTTGGTCAAACTGGCGAAACTGCGGTGCAACTGCATGTTGTGGCTGCGGTAGCGATGAAGCGGCGGCGGCCGCATCGTTTTGCAGCGCACGTTGACCCTGGACGAGCTGTCCCAGGGCATCCAATAACGCCTGCGTCTGCTGATTCTGCAAGCGATAAAATTCGGACAGTACATCTGGAGAATGTGGCGAAGCCATGACACAAGTAAATGTAAGCAATTAGAAAGAACAAAACCCTTTTTTTTTAACTCGTCGCCATGTTTTGTTGTGTCTATACAAGACAGTCTAGACACAGGGTGAGGTTACCGATAGGCACGCGTACACACACACCGGCTGGCGTGAGTTCTGGAACAGGATACTTCATAAATGCTATAAAGAAAATAACGTAATGTCGGTTTACTTAACTTTATTATCCTTGTGGTATACTTCATTTATGATGAATACAAGTAAGACTCTCTCCAGATATGATTAACTGCGCCTTGCTAGGTCGTAGCTATGGACTTAGCTGAAGGCTATTCTAACTGTCTCTCGGCAAATGAGAGGAAGGCTTCGTACGTCTAGTCGCTAGCAATGTCGTCCGTACAACTGGGGCGAGTGCTAGTCCGTCTTTCTAGACCTGCCATGTGGTGGCGCTAGGTCTGCAAGTACTGATGGCGGCGACACGCGGGTCCGACATGTACTAATGGACCGCGGCCGATTTAAGCTACCACCTAGCAAGTGTGGTGTCTGGCGGTGACACCACACCCGGCACAAACGGCATGGGAATATGAGTAGGAAACAATTAAATCGTGGGTACAAGATACGGATGACTTTTTTTATTAGGAGGATGCTGAGAATCTGTGATTACCCTGTAAAAGAGATTGCTTAGAAAGTGTTTGTTCAGCTCTCATTTCAATACTGCTTAAGATTATGAAGTTCGTATCGGTTTCGCTTAATAAAAGGCAGCGAAAAAAAGTAAAAAAGTGAACGATAAACTATTAGTCAGTTGTTGCGTATGAGTTCCCGTCGGGGGCTCATTCTGCCTAATTGGAAAGGTGTCCATAACTGGCGCGTATTGACAATATCGTCGCGACTTACAGGTGCAGTATCTCGGTGCAAATGTCGGTTCGTTGAGTGCGGTGATACATCGTGTGCCGCTCTTGAAATGCACCAAAGGACTCGCCATATTCTCATCCGAGGGACTGGTCGATGTGAAGAGCTTGAAATGTCAGTCGAGCAAACAGCGTAGATGCCGATCAGATAGCGTAGATGAATCGGTGTGAGTCATGCCGGTCGATGCCAGTTACACGAGAGCTTCTCTTTGCTATATACCAACGTTTGCTACGGATTCGGGTTGTAAAGCAGCACGACAATAAAGTGTACCCAAGTCGTACCGAAGCGGGATGAGGCAGCGACTACGATACTGGATTCTTAAAATGGGAGGAGCAGTTTGAAATCCTCGACTGGTCATCTTGATCTAGGTATTCCAACTCACTTTAGGAAAATATAAGCCGTGGTGGATTCACTTTTGTTTCTGCTTCCTCCAGTGTCACAGACATGTACACATACTACTTGAGAATGGAAGCCACATTTCGGCAGGACATCATAATTCCATTGTTTTAATGATAATTGGTCCACCAGCGAAGCATATCTTTCATGGGATAGCTTCGTGTAATTTTCAGTAGCTATTTTATCGGAAAAAAAATCTAGTCATTGAGACTTACATTTTTCTTTAGCGGTTGCAAATTAATACTTCCGAGCTGTAGACACTTTTCCTAGTAAACACTACGCGTAGTAGATTATTACTTTCTTGTTAGGTACAAATGATAGAACGCTGAAATCACATCGAAATTGCCGAGATATTGTGAATAAGTGCTGACACCGTCCCCGCCCCCGCTCGCCCCTTCCACACTTCTGTGCATATCATTGCTACTGCAAAACCTCCAACTGTGTGTATCGTTCGTTGTAGAGAAGGAGAATGGAATTGTAAGTCTCTTAAAACTGTATTTTCATTTGGCACAATCATGAAAAACTTCAAACAGTATCTTCTCCTCCGGCCGTCAGAACCGTAAAATGTGGCGAATGGTGATTACAACAATACATAATGCTTTGAGTAGTACGTAAAGCATTACATTTCGGGCGATACCGGTTGAACTTTGAAACGTTTTGTGATTGTGTCAACTACAAATAAGATGTTAGCACTTTAGTCAAGCGTATCCTTCTACAACAAAATGTCACACTTTTCAAGGTGTAAGATTGTTTGGAGGATTAAAGAATTCTGAATTACTGCCTACAAGGGTAATCAGATGGTTCTGACCCATAACGCCGAAGGAGTCCAGAGATGCATTGTCACTGTCATAAGAGATCGGTATACTCTGCACGAAAGCGTAAACGAGCGCTAAGGAAACCGACTCTTGGAAGAAGGGTAACGCCTCTCGCAAAACGCTATTTATTAATACAGAATTGTTAAGGCTTTCGTGGCCACTTGTTGACAAACTGCCTATTGGCTTCTGTCTCTGGTTCTTCGGCCGACGTTCATCTAATGATTTTACTGACATTTCGCCAGCACGAGTCGCTGGCATTGTCAAAGCTTCACCCTCCATTGCCGGTGGTGAACTGGAGCCGAGCTCGCGGCCGCAGACTATATGTACCTGGCGCGCCAACGTCCGAGGGCTTCTCCGCGGTCATTTCCGGTGCGGTTCTCCTCTTGCTACCTGCGACGGTCGTTCGCTGCAGTACGGGAAGCCAGGATCCGTTTACCTTAAGGCTTTCCTCTTTCTTGTTGAACCTATTCGCGTGTTTTTGTATTTCTACAGCTTCGCTGAACAAGTGCGTGTGATAGTGCTTCTCTACAGCCAGAACTTCCGTGTCGGCGAATTTTATTACGTGGTCGGTCTCACTCAATGCGTGTTCTGCCACGGCCGATTTCTCGGCTCCAGTTCACCACCGGCAGTGGAGGGTGAAGCTTTGACAATGCCAGCCACTCGTGCTGGCGAAACGTCAGTAAAATCATTAGATGAACGTCGGCCGAAGAATCCGAGACAGAAGCCAACAGGCAGTTTGTCAACAAGTGGCCACGAAAGCCTTAACAATTTTGTTTTACGCCTCTACGGGGAGGAGATTTGCAGATTGTACCGACGTCTTGATCAACGACGAAGAAGAAAGCGCGATTGATGTCCTCTTTCGCCTTTCTGTCACGGTGCCGAGATGAATGTGCTACACCGAAGTTCTTGAGATGTAAGCGCCTATTCACCACCGCCCAAGCACATCGTATCTACTACAGAATGGAACGAGCTTTTCTTCGTGAGTGAATTCATACAACACGGAGAGACTTGGCAAGAACGGATCGGGAACTTCTGGACATTTTGTATCAACTAAGTAGCAGAATGCATCGAGACGACTGCGACAAGATCGACAGCATCACTCACAGGAGCATGCAGAACGAACTCGAGCGCTGCACCGAGCGACAGAAGAAAAAGTTTGAAAGATGCCGGAAGCAGACCGACAAAGCCATTCCCGACATGTCACACACAGTGATCAATCTCACTGAACGACAATTGACCGAAGAGGAAGTGTCTGGAGGGAATTTCGTTGTCATCCCGAGAACTATACCTATGGAGGATATGATTGCCAACACCGAAGCAGCCATTCGGACCCTTCCTTGTGAAAGGGCAGAGGAAATATGCGTTGAAACAGCCAGGATACTGCGCCGAACAAAACCACCAGCTTTCAACCTGAAGAAAGAAGAAGTACAAGCCATTAAGAATCTCAACGCCGCCGGCCGGGGTGGCCGAGCGGTTCTAGGCGCTACAGTCTGGAACCGCGAGACCGCTACGGTCGCAGGTTCGAATCCTACCTCCAGCATGGATGTGTGTGATGTCCTTAGGTTAGTTAGGTTTAAGTAGTTCTAAGTTCTAGGGGACTGATGACCTCAAAAGTTAAGTCCCATAGTGCTCAGAGCCATTTTAGCCAATCTCAACGCCGATAAGAGTATATTAGTACTGCCTGCCGATAGGGGGAATGCGACCGTCGTAATGAAGACCGAAGATTACGAGCAACGGATTCCAGACCTATTAGATCCGACGACGTACCGGAAACTAAGCGCAGATACGACGTAGCGTATCACACGGAATACGAATCGGTTAATCAAGGCGTCTTCTCTGCCTGCGGACAAACAGAGAAACCTGCGCAACACAGAAGCCCTACCACCTCGGCTGTATGGATTACCCAAGATCCATAAGAACAACGTTCCACTGAGGCCGATCGTTAGCGCTCCAGCGTATAACTGGCAAAATACTTGGCCTCTCTGCTCCAGCCACACGTGGGGAAGACCGACACATACATAAAGGACTCAGGACATTTCATTGAGAAACTGAAGAAACTGAAACTTGCACCAAACGACATCCTGGTCAGCTTCGATGTTGTTTCGTTGTTTACGAAAGTGCCTCTCAGTGACGCTCTGGAGCACATCGGTTTTCCCGCAAGACATCAAAAAGCTCTTCCATGCAAATCTCACCACGAGCTATTTCACGTGGAATGGCGATTTGTACTAACAGCTGGAAGGCGTCGCCATGGGTAGTCCTCTTAGTCCAGTGGTGTCCAACTCCTTCATGGAACAATTCGAAGCACAGGCACTGAACTCGGCGACTTGCAAACCTAAGGTGTGGCACAGGTACGTCGATGATACCTCCGTGGTGTGGAGCCTTGGTGAAGAACAGCTCGGTGACTTCCTAAGACACTTGAACAGCCTCCATGCCAACATAACATTTACCATGGAAGTAGAAAAGGACAAGAAACTCTCATTTCTAGATGTGCTGGTCACAAGGGACGGCGGAAACCTGGGACACAGCGTGTATCGAAAACCGACACACTCAGACCGATACCTGCACAAACTATCAAACCACCACCCGAGCCAGAAAAGGGGCACGATTAATACGCTCGTAATGAGAGCAGGACGAATATGTGAGCCGCAGCACCTCAGACGAGAAATGCAACACCTGGAAAGTGTTCTGAGGAGTAATGGGTACTCCACAAATTATATTAGACGTGTAACAGAGCCAAACACTCGGCGGAGTAAGGAATCAGAAAAAGAAATGTCGGGTACGACCTTTCTGCCATACTTTCCCAGAGTGACGGACAGAATCGGCCGTATATTGCGCAAACATGGCGTAAAGACTATTTTTAAACCGACAAGAAAGATCAAAGAGTGTCTTATATCGGCGAAAGAGAAAAGGGACCCACTTGCAGTGTCGGGAATATACCGTATACCATGCACATGTGGAAAAGTTTATGTCGGAATGACTGGACGATCATTTAACACCAGGATCAAAGAGCATAAGCGATATTGCAGGTTGGTGAAGGTGGAGAAATCGGCCGTGGCAGAGCACGCACTGAGTGAGACCGACCACATAATAAAATTCGCCGACACGGAAGTTCTGACTGTAGAAAAGCACTATCACACGCGCCTGTTCAGAGAAGCTGTAGAAACAAAAACACGTGGATAATTTCAACAAGAAAGAGGAAAGCCTTAAGGTGAACGGATCCTGGCTTCCCGTACTGCAGCAAACGACCGTCTCAGGTAGCAAGAGGAGAACCGCACCGGAAATGACCGCGGAGAAGCCCTCGGACGTTGGCGCGCCAGGTACGTATAGCCTGCGGCCGCGAGCTCGGCTCCAGTTCATCACCGGCAATGGAGGGTGAAGATTTGACAGTGCCAGCCACTCGTGCTGGCGAAACGTCAGTAAAATCATTAGATGAACGTCGGCCGAAGAACCCGAGACAGAAGCCAATAGGCAGTTTGCTATTGATTAACTTTACAGAAATACACTCCTGGAAATGGAAAA
Source organism: Schistocerca cancellata (assembly GCF_023864275.1). Taxonomy (NCBI): domain Eukaryota; kingdom Metazoa; phylum Arthropoda; class Insecta; order Orthoptera; family Acrididae; genus Schistocerca; species Schistocerca cancellata. Next base: position 434,099,656 of record NC_064626.1, on the reverse strand, counting down.
AAGAACACATTGACACCGGTGTGTCAGACCCACCATACTTGCTCCGGACACTGCGAGAGGGCTGTACAAGCAATGATCACACGCACGGCACAGCGGACACACCAGGAACCGCGGTGTTGGCCGTCGAATGGCGCTAGCTGCGCAGCATTTGTGCACCGCCGCCGTCAGTGTCAGCCAGTTTGCCGTGACATACGGAGCTCCATCGCAGTCTTTAACTCTGGTAGCATGCTGCGACAGCGTGGACGTGAACCGTATGTGCAGTTGACGGACTTTGAGCGAGGGCGTATAGTGGGCATGCGGGAGGCCGGGTGGACGTACCGCCGAATTGCTCAACACGTGGGGCGTGAGGTCTCCACAGTACATCGATGTTGTCGCCAGTGGTCGGCGGAAGGTGCACGTGCCCTGGCACCGGACCGCAGCGACGCACGGAAGCACACCAAGACCGTAGGATCCTACGCAGTGCCGTAGGGGACCGCACCGCCACTTCCCAGCAAATTAGGGACACTGTTGCTCCTGGGGTATCGGCGAGGACCATTCGCAACCGTCTCCATGAAGCTGGGCTACGGTCCCGCACACCGTTAGGCCGTCTTCCGCTCACGCCCCAACATCGTGCAGCCCGCCTCCAGTGGTGTCGCGACAGGCGTGAATGGAGGGACGAATGGAGACGTGTCGTCTTCAGCGATGAGAGTCGCTTCTGCCTTGGTGCCAATGATGGTCGTATGCGTGTTTGGCGCCGTGCAGGTGAGCGCCACAATCAGGACTGCATACGACCGAGGCACACAGGGCCAACACCCGGCATCATGGTGTGGGGAGCGATCTCCTACACTGGCCGTACACCACTGGTGATCGTCGAGGGGACACTGAATAGTGCACGGTACATCCAAACCGTCATCGAACCCATCGTTCTACCATTCCTAGACCGGCAAGGGAACTTGCTGTTCCAACAGGACAATGCACGTCCGCATGTATCCCGTGCCACCCAACGTGCTCTAGAAGGTGTAAGTCAACTATCCTGGCCAGCAAGATCTCCGGATCTGTCCCCCATTGAGCATGTTTGGGACTGGATGAAGCGTCGTCTCACGCGGTCTGCACGTCCAGCACGAACGCTGGTCCAACTGAGGCGCCAGGTGGAAATGGCATGGCAAGCCGTTCCACAGGACTACATCCAGCATCTCTACGATCGTCTCCATGGGAGAATAGCAGCCTGCATTGCTGCGAAAGGTGGATATACACTGTACTAGTGCCGACATTGTGCATGCTCTGTTGCCTGTGTCTATGTGCCTGTGGTTCTGTCAGTGTGATCTGTGATGTATCTGATCCCAGGAATGTGTCAATAAAGTTTCCCCTTCCTGGGACAATGAATTCACGGTGTTCTTATTTCAATTTCCAGGAGTGTAGTATTTGACATGGACTGTCCAACAGCCCTGTTGTCTTCATTGTACCAGTTGTGTAGCAATCATGCAAACACGACAAGGGAGACTGGGGTACGTACGATGGCATAAAGGTGGTCATTTGCTCTTTGCTCTTACCCGTGCTTTATCCTCTAATTGAGACTTCCACGGCGTTGCTGAAGGGACAAACTGATCACTACAGTGCTCTCTCAACCATTATGGAAGACGTCCGAAACAGGAATAGCCAAGCAGCTCTTTCCCCTCACAGTTCTCACCAACGAAATGCACTGCGAAGGCAATCATGGATCCAACGCGGTTCCCAGGTGCGGCAGTCGCATACGAGCTGATTCAGCCGCAGAGGTTGAGCTAATGATGTGGCTATACACTACTGTTTGTGAAAATTGCAGCACCAAGACGGAGACATGTGACTACATTAAAGTTTATGTCACAGTGTGGGGACGCGACAGTGCACAAATGAATATAATTACAGAATTGTAGACTCACTTTGACGATGAGAATTCAGTACCGTGTGAAGCCACCGCGTGCTGAAAGCGATCCTGTAGTCTAGACCCTGTGGCAGAGAATCTAAGAGGACTGCTGCTGCAGAACACATTGCCGAATGATTCGAAGCCACGTCCACAAAGCATCGACAGTGGTTGCAGGAGAACCAGAACGAACAAACTGCCGATCTATCATATCGTAGGGAAGTTCGATGGGCGACTTGCCATGCGACTGTGCAGGCCAGGAAAGCAGTGAGATAGTTCGTTTTTAGGCTTTCTCACCTCATTTGGCCAGATATTGTCCTACTGAAATATAGCATGTGGAACTGCGTTCGCCGGCCTTTGTGGCCGAGCGGTTCTAGGCGTTTCAGTCTGGAACCGCGCGACCGCTACGGTCGCAGGTTCGAATCCTGCCTCGGGCACGGAAGTGTGTGATGTCCTTAGGTTGGTTAGGTTTAAGTAGTTCTAAGTGCTAGGGGACTGATGACCTCAGATGTTAAGTCCCATAGTGCTCAGAGCCATTTGAACCATTTGAGCTGCGTTAAGAAGGGGCAGGGCTCTGAAACCTCCTTGGTGTAGCGGTTGCTTGCCCGGAATATTTAGGGGGCGAGACCGGATGTTACACACGACAATCACGCTAGGACAAGATGAAGCGGGATTCGTCCGGAAATGCTAAATTTTGCCACTCAGCACGCCAATGACGTCGTTCACGAGTCCACTGAAATCTGAGGCATTTGGTGGTTTCAGATCAATGTAAATGGACGCAATGGCATGCGTGTCTCCAACCCAGCCCGCAGCAGACGGCGCCGAACCGTCGACGCAGTCATATAAACATCCGCTGGTGTGCTCCAGCGTCGAGCAATCACTGTGGACGGAAAAGTTCTGTAAGTTCTGGCCATGCGGAGAAGATGGCAATCATCCCGCGGTTTGGGCACAAAGCGTGGGGCAGTAACCTCTCGCCCTTAGTACGAGCCTCTGCAACGCACTGGTTCCACATGCCTTGCATGTCGTGGTTATACATCTACATCTACATTTATACTCCGCAAGCCACCCAACGGTGTGTGGCGGAGGGCACTTTACGTGCCAGTCATTACCTCCCTTTCCTGTTCCAGTCGCGTATGGTTCGCGGGAAGAACGACTGCCGGAAAGCCTCCGTGCGCGCTCTAATCTCTCTAATTTTATATTCGTGATCTCCTCGGGAGGTATAAGTAGGGGGAAGCAATATATTCGATACCTCATCCAGAAACGCACCCTCTCGAAACCTGGCGAGCAAGCTACACCGCGATGCAGAGCGCCTCTCTTGCAGAGTTACGACGCGGTATGAAAAAAGCTATTCCCAGAGAGAAATGATTCTATGCCATTCTAACTCCCTCAGGTACCGATATTGCGCCTTTTGATGTCGAAAAGGCATACCGCTTCTTGCTTGTACGCGTCTACTTTGTTCGGCGGCTCTGTACCGACTGAGCGTGACGTAACACTGACCTGACCGTTTCCTCAAAGATGGCTGTTACTGGGTACATGTGCACCCCATCATCCTACAGTCTTGTGTGTATGTATTAAACTGGGGACCTAGAAACGACGGAGAGGCTCCGACCCCGCCGTAGCACTCACAAGGGAACCTTCCCATCGCACCGCCCTCAGATTTAGTTATACGTTGTACAGTGGATATGCCTTGAATAACTGAACACAGATCAATCAAGAAAACAGGAAGAAGGTGTGTGGAACTATGAAAAAATAAGCAAAATTTACAATCTGAGTAGTCTATGCGTAAGATATGCGACATTAAGGAGCGTCTGACCTTAGAAGAGCCGTGGCCCCGTGCTTAGCGTGAGCAGCTGTGGAACCAGAGGTCCGTGGTTCAAGTCTGCCCTCTAAAGAAAAATTTTAATTTTTTATTTTCAGACAATTATTATCTGTCCGTCCGTTATGTTTTCATCCCTTTTTTGGGAGTGATTATCACATCCACAAGAAATCCTAAATCGGACAAGTTAGAAGAATCTTTTTACCCATTCGTCGTTCCATAACATATTCCTGTCATGTGACACACATGCCGTCACCAGTGTCGTATAGAATATATCAGACGTGTTTTCCTGCGGAGGAATCGGTTGACCTATGACCTTGCGATCTAATGTTTTCGGTTCCCATTGGAGAGGCACGTCCTTTCGTCTACTAATCGCACGGTTTAGCGGTGCGGTCGCAAAACACAGACACTAAACTTATTACAGTGAACAGAGACGTTAATGAACGAACGGACAGATCATAACTTTGCGAAAATAAATAAAGTTGTCGCTCGAGGAAAGACTTGAACCAAGGACCTCTTGTTCCGCAGCTGCTCACGCTAACCACGGGATCGCGGCGTTCCTGGGCTCAGATTATCCTTAATGTTGCCTATCTTGCGCATGGGCTACTCAGTTTGTATATTTTGCTTATTTTTTTCATAGTTCCACACAACTTCTTCCTGTTTTCTCAATTGATCTGTGTTCCGTTTTTCAAGGCCTATCCACTGTGCCAACTTATAACTAAATCTGAGGGGGGTGCGATGGGGAGGTTCCCTTGTCAGTGGTACACAACAGGCTACAGCGGTCCACTCACCCCACCGCCGCCCCCACACCGAACCCAGGGTTATTGTGCGGCTCGCCCCCCCCCCCCCCCCTTGGGAACGTCTCGCACGAGATGAGTGTAACCCCAGTGTTTGCGTGGTACGCGTACGTGGAGACAGTGTTTGCGCAGCAATCGCCGACATAGTGTAACTGAGGCGGAATAAGGGGAACGAGCCCGCATTCGCGGAGGCAGATGGAAAACTGCCTTAAAAACCATCTACAGGCTGGCCGGCACACCGGACCTCGCCACTAATCCGCCGGGCGGATTCGTGGCCGGGACCGGAACGCCTTCGCGCTCGGGAAGTAGAGCGTTAATCGGATATTATGGTTACACTGTTCTATTCATCTTCAGATTTTAGAATGATTCACACAATTCCTTCTGAGTATTCCGATTTTGACAAAGAATTGTGTGGATCACAGATTACGGCGATAGCTTCTACCGCATGAAATACCTTCCGCCATGCATGGTACAGTAGCAGGGTACTATGCTGGCTTAGTAGCACTTATGTAGATGTTATGGGTGTTCCGTGAAGGTGATGTCGACGTCACGTGTTTCTCCTTCGAACATCATTCGCTTGCGAAGATCGTCCTTGGAGATCACGTTGTTATGCCAGGTACTTTTTCCTGATTAGTGATGCGTTGCGCAGGTGCTTTAATCAGCGTGTCGTAATCACAGCCCGGGAGCGGAAGCAGTGCCCAGCAGTCAAGGCCGGCACCGCGCCTCAACAAGCCGCTCGTCCCTTAATAAGCATCCATCCACCCTCACCCGACCCGGGGCTCTCCCCGATTATACACAGAACCCATGCGGACCTTAGGCATGGTTCATTTATTCTTCTTTATTTTTTTACATCCCATCTCATGCGAGATACAGAGTAAAATGTGGCCACCCACTGAAGAGGTGTGCCCACCCACTGCAGAGATGTGACCTTACTACGTAGTGAGCAACGAAGGCAGTAAATGACAAAATACCCTCACAGTCATTTTGCAGCCTTAGTCCATTACAAGTTCTGGTCGTGTGGTACAGTTTTACCCAGTGAAGTTTCATTTTTAATGACTGCCGATGGCGCACTTCGGTTAGCCAACTCAAATCATGTGTCGTGGGATGTACAGATACCTAGCCCAGTAAGGTGTGTGACAACTGATCATTACTGTCACGGATATAAGTGACTTACCAGCTGTCAGGAAAATGGTAAAACTCCAAAAGAACGCGTTGTCAACTGACATATTAAAAGGAATCGTGTCAATGTACAAATAGCACCCAAAAATTGAGTGTCCATGAAGTCATATATCAATTTCAAAGTTGAAACTTCCTGTAGGATTAAAAACGTTTGACGGACCGAGACTCGAACTCGGGAGCTCTGCCTTTCGCGGGCAAGTGCTCTACCAACTGAGCTACCCAAGCACGACTCACGCCCCCTCCCCACAGCTGTAATTCCACCAGTACTTCGTCTCCTACCTTCCAAACTTCGCATAAACTCTCCTACATCTACATCTACATCCATACTCCGCAAGCCACCTGACGGTGTGTGGCGGAGGGTACCCTGAGTACGTCTATCGGTTCTCCTTTCTATTGCAGTCTCGTATTGTTCGTGGAAAGAAGGATTGTCTGTATGCTCTAATCTCTCTGATTTTATCCTCATGGTCTCTTCGCGAGATGTACGTAGGAGGGAGCAATATACTGCTGGACTCTTCGGTGAAGGTATGTTCTCGAAACTTTAACAAAAGCCCGTACCGAGCTACTGAGCGTCTCACCTGTAGAGTCTTTCACTGGAGTATATCTATCATCTCCGTAACGCTTTCGCGATTACTAAATAATCCTGTAACGAAGCGCGCTGCTCTCCGTTGGATCTTCTCTATCTCTTCTATCAACCCTATCTGGTACGGGTCCCACACCACTGAGCAGTATTCAAGCAGTGGGCGAACGAGTGTACTGTAACCTACTTCCTTTGTTTTCGGATTGCATTTCCTTAGGATTCTTCCAATGAATCTCAGTCTGGCATCTGCTTTACCGACGATCAACTTTATATGATCATTCCATTTTAAATCACTCCTAATGCGTACTCCCAGATAATTTATGGAATTAACTGCTTCCAGTTGCTGACCTGCTATTTTGTAGCTAAATGATAAGGGATCTATCTTTCTATGTATTCGCAGCACATTACACTTGTCTACATTGAGATTCAATTGCCATTCCCTGCACCATGCGTCAGTTCGTTGCAGATCATCCTGCATTTCAGTACAATTTTCCATTGTTACAACCTCCCGATATACTACAGCATCATCCGCAAAAAGCATCAGTGAACTTCCGATGTTATCCACAAGGTCATTTATACATATCGTGAATAGCAACGGTCCTTCGACACTCCCCTGCGGCACACCTGAAACCACTCTTACTTCGGAAGACTTCCCTCCATTGAGAATGACATGCTGCGTTCTGTTATCTAGGAACTCCTCAATCCAATCATACAATTGGTCTGACAGTCCATATGCTCTTACTTTGTTCATTAAACGACTATGGGGAACTGTATCGAACGCCTTGCGGAAGTCAAGAAACGCGGCATCTACCTGTGAACCCGTGTCTATGGCCCTCTGAGTCTCGTGGACGAATAGCGCGAGCTGGGTTTCACACGACCGTCTTTTTCGAAACCCTGGCGGAATTAAAGCTGTGGGGACGTGGCGTGAGTCGTGCTTGGGTAGCTCAGTTGGTAGAGCACTTGCCCGCGAAAGGCAGAGGTCCCGAGTTCGAGTCTCGGTCGGGCACACAGTTTTAATCTGCCAGGAAGTTTCATATCAGCGCACAGCCCGCTGCAGAGTGAAAATCTCATTCTGGAAGCCGGCCGTTGTGGCCGAGCGGTTCTAGGCGCTACAGTCTGGAACCGCGTGACCGCTACGGTCGCAGGTTCGAACCCTGCCTCGGGCGTGGATGTATGTGATGTCCTTCAGTTAGTTAAGTTTAAGTAGTTCTAAGTTGTAGGGGACTGATGATCTCGGTAGTTAAGTCCCATAGTGCTCAGAGCCATTTGAACCATCGCGCTGGAATTTCGAAGTTTCTCAGCTAACGTTACACGAATAAAGGAGCACGAATTCTAAAAAGCTGCAAGCTATAAGATGAGATATAGTTTTCAGCTGCTAACCCTCGTGGATGGAGTTGCGGTCTCACCGGCTGCATAGAACATTCCAGAGACGTCCGCTCACATTTTGGCTGTACGTGCTGTCAATAGTCTTTCGGTTTGTTTTATACTGTCCTCCCTTTCTACCTATTTCGTGCTCATCTTGTCATCCAAACATACTTACTTCACCTAATATACAGCATAATTTGTTGTGTGTGTTCTAAATCTTGTGTGTCTCAACAATTCGTCCCTTGCATTACAACTTACAGTGTCAAGTCGGAGCTTATGGGACTTAACTGATAAGGTCATCAGTCCCTAAGCTTACACACTACTTAACCTAAATTATCCTAAGGACAAACACACTCACACCCACGCCCGATGGAGGACTCGAACCTCCGCCGGGACCAGCCGCACAGACCATGACTGCAGCGCCTGAGACCGCACAGCTAATCCCGCGCGGCGCTTACGTTATGAAGCAAACTTAATTAATGACTACACATACTGCATTTTAACAATTGAATTTACAATGCCGGTTACCCATGCATCATAGAATTAGTGCTCTTTACCGGTCTCACTTACTTGAATAAATGCTGGACATATCTAGACCATCTCCAGACCCGACAGGTTAGCCGAGAGCGGTAATGCGCTACTTTGTGGACTCGGGTAGCCGCGCCGGCCCCGGATCGAATCCGCCCATCGGATTAACGACGACGGCCGGTGTGCCGGTCACCCTGGATGTGGTTTTTGAGGCGTTTTTCCATATCCCCGTAGGTGAATAACGGGCTGGTCCCCACGTCCCGCCTCAGTTACACGACTCACAGACATTTGAAACACATCCGCACGTTCTATGATTTACACTGGACGCAGACAAATGGGGTACTCTGATTCCGTCCCGGGGGGTACGGGCTGGCGATAGGAAGGGCATCCGGCCACTCCTTCACATTAACATGCCAAATCCGATTTAACCGCGCAACATGCGGGAGAAAGGCGCAAACGATAGTAGTAGTAGTATCTAGACCATCACCAGAACTTACTGTGTATAAAATTTTTTTTTTTCTTTCGAATAACCCATTTGGAGGGTACGATGAATCAACTTTGGCTACTCTTCATTGTATTAGATTTCTTCAGTTTCCAAATTTCCTTCATCCTTTTAGAGTGTTGTTCCCTTTCTTCTTGAGTCCACTTTCGTCTAGTTATTTTCTTTCTCTCTGCCTTTTAAACTGCCTTTCTGAAATGTGTTCTGTTTTCTATTGTGTCTATTGTAACTCCAGCATTTTCAATGTCCTTTTGTCTCTATGAACCATGCTGGCTTGGATTTGTAGCTATTGAGTAATGTGAATATCCGCTTGGTTAGTCTGTTGTTATCCATTCTGAATATATGTCCAAAAAACTGTAGTCTCCTCTTCCTCATTACATCAGTTAGTTTCTCCGTTTTCAGATATAGCTCTCTGTTTGGTCTTAACCTGTATTCAGCATTATCGTTTCTTTTAGCTCCCAGTATTTTCCTTAAAATTCTTCTTTCGACCTTCTCTACTTTCTCAAGATCTCCATTTCTTGTTAGTTTAAGTGTTTCTGCCGCATAGAGAGCTTCAGGTCTGGCCACTGTTTGGTAGTGTCTTAATTTCGTGTTCCAGGACAAGGATTTTTTATCATAAACGTTTTTGGTCATATGAAACACTCTTTCCATTTTGTGCACTCTAGTTTCTATAGCTATCTTTTCTTTGGCATTGTATCTAATCCACTCTCCTAGGTATTTAAAGGAATCTGTTTTGTGTATTGTGTTGTTGTATATATATATATATTAATGTTGATACCTACATCAGAATGTTTTTATGGTATGTATGGCTGGTATGCATGGCTGTCAATCACATTAACGTTTTTGTATTTTTTATGTACCATTAGGCCTATTATAGATTGTGATTCACCTAACTGAACTTAATAAGGTACTCTTCTGCTTTTCTGTTTGTAACACATCTAATGATGGAATTGGCTGAAAACGGTAATTTTGAAGCGTACCATTTATGTGGTCAAAACGGGCCTTTACAAATGAAATACCATAACATGATGGCAGTCTCATTCACAGACTTTCTCTTCCATTAACTGCTGATAAAATAAACCGGATAAAGAACAAATCAGTACTAAATGCAAGCTTTGTGGCGAAGATTTAAGAGGGTGTTACTGTTGTCTAGAGCAAGCACCGCGAGTAAATGGAACACGTTTTACAAAAATGGTTCAAATGGCTCTGAGCACTATGGGACTTAACTGCTGAGGTCATCAGTCCCCTAGAACTTAGAACCACTTAAACCTAACTAAGGACATCACACACATCCATGCCCGAGGCAGGATTCGAACCTGCAACCGTAGCGGTCGTGCGGTTCCAGACTGAAGCCCGAGAACCGTTCGGCCATAACGGCCGGCTCACGTTTTGCAAGAGACACATTGTACACCGCCGACATTTGCACTATTTTACAGATATTTTCAGTGGAACTACAAGGTTACATAGGGGTAAGAAATCGAACGAAACGCAGCTACTCTCTAATGGTCTACTTGACACCACAGGTCCCTTATACCAAAATACTCAGAAACATCTCGAATAACGTTCGAAATTTTGACAGAGGTTAGCAGGTTCACCTTGTATATTCAGTCATTCATAGTTTTATACCACTGGAATATCTGCCAATTGAAGGTGGGCTTGTATCCAAGGGAGCAGAGAATGAAAGAATAATCCATGTTGTATTGTTCTTCTGTCGGAAGACTGGTTTGTTGCAGCTCACCATGCTACTCTATCCTGTGCAAGCCTTTTCATCTCCGCTCTTGCTACATTCATCTCTTTGTCTCCCTCTACACCCTACACTTCGCTCCAGTACTAAATTAGTGATCCCTTGATGTCTCAGAATACGCCCTACCAATCGATCCCTTCTTCTAGTCAGGTTGCGCCACAAATTTCTTTGCTCCCCAATTCTGTTCAGTATTTCCTCATTAGCTATGTGATCTTCCCAATCTAATCTTTTGCATTCTTTTGTAGCACAACATTTCCAAAGCTTCTATTCTCTTCTTATCTGAACTATTCATCGTCCATGTTTCACTTCCATACATAACTACTCTCGAGACATTCAGGAGAGACGTCCTGACACTTAAATCTATACCTGATGTTAACAAATTTCTGTTCTCCAGAAACGCTTTTCTTGCAATTGCCAGTCTACATTTCATGTCCTTTCTACTTCGACCATCATCAGTTATTTTGATCCCCAAATAGCAAAACTCATATACTTCAAGTGTCTCATTTCCTAATCTAATTCCCTCAGCATCACCTTATTTAATTCGACTACATTCCGTTATCCTTGTTGTTACTTTTGTTGCGGTTCATCTTACATCTTCCTTTCAAGGTCGTGTCCATTCTATTTAACTGCCCTTCCAAGTCCTTTGCTGTCTCTGACAGAATTACAATGTCGTCAGCAATCCTCAATATTTTTATTTCTTCCCGCTGAACTTTAATACCTGCTCCAAATTTTCTTTTGTTTCATTTACTGCTTGCTCAGAGTACACACTGAATAACATCGCGGAAAGGCTACAACCCTGTCTCACTCCCTTCTCAACCATTGCTTCCCTTTAATGCCCCTCGACTCTTATAACTGTCTTCTGGTATCTTTGTAATTTTTAAGTAGTCTTGTGCTCCCTGTATTTTAGCCCTGCTACCCCCAGAATTTCAGAGTATTCCAGTCAACATTGTCAAGAGCTTGTGTAAGTCTAAAAATGCTATAAACGTAGGTTTGCCTTTCCTTATCTCCTACGATAAGTCTTACGGTCGGTATTCCCTAAATCTACAAATGCTATACACGTAGACTTGCCTTTCTTTAACCTGTTTTCTATGAGAACTCATAGGATCAGTATTGCCTCCTGTGTTCCAACATTTCTCCGGAATTCCAACTGATCTTGCCTGAGGTTTTTTCCATTCTTCTGAAAAAAATCTGTTAGTATTTTGCAACCATGACTTATTAAACTGTTAGTTCGATAATATTCACACTTATCAGCATTTGCTTTCTTAGGATTTGTAATTACTATGTTCTTTTAGAAATCTGAGGGTATTTCGCCTGTTTCATACATGGAAGAGTGTTGTCATGGCTGGCTCTCCCAAGGCCGTCAGCAGTTCTAACGACTTAGGTATTTCGGTGCTTTGTCAAATTCTCCTTGCAGTATCATATCTCCCATCTCATCTTTATCTACGTCCTCTTCCATTTCTATAATATTGCCCTCGAGTATATCTCGAGTATATTCCCTTATTTTCTTGGGACTGGTTTTCCATAAGAGCTCTTGATATCCATACGGTTGGTTCTCTTTTCTCCAAGGGTTTCTTTAATTTTTCTTTAAGCTGTATCTATCATTTGTGATATATGCTTTCAATAGTTATATTTGTCCTCTAGTCATTCTTATTTAGCAATTTTACGCTTCCTTTGCGTCTCATTTTTTAGACGTTTGCTTTCTCTTTGACCTGCTTAATTTACTGCGTTTTTATGATTTCTCCTTTCAACAGTTAAACTGAGTTTGTCTTGTGTTACCCAAGAATTTCTACTAGGCCTCGTCTTTGTTTCCATATGATCCTCTGCTGCCTTCACTATTTCATCTGTCAAAAGTATATATTCTTCCACTACTGTATGCCTTCCTACTGTTCTTATCAGTCCTTCCCTAATGCTCCATCTGAAATTCTCAGCAACCTGTTATCCCATCTCCTTAATTTCCTACCTTTTTGCAATTTCTTCAGTTTTAATCTGCAGCTCATAACCGATAAATTGTGGTCAGAGTCTACATCTATCCCTGGAAATGTCTCACAGTTTAAACGGTGATTCCGAAATATTTGTCTTACCATTGTATAATCAATCTGAAACCTTCGGCTGTCCCCAGGTCTCTTCGACGTGCACAATCTTCTTTATGATTCGTAAACTAAGTGTTAGCGATGATCGTGGTCAGAACAGTGTTCTGTGTGGTCGTAAGTGTATCATGCCGGAATAAGTGACTTAGAACGTGGGCAAATTGTTGGCGCTCGTGTTGTGAGTGCCTCCGTAACCAATAGAGCCGAACTGTTTGGTGCTTCAAGAGGCGCCGTATACGAGATTTATGCGGCATTACAGGGAAGGTGGAAAAACACCATGCGCTAAGTCACAACGCAGAAGAAACTGTATGTTGAGCGATCCTGACAGACTGACGGTAAAGAGGATTGTGGTGAAAAATAAGAGGACGACAGCTGAAAAAGTCACTGCAGGGCTTAATGTCGCACTCGTGAACCCTGTCAGCATCAAAATAAAACCAAGGGAGTTCCATAAGCAGAGAACTGCAGGCCGAACTGGAACTCAAAAACCGCGTATCAGTGATGCAAATGCCTGTAACAGCGAAACGGGTGCCGAAGCCACAAAACCTGAATTAGAGAGGCGTGGGAAAATGTCATTTCGTCGGATGAATCACGTTTCACACTGTTTTCAACTTCTGGCCGAGTGTATGCGCCAAGAGTGAAACATGGCGGTGGTTCAATGATGATTTGAGCAGCAATTTCTTAGTATACCATGGGCCGTGCGGTAAATCAGGGTCTCATTACTGCCAAGGATGTGACAATATTAGCCAATCAGGTCCACCGCATGGTACAGTGTATGTTACCCGCTGGTGACGCTGTGTTCCAAGGCGACGCAGCACCTGTTCACACAGATCGCATCGTCCAGGAATGGTTTTGTGAGCAGGAGGGCGTATTGTGGCGTCTCCCCTGGCCACCACAGCTACCAGATATCAAAATTATTGAGCCTTTGTGGTCTACTTTGGAGAGGACGGCGAGTGATCGCCATCCATCTCCATCATCTTTATCTGAACTTTCAGGAAGAATGTTTCAACATTCGACTGAAAACCTTAGAGGGTCTATTTATCCAGACGACTGGAAGTTGTTTTGAACGCCAGCGGGTTTTCTTAAGCGTAACAGGCATAGTGATGTGTTTTTAGTGTTTCCTTATGTTTGTGCACCTCCTATATGTATGCACGGTGTCCCGAAACTATACGTTCAAGTTAATACAGAAGGTAGAGCATGTCAAAACCCACATATCTCTAAAGGGGACATATCGTTTCTGAAGTCAAATTGCCATGTTAAGGGCCGCCCGTTGTGGCCTGCTCGAGCCTGGATGTGTGTGATGTCCTTAGGTTAATTAGGTTTAAGTAGTTCTAAGTCTAGGGGAGTGATGACCTCAGATGTTATGTCCCATAGTGCTTAGAGCCATTTGGACCATTTTGTGATGTTAAGGAAAATTTTGTTAGTGGTGCTAAAGTACGCTGCTGTGTCGGTGTCGCTGACTGGGAATGTTCACTGACAATCAAAACTGCTCTGTGCACGGAGGATTGTCTCTGAGGCCAGTTTAGAAAAAAAAAAAAAATGTTCATATGTGTGTGAAATGCTATGCGACTTAACTGCTAAGGTCATCAGTCCCTAAGTTTACACACTACTTAACCTAAATTATCCTAAGTACAAACACACACACCCATGCCCGAGGGAGGACTCGAACCTCTGCCGGGACCAGCCGCACAGTCCACGACTGCAGTGCCTTAGACCGCTCGGCTAATCCCGCGCGGCCCTTGTTTAAAAAAACACATATTCATTCGCAAGCACCACCCGCCTGCGACAACAACGGTGACTTGCTTGTAAACACACGGCAGTCATTACTGCCTTGTCACGACAACAGTGAACATAGAGCGTTTTAGATATGCTGAAATGCCTAACATGAACCTGGTATACGGGACTCTAAATGGACGAGTTGCAGTGAGAATGTTATATCAACAATGCTTTCCCAACTGACGGACTCCACAACACCAGACATTTGGAAGCCTGCATCGCCTGCTGCGTGAAACAATTGGTGTGCACCCATGAGTGATGCATGTCGGAATCGAACAGCGCGAACTCCCGATATGGAAGATGAGATTTTGCGACATCTTGAAGACACTCCGTCTACAAATACACGACTTATTGCGCCAAACATAGTTTTATGTGGAACGTGTTACATGACCAGCAGCTTAAAACATTCCAGCGTGTGACAGGACTAGGACCTGACAATTTTCCACAGCGCGTGCAGCTTGCACAATGGGATTTACAACAGGCTAGCCTGCGCTACCTGTTTCCGACCCAGGACCTGTACACTGGTGAGGGTTTGTTTGCTCGCGAAGGCTGATTCAGTACCCACAATCAGCATGTTTGGGCACGTGTGAATCAGTGAGGTACTGGATCACGTGCTCATCAGTTGCGATTCGGTGTTAAGGTGTTGGCCCGCATTCTCGGTGATTGGTTGATTATATTATACATTTTTCCATTCCGCCTCAACGGTCGGAGATATCGCACCTTCGTTGAACATGTGTTGCCAGAACTGTAAGAGGATGTACCTCTGAATATTAGACAAAACATGTACTTTCAGGACAATGAGGGAGGGGTGGGGGGGGCAGCCCTTTTCTGCATTGCTGTGAGGAATCATCTGAGAGCCATCTTCGGGAATCGATGGATCGGCTGAGGCTGTCCTTAGCGTTGCCACCCCGGTCACTTGACCTCACGTGTATGGATTGTTGCTCTGGGGGTATATCCGGGTTCCTGGGTTCGATTCCCGGCGGGGTCAGGGATTTTCTCTGCCTCGTGATGACTGGGTGTTGTGTGATGTCCTTAGGTTAGTTAGGCTTAAGTAGTTCTAAGTTCTAGGGGACTGATGACCATAGATGTTAAGTCCCATAGTGCTCAGAGCCATTTGAACCATTTTTTTTTCTGGGGGTATATGAAGCAGCTGTTGTACGAAAGCGTTGTCGAAACAGAAGAAGACATCATCGCTAGAACTTCCGTCACTACTGCTACCGTTGCAGACATGACATGAATCGTCGAACGGAGACGACAGTTAGTGGTCCGGCGATGTACTGCGTGCTTGCAGACCGATGGTCACGTATTCGCGTCGTTCCTGTGAAAGCAAGTGCCGTAAATAGCATGCTAAACTACCTTCTGTGTAAATCGTCCCTAGCGTCAGAAAACGTACCATAGCAAGGTATATATGTTTTGACTGTAGCGCCTAAAACCGCTGGGCCACCCTGGCCGGCTGCTGGCTACATAAAGCGGATTAAATTTGCTTCCAGGACTACGGTCCGAACAAGCTTCCTCAGGTTTGAACGCACGTAGCGATTTCTTTTGGACAACAGTGTATGGTCCATAAGGGGGTAAAAATCCACACGATTGTTTAGAGTGGAATTCTACAGCTTTTGAGAAATTTAGTATAGGTTACAAGCGTAAGATATGACACTAATTGTTCGCTAATTTCCATATTTATCCACGTGTGTCACATTCTTCTTCTTCCTTGCGTGCTCCCGTTTCTATGAAGGGTCGGCATTGTTATATTGGCTGAGGCAATGTTAGTGACAGTGCGTGGCGGAATACGCTTCTTGACTCACTGTTCCCACTGGGATGGGGACGGGACTGGATGTGTACTGCATCTCTTTGCGCGTGGAGTAAATCTCATATTCAAGTGTGAGAATCCTAAATTTTTGCAAAGCGAGTAATTGAGTTAGAGCGTGGGTACAACTCGGTGTTAACAGTGCTGTATGTGGGGAAGCGGGCTAAAAACCAAATCCGGGGTAATAATCCTAGAAGCGGACTCGATCAGGAGCCGTGTCGCCTCCCCGAATCCCGGAGGTGGCGCTTTTAACACTCCCAGTAATCTCGACGGGTCGTGTGTGTCATATTCGAAGTAGCAAGTGATGGAATTATATTTTCCTGGAGACATACTGAGTCTCAAATTTATGTGCGATAAGGATAGAAGCTGAAGTAATGAATTACGGGTGGTGCAGTAGAAAGCACACCGGTTAAGTAAGCAGGAGACACGGGGCTAAGGCGTGTTGTCACGGTCCGCACGGCTCCCCCCGTCGGAGGTTCGAGTCCTCCCTCGGGCATGTGTGTGTGTTTGTGTGTGTGTGTGTGTGTGTGTGTGTGTGTGTGTGTGTGTGTCTGTGTGTGTGTGTGTTGTCCTTAGCGTAAGTTAGTTTAAGTTAGATTAAGGGGACCACACCGTGGTTCAGGTAGAAAAAAATCGATTTTCGGTTTTCATCATATTTCGATAGATTAAAGTTTTTTTTAACTACTCTGAAAAGGATTTTGCTGAAAAAATTTTTTTTCAAGCATTTAAAGAGCATTTTCCTACCACGTGTGTTTATATGCCATGCCCACTTTTCTGTCACCCACTGTTCTGCATACATTTTAGATCTTTATATCCCCTACATTGCACGTTAGGGTTTCTTCTTCTTCCTTTTTTTTACTCCCGAGTGTGTTGGCTATCCTTGTAATTCAACGGTCGGTATTCTTTTGTTTCTGCTGTTTGTAAACAACGCGCTTTCAAACACGCGGTTAGTTTTGTTCAAGTCTGATTGCGAGTAGTTGTTATAGAAAACTTGCAGGTTTACTATGGGCAGAGTAATAAGGTAAATCTGGTGGCAATGAAGAGAGATGTTTGCTCCATATTCTTCCCTAAGTCCTCTACTGATGATAAGCCATGTCGTGGATTGTGTCCATCAGTGGTGCAAATATAATAGGGCTCATGAAACTGGATACTCTTATTCTCACCAGCATTCTCTTCCTGCTGCTGTTATTACAGCAATAAAACCTATTATCAGAGACTTGGGTCATCCAAACCTTATAAGGAAATGTCTGCATGGGCAGACACAGAACACAAATGAACGTTTCAACAGCATAATTTGGAAGGCCTTCCCAAAACTGTATTTGTAGGCATGCATACAGTGAAACTAGGAGTTCATGATGCTGTTATTACATTCAGTTGTGGTAATATTGGAAAGTGTTGGGTACTGAAAAATCCTGGTGAAAATATGATCACTGGGCTGTAACATTGCGGTAAAATGAGGATGGTCGATGCAGACAGGTCTGCATCTAATATGGCCAATAAAGCAAGACAGACATTCAGGAAGGTAAAAAAGAAGCTGGAAGACCTGCTAGAGGCCAAAGAAGGGCCATCATATGCAGCAGAACAGTTTTAATTAACTGTAAGTAACAAATTTCAAAAGTCTTTTCTTTAAAGTCAATTTCCCGCAAACTAAAATTTTCAGTACATGTGCCCCATTATATCAGAAACTATCATAGACAAATGAATGAAATTTTCAGAGACTCTGCATAACATAAAAAGCCACCTCTGGTACTACTTTCATTAATATTCCCCCATTACGAACTTCACAAAAAAGTTTTCTGCTGAAAAAACTTAATATTTTTTGTTAATAAACTTAAAAAAGTATTTCTTAAAAACCATGAAATGGATAAAGTAGATTTTAGTACAGTTGACTCTATTAGCATCATGTAACATACAGTAAAAATGTTAAGGTCCTGCATGCAATAGTTTTTTCAGAAATGGGTCAAATACTTGCCTAGATTTACATGGGGTAGATAGGCAGGGTGTGGTTCCCTTAAGAAGTGTGTAAGCTTAGATCTTACCACAAATTTACCTGCTGTTGTGTAAATAGTTCCGCGTGGTCAGCGTGTACACAACTTTCCCACTATAGTGCGCCCCGCTAAGCACAACAACGCAGGCGCAGCGCTCGTCCATCTCCGCACTACGAGATGGCGCTGCCTTAGAGACAGACCAAATTCTGCTTCCGCCGATCCGCGTATTAATATGTAACGCAGCCAATGAGATTGCTGCTAACGTAGAACCTTTTCTCCTCGCGGATAACACTCGCGCAATGATACCTGAATGCGCGAGGTATTATAAAGTGTGTACAGACCTCCAATTGGTCAGTCTGCATTTGTCTGCACCAGTCTGTACGAGTCTGCATTAGTCTGTACCAGTCTATAGTCAAGTTTCAGTCTGCGCCTAATAAGATTACCATATTCCTGCACATAACCATGAAGAGAAATGTATAGACACTTTTGTCAAGTATCAGAGATATATGTGAGAATAAGATTAACGTACCAAGACCAAAGGAACTTCAGATTGTCAATTGTAAATAGCATCCAGAATCAAGTTACGTAATGTTTCTGCTTGTTATTATTCTAATAAATGTGTGTGAAAATTAATAAAGTTCTGTTTAAGGTTGGGCACTGTCAATCTGCTGCTCTAAGAGTGCAAGTGGCATTTCCATCGTCTGACCTAACGGCAGAAGATAAATACGTGACGATAAGACCACGAGACATATTGATGACACTCGCCTACTCGTTAGAGCGACAAGTCAAATAATCTGATGGTGTGTGTACTGAAGGTATTACAGTACGCACACCACACCTGCCTTGGCAGAAATTTTAGTTCATTACTTCAGCTTCTATCCCTATAGAGGTGTTTGGGCACCTGAGGCGGGCAATGGCCCGTGGTTTCCCGGCGCGATGCGTCAGAGGAGAGGCGTGCGCTGCCGCGAGGACCGAATGTGACACCTGTTGGCGACCGCGGGCGGCCAGAGACGCAGACACCGGATGCGGCCGCGGTGGGTCCGCCGTGGGAACGCGTCCCGTCTGGCGTCGCGTGTAAGCGATACGGCGGGGCAGCCAACGCCGGCAACCCTCGCTGCTCGTTTTCCTTTCATCCGCGGTCTCCACTGACTTATAATCAACCTCTGCTCACAATGTTGCTCCCACTCACCCACTGCACTGCTTACAATTGGCTGCGTGCTTTGCTCTGTTTAATGTGGGCATTTCTTTCTCCTGATGTTGCCGGCTTTGTAATCACTAGCGCCAGAGTTCCATCTACATCTGCATGATTACCCTGCAATTCACAATTAAGTGCCTGTCGGAGGCTTCATCGAACCACCTTCAAGCTACACTACTGGCCATTAAAATTGCTACACCAAGAAGAAATGCAGATGATAAACAGGTATTCATTGGACAAATATATTATGCTAGAACTGACATGTGATTACATTTTCACGCAATTTGGGTGCATAGATCCTGAGAAATCAGTACCCAGAACAACCACGTCTGGCCGTAATACCAGCCTTGATACCCCTGGGCATTGAGTCAAACAGAGCTTGGATGGCGTGTACAGGTACAGGTGCCCAAGCAGCTTCAACACGATACCACAGTTCATCAAGAGTAGTGATTGGCGTATTGTGACGAGCTAGTTGCTCGGCCACCATTGACCAGACGTTTTCAATTGGTGAAAGATATGGAGAATGTGCTGGCCAGGGCGGCAGTCGAACATTTACTGTATCGAGAAAGGCCCGTACGGGACCTGCAACATATGGTCGTGCATTATCCTGCTGAAATGTAGGGTTTTGCAGGGATCGAATGAAGGGTAGAGCCACAGGTCGTAACACATCTGAAATGCAACGTCCACTATTCAAAGTGCCGTCAGTGCGAACAAGAGGTGACCGAGACGTGTAACCAATGGTACCCCATACCATCAAGCCGGGTGATACGCCAGTATGGCGATGACGAATACACGCTTCCAGTGTGCGTTTACCGCGATGTGGCCAAACACGGATGCGACCATCATGATGCTGTAAACAGAACCTGGCTTCATCCGAAAAAATGACGTTCTGCCATTCGTGCACCCAGGTTCGTCGTTGAGTACACCATCGCAGGTGCTCCTGTCTGTGATGCAGCGTCAAGGGTAACCGCAGCCATGGTCTCCGAGCTGATAGTCCGTGCTGCTGCAAACGTCGTCGAACTGTTCGTGCAGATGATTGTTGTCTTCCAAGCGGCCCCATCTGTTGACTCAGGGATCGAGACGTGGTTGCACGATCCGTTACAGCAATGCGGATAAGATGCCTGTAATTTCGACTGCTAGTGATACGAGGCCGTTGGGATCCAGCACGGCGTTCCGTATTACCCTCCTGAACCCATCGATTTCATATTCTGCTAACAGTCATTGGATCTCGACCAACGCAAGCAGCAATGTCGCGATACGATAAACCGCAATCGCGATAGGCTACAATCCGACCTTTATCAAAGTCGGAAATGTGATGGTACGCATTTCTCCTCCTTACATGAGGCATCACAAAAATGTTTCACCAGGCAAAGCCGGTGAACAGCTATTTGTGTATGAGAAATCGGTTGGAAACATTCCTCATGTCAGCACGTTGTAGGTGTCACCAGCGGCGCCAACCTTGTGTGAATGCACTGAAAAGCTAATCATTTGCATATCACAGCATGTTTTTCCTGTAGATTAAATTTCGCGTCTGTAGGACGTCATCTTCGTGGTGTAGCAATTTTAATGGCCAGTCGCGTATTTCTCTGCTGTTCCACTGTCGAGCAGCGCTCGGGAAAACGAAATTTTAAATCTTTCCGTGCGAGCTCTGATTTCACTTATTTTATTATGATGATCGTTTCTACCTATGTGGGTAGGCGCCAACAAAATATTTTCACACTCTGAGGAGAAAGTTGGTAATTGAAATTTCATGAGAAGGCCCTGCCGCTGCTCAATACGCCCATGTTGTAATGACTGCCATCCTAATTCGAGTATCATATCCGTGGCGCTCTCTCAACCTATTTCGCGATAATACAAAACGAGACGCCCTTCTTTGAAATTTTCCTATGTCCTCCGACAGTTCCATCTGACACCGCACCCCAATACTCTAGAAGAGAGCGGACAAGCGTAGTGTAAACATTCTGTCTAATGAACCTGTTACATTTTGTAAGTGTTCTGCCAATAAATTGCAATGTTTGATTTGCTTTCCCACAGCGTCATCCATGTGATCATTCCAATTTAAGATATAAGATATTCGTAATTGTAATCCCCAGGTATTTAGTTGAGTTTACAACCTTTAGATTTGTGTGATTTATCGTGTAACTGAAAATGAAGTGGATTCCGTTTAGTTCTCGTGTAGATGACATCCCACTTTTCATGACTTACAGCCAATTGCTGATTTATGCACCACACAGATATCTTGTCTAGATCATTTTGCAATTCGTTTTGATCATCTGATGACATTAATTGAGGGTAAATGACATCATCATCCGCAAACATTCTAAGATGACTGCTCAGATTGTCTCCTAAATCGTTTATGTAGATCAGGAACAACAGAGGGCCTATATGCTTCGTTGGTAAACACCAAAAATTAATTCACACAAGTGAGGTAGATTGTTCCTACACGTCGATCAGGGGCCGGAAGATGGCGTAGTAAAACGCTGAAACTGGTTGCCTAATAAAATAAGATTGAAAATTGACGGCTGAAAGATGTTTAATTTGAAAGCCTCTATCTAAAGCCGAGTCCCGCTACTATCGCTAAAAAGATAGACATACAGAGATATTAATTCTGTTCCGCCAGCTATTACAGATTGTGACCGTGCTGACAGGAAATCACAAATCCAGTTCAATAACTGAGACGATACTCCATAGGCACGCAGTTTAATTAGAAACCGCTTGTGAAGAAAGGCT
The DNA here is from genome assembly GCF_023864275.1 of Schistocerca cancellata. Classification (NCBI taxonomy): domain Eukaryota; kingdom Metazoa; phylum Arthropoda; class Insecta; order Orthoptera; family Acrididae; genus Schistocerca; species Schistocerca cancellata. Next base: position 434,077,698 of record NC_064626.1, on the reverse strand, counting down.
TATGGAAATCTAAAAATACGGAATCAATTTGACGTTCCCTGTGTACAGCACTCATTACTTCGCAAGAACAAAGAGCTAGACGTGTTTCACAAGAACGATGTTTTCTGCATCCGTGTTGGCTATTTGGCAATATGGTTCTGCCTTGAGCAGATACATCCGTCTCTAACACCCAAAATAATGAAATGTATTCACAATTGCAATTACGGATAACCATCTGCTGTATAATGGAATGACGACAGTCAAAATTTGTGTCCGACCGGGACGCGAACACGAATTTCCCGCCTGTCGTGAGCGGTCGCCTTACCTTTAGGCTATCCGAGCACGACTCGCGGCGACACATATACTTAGATATGTCGTCAAAATAATTAATTTATGAATGCAGAGCTAGAAGTGGTTCACAAGAACTACATTTTCTGAATTCGCGTTGGCTAATTGGTAAGGCGACCGCTCGCAGTAAATGGGAAATACGGGTTCAAGTCCCGACCGGGCACAAATTTTCATTGTCGTCATTCCATTATAGAGCAGATGGTTTTCCATATTCGCAACTGCGTACACATTTCATGGATTTCATAGCTCCGAAGTGCCTATCGTTCGGACATTCATGCAAGTCCGAAAAAATATTGCACTGTACATCTGGACAAAACAGCCTCTTCAATACCTTACAGGCATGTTTCAGTTAAGTTTCACCATTGGCAATCAGTTCATTGATTTCCTATCAAACAACACGTAAAAAATTTGCATGATAATATACACCCTTTTTCAATCTTGACATTAGTATTCATAATATTGTTAACAAAAATACGTATCTCAGTATCACATATTGATGTTAATGTGGCTGTCATTTTAATTACAGCTGGTGTTACACTCGACTTTGTCATCTGCAATTAATCAGGATTTCTGAATATTATATTACATGTATTTACCAAAATGTTAGTAGTGCTGGGGGGAAATGACACTACAAATCCAGAGGGTGGAGATCTCTTCTGAGCAGTATGTTGCAAGGCATCCCATATATGCTCAATAATGTTCATGTCTGAGGAGTTTGTTGGTAAGCGGAGGTCTTTAAACTTAGAAGAGTGTCCCTGGAACCACTCTGTAGGAGTTATGGACGTGTGGGGTGTGGCATTGTCCTGCTGCAATTCCCCAAGTCCGCTGGAATGCACAATGGACCCGAATGGTTGCAGGTGATCAGACAGGATGCTTACGTATGTGTCACCTGTGAGAGACGTATCTAAATGTATCAGGTGTCCCATATCACTCCAACTGCACACGTCCCATACCATTATAGAGCCTCTACCAGCTTGGCCAGTCCCCTACTGACATGCAAGGTCCATTCATTCATGAGGTTGTCTCCAGACCTGTAAACGTCCATCTGCTCGATACAATTTGAAACGAGACTCGTCCGACCAGTCATCAACAGTCCAATGTCGGCCCAGGTGAGGCGTAAAGCTTGACACTTGTTGATGGCCCAGCTTTGAAATCTGTAGTAATTGGCGGAAGTGCTGTACTTCTATCACATGAACGATTCTCTCCAGTCGTTGCAAGATCTTTTTCCAGTCACAGCGATGTCGGAGGTTTGATGTTTTACGCGTTTCGTGATATTCACGGTACGCTCGTGAAATGGTCGTACGGGAAAATCCCCACCTCATCGTTACCTCGGAGATGCTGTGTCCCATCACTCGTGCGCCGATTATAACACCACGTTCAAACGCTCTTGCACTTCGATATCTGTCATTATAGCAGCAGTAATCGATCTAACAAGTGCGTCAGACACTTATTGTCTTATATAGGCGTTTGCGAGCGCAGCGCCGTCTTCTGGCTGTTTACATAACTCTGTATTTGAATACGCATGCCTAGGCCAGTTTAAACAAACAAACACTGGTTTTAGCCTTGATTCACAAATTATTGTTAATGTTACTTCACAACCTAGGTTCCGGATTATAAGCCCATTTTCAAGTACAGTACCGATTCCCAAAGATGATAATGCGCAGCTAAACGTGATGAATTTTTTTGGAAATTTGTAGTAAGGTACTATGGGACCAAACTGCTGAGGTTATCGGTCCCCAAGCTTACAAACTACTTAATCTAACTTAAACTAACTTACTCTAAGGACAACACATACACCTGTGCCCGAGGGAGGACTCGAACCTCCGACGGGCGGAGCCGCGCGGACTGTGACTAGGCGCCTCCTTACGGTATCGACCCACAGCATAATGTACAATTATGTCAATGACCAATTTTTAACAAATTACATAAATTATTACACATTCTCCGCTTATACTGCAATGACCGGATTAAACTTATGCATCAGTCAAGATATTTTTAACTACTATGAACTGGGATACAAAGTTTTGCTTCTATCCAGGGGTTGTGATCTCATCTAAAAGAGGTGAATAACTGAATTGGGTTTCCTCGTTTAATAATAGGTGTGGGAAAATATACATCTGTTTTTTAATTTCTGGTCGGCCGCAGTGGCCGAGAGGTTCTAGGCGCTCCAGTCCAGAACCGCGCTGCTGTTACGGTTGCAGGTTCGAATCCTACCTAGGGCATGGATGTGTATGATGTCCTTAGGTTTAAGTAGTTCTAAGTGTAGGGGACTGATGACCTCAGATGTTGAGTCCCATAGTGCTCAGAGCCATTTTTAATTTCTCAAATTTCTAATTGGTTGAGTTCGGCCCCCTTTTCCACTGTTTGTAGGTCTTTTACATCTATTGTGTGTTTGTGGTTATTGTTGAGGCAATGTTCTGCAGAGGCTGAATCAGGGTTCTTCAATCTCCAGCTTCTGTGGAGTTCTTTAAACCTGGTACAGACGGACCTCCCCGTCTGTCCATTATAGCAAGACTGAGACTCACGCCATGTGATTTTATAAACCCCACTTTTTATGATAGCTGGCTGTTTGTCTTTTGCGTTGAACAAGAAACTACCTATTATCTGAGAAACATAGAAAAACAGAGAGAAAGCCTTTGCCTTCAAGATGTTACTTATGCTATTTGATATTTTCGTTGTAGAAGGTAATCTGCACCATTTCCTTTCCTGTTTGTCTGTGTTTTTTTATTGGGGACAGTAGGAACCTAGCTTGCTTCTTCATCTTTTTACCTAAAATTGTATAATAATGTTGGTGTCAAAAACATTGGATTGGATTGGATTGATTTCGGGGAAGAGACCATACAGCGAGGTCATGGGTCTCATTGGCTTAGAGAAGTTTGGGGAAGGAAGCCGGCCGTGCCCTGAAGCGATTTAGGGAAATCACGGAAAACCTAAATCAGGATGCCAGACGCGGGATTGAACCTTCGTCCTGTGGGGCGGCGGGTGGAATTATTGTTAATTGTTCCTATTATTTATTTAATGCTGTTGTTTGCCGTTCTCAACACTGGCTCTCTAACTACAATATTGGCAACCAGAAAGTGATTAGCAAAACGTGAAGCCTGTAATTAGAATTCCTAGTGCCCACTTCATCTGAGAAATACATTTATAGCTACAGCTCATAGCTCTGAGGAATTAGGAGATTGTCTGGGATTCATAAACAAAAACCATTCTCTCTAAAATGTTCACTATATTCTGAAAGTCACAGACCAAAAAGAATCCACACAATCGAACTACCAGAGCAGTTCAGAGTCTAATGCGCTGATGCAACTGTAACTGTTCAAATTAAATGTTTAAGTGAATGCTCGCCATAATCTGATGATAATGTTCATCAAACGCCACACTAATAATGGTAGACTGTCTGTACTGCGGCGGCACGTGAAAATACAACATACGCTAACTAAAGATAGATCATTAATGTCATCCCAAAATTAACACTTCACTCGAAAACGATTTCATGGTTACGCGTATCCCGAGTACCTTACTACTGCATCCGAGGCTGTTTATATCAACGATACCGAAGCGACGCGACTCCCGGCACAGGTGGTGTGCTAATCAGCGTCTGGAGAGAACTGGGGCCTTCCATTTTCCGGCAGCTTTCTTACATATAAAGCCGCGGTGCGGACGGCTAAGGGAACGCCTGATCAAATCTGCTCTCCCGTCTAGCCGCTGGGCTAGTAATGCACCACTTTAAGTTATCGAATAAATCATTGCTTCCTTTGCTGATGGCCGATGAAGCTCTCAGTTTAAATGTGCAATCAGCACACAGGTGAGTAATCATAATAAAAGTCTGATGTGGCTAAGTCAAATATTTTGGGCGAGATAATTAATTTAATTACATTACACGCAGTAGACGAGCTCTGAACTTGCCCTTTGGAGATACGCTATCGCTATAGTTGTATAGTTATTCAGTTGAAACTTCTCACATCTTTGTGATTATAGCGGATCTCCCTTCTACTTAAATTTAAACATCCTAGCTTTATTTATTCGCCTACTTAATCTATCTTGCTTCCTTAATTTTTAAGATAAAAAACCAGAAAATCATGAATTTCAACTAAAATTTTAATTTGTGAGATCCAGAATACTGTTTCTACTAAATTATCATCCAAAAGGAATCTAAATATAAATTTTTAAGTTTCTAGCTCTTTTCTGTTGCACAAATGATTTTTACAGAAAAACGTCCAAATTTCGAAAATGGTTAAAGTTATTGAACTGATATTCAACACATATTGATTTAGTATTACTCTTGACATGCTAGAAACGTTTCAGGTTATTTACTTGATATTTAAAGTATTGCGCAACATTTATGACGTCAAAGCTAGTTACAGCGGACTGGCTGGCACACAATGGAAAGACTGATGTGAATTTTATAAGGCGTGAGTAGGCTGCTTCCCTACAGTCCTCCCGTATGCGAGTCCATTGTGCCAACCACTGTGCCAACTCGCTCGGAGGTCAATTTCATTATTTATGGTATTGTTTTTATTGTGTGAAGTTCCTGGTCAAAGTCTTCTTGGGGCGTAGGGATACAAAGGAGACGGTGGATTATGTGATGGAATGCTGCATGTTTGTAGGTTGTAGGATGTTGGGAGGAAGCCGGGATGAAAGTGTCAATGAAGGAATCTTTTCGGTAAATTTTATACGAGTTTCCTTGGCACTTCAGTGTATATGATTCTGTAGCCATCATGAATTTATTATTTCTTTTTTAAATAATTTATTCTTTACACAACAAATCAGTTTTGATTGAACGAAATACAATGAACGTACTATAATCTAACACAGAGCAGCTTGCTCCTCTTCTAGTAGTACCGTAGCTTGCTGGAGGAGCGACGTGTTCATAAGTGGCTCTCCTCAGTATTAATCAACACAAATTCGGAAAACAACGATCATGTGAAACTCACTTCGCTCTATTCGTCCACGAGACTCACAAGGCAGTAGGTGCAACCGGCCAGGTTCAAGCAATGTTCCTTGTCTTCCGGAAGGTAATCGATGTGGTTGTGTACTGCTGCTTAGTTAACAAAATACGATCGTGCGAAATATCAGACCAGCTGTGTGACTTGACTGAAGAATTTCCAGGAAACAGACCACAGAGTGCCATTTTCAACGGAGTGAAATCTTGAGACACAGAAGTAACTTTGGGCGTTGCCCAAGGTAGTGTTGTAGGTCAATTACTTTTTACAATACATGTATATGTACGTCCATTAGGGTTTGCGCGCATGACGGTGTTGTATAGAGAAGTGGAAACGCTAGGAAATTGTAGCACATGGCAGGAAGAGCTGCAGAGAATCGACGTTTGTACAGGGACTGTCGACTGACCCGCAACATAAACAAGTGTATTGCGCATAAATAGGGAGAAAGACTTGTCACATTGTTTGATTACACGATTGAAGAACAATCATCGGAAGCAGTCACATACAGGAACTATGTAAGAGTGTGCGTACGGAGCGATTTAGAGTAAGCAAATGCCAGACTGGAGTCATTGGAAGAATCCTCAGGAAGTGTAGTCAACCCAGAAATGAGGCGGCTTTCAGAACCATCGTTCGACCAATATTTGAATGTTGCTTATCAGTCAGGGATCGGTACCAGATAGAATTGATGAGGAAGTAATGGTTCAAATGGCTCTGAGCACTATGGAACTCAACTGCTGTGGTCATAAGTCCCCTAGAACTTAGAACTACTTAAACCTAACTAACCTAAGGACAGCACACAACACCCAGCCATCACGAGGCAGAGAAAATCCCTGACCCCGCCGGGAATCGAACCCGGGAACCCGGGCGTGGGAAGCGAGAACGCTACCGCACGACCACGAGATGCGGGCTGATGAGGAAGTAGAGAAGATCCAAAGAAGAGCAGCACGTTTCCTTTCGAGTTCATCTAGTAAGCGCGAAAGTCAACTTCAGTCATAGATGCTGCACTAGAGGCGTTCTTCATTATGATGTGTTTTACTGTGAAAGTTCAGAGAGATTACGTTCCTAGAAGGGTCAAGCTATATATTACTTCCTCCTACGTATATCTCGCGGAAAGATCATGAATGTAAAGGTAGGGAGATTCGAGCACACACGGAGCCATACCAGTTATTGTTCTACGCATGAACCATTCCTGACTGGAACAGGTTAAGAATAGTGGTTCACAAAGTGCCATCTGCCAAAACCGTAAGAGGACTCGCAGAATATAATTTTGATGTAGATGTAGACTAGATGAATGCCTTGTTCGACACAGTGCATTGTTGTAGAATATCAGGCTTCAAGGAAACTGTGAGAACAATAGTCGTATCTAATGTAAGATGCTTAGATGGCTGACTAACGAAATAAAATGAAAGCGATAATAATAATAATAATAATAATAATAATAATAATACAATTTTAAACATGGCTGTTACTAAGCAACCGTATACTTGTTTCAACATGGAATTATACTGCCAACCGATTGTAAATAACTGTTTGGTGCAATGACCTTGTTTTCGAAACCTACTAAGGGTATTTTCATCAGAATGAAATTTTGATAAATCGTAAAAGTACATTGCGAAAAAGCAATGGTCAGAAATTAGAGCAGCTATGCTTAAGTCAGCCGGCCAGAGTGGCCGAGCGGTTCTAGGCGCTGCAGTCTGGAACCGCGCGACCGCTACAGTCGCAGGTTCGAATCCTTCCTCGGGCATGAATGTGTGTGATGTCCTTAGGTTAGTTAGGTTTAACTAGTTATAAGTTCTAGGGGACTGATGACCTCAGAAGTTAAGTCCCATAGTGCTCAGAGCCATTTGAATTTTTTATGCTCAAGTCAGTCAGATGTTGTTCATAGTTAGGCGCACATGGCAAAGGCTGGAACGGAACATTTTATTTTATTTTTGATTTGAGTATAGTTGCTCTAATTTCTGAGCATTGCCTTTTCGCAATGTGATTTTACGGTATATCAAAATTTCATTCTGATGAAGACATGCTTAGTAGGTGTCGAAAACAAGGTCAATGCACCAAACAGTTATTTGCAATCGGTTGGTTGATAATCCTATGTTGAATACTACTACTACTACTACTACTACCACTACCAATAATAATAATAATTACGCATGCCGCGCTGATTAGCCGTGCGGTCGCGGGGCGCCTTGCCACGGTTCGCGCGGCTACCCCCGTCGGAGATTCAGTCCTCCCTCGGGCATGGATGTGTGTGTGTTGTCCTTAGGCTAAGTTAGTTCAAGTTAGATTACCTAGTGTGTAGGGACAGATTACCTTAGGAGCTTCATCCCATAGGAATTTACCACCAAATTACGCATGGTGTTTACATCGTTTTGCGGAACTTATTAAAAATGGTTCAAATGGCTCTCAGCACTATGGGACTCAACTGCTGTGGTCATCAGTCCCCTAGAACTTAGAACTACTTAAACCTAACTAACCTAAGGACATCACATACACCCATGCCCGAGGCAGGATTCGAACCTGCGACCGTAGCAACAGCGCGGCTCCGGACTGGAGCGCCTAGAACCGCACGGCCACCGCGGCCGGCCGGAACTTATTAGTGAGGTGTCAGTGGCTGCCACAGCATTCAGCTGGAATGATATGGGAAAACCCTAATCACCATCAAGGAAACAAGCCTGTATATTCTTTGCAGGTACGCTGATACGATTACAGCTATTCTTCATCTACGCTTCTTATAGAGCATCTGACGTGTGTAATGGTAATCTGAGATCAACATTGCTGCCAATCCTTCTGGGTGAGACTGGCAGGCGACTAGAAGTATGTGATAAAACCTGCTTATTGCCCAGACTTCATATCATCTGACATCGGGTGGTTCTTGGAATTGAAAACCGAGCCAACTGGCGCGTCGGTTAAGACAGTGAACTTGAGATGTGGGCTTCCAATCCCTGTTTATCCATCCAAGACGTTTCCCTAAATTGTTAACGTTGGGACGGTTCCTTCCGAAACGACATGGCCGGTTACATTCCCTGTCTCTGCCCAATCCGGGTTTGTGGTTTGCCCATAATGACTTCTTTGTCCACGGTACACTAAACCATTACTTCCTTTTCTTCATCCTTCTGATGTTAAAAATGAATCGTAAAGAGAAGCGATTCAGTGAAGTGAAGGAGAAGAAAGGCGGTATTGAGATAGTCAGAGATGTAGTCCGTTTAGACGGGAAACGTTCACGATCTTGAGAAACTTCTGAAACTTACTTAATGAATTTAGCGCATCTCCTCCCAAGTACGTTTGCAACCCACTCTATTGATTCTGGTGGTCTAATAGTAAATGCGTGCCTGGAATCCGAAAATCCGCGGGATCGAATCCATGTCGGACCAAGCAGATTTTCAGTCTACCTTTAACTAACCTACAGCTCTCAGAGATGTGAAGAGTCGCCCGGAATACACATGGTTCGGACTCCGATTGAATACCTGGGGTAGATTAGGGACACGCAAGTCACCTAAGCGGCAAGAAGGAAGGTAGATTTGTCTTTAACGTCCCATAGACAGCGAATTCATTAGAGACAGAGCACAAGCTCAGATTCAGAAAGGTTGGGGAAGGAAATCGGCAGTGCCCTTTTCAAAGAAACCATCCAAGAATTTGTCTAGAGTGATTTAGGGAAATCACGCCTAAGTGGCGTCCAATTGAAAGACTTGCACACACGCATCGAGTCACACGAAATTATGAATCCAACACTATGCTGATAGCTATAATACGAATGTAAAAAAAATTATGTAATTATGTACACAACGGACGTACTGGATTTGTATATTTTAAACTTGTACAGGAGACCCGAAGAGCTGGACGAATTTTGCTATGTCGTTATGAAGTCATTAAAAAAGGTTTGCAGGAAAGCCAAGTTCGCATTGACTGTATACGGAAGAAGGGTTTTCTGAAACACACAAAAAGAAAAACCCTTACACGTGAAAAAGATTAACGAAAAGCTATGTTGGTAGCACAACTATGCATATCTGTGGAAGGTAGTTACTGTTTAAAGATTGGGAAGACAGAAATGGGTCCGCAGCTCGTGGTCGTGCGGTAGCGTTCTCGCTTCCCGCACCCGGGTTCCCGGGTTCAATTCCCGGCGGGGTCAGGGATTTTCTCTGCCTCGTGATGACTGGGTGTTGTGTGATGTCCTTAGGTTCGTTAGGTTTAAGTAGTTCTAAGTTCTAGGGGACTGATGACCAGAGATGTTAAGTCCCATAGTGCTCAGAGCCATTTGAACCATTTGACAGAAATGGAATGATTAAAAACCATTGAAATGTGAAGTTACGGGAGGCTACTGAACATCAGGTGGTTTAATCAAGAAAGAATAAATACGTCCTGCAGTGATTCGTAAGGGAAAAAAATCTCAGTAAATTATACAAAGAATCGAAGTGACGTAATATTTGTTCGCATATTGCAGTATTAGTCATTGCTGAAAACTGACTGCGCGATGAAAAGAAGGAATCGCAGGGGTGTATAAGACAGACGGTCAGTGACATAGGATACAGCAGCTTTGCTGAAATGGACAGCATAGCTAGCAGCAACATCAGTTCAATCTTATGAATGATGAGCGAAACACCAAGCACCACTGTACCCTTTTGATTTTTACTTAAAATGTTGCATGGAACTGTTTGTGCGAGTATCAATGTAACTGATGTGTCTATGGAGTAATATTATAGCCAGAATTGGGTTCCATGCACTCACTGTTGCAAAAGAGAATTCACTGATAAACTCGTAAATATAGTGGAGCGCCAAGTGGAAAATAGGTGCATCGACCAGCAACCATTTCATTCACATATTATCGCTGCTGCGTGTTTTTATTTTTGTTTTAGGAGTGGCAGTTAATTAACGGCTACAAGTGTGCGGAAAATGTTTCCAAGTAGCACAACCAGTTTAGAAGACAAGCCCAATACCTTCCCTGAAGGTGTAGTCGAGATAACGGCGGAAAACTATCCTCTCACCCTGAAATACTATTGTGATGGAAGAAGAAATATGCTTCAGCCGACTGGGAGTGCAGAAGTATTGACATACAATTCCTGGACCTTCTAGTATGTAGCAGTGTTCTTTCTTGAACATGTGTAATGTATCTTGGAGTCAAGGGCCACTGTTAATGATCGCAGCGTCGTATGTTAGGATCGGTGGTTTCATTGGTGTTGTTCGCGAGGAGTAAAGTGACTTGAGATCCCTCCTGTTCCTTTCATTTCCATACTTATACATAAAACCACATTGGAAAAAGGCTACAGCGGATAAGCAATGAATACAGTTTTCGACCTGTCACAAATAAAAGCTTGACAGTTTACGCTGAGGAAGAAGAGGAACACTGTCTCGCTATTCCAGTATATTTAGTAAACATCCTCTAATGAGTAGGCAGGGCTTGAGATATTCCGGTTAGGTCTCTTACACGTTCTTTCTCTCACCGCTGCAAAAAAATCAGTAAGAGCGCGACCTAACAGTCGACTGAAATATAAAACTTGAAAAATAAAAATTCATCTATAAATTCAAATGACCGTATTATGAACACTGTGAGAGACTTTAGGATTTCTGTTTATAAATGTGTGTGTAATTTATAGCCAAGTGAGGTAGAAATACAAATGATCCTGTCAACAGTAAATGGTGAGATTATGCTGTCGGCGGCTTCTTCCCTTCTGGAGGAAGCCGCTTTCTGCGCGGCGTTACTGATGTTAATGTTACGACTAATGCAGCTCGTTTGCCTAGACGGGTTTCAGACTGTGGTGTGTTATGTGTTGTGGCTCTGTCCCGTACAAAACCAGCAGGGACGTGTCTCTAACTCCTCGAATATTCTGCCGCCTGGCAAACTAGAATGACGCTGAAGTGTACTACATGTTACCACAGTACTTCTCAGCTGGAAACAAATAGCGATGTGACGACGTCACAGACGAACACAGGAAGCGTGAGGAGATATACTCAATAAATGTCTCTTACCACACATGTCCCCAACAGATTCTCGTAATTGACAGTGACTGGTGACAGAGCTTGTGAAGATGTTCAGGTGATGTTGCGTCAGAGGAGACTGTAGCACAAATTGATCTTCATTGCACATCACACGTCGTGCATGAAGAAGACTCACTAAAGCACATTGCTGCTACTTGAGCGTTTGTTGTCCGCACTGTGTTTGATTCTAAGTGGAGATCGAAAGTCTTCAGAGTTGAAGAATCAGATTTTCAACGAGACTGTTCAATCGGCACTAATGTTGGGTATACTCTCAGATATCTTCCGAGGGAGTATTCGGAAGAAAGACGGCATTTGGTTGGTCTATTTAAAGAATAAGTTTCCTTTAATTTACATCGATGGTCACGAACTTTTTGTTAACAGATTACCGGTTTCGGTCTATAATGACCATCATCAGATCTGTTTTATAAAAACAAAGTTCGAATATACTGCAGCCATAGTGGCATCGTCAAATGTTAAATGCAAAATCAGCACCAGCATCGTCAAATATATATAAATAACAGCATATGCACAAGTCATGTTGTCAGTAGCACTCACGTTGCAAGAAAAGAATGATAAAATTCCGTAACAGTACATGACCAACATTATCAAGTCAATGCAGTACATGAAATGAACTGAGAAGGAACAAGAAAATACTAGAATTATGCATAAAACGTACGAAAACGAAGTAAATATGTAAGGCACTCAATACTAGGTGAAACTATCAACAAACTATATATAACAGAGGCGTTCAGTGATTAAAGGAAAACATTGTCAAACAAAGCAAAGCAGGCATTGGGCACAAAGTCGCTCTGCCATTAAAGAAGATTTGTTGGTTCTTTCTCTTTTGCTTTATAAATTTCAAGCTCCTGTAACAAATTAAGAGCACGGCATTTTTCCACTTTGTGGAGAACATGCATACAGTTCTCAATGCTCCCTATGGAATGACCAGTTTCAGATAAATACTGTCCCAAAGCAGTTTTGTTCGGTGGCTGTGATTGTTCCTTAAACCTTAATTTAAAAGAGCGGCCTGTTTGACCGATATAATATTTTTCACAGTTACTGCAGTCAATCCTGTATACTCCAGAGCCATCAAATTTGTCATATTTTAGGGTGCTGATAACCTGAAAGCCACATTTTACATCAGATTTTTAAAAGCATTTTTCTATTTGCAGGAACATTTTGCCCTTAAATTTCATAGGAATGGTTTTCATTCTATCTTTACGGGTTCTATTTTGTGTGTGGCTGTGTGTGTGCCTGCTGTTTGTTGTACGTTTCTTTAGCCTACTGTAGGGGCGCGTGACGTCATTTACAGAAAAGCCGTTAGCTACCGCAATCTGCTTTAAAATGCAGAGTTCTTTATGTATTTCGTTTTCGTCCAAAGGTAGACGAAGGAGCCGGTGAACCGTGGAGGTGAAGAAAGCTTTTTTGTATCGGGGAGTATGGCATGAACTGTCATTGTTGACACTACCTGTACAAGTAGGTTTTCTAAAAATCGAAAACCTATCTTTGTTGTTGACTTTCCTAGTAGTAAGGTCAAGGTAGTTAATGGAGCCATCTTCTTCTATTTCAGTGGTAAATGTTATTTTTGGGTGCATGCTAGCTATTGCTTGGGCAAATGTGTTGATCTCACTGGTGTCACCTACTATCAGCAATAAAATGTCATCAACATACCGTTTGTAATTAATCGTTTTATCTTTTAGCTGTCGAAATTTGGCAAAAAATTTACATTCTAAATCATCGATAAAAATATCTGCTGAAGTACCAGCTAGGCTAGTACCGATCCCAAGACCGTCTTTTTGGTAATAAATTTTGTCACTGAAGGTAAAAAAAGTGTAAGCTAAGACATATTCCAGAAATTCAATTAGTTCAGTACACTGTGTAGTACTAATCTTGTTGTGGGATAGGAGATTACGTCTAATGATGTCAATAGTTTTTTCACTAGGACATTTAAAGAAGTAATATACGAGGCAGGCTGTTAAACGAGGTTTCAGCCGTACACATTTCCCTTGAGCAAGATCACGAGGCATAGAGTCATTTTTTCAGCATTTGTGTAGTACTGGGGCTCCTTAAAGTCGCTAAATGCCGGTATTCTCTCCCCTCTGCTGTTGAGTTCTACTAAACTGGGAACCTGCCTGATAGCTTTCCTGTCCTCAGTGTGACCTGCAGACTCCATTGGGTTTCCAATGCTTCATCACTCAAAAGCGTCTAAAGACTAGCATTTAAACAAGAGGTCCATGTAGGTTGGAGGGGACTCTGACAATTGTGGAAGCGTGAGTTGTTTGCGTGGAGACCTGACTGCTGTCCTAAGATAAGCTGTCGACCGATCAGGATGGACCTTTTATGTTCTAACTAACTCTTCCTTTTGCGGAAAAATCTGAAAAGAACATTCCGGAAAGGTACTCTACTAGGCCCTCGGTACATTCGACTTCGCCTTACAGGTGTATTCCTTATACACGAAGGACAATAGAGGCTTGGTTTAAACGGAAATATGATAATTTCTAACTTGTTGATGCCAATGCGCGTCGAAAAAAAAAAATAAGGGAAAAATTCTCAGTCGTGTAACGTAATGAACATCGTCGGAAAAAAAAAACGCAGCACCTATTCAATGATGATGCTCAGGAGGCTTGTCTCTGTTTTGACTCCTCAGGCAGCAACTATGCTAAGAGCTGAACAGTGTTTGTCACATTCATTCTACGGTACAAACATAGCCCATCGATGACTACATGTCCCTGTTAAACAGCTTCGGCCGTTTGAAAGGGGTCACATTGTGTGCCCATAGGAAGCTGGATGGATGTACCGAGGGATTGTTAAACGTGTTGGGCACACTGTATTGGTGGTATGTCGCTGCTTTCAACAGTGATCGGTGGAACATTCACACATGTAGACCATATTCTGGACGTCAGCTTATTCGAGACGCACGTCAAGATCGGCGTATTATGCGATCAGCGGTGGCCGACCGGAAGTTATTCAGGGACAAAATCCACGTACGTGGTGCACCTGCTGTGTCCTCAGGGACAACTGGGAACGTCTGCTTGCAGCAGAATTAAGATGATGTGCGCCTCTGACCAGGCTACTAGTGTCACCACAACAACCCGTGGCATGGCTGCTCTGGTTTCGTGAAAGAGCTGATTTGAGAATGGAATCGCGCTCTGTTTTCTTCAGGTGATGAAAGTAGGTGCCGTCTGTATGCGAGCATTGGACGTACACGTTATGGCGTATACCTCGTGAGCTGCCTGTTCCAGGGTGCATTCGTCTATCACATACAGGTCCCAGGCTTCACAGTGAGTAAAAGCTCTGGTATCGGGCTGCGCAGGAGTTGAATGACCGCTAGAGCAAATGGTTCTCGATGAACGGGCCGTGTCGCCTAGTGAGCGCGCTACCGTCTCGCCACTTAAATACACCTGGCAATAGTCTCTCTCACGGTCAGCATAAATATCGCCGCATTTCGAGCGCTCAGTCAGTCGTGTGCTTCATCGGATAACGCTCGTTGCTCCCTGCACCATACGTCTACTCATCGACGACTTCGCTTTGGAATTGTTTTCCCTCTTTGGTCTCGATTGTGGCTTCTATTTGTCCTGTTATTAGAGTTCTGTCTAAGGTTCGTTGCACTTCGTTGTTGTGTAGGTTGCTGTTGAGTTGCTCTTGATGCGTCGGGTCCATGGTTCGGTCAGCCCAGTTACTTGACTTCGCTGTGGTTTGAGTCTCATCCGCAGGCAATCTTACCGCCTTGTCTCGTCACCGGTTTCTCTGGTTCTTGTAATGTGTGTACCGGTATCCGGCCACTCGCGGATATAGCAAGAGCCATCAGTTAAAATTCGTGCTCTTCTGATGTTTCTGCAGGGTAAAGTAGCCAGTGCCCACTACATTGCATAAGGCTGTTATCCCCGCACTACTGCCATTTCTTCGACAGCGCTAGTCAACATTCGCCTGCTGCGATGCAACATGCTCTTTCTGCTCTAAAAACATGACCCGGCCAGCAAGATCACGGGCTCTATCGCTACCTGAACGCGAGTGAGACATGATGAAGGGAGAACTTACTCGTTCTCTAAGACTTGCAAGAACCATAGCCGAACTGCAACAAAAGGCGCAAGTTGCTTGATACAGTCTGTCGGAGGATGCCATTCGGCACGTTTATGACCGTTTGCAAGTCGGAATACATACACTATGTGATCAAAAGTATCCGGACACTTGGCTGAAAGTGACTTAAAAGTTCGTGGCGCTCTCCAGAGGTAATGCTCGAATTCAATATGCTGTTGCCCCACCCTTAGCCTTGAAGACAGCTTCCACTCGAGCAGGCATACGTTCAATCAGGTCCTGGAAGGTTTCTTGCGGAATGTCAGTGCTGCACTGTGGAGAGGTATCGATGTCGGTCGATGACGCCTGGCACGAAATCGGCGTTCCAAAACATCCCATTCTATAGGATCCAAGTCAGGACTCTGTGCAGAGTCCATTAAAGGGATGTTATTGTCGTGTAACCATGCCGTGCGTTATCAACAGGTACTCGATAGTGTTGAAAGATGCAATCGACATCCCCGAATTGCTCTTCAACAGTGGGAAGCAAAAGGTGGTTAAAACATCAATGTAGACCTGTGCTGTGACAGTGCCACGCAAAACAACAAGGGGTGCAATCTCCCTCCATGAAAAACACGACCACATCATAACACTACCACTCCAAATTTTACTGTTGGCACTACACGCGCTGGCACATGACGTTCACCGGGCATTCGCCATACCCACACCTTGCCATCGGATCGCCACATTGTGTACCGTGATTCGTCACTCCACACAATGTTTTTCCATTGTTCAAGCGTCCAATGATTACGCTCCTTACACCAAGCGCGGCGTCGTTTGGCATTTACCGGCGTGATGTGTGGCTTATCAGTAGCCGCTCGACCACGAAATCCAAGTTATCTCACCTCCCGCCTAAGTGTCATAGTACTTCAGTGTATCCTGATGCATTGTGGAATTCCTGTGTGATGGTCTGGATAGATGTCTGCCTATTACACATTACGATCCTCTTCAACTGTCGGCGGTCTCTGTCAGTCAACAGACGAGGTCGGCATGTACGCTTTCCTGCTGTACGTGACCCTTCACGTTCCCACTTCACTATCACATCGGAAACAGTGGACATGGGGATGTTTAGGAGTGTGGAAATCTCACGTACAGTCGTATGGCGCAAGTGACACCCAATCATCTGACCACGTTCGAAGTCCGTGAGTTCCACAGAGCGCCCCATTCCACTCTCTCACGATTTCTAATGACTACTGAGGTCGCTGATATGGAGTACCTGGCAGTAGGTGGCAGCAAAATGGACCTAATATGAAGAACGTATGTCTTTTGGGGGTGTCCGGATACTTTTGATCACATAGTGTACCTGCGTTTCCGCCAGCGCGGATAGGGGTGGAGCTACAATATGTACAATGTGTTACAACCAGATGAGGTACATAGTATATTGCTGCCACTGTCTGGGCACCATTTACACACTGTGATGATATTTCAACTCGATATGACATCTGTTTGATGTGTCTAGTATGTGACTAGAGGCTCGATCGATCACACTAAGAAGATACTGAAATAATAATCTTTAGGATGTCGCAGATGTTCTTACTTTTCGTGCTTGTTATGAAACATAGGAAAGTAATCTCACCTCATGCAAGACACAGTTCGTTTTCCTGGCAGCATATTTAGGTTACGTTATTATTTGCTGTTATAAGATTCTGACTTACGATTTGCTTTTTGTTTCCGATTCTTTGCACGTGTCCGTTGTCCACCGAATCTTACTAAGGCCCTAGATGCACTGCCTGCATGCCACCCTTATGTATTTCATTGTTTAAAATTTTCTTGCTGCACACTACACATGACTTTATTGTAGCCCACACTGCATATTAAAACCTTCCCCTCTCTCTGTTTCTCTATCATTCTGCATGACTCTCTGCCCCGCCTCTCTCTCTCTCTCTCTCCTCTCGCTCTCTCTCTCTCTCTCTCTCTCTCTCTCTCTCTCTCTCTCTCTCTCACACACACACACACACACACACACACACACACTCCATCACACACACACACACACACACACACACACACACACAAACCGATGTTTTAACACTCCTAAAACGTGGGAAAGCAAGAAACTGCAAGTAACACCATATGATACAGAGAATTTGGACGGAAACCAGGAAAGTAGAAATCCTTTTGCTGCTTACAGACGACAAGGTGCAGAATGTAATAATATATTTCCAAGTCAGTAATCTAGGCCCTGATTTTCAGCGTAAAGGTACAATATTTTATTGCTCAAATGTGTAATGTGTCTTTAAAATTTAGCACCTAATTATTGTTCGTCTGTACATGTAAAAAGCTGGTAATCGGAATTCATATAACCTCCACAAAATATTATCTTGTCATGATAACTTTCAGACAGAAAACACTGAAGATAGCACAGGAAGTGTGAAACTTGTTTGGGTAAAGAAAAAATAAACAAACTGTCATGCATGAAGCGGGATTACTCTCGTGTATTTCATAACAGGTACGAAAAGGTAGAACATCTGCGACGTCCTAAAGATGATTATTTCAGTGTCTTATATGTGTGATCGATGGAGCCTCCAGTCACATACTAGACTTACATCAAACAGATGTCATATCGAGTTGAAATATCAGCACAGTTCCAGAAACTGCGTTTCTGTCTCTCTCTCCCCCTCTCTCCCTCCCTGTCTCCCGCTGTCTACCCCGCGCTATAAGAGTTCACGAATGCAGATGTACATACCAATTGTCTTTGATTATTCCTTTTTATTATCAATAGAGCAGTATGCTCCTTTGATTACATTGCTTATTGCAAAACAAGGAAAATCAACCGCAGCCATTGAACTGCTAACTTCTACGTATGTAAAAGTGATGAATGTCATAAATGCGGAGTCAGTGTGTTAGTGGTTATAAGGAATTTGCATGTGGTTCGTAGTAGCTTCATAACAGAAAGTCGCTGGGTAAGTGTAAGTAGGCTGCATAAATTACTCTTGCAAATTCGCTGACGTTGCCTCTGATTCATACACGATACGTCAAGGGCGTGTACAGGGCAGTACGTGGAATAAGACACGGATTTCCCGGAGAGAAAGTGAACTGCCATTGTGAAGTAGCTGGGAAGCGATCGTGCGAACGCCACAACTTCAAGGGAATCAACCTTCACTTCCACTTAACTATCTGCAACTAGGCTTCGGCGGATGCTTTGCTCACCTCTCATCAGGTTAGCCTTCAGCGCGTACCACATTTTCCTGGCGCTGGAGAAATGAAAAGTATAGGCATTCAAATCGCGCGACTACGTAACTTACACTCCTGGAAATTGAAATAAGAACACCGTGAATTCATTGTCCCAGGAAGGGGAAACTTTATTGACACATTCCTGGGGTCAGATACATCACATGATCACACTGACAGAACCACAGGCACATAGACACAGGCAACAGAGCATGCACAATGTCGGCACTAGTACAGTGTATATCCACCTCTCGCAGCAATGCAGGCTGCTATTCTCCCATGGAGACGATCGTAGAGATGCTGCATGTAGTCCTGTGGAACGGCTTGCCATGCCATTTCCACCTGGCGCCTCAGTTGGACCAGCGTTCGTGCTGGACGTGCAGACCGCGTGAGACGACGCTTCATCCAGTCCCAAACATGCTCAATGGGGGACAGATCCGGAGATCTTGCTGGCCAGGGTAGTTGACTTACACCTTCTAGAGCATGTTGGGTAGCACGGGATACATGCGGACGTGCATTGTCCTGTTGGAACAGCAAGTTCCCTTGCCGGTCTAGGAATGGTAGAACGATGGGTTCGATGACGGTTTGGATGTACCGTGCACTATTCAGTGTCCCCTCGACGATCACCAGTGGTGTACGGCCAGTGTAGGAGATCGCTCCCCACACCATGATGCCGGGTGTTGGCCCTGTGTGCCTCGGTCGTATGCAGTCCTGATTGTGGCGCTCACCTGCACGGCGCCAAACACGCATACGACCATCATTGGCACCAAGGCAGAAGCGACTCTCATCGCTGAAGACGACACGTCTCCATTCGTCCCTCCATTCACGCCTGTCGCGACACCACTGGAGGCGGGCTGCACGATGTTGGGGCGTGAGCGGAAGGCGGCCTAACGGTGTGCGGGACCGTAGCCCAGCTTCATGGAGACGGTTGCGAATGGTCCTCGCCGATACCCCAGGAGCAACAGTGTCCCTAATTTGCTGGGAAGTGGCGGTGCGGTCCCCTACGGCACTGCGTAGGATCCTACGGCACTGCGTAGGATCCTACGGTCTTGGCGTGCATCCGTGCTTCGCTGCGGTCCGGTCCCAGGTCGACGGGCACGTGCACCTTCCGCCGACCACTGGCGACAACATCGATGTACTGTGGAGACCTCACGCCCCACGTGTTGAGCAATTCGGCGGTGCGTCCACCCGGCCTCCCGCATGCCCACTATACGCCCTCGCTCAAAGTCCGTCAACTGCACATACGGTTCACGTCCACGCTGTCGCGGCATGCTACCAGTGTTAAAGACTGCGATGGAGCTCCGTATGCCACGGCAAACTGGCTGACACTGACGGCGGCGGTGCACAAATGCTGCGCAGCTAGCGCCATTCGACGGCCAACACCGCGGTTCCTGGTGTGTCCGCTGTGCCGTGCGTGTGATCATTGCTTGTACAGCCCTCTCGCAGTGTCCGGAGGAAGTATGGTGGGTCTGACACACCGGTGTCAATGTGTTCTTTTTTCCATTTCCAGGAGTGTATTTCAGTTTATACGTTACATGGCATGTCTTAGGAACGCGTGTATTCAGGTACTCATTGTGTGTCTTTTGTTTGAGTAGCCCTTTTCTCATCAATGTTTTCGATTCCAGAGCCAAATGTGATATTTTTCTTCCTCTTTTTCTTCATATTGTTTTAAACAGCTGTGTCTTCCAAACCGCATCTTCTGTTTTATCTGTCTCCTGAATAGTACACGTTGCATTCTCTCGTGTAGTCTATGACAGTGTTCTGCATTTGGTTGCATCATTTATTCTATAAATTATCTCTTCTTGTATATTCCAGATACTAAGCTACTGCCTTAGGTACACATTTCTCATTCTATGTAACTATACCTACAAATGTCCTGAAGAAACTAATTTCTGGAATCTTATGTAACATGTGTCCTTTTTTGTTGTTCAAAATGTGTGTGTGTGAATTCCTAAGGGACCAAACTGCTGAGGTCATCGGTCCCTAGATTTACACACTACTTAGACTATCTTAAACTAATGCTAAGAACAACACAAACACCCAAGCCCGAGACAGGACTCGAACCTCCGGCGGGAGAGGCCGCGCAATCCTTGACATGGCGCCGTAAACCGCGCGTCCCCGTTTCTTATTAATCACTGCTAACAGCAATAATGTTATCACGATGAATATGCTATAGAGCCTTTGCTAAATTTTTTACAGTGATCTTTTCAGGATTTGACTGTTATACCACTGGCGCTTAAGGAATTTGCGGAGAGCAAGAATAGAAACTGCTGATCAGGAAAACCCTCAAAGTGTTGCTAAAAATTAAGAATCAGAGGTGATAAATTTTATAGTTAATATAATAAATAATATTATTTTAAAAAGCAAAAAAGTACTTTTGAACCTAGTCTCCATAGAGCTCAGTGCATTTAGTCCAACGAGATACCAGTTTGTTTGATTCCATCGAAAATGAAATTTTCTTTCCAACGCTACTTAATACTCGCTTACAGTACACATGGTCTCTTCATTCGATGATCAAGTATTCCGACTATCGTTTCTAACCAGTGTTATTAGGTCTACGTTTAATCTTCAGTAACTTAACACTATCAAATATGTTTCACATGATATTGTAACATTCCCTAACACAATGCCTCGGACGTTTGCAGTCCGCAGTGAATAGACGCGATAGACATCGCGCCCTCAGCCAATTCATCCTATGCAGAAATACTTTCAGCGTGATATGACGAAACTACCATCTGAATGGTATCACTAATCTGAGTGTGACGGCCTTCAGTTACGATACAATGAATTTCGTAGCAACAAACCTCAATAAGACGTCCGTAATTTGCAAAACCTGTGTTGCTTGTACTATTATCGCCTTTAAATGTAACCGACCCTTACTAAATATTCTTAAGTAGTGGCGGAGAGTGCCCGTGGTCTCCTCAACTCAGGTTGTATCTGGGATGGAGTTCACAGTATTAAATAATGACCGTCGTATTTACCAATTTCTAGAAAGCTTCTTGCAAGGCAGGCTGTTTGAGATCCTGGCCCATCAAGCACTCTAATCTTTTCAGAAAACTCCGAGAGAGCTGGGAATGGGGCAACAGGTTTCTCAATTAGAAATATATTTAGATGATTACCAGTTTCGCAGTTTGCTGTAAAACTAAGGAAAATCCCATGAAAAAATGGTCCAAACCGGTTGATTGGAGATATTTTTTAATTTGTTTCTGGGACATTATGTTACAAACAAAAATTTTGCGCGCCTTTTGTGTTAGTGCGCGTAACGGAGTCCATGACGTACCTCTGACGCTACATTAAAAAGTTTTTGACAGTGACGATTAAAAATAGTTTGTCAGAAAAGGCTTCAAAATCAAACCTTCATTCTGTGTGCTCTATTTCGTAATTTCTTGACAGATTAAAAATCTGTGACGGAGTGGGACACGAACACGGAACTCTGCCATTCGTGAGCAATGCACTATCGGGTAAAGTATGATTTTTTATCTAAAATCTTACATTGTGCTGAAACGCAGTGTATTTACAGTCTGGCTGCAAAACGAGGGCGATGTTTCTCATATAGCGGTTCTCGAAATGATACAGGGTTTCTCCTTTTCTAATTCGAAATAGTAATCATTTTATTGCGTTGATACGTATGTGCCGCGTGGGATTAGCGGAGCGGTCTCAGGAGCTACAGTCATGTACTGTGCGGCTGGTCCCGGCGGAGGTTCGAGTCCTCCTTCGTGCATGGGTGTGTGTGTTTGTCCTTAGAATAATTTAGGTTAAGTAGTGTGTAAGCTTAGGGACTGATACCTTAGCAGTTAAGTCCCATAAGATTTCACACACATTTGAACATTTTTGATACATATGTGTTATATTCGCTTCAAAACTGTACACTTCAATAAAGCTGAGTTTGGCTTTATATTTTTTTGCAACAGCTGGGTAGGTTTCGGTAATGATATCTAACCAAATAGCTAGTGTTTGTAGGTAAAATCTTCGCCTGGACATTTCTCCAAACTTGTGAGCATTTCTGGGAGGATATTTGATTGATGAAGGATACCTAGGAGCGCGTGAGATTACTAGTTGATAGTCTCTTATTGCGGATTGCTTCACTGCGCCTTCTCCTACTTTGCTTGTTTGTACGTAGTAGATGCAGACATAGCTGTAAATTTTTTGTTCTTCATCGATATAAATCTGTGGCCTGAAATCTGAGGGTCGAATAGTCTGGAAGATCGCTTGTGTGATGATTCTTGCGCATTCTCTGAATATCTTGCTTGCTTGTTTGAGGAATACTGTCATGCAATACTGGTGCGGATTTTTGAACCCTAGTCCGCCGTTGATGCATGGCCTGGCTGCATCGAGAAAAGGAATTTGAATCTCCAGGGATATCGAGGCACGACTCACACCACACTCACATCCTTACTTACCCTTGTCCTACTTATCTTTGTTTAGTTACCTCTCTTCTACCTTCCAAACTTCAAAGAGGATCAGTTGTATACGTTGCGGTGCTAGTACTCCTGTGAGAAAGAATATTGCGGAATCGAAGAAAAAATGTCTGAAAATGAGTCCGTGATCATATTGCGGCACTTTATTTTACAGGTCACACAAACTTTTACAGTTCACCGGTTACCGGTTTCGGCTGCTGTCATCTTCAGATCATAAAGTATTCTGATGTAGGTAACAACGTCAAATTATACATATAGGTTCACAGTAAGTGCTTTCCAACAGCCATTCTAGGAATGAATCGTTAACTCTGGCAGAACTTCCTGGCAGGTGAAATCTGAATACCGGACCGGTATTCGGCCCCCTTACCATTCACGCCCAATGCTCTTCGCCTCGACTGAGCCAATCTAGGCACAAATGATAGCCCGCCTTCACAACTCCGAAGACACGATGTGTATGTTTCAAATT
This sequence comes from Schistocerca cancellata, assembly GCF_023864275.1. Lineage (NCBI taxonomy): Eukaryota > Metazoa > Arthropoda > Insecta > Orthoptera > Acrididae > Schistocerca > Schistocerca cancellata. Next base: position 434,054,332 of record NC_064626.1, on the reverse strand, counting down.
TTGAACAAAATCATAGCACTGATCATATTTACCAACAATCTTAACGCAGTTTCCCGTAGTTTTGTATAAGTTTACGGCACTTGTCGATCCACCCTCGTTGGACATCGTTTAGTAGCAGCCTATAGGTCTTAACTTACGCAGCGTACAGACCACCCAGACGCTTTTTATGGTCTATGAAGTCATGCACACCGAGTCACGTGTCGGGACTGTACCTCGAGCTCCGTTCTCTAGCGTGCAAGGTCAACCGTCACTGGCTTTTTGTAGTACCTTTTTCTTATTTTTTTCTTGAGAGTGGTCATCATGACTTCCTTTCAACAAAAAACTTTACGCTACTGCTGCGACGAGTATTACTGGTCTGCTATGCCCGAGGCAACTACCGCTTTCGAAGAGAGACACTGCTGGGCTGCTATCACCACACCTCTTGAAACGCGAGACCATTGAGATGCAGGGAACGGAGTCACCCAACAGTAGATGTAATGGACTGATAACTCCGCGTAGAGGCAAGGACATAATTCAAGGAGTACATGAAATGTATTCGCAATTGTCAATATGGACTGCCAACAACTGTATAATGGAATGACGACAGTGAAAACCTTTGCCGGAGCGGGACTCGAACCCGAATTTCCAGCTATCACGAGCGCTCGTCCTACCATTTGGCTACCCGAGCACGACTCACAGCCAGACCCATACTTCCATACGTCGTCAAAACTGTGTCCATAACCAGTAATCTTACATCCATTATGTATATTCCCCTACAGGGGAGACATTTTACTTGGTAGTCGCTTGCCCGGTGTAGGTGGATAAATACATAAATACCATATTCCAAATTACGTTGCAAACTTCCTTCGCATGCATGTCCGATATACTTCTTGCCAACAAAAGAAGTATTGTCGGGGACTACAGTTAACAACAAAAATTCATGTCCGTTAGCAGATGCTTTCTTGGAATTTGAGTTATTATATTCTTTTTGAAATCTGGATATTACGGCTGTTTCAAACATATGGCTCACGAGATGGAAGAGTTTTGTCATGGCTGGCTCTGTCAGTAGTTCTAACGGAATGTCGTCTACTCCCGGGGTCTTGTTTTAGGTCTTCAAGTGCCCTGTCAAATCAGTTTCGCAGTATCCTATCCCCCATTTCACCTTCATCTAAGTCCTCTTCCATTTCTATAATACTGCGCTCAAGTATCCCCTATGTATAGACCCTCTACATACTCCTTCCATCTTTCAGCTTTCCTTTCTTCGCTTAAGACTGGTTTTCCAAATGGGTTCTTGATGTCCATAAGGGTGATACTCTGTTCTCCAAAGCCTTTTCCTGTAGGCTGTATCTATCTTTTCCCTTGTGATATATGCTTCAAAATCGTTACAGCTGTCCTCTAGCCATTCTTTCTTATGTGTTTTGCACTTCTTGTGCATCTCATTTTTAGACGTTTGTATTCCATTTCGCCCGCTTCATTAGCTGCATTTTATATACTCTCCTTTCATCAGTTAAATTCAGTATCTCTTGTGTCACCCAAGGATTTCTACTAGGCCTCGTCTTTTTTACCCATTTGATCTTCTGCAGCCTTAAGTATTTCATCTCTCAAAGGTACCCATTCATCCTCTCCCATATTCCTTTCCCCTGTTCTTGCCAATCGTTCCCTAATGCTCCGTCTGAAATTCTCAGGAACCTCTGGTTCTTTCAGTTTATCCAGGACTCACCTTCTTAATTTCCTACCATTTAGAAATTTCTGCTCTTTAATCAGCATCCGTATCTATCCCTGAAAATGTACTACATAAAATCGGTTCATAAATGTCTTTTTTTTCATTATATAATCAGTCTGAAACCTTCCAGTGTCTCGAGATCTCTTCCACGTATAAAACCTCCTTTCATGATTCTTAAATGATTAAATTACGCTCTGTGTAAATTCTTAAATGATTAAATTACGCTCTGTGTAAATTCTACCAGGCGGATTCGTCTTTCATTCCTTTTTTAGTCCATGTTCACCTACTATTTTTCCTTCCCTTCCTTTTCCTACTATCGAATTCCAGTTCTCTATCACTATTAAATTTTCGTCTCTCTTAACTATCTGAACAATTTCTTGTATCTCCTCACATACGTCTTCAATCTCTTCATTATGTGCGCAGATGGGTGGCATATAAATTTGAATTACTGTGGCCAGTAATGCATTCGATATGCTGTTCATAGTAGCTTATCCCCGTTCCTGTTTCTTATTCATTATTAAACCTACACCTGCATTACCCCAATTTGATTTTGTGTGTATAACCCTATATTTACCCGACAAGAAGTCCTGTTGCTTCTGACACCGAACTTCACTAATTCCCACTATATCTAACTGTAACCTTTCCATTTCCCTTTTTAAATCTGCTAACCTACCTACCCGATTAAGGGATATGACATTCCACACTTCGTTCCGTGTAACGCCAGTTTTGTTTCTCCCGATAGCGACGTCCTCCGGAGAATCCTCCGCCCGGAGATCCGAACGGGGGATTATTTTACTACCGAAATATTTTAATCAAGAGGATGTCATCACTTCCACTCACTTTCAGCCGTTCACAGTACCAGCGCAACAAGGCAATTTTGGTTGATGTTACAAGCCCAGGTCAATCAGTCATCCAGACTGCTGCCCCTGCTACTACTGAAAAGGCTGCTGCCCCTCTTCAGGAGCCACACGTTTCTCTGGCCTCACAACAGGGACCCCTCCGTTATGGTTGCACCTATGGTACGGCTATCTGTATCGCTGAGGCAAGCAAGCCTCTCCACCAACGGCATGGTCCATTATTCGTGGGCGGAGATATATATATATATATATACCTCGTATCCAATACAGAAACTCTCCTATTCAACTGCATTCGTTTTTAGTAATTAAAACGATAAATTAAATGTTTCTCGATTCCGGTGGGTCTTCAGCCAGTACCGAATGACCGATAACTGAGGAAATCATCACTAGATACAAATTTCAGCTGTAAAATGATGACAGGCAGAGAGAAAGAGAGAGAGAGAGAGAGAGATATGTCCTGAACGTAAAACTGTAACGGCAAGTCCTGAATCGTGCACGTATAGCTCAGGCGGTAGTGCATTTGCCTGGGAAAGGCAAGGGTCGGGGATCAATCCCCTAGGCTGTGGCCGGGTCACTTCTACACAATACCATTTCCTTGACGAGTACTGGTCCCCGTAGGTATGCAGCAGAGCTTCTGTGAAGTTTAGAAAGTAGGAGAAGAGGTATTGACTGTGAGGGTGAATCGTCAGTCATGCTTGGATAGATCATTTCGTAACAGTACTGCTCGCGAAACGCAAAGTTCCGGGTTCGAGACCCAGTCCAGTACACAAATCTGCCACGAAGTACAGCTCACACACACACACACACACACACACACACACACTGGTGCAGCAGACTGAGCCATTTCTCCACAGTGTCGTTTCTTCTTCGACAGTCTGTAATACAAAGGTGTTCTGTACTTAGTTCTAGCAAAAATCACTCAGCAAGTTTCTTTTAAAAAATAAAAGCAGTTGGCATCTTGTTTACCGGCAATTAATGAATGTAAATTAAAAAAGAAAAAGATCACGGTTCACACCAGTTGCCGTTTAATGTAAATTAGGATACCGGATAGATAAATAAAAATAAAGCAAACGTTTGCGTAAGACTCATAATCATAACGGTGACGGGGAACTTATCAATTACGTGCATATGACCTCAGACGCGGTAGAAGATTTGGTGAACTATGATCTGTGGTTTCTGTCGCTTCTTCCTGGCTCCCTTTTCGGCTCATCTTTCTGCCTATCGCCAGAGCTTACCTGTGTCTGTTGACATACATCTGTTACAGAATATAGCCAAATATTCGGTCTTTAACCGACATATGTAGTATGTGCGCACAGTCACGAGATAACTTTGCGCGACGATGTCCTTCCTGCACAGAAGCTGGACAAAAGCTATTCTGGACAAATGTTATAAATGTAACACCTTGTGCAGATGAACGAAATTATTACAAAATCCTGTCCGCTTCGATTTTTATCATTGTCGGCAGACCAACAGTAAATGTGAAATCATCTCTCTTTCGATTCATTCGGTTGATCACCAGAATTTCCTATCGCAACTTGGTACATCTTTTACTTTTCCATCACCCCTAAAATTTTATACACTCTTCACGGAAATACCTTGTATTTCTATTGGCTTAGCATATTTTAATGTCCTATTGTTTCGGTACAAAGTAAAGTAAAATGGCATTGGCTGAGAGATCCCAAATGGTTCAAATGGCTCTGAGCACTATGAGACTTAACATCTGAGGTCATCAGTCCCCTAGAACTTAGAACTACTTAAACCTAACCAACCCAAGGACATCACACACATCCATGCCCGAAGCAGGATTCGAACCTGCGACCGAAGCGGTCGCGCGGTTCCAGACTGAAGCGGAGAGGTCCCAATGTGCAAGTTCAGCCGCCCAATTGGAAAGATTTTCCCTTTGCTTCTGGCATCTTTTCTTCGCAGAGTGCGACAATTGTGTGTTTACGTGTATTTTTGTGTGTTTACGTGTATCCGGGAAGGGCAGGTGACTAGAATAATTGTATGTGTAGTGTAATGTGGTGTCGTGTTTGTGTTGTTGTTGTTGTTGTTGTTGATGATGATGATGATGATGATGATGATGATGATGATGGGAGAAGGGACAGGGTGAAACTCGCTGCCGGCACATTGCCTACGCCTCTCGAATAGCAGGAAGAGGGCCACCGAACTTACCCTACCCATCAGACCGACGGATCGCCATCAACAGGGTCATTTGCCTTCAGTTCATGACCCACTTACGAGAGGTTTCGAATTTATTCCAGGACACAGGTGCAAAGACTGCTGATAAGGGATTTTACGCCACAAAACTCCTCCGCTTCGCCGTAAAGGCAAAAGAGAGGCAGCCAACAACACGTGGCGTATGCAGACGATTAGCCACCGTGGCGTTCCTTAGTTTCGGTGATGAGAACCGGTGTATTCAACGAGATACGACTCTTAACTGTTGTTTCAGTAAGGATTCATTTCAGACTTCACTTTGTCCACTTAATTTTCAAGTCCCTCTGGAAGCACAACATTTCGCTCTGACTTTCTTCGTGTCACTTTCATACGGAAAAAAATCACAACATCAAGAAGGTGTTGTGTGCCATAAACGAAGACTGGCAGGCGAGTTTCTATATCTGAAAGCTGATGTCGGTTCAAATTTCGCGCCAGTCGCTCAAGAGTGGCGGCGTAGCACCACGATGAGCGTGCAACTCAGGTTTGCTTTAAATACACTCTGTAACGGTCGTGAGCGTTAGCTACCTTGCAGACCGGACGTGGCGACTTGATGTTAATCAAGAATGCCTTTAAGACGACAGAGATGCCATTATGAGCAACTCACAGAATTTGAATGAGATCACGTAACAGGGCTACGAAATACTCGATGTTCCTTCTGCTGTAGTGCAGAAAGACTTGGCAGCAGTGTAGCCACTGAACCTGATTGCTGGCAGCGGTGGTCAGGAGAATGTACGATTATAAGAAGAATGGGCTTCGGCCGGCCACGTGGCACTACCATGAGAGAAGACCATCGTGTTCTTTGTATGGCTCTGGTGCATCGCACTGCATCTGCAGGAGCAGTGTGAGCAGCAGTTGGCACAACAATGACACAGAAAACTGTTACAAATCGGCATAGCTCCGAGCCAGATGCCCTGTAGCGTACGTTCCAATCACCCCAAAACACCGCCCTTTGCGACTTCAGCAGTGTCAAGCAAGAGCTCATCGGAGGGCAGGGTGGAGGTCTGTTGTGTTTTCTGATGAAAGCTAGTTCTGCCTCGGTGTCACTGATGGCCGTGCATTGGTTAGGAAAAGACCAGTTGAGGTCATGCAACCAACCCGTTAGTGTGATAGACTCATTGGACCCACAACTGGAGTTATGGTCTGAGGTGCGATTTCATATGACAGCAGGAGCACTCTCATAGTTATCTGCGCACCCTGACTACAAATTTGTACGCCAATCTGGTGGTTTGACCTGTTGTGCTAGCATCCTTGAACAGCATTCCAGAGGGTGTTTTCCAATACGATAACGCCCGCCCACATACCACTGTCGTAACCCAACATGTTATACAGTGTCGACATGGTCAATCACCAGATCTGTCTCCAATCGAGCACATATGGAACATCAGCGGACGGCAACTCCAGCGTCATCCACAAGCAACATTAACAGCCCCTGTAGGACTGACTAAATGCAACAGGCACGGAACTCCATCGCGGAAGCTGGTTTGCGGCACCTGTAACGCACAGTGCACGGACGTTGTAAGGTGCCTCTTACGTGAGGAAGACATTTTTACCAGTTTTAATAAATTATTGTCTCTTATCGATGTATGCACGATAGTTAGGAAGTGCTGTAGTCCGTAACCGGCCATGAGTCGGAGACCATTTCCCACGCTGGCTGGCTAGGTGACGAAGCGGCCGTACGTCGCGCGTAGTGGGATGGGGCCGGCGCTGGACCGTAGCAACAAGCGTCAGCCTGGGAAATGTACATGACGGGAAGTACGGCCATCTTAGCGCCAAAATCACCATTGTGTTTATTTATATTTAATAATTAAAGTCATTTATGACAACATGAATACTAGGAGGAGCCTCTGGATGTTTAAAACTATTTATCATAATTTTGCCTCGTTAAAATTCACACCCGTTCATTAACAAATGCATAATCTTCGTAAGTACGAACTTGATCGGCAATCCACGAACTGTGACGAAACTAGTAAGAGATACGGACTGGGCGCCAAAGTCGGCAGTCGGCGTTAAGATCTCTTTCTGCCTTGTTCGATGGTAGCCATGCTCTCGTTTACGAGTAGTTTGTGACATGAGTGTTTCATTATTGATCTAATAGGAATAAAAGTGATATTACGGCATTCTGATTGTTAATTTCGCGTTAATAGATACCCCAAAGTTGATCGACAGCAATCTCAGATAATTAGCTTTCACCGACAGAGACATCCAATGCGCCAATGAAAAATCTGCACGGAACGACATTTACGAGAGCTGCACCGCGCACAGGTACGAGGAAATCCGACGACACGACCCACCAAGGCGGATCAGGGAAGGTCCGACTTACACTCGCAAATTCCGGGTGGAAATTCTGACCAGTTATACTGTACGTCACATATACCACCCTCTACGGACTCACGGCTAAGCTGAGTAATAACTGTATCAGTTTAAAAGCGAGTGGATCTTGCAAAGTTTGCATGCTTGCATTCAGCATTCTGGCTGTTAACACTGGTTATTAACGAACCAGCATTTCACGTTTGCAATGGCTTATAACATGCTTCAATTAACCTGTAGTCTTGCAATTTTAGTGATTTAAATATGTTACCTAGACAAATGTAATCCCGAATGGTTCAAATGGCCCTGAGCGATATGGGACTTAACATCTGAGGTCATCCGTACTCTAGAACTTAGAACTACTTAGGCCTAACTAATCTAAGGACATCACGCACATCCATGTCCGACACAAGATTCGAACCTACGACCGAAGCAGTCGCGCGGTTCCGAACTGAAGCGCCTAGAACCGCTCGGCCACCACGGCTGCCGTATTCCCGAAATTTCATGTCTGTACGTTAATTATTTTTTTGGTGTTGCGATTTTTTTTCCGCCAGTGTATAAAACAAGTGTTTTAGGAAACGAGAAAAGAAGATGCTATCGGTATGTGACTCCAATAGTGCAGAATATGTGTTACGTTTATGCTGAGTGTGTTTAGTTAGAAAAGTACTACGTTTGATTGAAGATAAAGTCTAGTACAGCACCTTAACCACAGTACTTTCTCGATCTGAATATGGATTCAGAAATTCACTTCTGTGGAGCAGCTGTCATATTTGGCTTTGCTGATGTGACGCTATTATTTTCATTCCAATTGCTCTTCGAAACCGTACAACAGTCGCGTATCAGAGGTACACTACTGACCATTAAAATTGCTACACCAAGAAGAAATGCAGATGATAAACGGGTATTCAGTGGACAAATATATTATACTAGAACTGACATGTGAGTACATTTTCACGCAATTTGGATGCATAGATCGTGAGAAATCAGTACCCAGAACAACTACGTCTGGCCGTAATAACGGCCTTGATACGCGGCATTGAGTCGAACAGAGCTTGGATGGCGTGTACAGGTACAGCTGCCCATGCAGCTTCAACACGATACCACAGTTCATCAAGAGCAGTGACTGGAATATTGTGACGAGCCAGTTGCTCGGTCACCATTGACCAGACGTTTTCAGTTGGTGAGAGATCTGGAGAATGTGCTGGCCAGGGCAGCAAACGAACATTTTCTGTATCCAGAAAGGCCCGTACAGGACCTGCAACATGCGGTCGAGTATTATCCTGCTGAAATGTAGGGTTTCGCAGGGATCGAATGAAGGGTAGAGCCACGGGTCGTAACACATCTGAAATATAACGCCCGCCGTTCAAAGTGCCGTCGATGAGAACAAGAGGTAACCGAGACATGTAACCAATGGCACACCATACCGTCACGCCTGGTGATACGCCAGTATGGCGATGACGAATACACGCTTCCAATGTACGTTCACCGCGATGTCGCCAAACACGGATGCGACCATCATGATGCTCTAAACAGAACCTGGATTCATCCGAAAAAATGACGTTTTGCCATTCGTGCACCCAGGTTGGTCGTTGAGTATACCTTCGCAGGCGCTCCTGTCTGTGATGCAGCGTCAAGAGTAATCGCAGCCATGGTCTCCGAGCTGATAGTCCTCGCTGCTGCAAACGTCGTCGAACTGCTCGTGCAGATGGTTTTGTCTTGCAAAAGTCCCCATCTGTTCACTCAGGGATCGAGACGTGGCTGCACGATCCGTTACAGCCAAGCGGATAAGATGCCCGTCATCTCGACTGCTAGTGATACGGGGCCGTTGGGATCGAGCACGGCGTTCCGTACTACCCTCCTGAACTCACCGATTCCATATTCTGCTAACAGTCATTGGATGTCGACCAACGCGAGCACCAGTGTCGCGATACGATAAACCGCAATCGCGATAGGGTAGAATCCGACCTTTATCAAAGTCTGAAACGTGATGGTACGCATTTCTCCTCCTTACACGAGGCATCACAACAGCGTTTCACCAAGCAACGCCGGTGAACTGCAGTTTGTGTATGAGAAATCGGTTGGAATCTTCCCTCATGTCAGCACGTTGTAGGTGTCGCCACCGGCGCCAACCTTGTGTGAATGCTCTGAAAAGCTAATCATTTGTATATCACAGCATTTTCTTCCTGTCGGTTAAATTTCGCGTCTGTAGCACGCCATCTTTGCGGTGTAGCAATTTTAATGGCCAGTAGTGTAGTTATACTATTGACTGGAACAAATAGGTCAGTTACGAGTCTCTCTACAATTGGCTATTAACAGAAATAAATATTTCTAATTTACGAGTATTATAACTGTGTGCTGGTCACGGATTGGAACCCGGATGCGTGCTTTACGCCGTCGTCTCTCTATTACCAGCTGCAGGTCGGCTCTGCACGAGAGGCACAAGTCCATGTTCGAATCCCGCTCCAGCGTACAGCTGTAATGAGTCAGGAGAGTTCAGTGGTGTTAATTACCGGTGCCTTTGTTTAGAGCAGGCTTTTTCCCGCGGCTCAAAGATAGGGGACGGTGACAGGTGACTGCAGGCGATAGGCTTGATCCGGCTCGGACGGCGAGGCCAACGCAGCGCTTGACCTAGAAAGCTGCGCGCTTTCCGTAAGATATGCAGCGTAATCCGCTAATTGGCCGTTTGTTTGCGGGCCCGCCTCGCGGGTATGACGCGGTGAGTCACGGGTGCGGCCGGCTCCGCCAAAGAGGTCACGAAGGCTTCCTCTCACGTTCACTCCCACGGGCCGATGAACGATGGCTCGAGAAGGCTACACCAGTCATTTGCCTAGAATCTTTGAAACTAAAGAAAAAGAGTGTACATAGAGATCGTGACACGTCATTTAGCTGTTCCTGCGGCGCCACACCGTACTACTAGTCACCATATTTCATGTAGTCACTCTGCAGCTGTTCTGATGCTTTGTTTTGTGAACTATACAACTGCTCAATGTCTTTCCGGAATCGTGCCTATCATGTGCTCAGGATATAGATGCGCACACATATATGAAAAAACAACTGAAGATAGGTGCGTGTATTTTTACATATGTCCTGTAACAGCTGTATTTTAAATGCGAACGTGACTGTTACTGACATTAAATGAAACAACAAGTTTACTGTTACCAGTCACCGTTTTACTTATTTCCACGACGAGTTTCAGAGGTTTAAACCTCCATCATTGGGTGGATTTACATTAGTTAGTATGACATTTGTGTGTGTGTGTGTGTGTGTGTGTGTGTGTGTGCTGTGTTACGATTTTTTGGAGGAACTTGTTGGCACTGTCTAGTGGAGAAACAAGACACTATTTCAGAACATGGTTTTGGATTTCTTCTGACAAAAAATTAAACTGATATCTAATGGTAAACATGAAATAAGTAAACTAGAGTACCTCCAGTGGTCACAGTTCCCTTTCGCTGTCGTAACACATCACATGTATACTGTCACATTTGTAAACAAATATGGCGTCTGGAATCTGCTGGGTGCAAGGTTCGTGTAGCAGAAGAGAAGACATAATAGCAAAGTGCAAAGAATATATATGTAATAATGTTGTTACGATGTATATTCTGTGCACTTTGCGATTATGTCTTCTCTTCTGCTATACGAATCTTGCACCCAGCAGATTCCAGACGCCATATTTGTTTACAAATGTGACAGTATACATGTGATGTTTTACGACAGCGAAAGGAACCTGTGACCACTGGAGGTACTCTAGTTTACTTATTTTATGTTTACCATTAGATATCAGTTTAATTTTTTGCCAGAAGAAATCCAAAACCATGTTCTGAAATAGTGTCTTGTTTCTCCACTAGGCGGTGCCACAAGTTCCTCCAAAAAATCGTAACACAACACACACACAAATATCATACTAACTAATGTAAATCCACCCGATGATGGAGGTTTAAACCTTTGAATAGCCGAGCGGTCTACGGCGCTGCAGTCATAGACTGTGCGGCTGATCCCGGCGGAGGTTCGAGTCCTCCCTCGGGCATGAGTGGGTGTGTTTGTCCTTAGGATAATTTAGGTTAAATAGTGTGTAAGCTTAGGGACTGATGACCTTAGCAGTTAAGTCCCATAAGATTAAAAGAAAAAAAAAACCTTTGAAACGCATCGTGGAAATAAATAAAACGGTGACTGGTAACAGTAAACTACTTGTTTCATCTAGAGCTGTATTTTGTTTTATTGATGTATTTGTTTACTGCGTCATAAAACTTGTTTCAGTCAAATTCTCCTTGCCATATACCTTAACCTAAGGATGGGCAACCCCGGTCTGCGATTAATTTCAATCCGGTCCGCGGAAGAAATTCATGGAAGCGAGAGGGTGGTGCTCGCATTTGACAGCGCCAGGAATGCATTTTCGGTTATTTCAACGGACGTTCGGCTCACCTCGGCTTTGGAGCTCATGAAGCAGACCAGTGAATGTTCGATTTTTCCAGTTCGGCTTTCGTATAATCCAGCCGATATATTCTATGTTTAAGCGATTTAAACTTTGGAGTGTTTTAAATGAACAGAGAAATGATGACTTAATTTATTTAATGTCTCAGAAATCACCCATCAAAAGTTTTCGGGACAAATGTTTTAAAAACGCTTCCGAATAGCGTTACTGAATATCAACAAGCTAAATTTCAAACACTCGAGTGTTCTGCAAAGTTACAGTTACTTGTCAGTTCGGCTTCTCTATCTCAATGCTGTATTTTGTCTTTCTATTCTCTCTTGTAAATAATTTTTGTCCGTTGTAGCCGTAATAGAACACTGCAACTTTTGATATTGAAGGTAATTTATAATGAATTAACTGCAACCAGTTGCTTTTATAGATAACATTTCAAGACGTCTGGCATCCCGTCTTGAGATCTTTACATTTATTTATGTGCTGTGAACGTTGTTTCTTTACTAACGGCCTTGCAGAATTTTGCAACAGAAATTTTTAAGACAGCTGTTGTAAAACGTTGTAGGTGAAGAAACAGTGTTCACAACTTGTAAATAAATGTAAACATTTGAAGATGGGTGAACATAAAGTGAATGTTCTCTCAGAAACGCGTCTTTTGAAGCATAATTTGTTGGTGTGGCGGGTGGAGAAAGAGGTCCCATTCGTATTGATAGGTTACACCATAAACAACGTCATGGACGCTATAGTTTCGACTTTATGTGCTAGCAGCGTTGCAGTCGCGTCACGTGACAATGCTGGCCGCGAGCTTAGGTATGTTTGTAAATCAGGCACGCAGGTCACCAAAGTTTGCCCATGCTTGTCTAAGCCATATTTCCGGAATTTTGATAAAGCCTTGTAGCATACATTGTAAAGTTTACCTTGTAAAGTTTCTAGAATAGAACGTAAGTTTTTGTTGTGAATGAAAACCTATTAGGTAGATGGAAGGGATGGTTAAATACTTCTTTTTCGTACGAATGTTATAAAGTAAGAATTTCAGTTTTTCACAGTGACAATAGGCATTATTACGTTTTTAGTGCTGTTTGTCATATTTTAAATGAAGTGCGCTTTAAAATTAGAAAATATTTAAATACAGAAGGGCTTGCAACTTCCTGTGAAGCTGACAGTAGTAGGAGGCAACAAGGACATCAGCACTATTTGTTACTGCATGTTGCATACATTCAGGGGCAAGTAGACATTCAGGGGCAAACCTATTGTTCCCTCACTTGATTGATGGGTCCTTAACCTGTCGTTTTGCTAAGTGGATTATGACACCCTGGGGATAATCTATCCTTTTGATTGATACATCCTTAACCTATTGTTTGGTTAACTGGTTTTTCCATGTCACACCTCCCCCTCCGCCACCCTTCTGAGAACTGCCTTCACTGATACAAAAACATTATGGTATCAATTTGATTCACTACTTAATTAAATTGATCAATTAATTTATCAGACATCTGAGAAACCCCCCCCCCCCGCCCTCCCCCTCCCCTACCCCCTCACCCGGAAATTGAGGGGAAAAAGACTCAACTGATTGGCCATTTGGAGGGAAATCGATTGCGATGTATGGAATATTGTTTAAATAATTTGGACAATGTGTGGAATATTGTTTATTTAAACAATTTATGGTATACAGGACTGCACATGAAACTACTTTATATATTTATTTACGTATTTAGATAGTTTGGTGGGAAATTGATAGCAGTGTATGGACTATTGTTTAAACAATTTAGACAGTATAGTTTATTTATTTATGTAAAGAATTTGGAGGGAAATCGATTGCAGTGTGTGGAGTATTTAAAGAGTTTCGAAGCTTTTTCTTTGCGATCTCGTAAGGGAACACGTATGTACACACAGACCGCTTAAACATATCTGAAAAAATTGCTCGTGTCTCGCCACCCACGCATGCTATCCCAGCCGCTCACCCCACGTCCTGCGACTGCTGTCAGTGGCTGCACAGCTACGTGCAGTACTGCGCTAATGCCTGAACACAAGCGCCAAGTGTCAGCACCTATTTGATATTGATAAGTGAGAAATTCATGTCGCCATCCCCTCCCGCCTCCATATCAAGTGGTCTGTATGAATGAACCAACCTACTGTACGCCACCGCCCACAAGAGACGCCTTCCTCCTAAAGTAAATACCTGACAGGGAGTCGACCCAGAAATACTGCTGAAGTTAATAAATAATTAATTTGTGGTGACATGATTGTGATGTGGGGGATATAAGGCAGATGCGGTAGCTATTTCACCCACACACACAAATTGACATTGTCACAAAACTAGTAGCAGACTGACTCGAAACATCACACACACACACACACACACACACACACACACACACAGAGAGAGAGAGAGAGAGAGAGAGAGAGAGAGAGAGAGAGAGGGGCAGGGGGGGGAGGGAGAGGGATATTTTTGTAGAACGTTTCTCTCAGAAATTTTTGTTCTCCTCAACTTGTGTGTGGATTACACATATCTCCGACTGATTTTGGTTTTTTTCTCTATTTTATATAACTGATGCATAATAAACGATTATTAAATCACTCAAAGAATGATCCAAAACTGAATTTTCACCACCGTGTTCTCATTGTGTATGTCAAATAACAGATGGTCTGAGATTACAGTAGTTACATGTTTACGTTACAGTCACTGCTGAAAGACTGTGAATGTAAAGTGTTCGTCTGCTACATTTAGGGGTAATTTCGTTCCTGCCTGTAACCACTGAACATTAACAGTTGAATGTTTTTTTTTTTTCTTTTTTGGTCATCAGTCTACTGACTGGTTTGATGCGGCCCGCCACGAATTCCTTTCCTGTGCTAAACTCTTCATCTCAGAGTAGCACAAGCAACCTACGTCCTCAATTATTCGCTTGACGTATTCCAATCTCTGTCTTCCTCTACAGTTTTTGCCCTTTACAGCTCCCTCTAGTACCATGGAAGTCATTCCCTCATGTCTTAGCAGATGTCCTATCATCCTGTCCCTTCTCCTTATCAGTTTTTTCCACATATTCCTTTCCTCTCCGATTCTGCGTAGAACCTCCTCATTCCTTACCTTATCAGTCCAGCTAATTTTCAACATTCGTCTACAGCACCACATCTCAAATGCTTCGATTCTCTTCTGTTCCGGTTTTCCCACAGTCCATGTTTCACTACCATACAATGCTGTACTCCAGATGTACATCCTCAGAAATTTCTTCCTCAAATTAAGACCGGTATTTGATATTAGTAGACTTCTCTTAACCAGAAATGCCTTTTTTGCCATAGCGAGTCTGCTTTTGATGTCCTCCTTGCTCCGTCCGTCATTGGTTATTTTACTGCCTAGGTAGCAGAATTCCTTAACTTCATTGACTTCGTGACCATCAATCCTGATGTTAAGTTTCTCGCTGTTCTCATTTCTACTACTTCTCATTACCTTCGTCTTTCTCCGATTTACTCTCAAACCACACTGTATACTCATTAGACTGTTCATTCCGTTCAGCAGATCATTTAATTCTTCTTCACTTTCACTCAGGATAGCAATGTCATCAGCGAATCGTATCATTGATATCATTTCACCTTGTATTTTAATTCCACTCCTGAACCTTTCTTTTATTTCCATCATTGCTTCCTCGATGTACAGATTGAAGAGTAGGGGCGAAAGGCTACAGCCTTGTCTTACATCCTTCTTAATACGAGCACTTCGTTCTTGATCGTCCACTCTTATTATTCCCTCTTGGTTGTTGTACATATTGTATATGACCCGTCTCTCCCTATAGCTTACCCCTAGTTTTTTCAGAATCTCGAACAGCTTGCACAATTTTATATTGTCGAACGCTTTTTCCAGGACGACAAATCCTATGAAAGTGTCTTGATTTTTCTTTAGCCTTGCTTCCATTATTAGGCTTAGCGTCAGAATTGCCTCTCCCTTTACTTTTCCTAAAGCCAATCTGATCGTCACCTAGCGCATTCTCAATTTTATTTTCCATTCTTCTGTATATTATTCTTGTAAGCAGCTTCGATGCATGAGCTGTTAAGCTGATTGTGCGATAATTCTCGCACTTGTCAGCTCTTGCCGTCTTCGGAATTGTGTGGATGATGCTTTTCCGGAAGTGAGATGGTATATCGCCAGACTCATATTTCTACACACCAACGTGAATAGTCGTTTTGTTGCCAATTCCCCCAATGATTTTAGAAATTCTGATGGAATGTTATCTATCCCTTATGCCTTATTTGACCGTAAGTCCTCCAAAGCTCTTTTAAATTCCGATTCTAATACTGGATCCCCTATCTCTTCTAAATCGACTCCTGTTTCTTCTTCTATCATATCAGACAAATCATCACCCTCATAGAGGCTTTCAACGTATTCTTTCCACCTATCTGCTCTCTCCTCTGCATTTAACAGTGGAATTCCCGTTGCACTCTTAATGTTACCACTGTTGCTTTTAATGTCACCAAAGGTTGTTTTGACTTTCCTGTATGCTGAGTCTGTCCTTTCGACAATCATATCTTTTTCGATGTCTTCACATTTTTCCTGCAGCCATTTCGTCTTAGCTTCCCTGCACTACCTATTTATTTCATTCTTCAGCGACTTGTATTTCTGTATTCCTGATTTTCCCGGAACATGTTTGTACTTCCTCCTATCATCAATCAACTGAAGTATTTCTCCTGTTACCCATGGTTTCTTCACAGCTACCTTCTTTGTACCTATGTTTTCCTTCCCAACTTCTGTGATGGCCCTTTTTAGAGATGTCCATTCCTCTTCAACTGTACTGCCTACTGCGCTATTCCTTATTGCTGTATCTATAGCGTTATAGAACTTCAAACGTATCTCGTCATTCCTTAGTACTTCCGTATCCCACTTCTTTGCGTATTGATTCTTCCTGACTAATGTCTTGAACTTCAGCTCACTCTTCATCACTACTATATTGTGATCTGAGTCTATATCTGCTCCTGGGTACGCCTTACAATCCAGTATCTGATTTCGGAATCTCTGTCTGACCATGATGTAATCTAATTGAAATCTTCCCGTATCTCCCGGCCTTTTCCAAGCATACCTCCTCCTCTTGTGATTCTTGAACAGGGTATTCGCTATTACTAGCTGAAACTTGTTACAGAACTCAATTAGTCTTTCTCCTCTTTCATTCCTTGTCCCAAGCCCATATTCTCCTGTAGCCTTTTCTTCTACTCCTTCCCCTACAAGTGTATTCCAATGACTATTAGATTTTCGTCCCCCTTTACATACTGCATTACCCTTTCAATAACCTCATACACTTTCTCTATCTGTTCATCTTCAGCTTGCGACGTCGGCATGTATACCTGAACTATCGTTGTCGGTGTTGGTCTGCTGTCGATTCTGATTAGAACAACCCGGTCACTGAACTGTTCACAGTAACACACCCTCTGCCCTACCTTCCTATTCATAACGAATCCTACACCTGTTATACCATTTTCTGCTGCTGTTGATATTACCCGATTCTCATCTGACCAGAAATCCTTGTCTTCCTTCCACTTCACTTCACTGACCCCTACTATATCTAGATTGAGCCTTTGCATTTCCCATTTCAGATTTTCTAGTTTACCTACCACGTTCAAGCTTCTGACATTCCACGCCCCGACTCGTAGAACGTTATCCTTTCGTTGATTATTCAATCTTTTTCTCATGGTAACCTCCCCCTTGGCAGTCCCCTCCCGGAGATCCGAATGGAGGACTATTCCGGAATCTTTTGCCAATGGCGAGATCATCGTGACACTTCTTCAAATACAGGCCACATGTCCTGTGGATACACGTTACGTGTCTTTAATGCAGTGGTTTCCATTGCCTTCTGCATCCTCATGTGGTTGATCATTGCTGATTCTTCCGCCTGTAGGGGCAATTTCCCACCCCTAGGACAAGAGAGTGCCCTGAACCTCTATCCGCTCCTCCGCCCTCTTTGACAAGGCCGTTGGCAGAATGAGGCTGACTTCTTATGCCGGAAGTCTTCGGCCGCCAATGCTGATTATTTGTCAAAATTTAGGCAGTGGTGGGGATCGAACCCGTGACCGAAGACGTTTTGATTATGAATTAAAGACGCTACCTTTTTTTTTGTTCGTTATTGATCGTTGTGTTTGGTTGTTGCCGACGTCGCAAGACATCCCGTTCAAGTTCGGTGGTTGATCCTTCCACTCAGTTTTTTATTACAGATGCCAACCGGCTCTCTGACCGAACACGCTGAGCTACCGTGCCGGCATCCCCTAGACCATGTCTTGCTGTTACCTGACGCGTTATCGACAACTATATTATACGACACCAGTTTGTTTTGGCAACTTGCTTTGCTGTCGTCGCAGTGTTGCCTTTATGTGGTATTCTGTCTCTTTCTCTGCAACTAAGAGGACACGCAATATTTATCGACATGTGATAGTTTCAGTATTCAAATGGTTCAAATGGCTCTGAGCACTATGGGACTTAACTGCTGAGGTCATCAGTCCCCTAGAAGTTAGAATTACTTAAACCTAACTAACCTAAGGACATCACACACATCCATGCCCGAGGCAGGATTCGAACCTGCGACCGTAGCGGTCGCGCGGTTCCAGACTGAAGCGCCTAGAACCGCTCGGCCATTCTGGACGGCGTTTCAGTATTTAGCGATCAACAAGTTTCAGTCAGAAAGAAAATTTTTACCCATCTTGGTGTTGGTATTCCTTTCCTTTTGTCAGACCGGCGAAACGGTGCACTTGGTTAATTGCGAGGGAATCAACAGTCTTTTTCGAATATTTTCCTGTCAATATTTTGAGAAATTTATTTCTCAAACACATTCGGCCATTGCAATAAAATCGACGGCGTTGTATTTAATTATTATTCTATTGTGTCATTGTATAATAGAAAGAACATCGAAGCCGGATTTAAGATTAACACTACGACGTTATAAATTACATCTGAGATGAAACGAGCACTTACCAACATTATGCACGTTTTACTCTTGGTACGGTTTGTTGAGCGCAGTACGTATTTCTAACTTACAAGATACCATTTCTAAAACGTCTGACTCACTTCTGCGATGAAAAGACAGAAGTAACAAGGAGATGTGACAAATTTGGAAGTATTAGGAATTTTGTGGCAGTTTATACAGATCTAGTTTATGAAAGTAAAGACTACAATGTCAGACATAACATCTGCTGAAATAATTCGATGTTTGTACACTCATCTCCATAAGTGGTCTATGTAACAACAACAATCATATAGAAAAGGTGTGCACTATAAAGTGCCACTGCAACGTTGAGCACGGTGGTGTAGCAAGAAGGTGTGCCAGAAAACTGGCGACAGGCCGAGGGGAGGCGGTGAGCAGACGTTATTGGTCTGGTACCCCTGCTAGGGCATAACGTACGCCAGCTCTGGGTATGATGCAATACATAATGCATACTTGCAAACATCCCCGCTTTAAGCAGACGCCCGATTTTCCACTTTTTCTCCCGCAGCCCTATGATTCCATTCTTTCTCCCGACTTTTAGCTAATTATTGTCTAAACTAATACATTTGTTTTGAAAACCTGCCCTTTTTTTTGCCCAGTGGTCACAACTCCTTCACTCATTAGTCGTTTTAATTAATATACATATCGAAGTTTTCGGAAATCAGGAAGTCACGCATGACCTGTATATCAATTGCCATTTTTCCTCGTTCTAGTGCAGTATGCACAATGTATTTGTATTGCACGGGTCCAATATCAGACTCCTACAATCGTCACAAGAGAGCTGGGTGGAATGTGCTGAAGAGGGTCTAGATACGCTGAAGAGATCCAGGAGCACATCACTGACAATAACACATTTATTAGGCGGTAATACAGGATTGTCTTCCAAAGTGCCGCACCTCATCAGTGACAGAACGCTGGCATGTGCTCGTCGTGCAGTATCGCCGGTGAAGCGAAGCGTCAGATGGCGGCTGCAACGTCACGGGGCAGCCGTCGACTCGTGGACTCCAGCGACCTCCCGCTCTGCTTACCGATCTCCAAAGTGCTCAAGATGATGTTGAAGATTTGCCCTCAGGAGTCACGCCCCATTTCCACCTAAGTACTCACTGGCTCCCACGAGCGGCTCTCAGCCCTTTTGGAAGATAGGAGCTGGCAATATCAGTGTCTGCCACAGGGACGAGCAGACAATGTCCAGGTCAGGCAAGTCAAACATACAGCTGGCCTGTAGACTGATGGCGGCCTCCACGCTCCAACAATGTGGCCTCGGATGTTGGCAATGCAGCTGGCAGCAACAGCAGCAGCCTCCCAAACAGACTCGAGCTTCCGTAGACGATCAAAGACAGCTGAGAGAGCCGAGGGAGGACCTCACAGCCTCCCCTCTCCCTGGGTAGCTGCAATGCAACTGACATGAGGGCTTAGACTAGCACTGGGGAGTCGGCAGTCAGCACTCATCAGACATTTGCTAAGAAGGATGGGGTATTTATGTTGCGCTTCCTGTGCGCTCTGTGGCGGTAGTGATGACAATGACATCATGTGTCCTGCTTTTTCCTCGCTGTCAGCTCTGCTAGTGATTTCAGACTTTTGTAGCTTCACCTTCCAGAGACTTTTCTGGTGGCTCGAGACTTGAATACTTGCTGTTGCGTTGTTCCTAGCCTTCCTTACGAAACTCTGCTTTGTCACTAACATGACGGTATCTCTCGGCTTCCGTGACATTATGATTTGCTTGCAGTTCTGTGTGCTCAGTCGTCACCCTGTTCTGGGATAGATTCTGTGTTTGCCGTAACTCGCTCAGCATTTCCCCCTAACAGGTAGTCTACTGACCTCTGGCACAGGCTGTTCGCCTTTTGGAAGCTGTCAAGGTAGAACTTGGATACATTTCTAGTGCACACCGGTGAAACTATCCTGGGGCGTAACAGTATACTCCTATTGCTCGATATTGTGCTTTGTTTGGACTTGTGGTGTATTGTCGTTGTGCTCAAGTGAAGTCGTTCCTATAATCTGTATAAATCTGTGAAGTGGATGATTAAGAGAGTTATTGCGAATCCCTGAAAAGCGTAAATTTCATGTGTATCTTATTCGTCATATTCATAGCAATTTTGTTCGGTGTTTTGTTCCTCCTCATGGCAACAAATAATGCTGTTTTCGTGAAAAAAATGTTCACAAATTTCCGTGCATCTTCAAGCCAAGGGAACGCCCGTCATTAGCATTTTATACTCTTTGCAGATGTGACATTCGTTTATCACCTGGTGAAAAAACGATGTTTCAAAACATGTGGAAACAAAAAAGTGGAGAAAATGAAAAAATTACTGGAATTCCGAAAAGAGGCAGCTGCCTGAGAACAGGCAGTTTTAATATGACAATTAGCGTGGTGGACAGTAACAAGAAGTTAAATCTGAAAATAAGATAATGAAAACTTACGGTCGAAGTGTTATAATGGTAAGAAATGGTAGGTTAACTATTTTCTGTTACCTGTTTCTGTGCACTGCGCACCAGTTCGCTGCGGGAAAGTGGTTGCCTTTCCTTCATTTTACGCCTACGAATCCATGTTTTGGGTACTTCTAGTGTTTTCATTTGCATTTGTACAGCAGTTTTATAGCTTTGTGATGTTGTACGAAAAGACTCACATCAGTTGCCTCGAGATTATACTGAAAATGAGCCGCGGGTTTTGGTCATTCGTTCTTACCGATTTTTAAAACTAAGAATCTCCCAATTCTTAGTTTTTGAAAGTTGGTAGGGATGATAATTGAGCCATTCGGGCGTTTGGTCATCGATTCTTCACCAAGTGCATGGTTTGTCGATGAGGGCGTGGTAGACGTAGTTGGAACGCTCTGGCGGCGATTGTGGGGGAAGCTAAAAGTTAGACCCATCATGATGAGTTAGCATTCGGCTCGGAGGGGAAGAGGAGCGCTCCATGGTTTAGAGAGGGGAGAGAGAGAGAGAGAGAGAGAGAGAGAGAGAGAGATAGGAGGGGGGTGCTGTAGTTTGTCGTGAGTCCAGCAGGGTAGCTTGTGCGGTTGGCATCTTACAACACTGAAGGACTGCCATTGGTTTCAATAAGACTGCCACATGTGGAGCCGAAATCACACGTTTAGGTGATGGTGATTGCTTCTGTTTCTAGCGACATATCTTCTCGCCTCCGTACTTACAGCGCAGTGGACTTGCCTCTAGCATAATCGCAACATTTTGAAAAGACCGTTAAATGTTGCGACAGGTGAGGAAGTGATTGATGCATTAGCCTATTCCCGAGAGGTGACGTCAAATGATTTGTCACACTATTACATTTCTGCTTTTCTTATACTGCCATTTATATGTTATATTTTACGAAATTGTTTGTCAACGTTTGTTCTAGAGTCTTGATTTAGCCTGTTGCAGGCTATTTTGTGTACCGGGAAGCTGGTGATATATTTGTTAATCTATTTCTCCTTCTCAGAACCTTAAAATATTAGACCATGGCCTCCCCCCTTGTGCACAGTTATCGTATCCAACGTTTAGTATAATACATTAAGTGCTGTATGCATGCTTTCATTTACTCAAAGGTTGTAAATATTGGCATTCGTGTGGCTCTGCAGTAAACCGGGATAATAATCAAATCTGGCCACAAAAGAAAAGAAAAAGAAAAACCCTCTAAAAGGTGCAGTATGTAATGATAACAATCTTGATCGTGAGGATTTTTAAAGTTTGTCTTTAAATTTATATTTGTATTTTTAAATGGTTGCTAATTTTTACTATACTAGGTCAAGTTGGAGTTATATTTATTGTTTTATTCCGTTTGACTTAGGCGCAAGTAGGCCTTGCTATTAATGATACTACAGTTTTTGTGTGTTCATGTGCAAGCACATATTGCTTCTCAGGTTTCTGGTTGAATTTGTGACGTGTTATAAGTCAGTGGTCAGGGTGGCCGAAAGTGTTGAATCCTGTGATAAATTGCCTAGCCGGTTCTTATTTCTTACATCTGATCTTTGTATTCTCTCTTTAACCTTGTTTAATGATGTGCGGTTTCTACGCCAAGTAGCCGCCTCACAATTACATTAGTCACCGGCCGCTGTGGCCGAGCGGTACTAGGCGCTTCAGTCCGGAATCACGCGGCTGCTACGGTCGCAGGTTCAAATCCTGCCTCGGGCGTGGATGTGTGTGATGTCTTTAGGTTACTTAGGTTTAAGTAGTTCTAAGTCTAGGGGACTGATGACCTCAGATGTTAAATCCCATAGTGCTCAGAGCCATTTTTTTTATTACATTAGTCAAGTGGCCGTGCGGTTCTAGGCGCTGCAGCCTGGAACCGCGAGACCGCTACGGTCGCAGGTTCGAATCCTGCCTCGGGCATGGATGTGTGTGATGTCCTTAGGTTAGTTAGGTTTAAGTAGTTCTAAGTTCTAGGGGACTAATGACCTCAGAAGTTGAGTCTCACAGTGCTCAGAGCCATTTGAGCCATTTATTACATTAGTCGTAGCCCGGACTGCGATTGGGCATCGTGTGAAAAACTTTCTCTGTGTATGTCCTTTCCTGTTTGGTCGTTCGTGCCCGGCCGAACGGAATTTGACTACGACGGGTACGAGTTGTGCCCGCGCTAGAGGTTCCGTGGTCCTGTGTTTGGTCGCCTAACTAGGGAATAAGCGACGCCATATCATCCGGCAGTACAAATTAAGCTACTTACTGTATCTTTTTCAGATATTTTGGCATTAGCCACTAGAGTCCAAGCACCTCAAGAGTCTGCTAGTCCTAATGTATCAAGAGATCAATTAAGAACTTGGCCATTAGTTTGTACACTTTTATTTGGGCCACTATTTACCTTTTTCCCCCTGTATGTTGAAATTACCTTTGTAGGAGCTGTATTGGCGATGTTATAATCGTGACATTAATGAATGTAATATTCATGTACTGCTGAGTTTTTGGTATACTGCAAACTGTTTCGTCTTTCTGTTTACGCTATCGTAAGTTTAGACCTTGCTCTGTTCTGTAATGTGTTGAAGCCTTAAGATCTATTTTTTATGATAAAATTCTGTTCCAGTTTCGTAGGGAGGATTACATTAATATTATAATTACAGTTAACTAATTGGGTTTGTTTTCATTAGGATTTAAGTGCCTTCTGTGTTAACTGAAAGTGTCTTAACTTAGAGCACGCAAAATCTCTGCTCATATTTATTGATATTGTAAAATTGTTTTTTGACCATTTTGGCAAAGATATTTAATTACTGTTAAATTTAATGGTGAATAAAACTTCGTAATAAAAAGGTGAACCAAAAATGTTTGTAAACCCCTGCTGCAGTCCTTCCCGAAATTCCCGGTAGTCACCTTTCAGTAATGTACAACGACTAATCGTACTGTGGATCAGGGCGTCCGGCATGGTTTGGGGCAACGTGGAGATCAACAGAGTTTCACGGTGGCAGGATTAGGGCCCAGACTCGTATGTCCAACAGACCACCCCTGTGTAACTCGGCTTCATTATCCATCAAACGGAAGCCACGTCAAAGACGAACTTTAAATTATTTGTTGTGTGTTCTCCAATCTGTATCTTCTCCTATAGTTGTTGAGTTCTTCGACTGCCTCTATTACAATCAATGATATACCCTGCTGCCTAACCACACGTTCTGTCATCCCGTCTCTTCTTCCGAGCAGTGTCTTCCACATAATCTATTCCTCGCCGACTCTCCGGAGAACCTCTTCATTTCTTATCAGTCATTTCACTTAATATTCAGCATCATTCTGTAATACAATGTCTCAACCGTTTCAATTCTCTGTCTTCTTTCTGGCAGTCCGTGGGTCGCTTCCCTACAGTGCTGTGCTCCAGACGTACCTGGGGACATTTCAACCCTTCTAAAGGTCGACTATTGCTGACGAGATTGTGAAGTGGACACGCAGAGCAAGAACCAGACGTAAACCGAGACCGCGCAAACCTCATGTATTGACTAACACGGACCGTCGAGCATTGCAGAGGAAGGTTCTAAAAATCGTATGGAATAAGTGGAAGCAGTCACACGTGAATTCCGGAGTGCTGCCGGTAGTCCAGTTACGCGTATGGAGCTAAAAAGAATAGGTACATGGGTCGAGCAGTTCCTCGTAACCCACACATTCCATAGGCAATGCTAATGGACTTTTGGGGTGGTGCAAGGAGGACGGTGGTGACTGGAAGCAAGTGACTGGAGAGACGAATCCCGCTGTACCCTGTGGCAATTCGATGGAAGTGCTTGTTTTAGGCTAATGCCTCGAAGACAATGCCTGTTATCATGTGTAGTGCCAACAACGAGGTACGGAACAGGTGGTGTTACGGTATGGGGGTGTTCTTCATGGTTAGGTTGCGGTCCGCTTAGAAAATGCTAAATGTGAAAGGATATGGATACATTTTGCATCATTAGGTACTGCCTACAGTACGATAAGAGTTCGGAGAAGATGAGTGTTTCTATCAGTGGATAATATACCCTGTCGTAGAGCAGCATCTGTGAGGCAATTTTTTTTTTGTGGAGGTTAACATTCCTGAGATGATAAGACGTACCCGGAGTCCCGACCTGAAACCAGTGGGACAGACCCCAGCGTTCTGCATCACAGCCTTCTGTGGTTCCGGCTTCTGGGGAAGAATGGACGGCCATTCCTCCACAGACATCAAGACACCTCACTGAAAATGCTCCCAGTAGATTTCAAGCCGTCATAAACGCGAAGCGTGTATCAACGACTACTAATAGGTGTCCTGACACTTCTGACCATATTATACATGGTCAGAAAATCCTGGTCGGCCGGAGTGGCCGAGCGGTTCTAGGCGCTTCAGTCTGGAACCACGCGACCGCTGCGGTCGCAGGTTCGAATCCTGCCACGGGCATGGATGTGTGTGCTGTCCTTAGGTTAGTTAGTTTAAATAGTTCTAAGTTCTAGGGGACTGATGACCTCAGATGTTAAGTCCCATAGTGCTCAGAGCCATTTGAACCATTTTTGAACCAGGAAATCCTCTATAAAATTAGTCCTATGTTTGATCCTAGCAGGCTTCTTATGAAAGGCAATACTGCTTTTAGAAAAAATATTCGTACTTCTTACCACACGACGACACTGGCTCTGCCGTATCGGCGCCTTTCCACGACATTGGCAGCATTGTAACGTGCCCAAGAGCCCATCTTAAGCAGAGGAGGCGAGAACCGCTCTCCAGGATAAACAGCGACTCTTCCGTGAGCAGGACACTACTCCACCTTAACGCTGGGCGAGACACGACATTCGTCAACCCGCAGAGTGGTTTTGCCTGATAAGGGGACCGCACCTACTCGCCATCACCGATTTCCTCCAGCCTTACGGTATATGCACGACTTGGACAGCAATGAAAATGACAGAAGTGAGAGCTCCAAATGATCAAGTGTTTGGAAATAATACCTTTTTAGCGTGGGTCGGGCGAGGCTTCAACCCTTTATGTTAGCGTAGTTTCCAGGTAGCAGTTAGCGCAACAAAACAGAACGGTAACCCGAGGTTTGTGTGGGAGAGTACCTGAGCGGAAACTTGTTTTTTATTTTCAATTTTTATGTTACTTATACTTAAAATAAGCTGAAATAATGATCAATGTACTTTGTTTATTATATTTTTATAAAAGGCATTATTAAATTGATTCACCCCAAATGCATGCCGCTAGTGCAACCCGGCGATGACTATTTTCACCGTCAGTTAAAGAACTTGATCAAAAAGCCTAAAAAAAAGAGAAGACTGTATCAAAACAGGTTCCTTTACACATCATGACTTATGCTGGCCAATATTTCGAAAAATGATGCGCTATGCGTGGTTTGCTGCTATGACAGAGAACCTTTTATGAACATAAATCAAATTAGTTTTTCGATAGAAAGTTTAAAACAATCATGTAACCGTAATAAAGCGCGTTTAAAACGTGCAAGATACCGGGAAAATTACTGCTCTCCTTTCTTTCATTTTACGGTGAATACCACCCCAACAAGTGTAAATAATCAGTTTAAAACATTAAAAGCATCCGACATTATATACGAAGTTCTCATGTACGCCTTGCACTCCGTTGCTGGAAATTTATTTGCAATTACAAATTTTTCTTTGCCTTTCCTGTTCATGCATTTTATGAAAATATTAATAAGTATAATATATTCGCCATTATTTCGGTTTATTTGCGGTGTAAGTAACGTAAATACTCAAAATAAAAAAGTTTCCGGTCAGGCAGTCGACCCCACGTTTCTCGGATTACCGTTCTGTACTCTTTTCGTTGTGTCAACCTCTGCCTGAGAACTACGCTTCTGGAGCGCCCAGTTCTGTTAATTTCATTTCCGGCCAAGTCCTGCGTACACCGTAAATCTGGACGAAATCGTTGATGAGGAGGAGACGCGGTCCTCTCGTGAGTGAATGGATACATGAGGCCGCCGAGCCGTACTTAGGCGCACACTCTCTAGGCTACCTCGTAGGGGCCAGCAACGCGAAAGCTTGAAATTCAAATAAAAAGCGTTCGTTTCAATAACGTGGCGTGAGCCCTCTTGTAATCGTAAAAGTCGTAGCTGTAATTGTTTTGTATAGGCGCATACAGCTGGATGTGTCTGATATGAATTAAGTCAGCGTTCCTCTCTCAAACCTTAGGCTCCCTCGTGCCAAATTCCCGCAGGCACTCGGTCAAACGCGTGGCACTCCAACTGGCAAAACCGTAAAGACTTTTAAAAGAAATATTAACTTCATTTTTGGGGGTCCGAAGTGAGTTCGATTCGCGGAAAGACAATGACTTGTAATCCACATATCATCCAACTGGGATCCATCAAAACTTTTACTTACTGTCGTCGGAAGCAGATTTTTAAGCCCTTGATTGAAACTGGAGAAGTCCATTTTCGGATTAACTTTCTCCCTTGAAGACACATTGCGGGAAACGTACAAGATGGCTGTCAGCGTGACAGATCACTTCATAACGTCATTGCTAGATCGTGGTAACACATGAGAGTTTTATTTAATGAAGAAAGCGAATCTGTTTTTATTTTTTAAAAAATATTATGTTGTGGTGATAATTATACTAAAGAATTGTCAATTTGATAATGAAGGGAACTTTGGGGGTGGAGGGCGTAAAATACGTAGGGGGAGACTTAGGCGTGAATACAGATAGGAGGCTAAAATTGATGTAGGCTGCAGTAGTTATTCGGAGATAGAGAGACCTGCTGGGGATAGACTATCGTGGGGATCCGCGTCAAACCATTCGGACTGAAGGCAATAGCAGCAATTATACTACCACCAACTGCATACGGTTACGATTTATCGTTGCTGAAATTGTAACTCTGTTTTTTGCTTGGATATCAATCAATCTCAACCTATTATCTCTCTTTCTTTTTAACTATAATTTTTCGTAGCGGTGTCAATAAATCATGTTGAATGTTGCAAGATTTCAATTCTTTTCATTCGTCAGCTCATTAAACAGCACAGTTTTACAGCAAAACTTTATGAATTAAAAAATATAACTTACGTGCTGAATTATAACATGTTAATTTGAAAAGTGCTCTAAAATCACAAATTTCGCCTGTTAGGACCTGAACCACATATTCAGCCCACGAACCGGAGAACTTAGCCCTAGATAACCAAACCCTCATAAAATTTACGATAGCAGTTGTTACCTCCTCTCGTTTCCCGCCAATCCGTACACAACAGCGACACGTGTTGTTGAGTACCTTCCTAGCAAACATGGTTGCTACCGTTGTTTGTTTATTTATCGCCTGACTCCAGCGGTTAGCTGACTGTAAATATTATGAATTTTTAGTAAGGGTGTGCCTGGTTTCTAATAGTGACGTATTTGTTTTAGTTCTTAGAATTTGTCTCAGTTTGGCATTTTTGGTGAAATATCAAGCAGTGACAAGCAGCGTTACTTTAAATCACAGTAGTCATCCCTCAGTGCTAACCTCGTCTTTTACTATTGAAATTAACACAATACTGATGGTGCTGACTTTGATTTTGACACTAACACACTGCATGATGTGGTTGAAGGAACTGATAAAGACGCAGAAGATTGAGAATTTAGTAAAGATAACAAGAAAATTATGCTCATTTTATCCTTCAAGCAAACGAAGACTGACGACGACTTTTTTTAACAACTACTCAGGAGTAGCTTGTGGAGAACACCAACCTAGCTCTTGCTTAGACTGTAATAATAGTGTCTGAAGCAGAAAGAGCTGTAGACACTTTGCATGCAAATTACTGTTAGAGCTAAAATAATTATGATAATTTGTAACTAGTACGCTACATAATTGATAGATTACGCACTATTTAATTACAATCGTAAGATCTCCAGATACGTTTCAAACAAAATAAGTACAAAACGTCCAGTTCTAAATCCTACACTAACTATTTTACTTTTCAAAATGTTACTGGAAAAGAAGTCGCAATTTATTTAGCGTACTGTGAGACCTGAGTTTCTCCGGGTGTATACAGTTTTCCAACAACTTACGGCAATTCAGCCAGGTAATATTTACAGCGACCGCCGATATTTCGGCGGGAGTACACCCCGCCATTTTCAAGGCACAAACTGCAACTGTCAGGCGGTGTACAGGAAAATTTAAAACCTCGGTTCTTGGAGTAGTTCAGGAAAGATAAAACACACACACACACACACACACACACACACACACACACACACACACACACTGTGAACACTAGTGCCACCAAAGATGACCAAAGTCAGAAGCATCGGTAGTGAACGACTACAAACTAGCAAGTGAGGTAACAGGTTTTTTGACAATAGGGAGATATAGGCATGCACATCCAGCTATCGGGACAGTGTTATTAAGGAGGCTGTTGAGATTAAATTAGCGAGCAACCTCGTAAACAGGGATGGAGGTTTTTGTTTAAACTCCTTGTCAAAAAACAGAGGGACAGAGTCAATTTTACCTCACTTGTAGTTCATAGTCTTTCACTGTCGATACTTCTGACTAGTGGTACTAGTGTCCAGTATGTGCGTGTTATCTTTCCTCAATTACTCCAAGAACCGAGGTTTTAAATTTGCCTGTACATCGCCTGTCCGTTGCAGTTTGTGCCTTGAAAATGGCGTTGTGTACTCCCACCGAAATATCGGCGGTCGCTGTAAACATTACCTGGCTGAATTCCCTTGAGTTGTTTGAAAACTTTATACGCCAGGAAAAACTCGGGTCTCACAGTATGCTACACAAATTGCGACTTCTTTTCCACTAATATTTTGAAAAGTAAAACAGTATAGGATTTAGAGCGGGACATTATGTACTTATTTTGTTTGAAACATATCTGCAGACCTTGCAATAGTAATTAAATTGTGCGCGATCTATAAATTATGACTTCCTGCTTTTGAGCAGTAAAACTTACGATGGTTTAGTAGCAACGTGACATTTTCCGCCCGTTAGTGCTCTAGGGTTAAGTACGGTCCAGTCTGGCGGGTCGCTGAGTGTGGCGAAAAAGCCCTTACACTCGACGATGGGCAGTGTGTCCAGAGGCAGCCACGAGGTCTCCAGCCCGGCTAACCAGCAGCCAGCAACCTGTTGGACGTTTCGAGCACTTGAGACAAGACAATGATCATGGCGCTGACCTGTAGTAAAAGGCCCATCTAGCCTGTAATGGCTTACTCCACCCTAGTGATATCTGCCCCGTAGCTGTGAAATGGCTACATCTCCACCACGTACTTGTCACCAGACTGTAATCTGACAAT
This sequence comes from Schistocerca cancellata, assembly GCF_023864275.1. Taxonomy (NCBI): domain Eukaryota; kingdom Metazoa; phylum Arthropoda; class Insecta; order Orthoptera; family Acrididae; genus Schistocerca; species Schistocerca cancellata. Next base: position 434,024,256 of record NC_064626.1, on the reverse strand, counting down.
GATCTGTCCAGGTTTGACTTCACAGTACCATCTTGCTTCCATACGACGCGAATGATATTTGAATATTTGTCAACCACACAAAACACGCAGTCGTAAACACTATACCAAAGACCTCTGCCCACACGGACTGTTGGAGGAATGCCATTTGTGTAATACTTTTCTGTGTTGACCCAGACACAGTTAAGTGCACACCGTTTTGAAAAGACGTGGACTCTGTGGACTCAAGGATCCCTCAGCTTCTGAATATATTTAAGAAGGGCAGTGGTTTTGCATACATTTCAGTCAGACGAAGCTTCGCGAAAGCAGGGAGGTATGGAACATTTCCCTCTGCCAGTATAAAGTGGTTAACACAAATAAACCTACACGATCTCTGGAATATGTGCTTATCCCCTCATTCACTATCCCATATCAGTCAATTTGAAATGAAGCATTGTGCAATACAAATACGAGCAAATCGTTGTTGCTAGGAAAAAGTGACGCGTGCTGCCGTAAAAGCAAGCATTCAGGTGAAATGTGGTCGCTGTTTGCTGTAGAAGAACACTGCAGCGAATAAACTATGATTCAGTTCCGACTTCTTTCCTCTTCTTAGTTTCAGCTGTAGGTGACTCATAACGACGTGCCTCTCGCCACACACGCGTCTGCACGGTTTGGCACTGTACATTCTACCGTTTATATCATTGTAGTGTCTACGACGATAATTTAATTTGTATTTTGACCTGTGCTCCGCCGTCTGCCTGTGCGGTAATAGTTTTCATCATGGTTGTCTAGTCTTTGTACGCCCTGTCCTTTTTATGGTGCAGTCGCACCGTTACTAAAGTTAAACGCAGATTTTTCGAACAGGAAACTGAACTATTAGCCTTTGAGTTTTATACAGATGTGGATTGTGAGTTCCTGAAGAAGAGTGTGACTCAATTCGTTGCTGTACCCGGATGACCGTTACAACTTACAGGAAAGGAATTATTGGATCAGTTTTATTTCACAGTAAAGAACATAAGTGAAACCCGCTCTGTAGCGTGACATTTATGTGCATTCAAATCGTTGGTGATGAGCGAAGTGGTCGGTACAGGATCGGTCAGTGACAATTTAATAGTTTTTTATACAGTCGTCTTTTGATGTTTTTTCGTGGACAAGGCTTTTGTTGAGTCAAAAGTCCATAAGACGCGGCCCTCACCATTACTTGAGAGTAATGTAGACTGCTAGACAAAATAACTGGAGTGTTACTTATTATTTACCATGATGAAGAAAGAAAGAAAATATCTGAAAGAATGGAGAAATATTGGGCAGACAGAAGAGCAAAACACCTTTCATATAAGAATAGACTCTAATAATTATATTACCTAAATATCATATTAAGTTATTGTTGAGCGAAATTGTATCCCTGTGTAACAACTTGTTTACAACTTTGTATTTTTGACTAGAGTGGTCCAATGAAGGCCATAAAATAAATAATAATAATAATTTACCATGAACACCTAACCTGTCTGGAACGCATGACTAGTGCTGAAAAAAAGGACTTAAAATTAATACACTAATACAGCCGAACGTACTACTAAAAACCTGTGAGATAGTTTCAGACTTCAGTACAGTCTTGTTAGCTTATAGAAAACCAATCAAGAGAACCGTTAAAATCAGGAGGAATAATCAGTATTAAGATCAGTATTTCAAGTAAGAAGGTCAAGTAAACATGGGCTCCAAGATGCATACCTTAAGAGCTTCGAGGACTACTTCATTTTCGATGTATTGAAACAAATCTTTTCTACTGCAAGCTCTTTGCTTTCCATATTTTGGGAGATGATAGTGTGCACCAAATTAAGAAAAAATGTTTAGTAATTATAGACTTTAAAAGGTTAAGACCACTTGTTCATATTCGATACTGTGGAACACATTTCTGCTGAACAACAGCTCACAGCTCTTAAGCGATGCATGTTATCACCCGTTTTTCTAGACTTTTATCCTTCGAACGACCGTCTCTGCCATATCCATGGACATTGACCATTCCCCTTGGGACACCATGTACACTCCTGGAAATGGAAAAAGAACACATTGACACCGGTGTGTCAGACCCACCATACTTGCTCCGGACACTGCGAGAGGGCTGTACAAGCAATGATCACACGCACGGCACAGCGGACACACCAGGAACCGCGGTGTTGGCCGTCGAATGGCGCTAGCTGCGCAGCATTTGTGCACCGCCACCGTCAGTGTCAGCCAGTTTGCCGTGGCATACGGAGCTCCATCGCAGTCTTTAACACTGGTAGCATGCCGCGACAGCGTGGACGTGAACCGTATGTGCAGTTGACGGACTTTGAGCGAGGGCGTATAGTGGGCATGCGGGAGGCCGGGTGGACGTACCGCCGAATTGCTCAACACGTGGGGCGTGAGGTCTCCACAGTACATCGATGTTGTCGCCAGTGGTTGGCGGAAGGTGCACGTGCCCGTCGACCTGGGACCGGACCGCCGCGACGCACGGATGCACGCCAAGACCGTAGGATCCTACGCAGTGCCGTAGGGGACCGCACCGCCACTTCCCAGCAAATTAGGGACACTGTTGCTCCTGGGGTATCGGCGAGGACCATTCGCAACCGTCTCCATGAAGCTGGGCTACGGTCCCGCACACCGTTAGGCCGTCTTCCGCTCACGCCCCAACATCGTGCAGCCCGCCTCCAGTGGTGTCGCGACAGGCGTGAATGGAGGGACGAATGGAGACGTGTCGTCTTCAGCGATGAGAGTCGCTTCTGCCTTGGCGCCAATGATGATCGTATGCGTGTTTGGCGCCGTGTAGGTGAGCGCCACAATCAGGACTGCATACGATCGAGGCACACAGGGCCAACACCCGGCATCATGGTGTGGGGAGCGATCTCCTACACTGGCCGTACACCACTGGTGATCGTCGAGGGGACACTGAATAGTGCACGGTACATCCAAACCGTCATCGAACCCATCGTTCTACCATTCCTAGACCGGCAAGGGAACTTGCTGTTCCAACAGGACAATGCACGTCCGCATGTATCCCGTGCCACCCAACGTGCTCTAGAAGGTGTAAGTCAACTACCCTGGCCAGCAAGATCTCCGGATCTGTCCCCCATTGAGCATGTTTGGGACTGGATGAAGCGTCGTCTCACGCGGTCTGCACGTCCAGCACGAACGCTGGTCCAACTGAGGCGCCAGGTGGAAATGGCATGGCAAGCCGTTCCACAGGACTACATCCAGCATCTCTACGATCGTCTCCATGGGAGAATAGCAGCCTGCATTGCTGCGAAAGGTGGATATACACTGTACTAGTGCCGACATTGTGCATGCTCTGTTGCCTGTGTCTATGTGCCTGTGGTTCTGTCAGTGTGATCATGTGATGTATCTGACCCCAGGAATGTGTCAATAAAGTTTCCCCTTCCTGGGACAATGAATTCACGGTGTTCTTATTTCAATTTCCAGGTGTGTATTACTGAGGTGCTGCATGCCATATTTCGTTTCTCTTCGGAGTTAAGTTAGTGTTGCCTTCCGTATGATGTGTTTAAATTTGTTCTGATAAGTAGACGGTGCAGGACTGATACCGGGAGGTCACGTGAGCCTCCACCGCTGACGTAAGCCTTGATAGTGAAGTGTGTGTGTGTGTGTGTGTGTGTGTGTTTGTGTGTGTGTGTGTGTGTGTGTGTGTAGTCAGTGGTATACTGGCAGCGCAGCGAAATGGGTCGACATGGAGACGTGACAGAATGGCAGACAGATGCTTTCATGTTTGGACGCTCCCATAGCCATACAATGAATGAAGGTGGCCAATTTGTTGGTGTATCAGTGTAGATTACACATTGTTGCATGGAATCGTGTACCGCTAGCAGCCATGTAACACGCAATAAGGACACTGGTCGTTAACAGACCCTAACCTACAGAACCAAAGAGAGTCCTGTCAGTGACACTTACAAGGGAATGGTCAGACTTGTCATGCCGAAACATGTATTGCTTTTTTTAGCACTGTTATTTAACTGTGCAAAAGATCCGTATGCAGAATTGTAGCTGCTGACATGAACTGGAAGTCACCTAAAAAAAATAAGGAACATGGCTGTGTTTCCTGCTTGGCGCTTGCAGTGACGGCTGGCCACCCCTGGAAATGGCGAGTCGCGAGCGTTGTGCGCATGGTCGGGAAGTGCGGCCGTCTTACCGCGGCGTTCACTAAAGAGGAATATCGCTGCACGGTTTTGGTGGAAAGGGGAAACGAATATTCGTTTCTGTGGCATCCACGTCCTTTTAATTTCTGGTACGTATTTCGAGACATTCCGTCCTGAAACTGGTTAGAGATGTGAAAGATGTTCTGTACATGTTCATCTATACTCCGCAAGCCACTTTACAGTGAACATTCAATCTCCCCTCACAAGTGATGGTGAACCCTGTAAATGTTTTGCTGCTTGCTATGGAGATATGCCACAGACACCAAATGAAGCAATCAACAGAAAACACGCGTGAAGACTATGTGTTGTGCGACATGGTTGTTAAACTTCTAGACGAGCATGTAAATGGCGCAGACATATGGCTAGAAACAACTGAAACACTCGATATTGCAGACTGTGAATCTACAGACGGCGAAGACACCGACGAAAGTGGCACTCATGAAGACTCTTCGAATGATAGTGCCATGTACCATCATCAATTATCTCCGAAAGTAACACCAGCAACTACAATTACCTTATCAGACAAAGAAAAAGCGGTGACGTATTGGTTGAACGAAAGTGGTAAGAAACGCCTATGTGTAAGTACTGTTCAAAATAAGTATCGGTTTGTCCGTTCTGAACGTGAATTGTCTAGATGGAAAAAGGAAGTCGGTGGACGACGTAAGAGTCGACTGCAAATTGCGACGGAGATAAATGCGCGACTTTTTGAGCTATTTACCGATGCCAGACAACAGTCATTTAATGTCAACGATACAACTTTGCGTGATTGGGCGTTAGAGATTGCCAACGCGATAGGCGCTAAAGAATTTACAGCTTCTCAAAGTTGGATTAGTCGCTTCAAAAGATCACATAAAATTGTGGCAATAAAAATATAAAAATTTGTATCGAGAAACAGGTCGGAAAATGAAGTGACACAAATCGAAATGATAGAAGCTTTTCTTACGAATGCAAAAAATAAGATCACTAGGTTTAGTGAATCGTACGTGTACAATGCAGATCAGTCAGATTTTCAAAAAGAAATGCGTGCGAAAAGAACACTGTCATTCAAAGGGGAAAAACATTGAGGCGATTGCGCAGTCCACGACTGCACTCACACATTCATACACTATAATGCCCATAATTAGTCTGGACGGTTCATTTCTGCCTAAACTAGCCTATATGTGTGTCTTCAAGCACCAATTGGACGTTTTGGACCACGTGTCAAAAGAACAATGTTCTACGCAAACAATCTTGTGGTAGACGTATCGAAGTCTGGAAAAATGGGAAATGAAAACGTTACACTTTTCATGCGTCATGCTTTTCTTCCGTTCCGCGGGAACAAATCTCTTCTCCTTCTAGATTCGTGGTCAGGTCATAAAAGGTCTGATTCATTAAAAGCTGTATTTCGAGCCCACCCTGACAAAGAAGTAGAGATACTTCAGTTTCCACCCGGCACGGCGAACATAATTCAACCTTTGGGCAGGGAATTTTTCCGTCAGTGGAAGGCATTTTACAGAAAACTAACAGAGAAAATTATTGTGTGCAGATCACTGCAATTTCCTGTGTATCACCGTGACAATATTCTCAAGCTGCAATCAGTAGCACATTATCAATTTTCCTCCCCACGGTTTCAGAATTTGATTAAATATGCGTGGCACTCCTCGAAATATACTGATACTAGGCCTGATTCATTCCTAACGCCAGCCAAGTTTTGTCTACGGACATCTAACAACGTCTGTGATTCGCAGGGCTGTCATATGTCGTCTTTGCTTGTATGTTCTTGGTGCATAAAAAACCTGTTTTGAACATTGTATCAATATTTCGCATTTTCGAGGTAATTACAAGAAATAAAATTTGGACGTGTTCTAAACCGTATATTTATTTGTGTCTATTTCGTAGCTATTTGGAAAGAATGTTGTAGATAACATATCAGCCATATTTGTCAACGAATGTTTAATTATCATACGATCCCTTTCACTGGGGGAATCGGCTCTCTCACTGCTGTGGCAAGAGAGCGGCGCGTAGCTAACGCCACCTTGTCCCTAGATGGCGTTGATATAACGTAGCGAGAGAGGTCAGGGTTGTACAAGAGGCAGTTATAAGCGCGGAAACCATGCGCCACCATCAAATTGTTTACAGACTTCCAGTTCATGTCAGCAGCTAAAATTCTGCGTACAGACTTCTTGCAATGTTAACTCACAGTGGTAAAAAAAGCAACACAGGTTTCGACATGACAAGTCTGACCATTCCCTTGTTAGTTTCAAGCCTGATAGGAGTTTCTGCTGTCATTGAATGCACATCCATCTCAGCTGGTTTTAACATTCCAAAGGCAACTGGATGCAGTCGACGTTGAAAATCACGTACTTCACACGAAAGGGCTATTGTTCGGAGCGGCACATAAATCAGAAAATAAGGCAGAAGCCGGACAGTAACTCACTGGAGGCGTGTAGTATTGTCCGACGTGTAACGATTCTGCCTGTTTTTCAGTTAAGAAAGTGTTGTGTGTACTGATAGCCCAATGAAGCTGTAACCCGCAGTGTGTGAATACTGTGACAGCGGTGTAGGGGTAGCGCCGTTGGCTAATAATCGTAACAACCTCGAGTCCGCGTTCGAATCCCGCTAGTGCTTAAATTTTGAGTAAAAATCATCAGCAATGGCAGTCAAAGACTTCCAGCATAAGAAGTCACCCTCATTCCGGCAACGGCCTTGTCAAAGAGGGCGGAGGAGCGGACAGAGGTTCAGGGCACTCTCCCCCCTTGGGACGGGAAACTGCCCCTAAAATGAGGACGGTCAACAATGATCAAAGTCATGAGGATGCGGAAGGCAATGGAAACCTCTGCGTTAAAGGTACGTAATGTGTACATACAGGACATGTGGCCTGTAATTGGAAAACGGTCATAATCATCTCCCTATTTGCAAAATATTCCTGACTAATCCCCCGAATTGGCTCTTTGTGAAGGGACTGCAAAGGAGAAAGTGACCTTGAGAAAAGATTGAATAAACAACGAAGTGTTAGAGAAGCTAGAAATCTGAAACGAGAAACGCTAAAGCTCAATCTGTAGTCTGGGGTCAGTGAAGTTAAATGGAAACGATTTCTGGTGAACTGAGTGAAGAATAATATCAACAGCAGCCGAAAATGATACAACAGAATGAATCTGAATGAGTCAGTTACTGTGAACAGCTCAATGATACGGTTGCTCTCTTCAGAATCGATAGCAAACCAAAACCGACAGATGCCGACTTCTGAGGCATAAGCTGAAGAGACAGAGAAAGTATATGAGGATACTGAACGGGTAATTCAGTGCGTATAAGGAGCTGAAAATCTAATAGCCATTGGGGATTGGAATGTGATTGTAGGGAAAGGACTAGAAGAAAGGGTTACGGGAGTATATGTTCTTGGTAGTAGGCATGAGAGAGGAGGAAGACTAACAGAGTTCTGCAAATAAATTTCAGCCAGTAAGAGTGAATACTCTGTTGAAGAATGACAAGAGAAGGATTTATACTTGGAAAAGTCCGAGAGATACGGGAAGATTTCAGTTAGATTACATCATGCTGAGACAGATATTCCGAAATCGAAGACTGGATTGTAAGCTATACCCAGGAACAAATGTAGACTCGAATCACAACTTAGTAGTGATGATGAGGAATCTGTAGTTCAAGAGACCAGTCCGGATGAATCCATGTGCAAGATGTGGAATTCGGAAATACTAAGGAATGAAAAGATTCGCTAGAAATTCTCGAGGCTATAGGTAATGACTAGCTTAGTAGGCAGTTCAGTGGATGAGGGATGGAATTTCTAAAAAGAGCAATCACAAAAATTGAAAAGAGAAACGTAGGCACAAGGAAGGTATCTACGAAGAAGCCATTGGTATGAGAAGAAATACTTCAGTTGATAAACGAAAGAAAGAAGTACAAAAATGTTCATGGAAATTCAGGAATACAGAAATAAGGTCACTTAGGAGTGAAATAAACAGAAAGTGCTGGAAATCTATGGTGTAATGGCTGCACGAAAAATGTGAAGAAATCGAAAAAGAAATGATTGCCAGATATCGAATCAACCTTCGATGAGACTGAAAGTAGGGGCGGTGACGTTAAAAGTGCAATTAAATTCCACTGTTAAGTGGGACAGAAGAGGGTGGATAGGCCGAGGGTACACTGAGGGTCTGTTTCAGTAGAAGGGCTTGGGATACAAGTTGAAAAGAATACAGAAAAGAAAAGAAGAAGAAAATAAGGGTAAGCAGCAGGAAAAGATTGGTAATACATAATATGTACAACAACCAAGAGGGAACAATAAGAGTGGAAGACAAGGAACGAAATGCTCAGATTAAAAAGGGTGCAAGACAGGGATGTAGTCTTTTGCCTCTGCTTTTCAATATACGCGTACATGGAAATATACGCGGACGGAAATAAAAGAAAGATTGAAGTGTGGGGTTAAAATTTAATGTGAAAGGATAGTCATGTTAATATTCACTGATGACATTGTTATCCTCAGTGAAAGCGAAAAAGAATTACAGGATTGAATGAATGCAATGAATAGTACAAAATATGGACTGAGAGTAACTCGAAGAAAGTTGAAAGTAACGAGAAGCACCAGAAATTAAAACAGCGAGAAACTTAGCATCAGGATTGGTGCTCAAGAAGTAGTGGAAGTTAAGGCAGCAAAATAACCCACGAAGGACAGAATAGTGAGGATGTAACAAGCAGGCTGGCACCGGCTAAAAGGGCATTCCTGGCCAAGAAAGGTCTACTAGTGTCAAACAAACGTCTTCATTTGAGGATGAAATTTCTGAGAATGTACGTTCAGAAGACAGCGTTCTATGGTAGTGAGACATGGACCATGGGAAAAAATGGGAAGAGAATAGAAGCAGTTGAGACGTGGCGCTATAGAAGAGTGTTGAAAATTAGGTGGACTGATAAGGTAAGGAGTGAGGAGGTTCTGCGCAGCATCGGCGAGGAAAGGAACATGCGGAAAAAATTACAAGGCAAAGAGCCAAGATCGTAGGACATCTGTTAAGACATCACGGAATAACTCCATGGTACTTGAAGGTGCTTCAGAAGGTAGAAACTGCAGAGGACGGCAGAGATTGGAATACATTCAGCAATTAACTGAGGACGTAGTTTGCAAGTGCTACCCTGAGATAAAGAGGTTAGCGCTGGATAGGAATTCGTAGAGAGCCGCATCATATCAGTCAGAAGACTGATGACTCAAAGAAAATCAAAAGAAAAAATATGGCAGTCAGTTGTCTAGTTATGGTCAGAGGTTGTTCTGCGAAGTTTTGAGGTTTTTCGTACCATGAATTGGACTCACTCATTCAAAGTACCGTGAACGTGAAACAGCATGATTATTTGAACATTCTCTGTGTCTTCATGGTGTTTATGCTGTGGACATTCCCGTTGTCGAGGACGACAACAGCTAAGGGCTGGACACATGCGTTTCTGATTTGACGTGCACTCTCTCCCCAAGTGGCCCGCTAAATCATTCTAATTTAATTGCATAGAGAATTTCTAGGACATATGAAACAGCGGTTGGAGCGTAGCAATTGCAACCGCGCAATTTCGTAGCTCTGCGTTGTCTAATGATGAATTCAGCGCCCTCAACTGGATGTGGCATAGCTGGAGAAACGCGCGGTCTCTCGTCTTCGCGGAACTGGTGGCATTAGCACGGTCAGAGCCGGCGTTACACAGTCCTGGCGTGGTGTCTCCTTGGGGTGACGAATTTTTTGTCCGGTGTGATTATTATCCTATTCTCTTTCCTAGTCGACGATATCTTAGTCCGAGATGCCAGATCGGAAATAAAACGTACCAATTGTGTTTCGAGATATTCCACATTCTGGGCAAGAAGTAGTCGGACATTATAGCGCTGAAAAATGTTTCCTTTGACGTGATGAACTGGGGCCTTGCCTTCGTTCCCTAGTGTTTAATGTCGCGCGTTGTTCGCATTGTTAGTAGTTTCATTTAAAATATGAAGATATTCTCGTGAGTAAACTAGTAATAAGGCAAATAATATATGACCTGTGACGATGTACATTAATTCATGAAGGCACCTGTGTCACTTGCAAGCGATGCAGACGAATTAAAATGAGCCGACCGGAGTGGCCGAGCGGTTCTAGGCGCTACAGTCTGGAACCGCGCGACCGCTACGGTCGCAGGTTCGAATCCTGCCTCGGGCATGGATGTGTGTGATGTCCTTAGGCTAGTTAGGATTAACTAGTTCTAAGTTCTAGGGGACTGATGACGTCAGAAGTTAAGTCGCATAATGCTCAGAGCCATTTGAACCATTTGAATAAAATGATCCACAAAGCAACTTCCCATGATGTGGAAGTCGCACAACACGATCACGACTTCTGTAGATCTGCTATGGCGTCCGAAGATGTATGCTGAAATATAGCAGCAACATAGCACTTGTGTGGTGATCCTTATAATATCTGTTACATGTGTCCGGTAACGTGACGGCAAGGTAACCCATTCGCCATTCATTGTACTCATATGCCTTGCTACGCTAGTAGTGTATAGCACATAGTTTCAAAAGCGCAAGGTCTCTGGATCGAATCTCCCCGCTGGAGCTTGTATTTTTTCATTCCCACATAATTCTAACAATAGGTTTATTATGACTGTGCCAGATAGCAGCATTTAATCATTCATTAGTTATATTCCTAATCTTTATCCTGAAAGAAAGGGAAAAATTTTCGTAAGGAGTTCGGAAATAAGAAGGACACACAAGAACTTTCAATCAAATCATTATACTCATTTTATGTATATTATTTTATCTACATGTGTGACCTATGGAGCACTGCTAGAATCAGAATGATACTGATCACAGAAACACGGAAAACAATAATTATTGCAACATACAGCGCTTGTAGTGAACGCCGAATTTTCACATGTGCATGGTTTTTTTTCAGTATGTCTGTTGAAAAAGAGACGTGGTGTACATTCACAAACGGTACACGTTTATCACACAGTTTCATGGTATACCTCGCATATTTGTTGCTAGAATTACGTGGGAATAAAACAAACTGTACCGGTAGTGAGATTCGATCCAAAGACCTTACACTTATGAAACTAAGCACTGACTCGTTGGGCTAAGGACTAGCGACCCTACGAAGTATATAAAACTAAACTCCGTCCGAGCAGGCCTCGGAAGTCCCAACGGTACTGATCGACCGTCGTGTGGTCTTCAGCCTATTGTCGTCACTGGATTCGGGTATGGAGGGCCGTGTGGTCAGCACACTGCTCTCCCGGCCGTTGTCAGTTTCCATGATTACAGCCGCTACTTCTCCATCAAGAAGCTCCTCAATTTTCCACACAAGGGCTGAATGCACACCGCTTGCCAACAGCGCTCGGCAGACCGAACGGTCACCCATCCAAATGCTAGCCAAGTCGATCAGCGCTTAACTTCAGTAATCCGACGGGAACCGGTGTTACCACGGAGGCAAGGCCATTGACACACGAAGTCTATGAGCACGCTTAAGATTTTCAAACTCAGTTTTCTTGAAAACTGTTGAGAGTTGCATCTTTGAAGTTCTAGTTGTGCTCTACACACTCTGCCAGTACGAATCAAATCGATGGAGGGAAGTTCGTTCTATCCACTTGTTAGTGTTCCTTTCAGTTTTGCTACAGTGTCCGATCTCCGCTCCGTGTGCGCCACGTAACTACCGAATACATTAGTGTTTATGACGGTCGCATTGTAAAAGGCACGCCTCACGTTTTGGTTGCTATGTTGTTGTTGTTGTTGTTGTTGGCGTAACGTAGAGGCATCGTGAGGCGATATGGATACTAGTGCATAGAAAACCGTACACAGCTATTGCGACAAGTCAAATAGAAATCATAAGTAAATATTTATGTTCATCAGACCTACTGGCGTTGGATCAATGTTGTGGATATCTTTCCCTCACAGTAAATAAAATGAAATGCTCCATGAACTGAAGGCTGTGATCCCCATTGAGGGTAACGTCAGGACGGTGAAGAGACGCCTCCAGACGATTTCGAATCTCGACACGAGACAGAAACGATCGCTATCTCTTTCTGAGGGTCGAAGCAGGTACCGCAAAGTTATTACATCCCAACATTTGTAGTTCAAAGCGTAGGTTCCTCGTGAAGATAACTTCTCCAGATTCAGTATTCACCAGGCAAGTCAAAAATATGGAAATATGATGTGTTATTTTGGGAAAAAATGTCATCTTAGGATGCTCTTGTGGAAGCTAATTCGGCTTCCTTCAACCGTCGCTTAACGCTGTCATGTGTGATTGACAAACATATCACACGTCGGAGCTATACAAGTCGTTCGTTGCACGTCTTCTGGCAAGACTTCAACTAATTAAGCACCTTTCTCCTCCGCTGGGAAACGCCAAAAATCGCTGTCTGGAAGCATCTGTTCAAATAGTTTCTTTGAACCATATAATCCACGCCGCTACAGTTTCAGGTGAGTTAATATATGCCTCTGCAGGTCAATGCTTTCCTGTCCTACCAAACACCCTATACAAGTCCCGCAACCTATTCTTTGGCACGGCGGCTTCGCATGGCCATGGTTGCGCTTTCAGCACGCGCACACACAGGATGATGGTCATGCTATGGTAATATGAGTGACAGGCAACGCATTTCATACTGTAATCTGAATGTTGATGTTGATTATGACTGTTGCACATGAAAGTATGCAAACTTAGCCTTATATTCTGAATGCAAAATCGCACCCTAGTTTTTATGTTTCAGATGTATAAGCCATCGATGGTAATTAATTTTAATACTTTTTTCAGGTACATTTCATTCCGTGTCTGAAAGACGAAAGCAACCATTTAGGGACTAGCAGAATCTACCTTTCATTTAGAAAAGGTAACACCTTTTACTTTTTGTGATGCATATTATAATCGTAACGTTAATGAGCTCATAAATTATTTATGGGCGTATGCAATTCACAACAGAATAAATTTGCTGCATTATAACTTGCTATGAATATAGTACCATACAGATATTTTACTATAATTTAATTTAACAGTATGACACTATTGGGAGATATAAATCAAGAATTTCAATACATTTTGATATGAAAGGAATTAGACTACCTTGACTAATTATGTGTTTAAACAATAGACTAATACATAAAATTAAATGCAATATAGAGTAAAATAAGTTTAAAAAGTAAAATATATCTAAAGAAGAAGTATCCAGATTTCTTTGCCAGTGCGTTTAATGTAGTTTGGCTATTATAGTGCCGCCATTTGTAGTGGAAATTAATGATTTATATTTTCTACAAGGACAGAAACATTATGCTTTATCATCACATCCAAGTGCTACGTAAAAACTGGAAGCACTTTTTTATCGTATTTGGCGAACGCTCCCTGCGATATATGCACTCATAAATATGGATTGACGGTTAGAGATTGATTGTATAGTTAAAGATAAAAGAAACCAGAATTTAAACTTCAAGATGTCGCTAGTGGAATATGTGGACGCGGAACATTATTAACTGTTTATGAACTGCAGATTAAAACTGAAGAAATTGGAAAAAAGTAGGAAATTAAAGCGATGGGATCTGTAAAATTGAAACAGCCACAGGTTGTTGAGCGTTTAGAGGGAGCATTAAGCAACATTGGACTGAAACAGGGGAAAGGAATAGAGACAAATGAATAGCTTTGAGAGACGAAGTAGCAAAGGCAGCAGAGGATCACCTAGATAATAAGACAAGGCTTATTGTGAGTAAAAATCCATTGACAATACAAGAGATGCTGAATTTAATTGACGAAAGAAAAAATATAAAAATTCAGCATATGAAGCAGGAAGAAGACAATACAGGTGTCTAAAAGATGAGATTAAAAGAAAGTGCAAAATGGGTAAGCAAGAATGGTTTGAGGAAAAATGCAAGGCTCTAGAAGCATGGAGAAAAGAAGATAGTTGCCGCCTGTAGGAAAAGTCTGCAAGCGGAATATCTTGATTGAAGATGTCTCTACTACAAGTCGTGTCGGATGCTAGCGGATTTATGGATCCAGTGTTTGTAGTGAGTAGTGATTTATTCTGTGATGAGTGGATGATGAAGATGCAAACTGCCAGACGGCTATTAACAGCAATACCCGCCACACTGCCGAAGTAAGTAAAGAAATTAGTTTTTGCGCACAATTTGCCGTTTAACTACCACTCATAGCGATACATGAAAGTGTTTCCTATCCTGTTGCCACAGTAGGAGGTATTATTTATGGAAAAAAGGAATTTTTTTACAAGTGACTGGTAGCAGTTGTCGATATTGATATTCTACTGTTGCTGCTATAAAGGCTAATAACACAACCATTGCTGTAGGGTGTTTTAGAAAAAGTGTCACATGCGCTTATTTGAGGTATTATTTGTCATAACTAGAAGAAAAATTATACAATTATATGTCTGGAAATGAATGCCTCTTGAGAGTTGGTTCACAGACTGGTGTGTCTTTATTTCAGTTTTCTATTAGGCCATTTCGCCCTTCCCTGTATCTCTGTCCATCTCCTCGTCCACCCGGCCCCACCTCTTTCTTTTCTCTTTGCCCATCTCTCTCTTTCCCCCCTCTGACTATATCTTCCTCCCTGTGTCCATCTCCTGTTTCCTTTCTCTGTCTGTCTCCTCCTCTCCCCTCTCTCCATCGATTTCCCCCTCCCCTATCTCTGTCCATCTCCTCCTCCTCCTCCTCCATACCTGTGCCTATCCTCCTCACTGTCTGTCCATCTCCACCCCTCCCCCCTCTCCCTGCCCATCCCCTCCTCCCCCTCACTCTGTTCCTCTCTTCCTCTTCACTTTTTCCATTTCCTCCTGCCTCCTCCGTCTATTCATCTCCTCCTCCTCCCACTCCCTGTTTCTCCCTCCCCCTGTCTCTGTCTCCTGCTGTCTCCTTCCCATTTCCACCTCTCCCCTCTCTCTGTCCATTTACCGCTCCCCTATCTCTCTCCATCTCTTCCTCCCCCTCCTACCTGCGCCTTTCTCCTCCTCTCTCCTCACTGCCTGTCCATTCCTTCTGCCACAATATATTTCCACGTTATTACGCTCACTTCAGTAGAAGGCTGGTGGTTCTTACCTCTACAGTATTTCTTTCCAGACTGAAAATATGTGTACCAAATTTGATGGAAATCGTTCCAGGAGTTAAGAATGAGCTTTTTATCCGTGACTTTGCCCAAATGAGCACGTTTCAAATATATTTCACACATATTTGACATATTTCAGAAGCATTTTTACACATATTTCATTTGTATGTCTAGTGAATTTCGCCCTGCAGTTTCATTTTTAGACAGCTCAATATTTATGACATCGTACCTAGTGAGCTATATGCTGTACAATGATATAACTTTGCAGGTTCATCCGTGTTATATGTGGCTAAAGTGTGCGAAATGTGCTGTGAATAGAGTTAATAGTAAAGTAGTAATAAATTTAAACGTCATGTCTGATGCTGCATTTCTTCACGCGTCTCTGTATTTTAACTATGTGTCCTACAACGATAATTTTTGTAGGTACAGCGGCAGATGTGGATACTATCTTCGAAACATGCAGCGAATAGAGCTAGTAGCAATTAAGTACTAAATTTAAACATCTTGCATGATATGGTAGTTTCACGCATCTCAGTGTTTTTGACGTCGTATCTCCTGAACTAAGTGTGGTACAATGATGTTCAAAAAATGTTTAAATGTGCGTGAATTCCTAAGGGACCGAACTGCTAAGGTCATCGGTCCCGAGACTTACACACTACCTAAACTAACATAAACCAACTTATGCTAAGAACAGCACACCCACTCATGCCCGAGGAAGGACTCGAACCTCCGGCGGGAGGCGCCGCGCAATCCGTGACACAGCGGCCACTCTGCGCGGCAGTGATGTAATTTTACTGGTATATTCAGTGGTATACGTGAATACTGTCTTCAAAATGTGTCACAAATACAATTAGCAGTAAAGAAGTAATAAATTAAAACGTCATGCTTTATACGACTGTTTTTCTACATGCTCAGCGAAATTGTAGTAAACGATAGACGTCTTTCATCATTTTGTGAGGACTGTCAGCGAGAAAAAGTTTCGCAAAGGTTTCACTCGCACCCCTTTGATAGATGAGTGGTCCGTACCCCACAGTGATTCTTTCCAGAAAGTAAATGATTCATGTACCAAGTTTGGTTGAAATCCGCTCCAGTGGTTTAGGAGCAGATGTGCGATATACATACCTATGTACGTACATCTGTTTTTATAATTTGTGTGGAGGAGAATGGATTCATAAGAGACGGCGTAGTACCTTATCAAAACACACAGGAGTGAGCAGATAACAAATTCTCGATCAGTCATCGAGGCTAGGCATAAAGATGGCTTCAGTATCATTCAGTGGGCACGAATTGTCGGCGACAGACTCAAAGGACAATACGCTTGACCAAACAGATTAGCAGGTGCTATGAATCACCAGCTTTTGCGTGATAAAATACCAGCGTTATTGGAGAACGTCACGCTTGCAGAAAGCCAAAGGCTATGGTTTATATACGAAGAAGTACTACTTCATTTGCTACGAATCGTGCGATGGTTTCGTTTCATGGTCGATGGGTCGGTGGACGAGTTTCTATAGCATGCCGTCCCCGTTCAGTGGACGTGAATCCGCTGAATTTCTGGCTCTGAGGACAGTGAAAAACATTGGTGTATGACAAGGCCATAGAAAATGTGCACACGTTACAGGAGCGTTCAAATGGTTCTGAGCACTGTGGGACTTAACATCTGAGGTCATCAGTCCCCTAGACTTAGAACTACTTATACCTAACTAACGTAAGGACATCACACACATCCATGCCCGAGGCAGAATTCGAACCTGCGACCGTAGCAACAGCGCGGCCACACCGACCGGCTACAGGAGCGTGTGACCAAAGTATGTAACACAGTCGGAATGGAGCGAGTGCGTGGATCACTGTGAAAAAGGAGTGAAGGATGTGTCAGGATGCATAGTAAGCACTTGCAGCGTTGCCGTCCGTTACAGATCGGCCCGTATCTCAACAGATATTTATTTCCAAACGTATCATTACGGCCGATTTTCTTCTTTGATGAGCATGAGGGAAATGAAATAATTCAGTGGCGACAAGTGAAAATTTGCTGCTTTGTGCTACTGGTTCCCTTAACTGCTTCGGGTATCCGAGCACGCTTCACATCCGGATCAAATTCCGAACTTGTCGCACACTACTTCTGTAGTTCCCTCTGCCCACCATTCTTTTCCCCCCAGTATTTAGCATAATTCCCGCAAGAGGTCGGACCAAGTGTACATCCATATTCAAGAGTAAGAAATGCCATCAATGCGTAGAAATGAAATGAATGAAATGTTGTGTGGCTAGGGCCTCCCGTCGGGTAGACCGTTCGCCTGGTGCAGGTCTTTCGAGTTGACGCCACTTCGGCGACCTGCGCGTCGATGGGGATGAAATGATGATGATTAGGACAACACAACATCCAGTCCCTGAGCGGAGAAAATCTCCTGCCCCAGCCGGGAATCGAACCCGGGCCCTTAGGATTGACATTCCGTCACGCTGACCACTCAGCTACCGGTGGCGGACATCAACGCCTATAGATATTACTATTATACGTGTGATGTTTGTTCTTTCGGACATAGCAAGTTTTCTTCTAGTTTTCACGCGTGTAGAAATGTGTGACTGTTTTTTTAAACACCAGCACAGAATTCCTTTTCCCTCAGTGTAAGGTCTGTGGGAAGCCGAGGAGGAACAAAACCTCGTGATGCGTCCCTCTTCCGCGTTCGATTAGGCAACGTCCTCAAGGCGGCAGCATCAGCGGCGCGGAGGGGCGCAACAAACAAATCAGAGAGACAGTCGGCAGGGCATGCTAGGGAAGGGAAGGGAAGGGAATGAAAGGGACGGCAGGGGGCCCACCGCAAGGTGCGCCGGGGTACCTGTGGCCGGCGCCGGCTGTGGGCGGCATCGTAAGTGGAACTAAATGATTAACAAGTGGATGTGACGCGGCGTTCTCACGAGCCGCAACAAAGAGGAGGGCCCATCTCGCGAGCGGCCACGGCAGCCCGACAAGGCGAGCCACCCCACGGCTCTCAGCCGCCGGGCGCCTCCTCGTTTTTTCGTCGCCCCTCACACACACACACACACACACACACACACACACGGACGCCTCCGCCTCCCCGTCCTGCCCCTACATCCCCCCGGAGCGCCTGCGCCCGCGCCGTCCATAAAGCCGTCAGAGCTTTGAAATCACACAAACTCACCGCTCACATATTACGCCCTCTACCTGGCCGCAGCAGCCAATTACCGGCCATTTTGGAGGCAGACGCCGTCTCGCGGCCCCCTGTCCCCGCGGGCGCCGCTGCCTTGTTTATCCCCCGTGCCACTACAAAGGCGGGCGCCCGTGCCGCCGCCCCTCGGCCGCTAATTAAAACAATAATAACTCAGGCGGCTAATGCAAAACAGCGCGCCGAGCCGCCGCCTTCGTAAAGCACCGCGTCGCCCGTGCACGCGAGTGGGCGGCAGTCCGGAGCATTTGAAGCGGTGTGTCTGTCGTCCCCAAGGACAACAGCACCCGGCGGCGCGCTCTTCCAGAAGCGCCAGGACCCACTCGACGAGACTGTGTATTAAGTTAGTGGTAGAGTTGTAAGACTGCCGCCGGCTACCGTATACTATCATACTACGGTGGTTTTCCTAGTGGCTTTGGTCAGTGAACATCATAAACGCGTCCTCTACACGTTATGTGTGTTGCGTACCAATCCGGCGTTATCTCATTTCGATCGTTTCGTTTGCGTATGCGATCAGTGTTTTACCAGATTCCACTAGAAACCGGAAGCGGTGTAACCTGGCAAGATTAGGGCCATCAGGCCCTCTCTTACAGCTAACCAGGCATTCTACTTATTTTACATCCATTTGTTTTCGTAGGCATGCTAAACTACATCTAGTACAAAAAGTGAAAAAAAAATTACAAAGGCACACTTGGAAAAAATACATACATATAGAGTTTATATTCGTAGATGATATGTACTGTTATAATTAGACATTATGAAATAGACAGAGTGTAGATAGGAGTGCTAGCAGCAGGGAGTATGAGGGAGACTGATGGTGAAGGGAGGAGAAGTATAGAGACATGGTGAAACATAGTTAAGGAAATAAGGAAAAGAAAATTGCATGACTAATAGAGACAGATGAAGAGGAAGAAGAGAAAGGAGCAAGATAGGAGACACTAGCTTTGCTATTTGACAGAGGAGAGGATTGGCCTAGTACATTAACTTTGTGGAAAACGTTATGAGGATGATAGTAGGAAATGTTTCAGCTTCTTCTTAAAAGCAGCAGGTGATTGAATTTTCCGCAAGGTAAGGGGCAGTTTGTTCCAGAGGCGGACAGCGGCAACTGAGAAGGAGTTTGAAAAAGTTTTTGTTTTGTGAGTGGGCACAGTTAGGATACCAAAGAAGAGAGACCTCGTGTTTCGATTATGATGACATGAAAGGTGTTTAATCTCTGAATCAAGATACTGGGGTGCTTGCGCGACGAGGAGTCGGTGAAATAGACAGAGTGTGGTAGTCACGCAATTTGTCCGGCCGCAGCCACCCTAGCTGGGAGTATGAAGCACTAACATGATCATATCGGCGAATGTTGCAGGTGTAACGCACACAGGCATTCATGGTTAGTTCTAACCGTCTTTTGTTTTCACTACTCATGCCTTGTTGAATTACATCACAATAGTGGAGGTTCGGTAGAATGAGTGCTTGCACGAGCTGGCGTTTCAAGTCCTGTGGAAATACGTTCCGAAACTTTTTGAGAGCATAGAGGCAAGCGGACGTCTTCCGGCACACTGCGACTGTATTCTCCGCCCAGCTGAGATGCTCATACAAAATTACACCCAAGTTCTTAATTGTTTTCTGATATGGTATCGGAATACCGTCGAGCAGGATAGGAGCAGTCGTTCGCGGAAATCTGAACTTATTAATTTATGATGGGCTATTAATATTACTTGTGTTTTTTTTTGCGTTTAGTTTAAGCCCCAGTTTTTTCGCCCATGTCACTACTGAAGACAGATCATCATTCATCTGAGCGACTGCAGTGTTTACGTCTTCAGGTCTGACGCTCAGGTAGAGCAGGAGGTCGTCGGCATAGAAATGATATTTACAGGAGGACAGAAGCGACGAAATATCGTTGACATATAAAGAAAACAAAAGTGGTCCTAAGACTGATCCTTGTGGCACTCCCGAGGAAACATGTTTCCAGGAAGATTTCTCATTTACGCAGACAACACATTGCTGCCTGTCTTTTAAGTAGCTTTCAAACCATCTCATTGCACTATCTGAGAAATAAAGCTGTTGCATTTTTCTGAGCAATATGTCAAAGTTAACAGTGTCAAAAGCTTTGCTGAAATCTAGTAGCGTCAATATTGTTGCCTTTCGGCTGTCGATGGCGTATTTCAGGTCATCAGTTACTTTAATTAGAGGAGTATTTGTGCTGTGATGTTTACGGAAACCGGATTGAAATTTGTCATATAGGCTGAATTCATGCAGGTGTTCAGTGATTTGATCAAAAATGGCTCTGAGCACTATGGGACTCAACATCTTAGGTCATAAGTCCCCTAGAACTTCCCTAGAACTTCGAACTACTTAAACCTAACTAACCTAAGGACATCACACACACCCATGCCCGAGGCAGGATTCGAACCTGCGACCGTAGCAGTCCCGCGGTTCCGGACTGCAGCGCCAGAACCGCTAGACCACCGCGGCCGGCAGTGATTTGATCATGAACAATATATTCAAGTGCTTTGGAAACAGCAGGCTGTATGCTAATTGGTCGGTAATCACTAGTGGAAAAAAAAGTCGCAACGCCAAAAAATAATTAACGTAGAGTAATGAAATTTTGGGGATAAATTTGTCTAGGTAAAACATGTAAGTGATTAACATTGCAAGACGACAGGTTAATGTACACATGAGATAATCCGTTGCAAATGTGAAATGCTGGTACATTAATAACCCGTGCAACCGCCAGAATGTTGAATGCAAGCGTGTAAACGGTATCTAGGCGAGAGTTACTCTCTTGTAAAATACCCCCTGGAATGCTGTTCGTGAGTGTCAGCTGAACATGTCGAATCTCCAGACTGAGGTACACATTTGTAGTCAGGGTGCGTGGGGTAACGACGAGAGAGCTCCTGCTGCCATACGAAACTGCAACCCACAGACCATAACTCCAAGAGTAGGTCTAGTGCATCTATCATGCACACAAATTGGTTGCGAGTCCTCAACTGGCCACCACAGGCACTGAGGCAGGACCAGCTTTAATCAGAAAACGCAACAGACCCCCAGCCTCCACTGAGCTCTCACTTGACACCACAGTCGTAAATGGCGATGCACTGTCTGGTTCGGAGCTGTCCTGAAAGTAATCAATTTGTAACAGTTTGTTGTGTAAGGGGGAATTTAAAGTAGAGTGGTGTGGCAATGAGAATTTGGATCGTGGGGGGAGGGAGGCGTGCCAGGGTAGCTCGTGCAATTGTGTGAAGCGCTGTTCTGAGGTGGCTTAGTCGCTAACGCACCTGTCTAGTAAGCTGGAGGCCCAGGTTCGATTCCCGGCCTTGGAAGAAATTTTCACTCGCCGCTTCAGTGTGTACACGCAAAATCATATCTGTATGAGAACAATAAACTGTGTGATTTCATTTGTACAGTTCGTGGTGTCACTGCGGTGCCAACTGCAGCTCAAATTGCTGCTGCAGATGCAGTACGATGCACCAGAGCCATACTCTGGACACGATGGCATTCCCTCTCGGTAGTGCCACGTGGCCGTCCGGAACCCAGTCTTTTTGCGACCGTTCATTCTCGTGACCCCGCCGCTCACATTCATTTATGTTTTGTTCCCTACCAACGCTTCAGTACGAAGTACGTTCCTTCCATCTACTGGAAGCCCCATAAAGTCAATTATCTTCTTCAGCACGCGAGTTGCGATGTAGGCGCAGCAAAATTTTGCCGCTGGTAGAGGAAGACATTTATATTTTTTATTCGAATTACCAATCAAAATTTTTCTATGCATCAGGTTAGGTCAGTGATGACTATCTTCAGACCTGAATACACACCATTCCATCTCGATATGATGATCAAAGTGTATGTACTCAGACCGGAGTGTGGAAGCTAGAAAATTGAAAACGGATATGTCTAGATATACTGAAGGTCAATGAAGTGTAATAGAAAGAAGAATACAGGGTAGTAACAACCCACGCAGAAAATGCTATAGCCGGCCGGTGTGGTCGAGCGGTTCTAGACGCTCCAGTCTGGAACCGCGTGACCGCTACGGTCGCAGGTTCGAATCCTGCCTCGGGCATGGATGTGTGTGATGTCCTTAGGTTAGTTAGGTTTAAGTAGTTCTGAGTTCTAGGGGACTGATGACCACAGATGTTAAGTCCCATAGTGCTTAGAGCCATTTGAACCATTTTTTGAAAATGCTATAATGAGAGTAGGACTGGTTACGAATAGGAAAGTGCAGCAGAGAATGACTGATCAGAATCGACAGTAAACCAGCGCAACAACAATAGTTCAGGTAAACAAGGCGACGTCACAAGCAGAAGGTGAAGAGATAAAGTACACTCCTGGAAATTGAAATAAGAACACCGTGAATTCATTGTCCCAGGAAGGGGAAACTTCATTGACACATTCCTGGGGTCAGATACATCACATGATCACACTGACAGAACCACAGGCACATAGACACAGGCAACAGAGCATGCACAATGTCGGCACTAGTACAGTGTATATCCACCTTTCGCAGCAATGCAGGCTGCTATTCTCCCATGGAGACGATCGTAGAGATGCTGGATGTAGTCCTGTGGAACGGCTTGCCATGCCATTTCCACCTGGCGCCTCAGTTGGACCAGCGTTCGTGCTGGACGTGCAGACCGCTGAGACGACGCTTCATCCAGTCCCAAACATGCTCAATGGGGGACAGATCCGGAGATCTTGCTGGCCAGGGTAGTTGGCTTACACCTTCTAGAGCACGTTGGGTGGCACGGGATACATGCGGACGTGCATTGTCCTGTTGGAACAGCAAGTTCCCTTGCCGGTCTAGGAATGGTAGAACGATGGGTTCGATGACGGTTTGGATGTACCGTGCACTATTCAGTGTCCCCTCGACGATCACCAGTGGTGTACGGCCAGTGTAGGAGATCGCAGCGCACACCATGATGCCGGGTGTTGGCCCTGTGTGCCTCGGTTGTATGCAGTCCTGATTGTGGCGCTCACCTGCACGGCGCCAAACACGCATACGACCATCATTGGCACCAAGGCAGAAGCGACTCTCATCGCTGAAGACGACACGTCTCCATTCGTCCCTCCATTCACGCCTGTCGCGACACCACTGGAGGCGGGCTGCACGATGTTGGGGCGTGAGCGGAAGACGGCCTAACGGTGTGCGGGACCGTAGCCCAGCTTCATGGAGACGGTTGCGAATGGTCCTCGCCGATACCCCAGGAGCAACAGTGTCCCTAATTTGCTGGGAAGTGGCGGTGCGGTCCCCTACGGCACTGCGTAGGATCCTACGGTCTTGGCGTGCATCCGTGCGTCGCTGCGGTCCGGTCCCAGGTCGACGGGCACGTGCACCTTCCGCCGACCACTGGCGACAACATCGATGTACTGTGGAGACCTCACGCCCCACGTGTTGAGCAATTCGGCGGTACGTCCACCCGGCCTCCCGCATGCCCACTATACGCCCTCGCTCAAAGTCCGTCAACTGCACATACGGTTCACGTCCACGCTGTCGCGGCATGCTACCAGTGTTAAAGACTGCTATGGAGCTCCGTATGCCACGGCAAACTGGCTGACACTGACGGCGGCGGTGCACAAATGCTGCGCAGCTAGCGCCATTCGACGGCCAACACCGCGGTTCCTGGTGTGTCCGCTGTGCCGTGCGTGTGATCATTGCTTGTACAGCCCTCTCGCAGTGTCCGGAGCAAGTATGGTGGGTCTGACACATCGGTGTCAATGTGTTCTTTTTTCCATTTCCAGGAGTGTATATCAGGATATTGAACGGGAAATTCAATATGTAAATGGTGATGATGAGGTATAATTATGGGGTCTTGGCAAAAGGTAGTAGGCGAAGGAATAGATGATAGAGTTACGAGAAATATGAGATTGGTCGTAGGAATAAGAGTAGAGAAAGGTTAACTGTGTTCTGTAATAAATTACAGGTAGTAATGGCGAATAGTGTATGCAAGAATCACGGGAGGAGGAAGTATACTTGGGTAAGGCCTGGAGACGCCAGAAAATTCCAGCTGGATTACTTCGTGGTCATATAAAGAAACCGAAATTAGATACTGCCATGTTAGGTGTAACGAGGAACAGATATAGACTTAGATCACAATTTAGTGACCATGAACAGTAGGCTGAAGTTTAAGGAGATCCGCTGGGAGAATTAGAGTCTAAAGAAATGGAAGTACTGAGGAATTATGAGGTGCAATTGAAGTCTTCTGAGGTTTTAGGTACTCCAGTAATGTATACCGCAGGGGGAAGTTTAGGTGAAGGGGAATGGAGCGTCACAGAAATGGTAAATACAGAAGGTATAAAGACGGTAATTGTGAAGACGCTCTTGGCTAACAGAAGAAATACTTCGACTGATCGATGACAAAAGTGAGTACAAAAATTATCAAGGAAAGTCAGGAATACAACAAAATGTAGTCCCCTAGGAATAAAATAAATGGAAAGCCAAGCCGAAATGGTCGAGGAAAAATCTGAAGGAATCGAAAATGAAATTGTCGTCGGAAGGACTGATTCAGCATAAAGAAAAGTCGAAACAAACTTCGGTTTAATTAAAAGCAAGGGCGCTAACACTGAGGATGCAACGGGTATTCCGCTTTTATTCCGCTTTTAAACGCAGAGTAGAGAGCGGGTAGGTGGATGGAGCATGTAGTGAGTGCGTCGACAAGGGTGAGGATCTGTCGAATGACGTTATAGGAGGCGGGGTGGTGGAAGACAAAGATACAGCGTTTAATAGATTTTTGGAAGATTTCCGATCCAGTATCCAGAAGAGTCAGATAACAGTCGTTCGGAACTTCTAAAATCATTGGGGGAAGTGGCAACGAAGCGACTATTCAAGATCACGTAGAATTTATGAGACGGGAGACATACCATCACACTTTTCGGAAAATATCACTCACACAATCCCGAAAATAGCAAGGGGATATATGTTCAAGAACTATCTCACAATCAGCTTAACAACTCATGCATCCAAATCGGAAACAAGAATAATATACAGAAGAATGGCAAAGAAAACTCAGGAATTATAGGATGACGATCAGTTTGGCTTTAGGAAAGGCAAAGGCACCAGAGAGGCGTTCTGAAGTTGGGGTTGATAATGGAAGCAAGACTGAAAAAAATTCAGACACGTTCATAGGATTTATAGACCTGGTAAGAGCGTTCGACAGGGTAAAATGATGCAGGGTGTTCGATGTTCTGAGAGAAATGGAGGTAAGCTGTAGGGAAAGACGGGTAGTATACAATATGTGCAAGAGTCAGGAGGGAACAATAAGAGTGGAATGCCAAGAACGAAGTGCGCAGATTAAAAAGGGTGTAAGAGAGGGATGTAGTTTCGCCTCTAATGTTCATTGTACACATCGAAAAAGCAATCACGGAAATAAAAGAAAAATTTATAATAAAATTGAAATTGAAGGTGAAAGTATATCAGTGATAAGGTTCGCTGATGACATTGCTATCTTCAGTGAAAATGAAGAAAAATTGTTGGATCTGTTGAAGGGTATGAACAGTCTAATGAGTACAGGAGATGGTTTAGAGTTAATTGAAGAAAGACGAAAGTAATGAGCAGTAGCGGAAATGAGAACAGCGAAAAGCTTAACATCAGAATTGATGATCATGAAGTACATGAAGTTAAGGAATTATACTAACCTGAAAGCAAAATCAAAATAACATATAGAGGATGAAGCAAAGACGACATCCCTGGTGAAAAGAAGTCTAGTACCAGACATAGGTTTTAATTTAAGGAAAAAATTTCTGTGAATGTAAGTTTGGTGTAGAGAATAGCGTGGTAGTGAATCATGGACTGTGGAAAAACTGAAAAAGTATGAAATCGCAACGTTTGAGATATGGTGCTAAAGAAGAACGTTGAGAATTAGATGGACTGCAAAGATAAGATTCTCCGCAGAATCGGCGAAGGAAGGAACATAAGGAGAACAGTGACAGGTTGAAGCAACAGTATAATAAGACATTTTTTAGGATATCGAGTTATAGCTTCCGCGGTACTAGAGGGATTCGTAGAGAGTGAAAACTGTAGGGGAACACAGGGCTTGGAATACATCCGGGAAAGAATTGAAGATGTACTGTGAAAGTGCTACTCTGTGATGAAGAGGTTGTCACAAGAGACGAACTCGTGGTGAGCCATACGAAACCAGTTATAAGACTGACTTTCATACTAGAAAGAATCTTGTCTGTGGCGAAATTTTTGGCATTCAGTTTTCACTTACATAAAACGTTATTTAAAACTATGCGTGTTGCCATTTCAGACCCTATGAATCTATCCCCAGGTCTTATTTTTACTGGCCCAGTGTAACCCTGCACGTTTTTCTGTACTCAGCGCGTTCTTCTGGCTGTGCGTAAGGCAGGCACAGTCAACGAAGTGAGACGTTATACTTGTCGAATTGCAGCATATACCTTTCAACGTCTTATTCGGCGATTAGGCTTTTTAAATCACAACATCGGCATATTTCTGCCACTTTGGTACCTGACGATGTACATATAATCGCCACGTTTGAGATTTGGTGCTAAAGAAGGACTTAGATAGACTGCAAAGATAAGGTAAAGTTACAGCTGTGATGGTTTCCGTAACATTCATATCGATGTTATAGTGCGGTGGCGAGGATAGAAATGTGGGTATAACTTTAGGTATGAAAATTTAATAATTATAAATGGTTTTCAGTCGCTATTAGCTGAGACAGTAACTGTTTGTTATCAAAAGCCCTGACTTAAATTACAAAATTTTACAGAATAAACTTTTTTTATTTATTATTTTTATTTTTATTTATTTATTTATTTATTTTTTTGTAGCACCACAGAAAAAGTTTGAACTTAGTTCCATGTTCAGGCAATATACCCGACGTTGTGCAAATCTGCCGTTGGGGACTCTTGTTTACAAAGAGCTTGATCTTCAGAGCTTATCAAATTTTTAGTTCATGTCTCCGAATGTATTTGCAATACGCCAGCTATCCTATTCATTTAAAATTATCCTAAGGACAAACACACATACCCATGTCCGAGGGAGGACCCGAACCTCCGCCAGGACCACCCGCACAGTCCATGACTGCAGCCCCTCAGACCGCTCCGCTTATCCCGCGCGACCTCTCTCTATGGCCGGCCGTGTGGCCGAGTGGTTCTAGCGCTTAAGTCTGGAACCGCGCGACCGCTCGGTCGCAGGTTCGAATCCTACCTCGGGCATGGATGTGTGTGATGACCTTAGGTTAGTTAGGCTTAAGTAGTTCTAAGCTCTAGGGGACTGATGACCGCAGATGTTAAGTCCGATACTGATCAGAGCCATTTGAACCATTTTCTCTCTCTCTCTCTCTCCCTCTCTCTCTCTACTTTCTCTCTTTAACACACACATACACACACACTCAATTCATACGCTCTCTCTTAATCATACTATTAATCATACTACATAATAAGATGTTCAGATCATGTGCTGCAGGTTTAAATAAACATATAAATTAAGATTAGTCTTGCAAATTGTGAATTTTTTCATTGTAATGACTTGAAGACTTCCTGATAAACATTGTTTTCTGATCTGTTGTAACTGTCTGCATGAAATACACGGTCCAATCACATCAGTGTGACCATCGCGTATGTTTGACGTCAACGTGCAATAACCTTTCACAGACGGCAGGTGGCAGCACTGGCAGTGGAGGGGATGTAAGGCGTGTCGGAGGAAGCGGTAAACAGTGCAGTCGTCGTAATGTGGAAACGGGGCGATTCATCTGATATCCAGAAGGGCATGATCAACTGGCTTTCAGGCCAAGGGTGGAAGCATTTCCGTAAGGGCTAAGTTTGTAAACTGCTTGCATGCTGCCGTGGTTAACGTATACCGTGCATGGCAAAATAGCGCTACCCAAAACTGGCGCCGAGGCAACTGTGGTGTGCCGCGCGCCATAGATGACAGGGGTCAACGATGGCTGCGGAGATGTGAAGGCGAGTAAATGTCAACCTTTTAATAACACACCTACGAGATGAAACAAGGAGCTACCAAACGTGTCCCCTCAACGCTAGTTAGTGAACGTTACATCTACATCTACATCCATACTCCGCAAGCCACCTGACGGTGTGTGGCGGAGGGTACCTTGAATACCTCTATCGGTTCTCCCTTCTATTCCAGTCTCGTATTGTTCGTGGAAAGAAGGATTGTCGGTATGCCTCTGTGTGGGCTCTAATCTCTCTGATTTTATCCTCATGGTCTCTTTGCGAGATATACGGAGGAGGGAGCAATATACTGCTTGACTCTTCGGTGAAGGTATGTTCTCGAAACTTTGACAAAAGCCCGTACCGAGCTACTGAGCGTCTCTCCTGCAGAGTCTTCCACTGGAGTTTATCTATCATCTCCGTAACGCTTTCGCGATTACTAAACGATCCTGTAACGAAGCGCGCTGCTCTCGGTTGGATCTTCTCTATATCTTCTATCAACCCTATCTGGTACGGATCCCACACTGCTGAGCAGTATTCAAGTAGTGGGTACTGCGTTTGGACCTCCGCAGCAGGCGCCTGGTTCGTGCACCAAAGCTGACTGCTGTTCATTGGCGACGAAGGCTGGAATTTGCATGACGGTACCGCACTGGGCGTCCACTGAGTGGCGACAGGTGGTCATGTCAGATGAATCACGTTTTATGCTCAATGGGACAGATGGCCGTTGGCTTGTACGGCGTGTAACATCTGATTGTAAACACCCTGCAACAGTCGTCTGAAGGGACTACGCCGGCGGAGGGAGCGTCATGGTCTGTTCGTTGGGTGCTCTCTTCATTTTGGAAGGCACAATGGATCAACGCAGATATGCATCCATCCCTGGGGTCTACGTCCAGCCCTACATGCAGCTTGTTTTTTCTCAGAATGGTGGCGTCTACCAGCAGGACAAAGCAACGTGTCACACAGCTCGCAGTGTACGCGTGTGGTTCGAAGAGCACCAAGATGAGTTTACCCTGCTGTCTTGGCCACCAGACTCCACGGATTTAAACCTAGTCGAGAATCTGTGGGACCACCTCGATCGACCTTTTCGCGCCAGGTATGCCTAACCGAGAAACCTAGCGCAACCTGTTGGTACCGTCCAGAGCCTCATTGAATCTGCAAGTGCTATGGAATGTGGTATTCAGGCTTTTGACAGGTGATCACTTTAATGTGACTGCACAGTATAATAAATGATATTGCAATGCTATTCAGTTTGAATGGTTTGTCGGTGCTATTGCCAAGTTGTTAATGAAACACTTCGCTCTCTGCTAAAGTTGATTGATAACATTACACAATTTTTTAGTATTTTGCTATCTTTAATTGTGATTCTATTTCAGCATCTATGTCGTTCACTGTGATAAATAAACATTGACGTACAAAGTACTCAATGGCTGCACCGTCTTTTCTTGTCGCCGCTCAGTTTCTGCAAAGGTGGAGGGACTTCAGTGAAGACAAAGGCTGGGAAGATGTTGCCTCGCTGACGATCTTAGTAACGGCGTTTTTCCAATGTTTTATATCAGTAAAAATCACATAAAAATTCAGCGTTATGGGTTCTGCGCTTGGAGTCCACTGTTCGACAGATTGCGACGGGATGAAAGTGCCAACAGTCACCGACGAATGTTAGGATAGGAGTTTGATGTCAAATTAGTGCAAAATACGCTACGGTTAATACAGTCAATGGTACACCCTCGTTCCAAGTCTATTTTATCAGGATGTGCACATTTGATTTATTCGACACACAGAAAACGTAAAATGTGCGAATGGCCCATAAAATCGGTCGATTGATCAAATTGATTGTGTAAACTTGTCTTTTCCTTAAAATCTTAGTCTCTCCTGAAGAGCAAATCACTGATCGATACACTTGAGTAACTAATTAACACAGTTCACAGCTCTTATCAGAAATTCTCACATCACACACAGTTCAAGTTCACGAGGGTAATATTAATCGTAGGGTTTTTACATGGCTGCAACCTCCATTTCCATAATAATGCGACGTACGAAAAGAATATCTGTTTCACAGCCTTGTCTTCTCTTATCCAAGTATAACCAAGAGGGTCTTTCCTTAGCCACTCACAGTCCAAGCTCAAATCCTTTCCCACAATGTCTCTCAATAAAATTAAAATATATGCACGACGTGTTGAACAACAAAACCTCTTCAGCCTTGACAACATTTCACTTTGATAAAATGTATCCCTAATTGGGTCACACCAATATTCCGCCTCAAGCTGAACTGCTGTGTTGTGCCATCCTATTTCAAAACCGTTTTCTTTCATCGAAACGACTGAGGTGGCGCAGTTGTAGCACACTGGAATCGTATTCCGGAGGACGCCCTTCCAGATTTTGGTTTTCCGTGATTTTGCTGTAACACTTAAGGCTAATGCCGTTTCCCCTTGCTTCCCCAGTTCGAGCTAATGCTCTATCTCTAATAGGCTCGTCGTCGATGGGACGATAAACCCTAATCGTCCTTCCTGTTTCATGGGATTTTCCTGCATTAATTTTTGACTGTGTGAATTGGTGTGGCTCGGTGACTGAGTGATAAAATGCCAGACTATGCACTGAAATGTCTTAGGTTCTACCCGAGATCAGTCTCGTGTTTTTTATATATCACTTTACTCTTGTTTCACCGCCGGCAATGTACGTTAATGTGAAAAATATCGTCTTATCTGATCCTTCCGTAGCTTCTTAATAGAGCAACATTAATAATAAATGACAGGCGCTATGATGCGTATGTTCTACAGTATTAATTTGTTCAGGTTAACCGGTTTTAGGATTACAAGCTTCATCATTTTTTACTGACTATCGTCGCCAAAGAAGGTACAATGTTGGTAAACAACATTGGAAAAGATGTTACTTACCGACACTGAGGCATAAACGCCATGGAGGTAAAAAAGAGGGGAGATGGCACTACAGACTCAACGCTTTACGTTGTTTTGAGACCAGAATGGACGGGGCCTTCCGCAATTTTAAGTGGCCCAAAACATTAGGAGACTACTGTTTACGATTGCCTTTTGTTCATTATTTCTGTTGTGTGCGCACAACAGCTGTTTTAAATACTAAAATTACGTGCTTACATGAACAACATAGTGTAAGGAAGGCAATTTCGGACGGTTTTCTGTTCTTGAGTGCGTCTTTACACTAGTAATACGACGCATTCAGCCTTGTGAACGTAACTTGTGATTTGCTGCTATATCTCGGATAACCAGAAACAGAAGGAAGTGATGTGAAAAGCATGCTTTCGTAATCCATTTTATTCCACTTTTAATGTGTTTTTACCGATGGCAAATGAAGCTGGAACTCTGAAACAAATGCTTGTGTTCTTACTGGTATCCGTACTACTTCTTGTAAGTCACATTTTCAGCTTTCAACACTTGTGCACAACATTTTTAGTGCTCACTTTTGAAAAACACCTACCTACCTGTTCTGTGCTAGCTCTTAAATGTGTGCAGTGAGGAAAGAAGCAAGGGATGCTATAGTATCTTGTGCATGTCAACAAAGTGTACGATTGTTGAAATGTCAAAGAAACAGAACTGCATACAGGTATACCTCCATGCAAAATAGAGTTCTTGTTTTATTAGACAGTCAGTGCACTAATCTCACTGTAGTTCGCCAATTTTCTCGCTTTGAAATCCTACCTCTAAGGCGTTATTCATTGTGTGGCAAATAATAGCAACTTACTGTATAAAAAAGGATATAATTTTTTTAAACATCTTTCAGCTTTGTGGACTGCTATAAATGTGATTAAGGGAATGATCTCAGAGCTTAAGACGCCTTGAAATGGATATTTTACTTTAACATGTATGTGATAACTTTTTAGTAATGGTGGCGTAACCTGTGGAAGACGTTAGCCTATCTTTCCAACAGTGGCCTATTTGCTTCTATTCGCGGAACACTTCTCGCCAGTAATTCCGTCAGTTTTTCAGGAAAAACCAACCATAGCATAGTTGGAATGTACTACTTTGATCATCTCCTGTATGTTACTTTTGAATTTCATTCTGAGGTTTTCAAAGCATATAAGTCTATATCATGCTTTGTGATGGACCAATGTTAGTTACTTAATTTCATGTTCCATGTATAGTTTGCACAATAAATCATAATGATATAGAACGACTCATTATACAGGGTGTCCCATGTATCTTGGCCACCCTAAATAACTGTTTGTTTAGATGCAAATTACATAATGTTTCAAGCAAATGTTCTTTAGCCGTCAGGGGAACATCAATCAGCATCATTGCCTTCGTTGTAGCTTTGTTTTTTACAAAGATATGAACAGCGGTATGACTTTTTTAAATGACACCCAGTATGTTTTATTCGGTAATTCATTTCCTCTCCTAAAGACCTATTCAAAAATGTATCACAGTGTGTCATGCACTGAAATACAACGTTATTAATTACATAACACAACATTGACGTTCACGCTCCCAGTGCTTAGCGCAGGTACTCGGGGTGATGGAACACATCCACATGCTGACGTTAACACAGGACAAATGTAAACATAAGTAGAATGCACACCTGTCATTCCGTCAACCATCGTCAATTGAAAACTTGTGTGATTAGAATGTACACCAACGAAGAGAAGGTAGAAATGCTACACATCTATGGGGAATGTAAGTTAGCAGAACAGTAATTGCAATTCTGTTTTCTTATATACAGTAGTTTAGTCCTTTTAAATACTGTTGCGCAGAGTAGGCATACAGTAAAGACTGTCCTTCCTACAAACTGCATCGACATAACGTTTCTTTCATTGTTGTTGTTGTTGTTGTTGTTGTTGTTGTTGTTAAAGGTAGGCGAAATGAAACTCAGGCAGCGGAACTGTACAGAGAGCGATGTCCTGACAAGAACGCCGGATGTTGTCTTGCTGCGAGGCTTCAGGAAACGGGAAGTTTCAACCCGCGACAGCGCAATCGTCGTAACACTGGCACAAGCGAAGCTGCCTAAGTTACTGTGAATCCACACGTGAGCACACGACCTCGAGATTGGAATTCCTGAAACCAGTGTACATCGTATTCTTACACGTCACCGGTTCCATCCTTACCATGTACACCTACATCAAGAGATGCATGGGAATGATTTCCAGAATCGTGTACAGTTCTGTCAGTGGACACAGCAGCAAATCCTCGCCAACCCGAACTTCTTCTCCGGTATTCTATTTACCGATGAATGTTCCTTCTGAAACAAAGGACAGGTAAATACAAGGAACATGCATTATTGGTCCAGCGACAACCCACGATGGCAGGTGGAACATCAGCGTTAATGGAGAGTTAACGTCTGGTGTGGGATGCGTGCTACTACAATTATTGGCCCTTATTTCATCAATGGTAGTCTAAACGGCACAGCGTATGCCAACTTCCTCAGACTTGGCCTGCTAGCTCTCCTGATTTAAATCCTCTGAACTTTTCTTTGGGGATGCATATTCCCACAACTCCAGAGGATATACAGAAACGTATCGTGCTTGCATGTAATTGTCTTCAGCAGGCAGCTACACTGGAAGCAGTAGATAATTCTTCAACGAATGCGCCAGTGTATCGGTGTCCAGGGTCACCACTTTGAGCACTTCCTGGGCAATAGTGCAGGAGAATCAGTCAATTTCGTGTTATGTTTTGACTTGGTTTTCGTTTGTTTTCTGACAACTCGAGCAAGTGGACGAATTTATGATCGCGGGCTCAAAGTCAGTGTTGTGTTATGTAATTAATAACGTTGTGTTTCAGTGAATGTTACACTGTGATACATTTTTAAATAGATCTTTAGGAAACGAAATGAATTATTGAATAAAAAATAAAGGTCCCATTTATAAAAGTCATACCGCTGTTCATATCTTTGTAAAAAACAAAGCTACAACCAAGGCAATCATGGTGTCTGATGTCCCCCTGATGGCAAAAGAACATTTGCTTGAAACATTTTGTAATTTGCATCTGGACAAACAGTTATTCAGGGCGGACAAGATAAATGGGACATCCTGTATATTGACATCAATTTTTTTGTAAATATGCCTCCATGCTGATCATCTATTAGTTTTTATGTTTTTTAGTTAAAGACAGATGTTATTCAGTAATTCCTACCCACCACCATTTACACATTCAGTAACAGATAATCTTCCGCGGAATAGGAGGTTTTATCAAAGAGAAACATTTTCAGTTTAGTTTCAAGTTTTACTTTCCTGTGCGTCAACCATTTTATATCAATGGGTAAGTGATCAATACTTTTGCTTGCAGCATTGTGAAGCCCTGTTTGTGCTGCAGACAACTTTAATGTGGCGTAAGGAATATCATTTTTTTTCTTCTAGTGTTGTAATTATGTACATCATTGTTCTGTTGAAGTGCAGTGGATTATTTACAACCAAATTCATGAGACAATAACAATACTGTGAAATGGATAAATTGCTGCTCACATACCAAGCAGAAGGCAGGCACGACGAAAAGAGTGTTCACATAAATTTTCAGCCAAAGCTTTCTTCAGAAAGTAAGCACAGCACACATACACGTTCAAGCAATCATACGCACAAAACTCACACACGCACACACACACACACACACACACACACACACACACACACACATGACTGCTGTCTGTGGCTGTTCTAGCCAAAATCTTTTTGTAAAGGGGGAGGAAATGTGAACAATATATAATAATTATCGGCGAGAGGAATTCAGGCATGAGATGCTGCCCCAACAATCAGCGCGTTTACGCAGCCGTGTGCACTGCGGTTACGAGATCATTGTTACAGTGTGGCCCGGATGATTGGAAGGCAATGAGAAACACAGGAAAGAAGAGAAAGAATAGACACTGAGTAAAGTACGGCAAATTTAAGTCAAATGACAGAAGCAAAACCATTACAATAAAAGTAACAGTGCAAAATTAATTCATGCATATGACAGAAAATTTGATTGAATTACTCAATTTACGAATAAAATGTGATTCCTTTAAACTTTAGATTACGGTCGGACCGATTAGAACACCCGTAAACAACGCAAGCTGGCGTTTTTGATGAAAAAAACTATGTCTCCACACAATCAAAGCACTAACAATGTCTAAACTGGGCACGGACACGTTAGGCTGACGTCAGGGAGAAGTATCACCGCGGTGAACTAGAGAGGTATGAATGCGGTGAACTAATATTTTGGGCTAGTTAAGGTGGTGAACATCGGCTTCAAGTTGTAATGACTTCATCTTTTATCTCCACGATAAACAGCGCGGCAGTAATGCATTTTGAAAGGTAGAAAGTTGAACAGTAAATAAATATAAAGGGAACAAAGCAGGAAAAACATTAATACTGAACTCGAAATACAATGCCTATATTAAAATTTGCTTTAATTAAGCAAACTCAATAAAATAAAGTAAAATGAAAGCTTCACAAGGTTACTTCAACAGGTATTATTCAAGGACAGTGGTTTGTATATCACTTTCCTACAATAATACATCTTGAAGTACTGAAGTACAAATTTTATTTTATTTTATTGGGCTTACTGATTTAATATAAACTGTTATATAGGCCCTCAATTTCGAGTCTAGTGTTAATGTTTTTTCCTGGTTTGTTCCCCTGATATTTCTTTATTGTTAAATATTTTTACGTTTTAAATCGCATTACCGCCGCGCTGCCAAAGATGACAATTATTGTGTGTTTGTGCCTCAGCGTAGATGAATGACATCTTTTCCAATGTAACTTCTTCGGTGACGACAGTCAGTTAAAGTCTGATGCTGGCCTTGTAAGCCGAAAACCGATTAACCTGCACAAATTAATCCATTAAAACCTGCGCTGTGTAGAGCTTTTCATGTTGTGTTATTAATAAATGTCTACATTAAGGGGATAGTCTGGTAAGAAAATACGGAATTAAATTTTTTTTTTTTTTCGCTTAAATGTGTTCATTCGTATGTGCACTCTTATAATGCCTAAGTATTTTGTGAAATACGAAAGAGAAATGTACAAAAAAATATAATTAGGTCAACTGAATATCTATGGAGACAGAAATGGTGAAGAAAGAGTGTGTGAGATACATTGCGAAACAGCTTGGGACAGGATTGAGAAATGTGGTGAAGGTAAGTCGGGCACGAAATGTAACTTTCGTTGGGAAAGCACATGGAAGTTTGAAAGGAGAAACAATTGTGAAGCGGACTCATGATTCTAGAAGAGCCGATGTTGACAATTGACTACGGCAATGAAAAGTGCAATCTATGCAACAGAGTACCATTACATGAGCACTGATGAGAAAACGCAACACATGACGTGTCCAAAAGGTGAGAATTCTTGGTGTCCCTTTAATCGTACCCTTTCCAAAGGAGAACAAGCGCAATCTAATAAAGCTAATATCAAAAATGACTCTAAGCACTATGGGACTTAACTTCTGAGGTCATCAGTCCACTAGACTTAGAACTACTTATACCTATCCAACCTAAGGACATCACACACATCCATGTCCGAGGCAGGATTCGAACCTGCGACCGTTGGAGCAGCGCGATTCCGGACTGAAGCGCCTAGAGCCGCTCGGCCACAGCAACTACTATCCGTACCGCTCTGAGGGTGTTGTTCTTAAAATATACATGTTTATCAGAGGCTGACAGCTGATAACAGCTCTTTCCAGATGCACTGCTGGAAGGACTCAAAATGCAAGTGCCCAAAGAAGGTATATGTATACAAAAGAAAAGTAGAACTAGCCGCAGCCGGCCGCTGTGACCGAGCGGTTCTAGGTGCTTCAATCCGGAACCGCGCTGCAGCTACGGTCGCAGGTTCGAATCCTGCCTCGAGCATGGATGTGTGTGATGTCCTTAGGTTAGAACTCTAGGGGACTTGTGACCTCAGATGTTAAGTCCCTTAGTGCTTTGTGCCATTTGAAGCATTTTTTTTAACTAGCTGTGACAGAAGCTGTTTCACATTCAGTTAAGGGTTCTGTCTGACGGAAGCAACAAGAACAACGGAGACCACGTAAGGGAATAAAGCTAGCCACGAGCGGAGAAGAAAGCAAGAAGACAAACGGCGCCTAGAATTTGATGAAAGAAGACAACACGCATCCATATTGACGCCCATACATGCAGAGGACACTCAGAAGAGAGCAGGAAGAACAACTTAGAGCCTAGGCGGATTTTAGAACAAGCAGGGGGGGGGGGGGGGGGAATGATTGTGTTGTGTAACTATGACGGCGTTTATCTCTAATTTTGTGTAACTGAACATTCAAATATAACTTTTTAGTACTAAAAATTGGATGAAATTTTAGAGAAAACTCTTAGTATTAGTGCCAACAGTCTAGAGTGTACTTTTGGATAAAAATATTTAGAAAAAAAATATTAATGTGTGAATGTTTTATTTCAATAAAAAGATTCAGAACTTCGAAAATTAATTTTAAGGTCCTCGTAAAATATATCCATAAAAGTGTACGCAAAACAGACTGTCTATCTTATTAAAAACAATTTGTCAAGCTCATTAAAGTAAATTTACTATATTAAAGCAGATTTTCAAAAAACCCTTCAAAATAAAATAAAACAAAAATTTGTCGAAAACTATCGGGTAGGTCGAGTTGTAACTTTATCTTTGTATTTAGCAGAAATGGCATGTTAAAAATTTGAGACCATTTGATTAATTAAGGAAAAAGCTTCATTTTTTACCAGACCATCCCCTTAAGCTGTAGGTCCCTCTAGAACTGGATGGATAAGCCAGTCAAAAGTTCAGAGGTCGTGGTTATAAAGCACTTTGCTGTTCAAAATAACTTCTTGCCAGACCATTGCTGCGTCAAATATTACGTTCTTCATTGGAAAGCCTTTGAATCTTAAAAATGCAGAAGGCAGTTTTAACTCTCTCTCTTTTGTTTTCAGTGAGGAATGAGCGGTGAATGGCGAAGCGCCATATGTTGGCGTGTGTTTTGAGAAAGGTAAAAGGGGAAAGCGAAGCAGCAGATGCGTGACTGGCGAAGACTGCTTGCCGTTGGCAGGCTTGTGTGCCGCGGAAAGTAGGAGTCACGACGCATACGCATGAGGATCTTCGACAGCGCTCTTCACAA
Organism: Schistocerca cancellata; assembly: GCF_023864275.1. Classification (NCBI taxonomy): domain Eukaryota; kingdom Metazoa; phylum Arthropoda; class Insecta; order Orthoptera; family Acrididae; genus Schistocerca; species Schistocerca cancellata. The sequence continues at coordinate 433,985,992 of NC_064626.1, read as the reverse complement.
TTGGCGGCACAGCATTCAAATGTTGAGGACAGCTAGTAGCGTGCGAAGCCAAATGAGGGCAGTTGGAGGATGATTATATGTTTGCATTGTGCAAAACACTACGGTAAAAGCTCTCTAATCTTTTTTTATAAATTTATTGCTCCTTCCTGTTTCGACAACAACTGATAGTGAGTTTTCCATTAAACTAATGAACTGACATATCCGCGAACAGAACAGGAGGTTAAAGTATTACGGTTTGGAGGACCTACGGTAGATCTCGACTACCACCGGAAGAATTTTACTTGGAGGAGGGATGCTAAACATGGGTTAATCATTCTCGAGTGGACCAACAATGACCTAATAAATGTAGAAGTAGTGCATTCGATTCTGAAAGCCTAAAAAAAGATCAGGAAAACCATGTACTGACGAGGCCAGTGCTGTTGGATAGCGCCAGTTAGTCCGTGGTCGTCTATTTTGGTTCTTCCAGGAATACCAAATAATTATCGAGTTTTTACGTTTGAAACGAGCTGGAGAGAAAATTGAGAGGACAAGGCCGCAGTCTGATTCGGTTCCACGCAACGATCAGTGGAAAATGAGTGTAGTTGCGAGACGGCCCAGAGAATCTGTCACTACATCCTCTCAAACTCTGAGGTAAGATAACCTATGTGGTAGATACATTTTCTGTAATTAGTTCCCAAACGTTCGTGATTGTCTCTCGTCGTTTGCAAGTGGAGATTGCTCCCACACTAGTTGATGGTGAAACATGCGAGGAAGATCGATGTACCTTTGACCTTGACCTTTCACTCCACGAAACATGCCTCTCGTGAATAATTTATGGAAACTTACTTGTTATTGCAATATCTCGTTTCATTTTTTGAGGACAGAAAGCAGGTTATTTCTTATACCTGAATTTATACCCTACGAACCACGTTAAGATCTTCGGGTGTATGGCGGAGGATACTTCTCGTACCATCATTCATGAACGTGGTGCGTACAAGGAACAGCTGTTGGTAATCCTCCGAATGGACACACATTTTGCTTATTATACCGTCATGGCCATTCTGCGAGATATGTGCTGGATTATGTAATATATGCTTCACGCTTCTTAGAGCGTGCTCTATTGACAGTAAACAAGGTCGTGACACAAGACGCCTTTTCTTTAGAAAACATCTGTCACTAGAAATGACTGACTGCTTCTGTGACGCTCCCTCACCTAAGCCGTCACTAAAGGTTGTACTCTTGTTTAGATCTTCTCTGCCTCTCCTAATAATCCTCTTAAGAGCCCAAAACTTGTAAGGAGTACTCCTGAATACGGCGGACGATGATTTTGTTAGCTACTTTCTCTGTGGAGGAACCACGTTTCTTTAGAATTCTTTGTATGAATCTCGTTCTGGTACTTGCCTTTCCTACAATTGATTCTATGTGGTCATTCAATTTTTATAAAGTACGAGCCCTAATTCTAAATATTCACCGTTGATGACTGTTCGCGACGATTGATGGCCAATCACGTAAAAAAAAAACTGACTTAGCCCACGGTTTATGCGCATTACGTTGCATTTGTTTACGTTGAGGATCAATTGCCGATTCCTGCGTCAAGCAGTGTCTTCCTCCTTCCCGCTACTTTCTTTCTTTTTATTTTATTTATTTCTTTATTATTTTTTGAATCGTCAGTCTTCTAACTGGTTTGATGCGGCCCGCCACGAATTCCTCTCCTGTGCCAACCTCTTCATCTCAGGCCAGCACTTGCAACCTACGTCCACAACTGTTTGCTAGATGTATTTCAGTCTCTGCTTTCCTCTACAATTTTCACCCTCTAGTATCATGGAAGTCATCCCCTGATGTCTTAACAGATGTCCTGTCGCCCTGTTTCTACTTCTCAGTGTTTTCCGCATATTCTTTTCCCCTCCGATTGTTCTTCATCTACTTCGTGGCCATCAATTCTGCTGTTAAGTTTCTCGCTGTTCTCATTTCTGCTACTTCTTATTACTTTCGTCTTTGTTTGATTTACTCTCAATCCATATTCTTTACTGATTAGACTGTTCATTCCGTTCAGCAGATCATGTAATTTTTCCTCACTTTCACTCAGGATAGCAGTGTCATCAGCGAACTGTATCATTGATATCCTTTCACCTTGAATTTTTAACTCCACTCCTGAACGTCTCTTTTAATTCCATAATTGTTTCTTTCATGTACAGATTGAACAGTAGGGGCGAAAGACTACATACCTGTCTTTCACCCTTTTTAATTCGAGCACTTCGTTTTTGGTCGTCCACTCTTATTATTGCCTTTTGGCTCTTATTGTATATTACCCGCCGTCTCTCCCAATAGCTTACCTCTGTTTTACTCAGAATTTTGAACATCTTGGACCATTTCACACTATCAAAAATCCTATGAACGTGTCTTCATTTTTCTTTAGTCTTGCTTTCATCATCAACCGCAACTTCAGGACGCATCTTTGGTACCTTTACTTTCCTAAAACCAAACTGATAGTCATCTAACACATCCTCAGTTTCCTTTTCCATTCTACTGTACATTATTCTTGTCAGCAACATGGATGCATGAGCTGTTAAGCTGATCGTGCGATAATTCTCGCACTTGTCAGCTCTTGCAGTCTTCGGAATTGTGTGGATGATACTTTTCCGAAAGTCAGACAGTATTTCGTCACACTCATACATTCTGCACGCCAATGTGAATAGCCGTTTTGCTGCCACTTCCCCCAATTAGTTTAGAAACTCTGATGGAATGTTGTCTATCCCTTCTGCCTTATTTGATCTTAAGACCTCCAAAGCTCTCTTAAATTCTGATTCTAATACCGGATCCGCTTTCTCTTCTAAATCGATTCCTGTTTCTTCTTCTATCACATCAGACAAATCTTCCCCCTCATAGAGGCTTTCAGTGTATTCTCTCCATCTATTCGCTCCCTCCTCTTCTACATTTAACAATGGAATTCCCTTAGCACTCTTAATATTACCACCCTTGCTTCTAATTTCACCGAAGGTTATTTTGACTTTCCTGTGCGCTGAGTCAGTCCTTCCGACTGTAATTTCTTTTTCGATTTCTTCACATTTTTGGGCAGCCGTCTTAGCTACCCTGCACTTCCTGTTTAATTCATTCCCCAGCGACTTACATTTCTGTATTCCTGAATTTCCCTAAATATTTTTGTACTTCGTTCTTTCATCGATAAACTGAAGTATTTCTTCTGTTACCCATGGTTTCTTCGCCATTACCTTCTTTGTACTTACGTTTTTTTTCCAACCTCTGTGTTTGCCCTTTTTAGAGATACCCACTCCTCTTCAACCGCTCTGCTTACTGAGCTATTTCTTGTTGTTGTATTTATAGCCTTAGCATATCTCGTCATTCCTTAGTATTTCTTTGTATATTGATTTTTCCTGATTAATGTTTTAAACTTCAGCCAACTCTTCATCGCTACTACATTGTGATCTGAGTCTATAGTGCCTGATTTCGGAAGCTCTGTCTGACCATCATTTATTCTAATTCAAGTCTTCCCGTGTCATCCGGTCTTTTCCAAGCATACCACCTCCTCTTGTGATTCTTGAACAGCATATTCGCTATTACTAGCTGAAATTTATTACTGAACTCAATTAGTCTTTCTCCTCTCTCGTTCCTTGTCCCAAGCCCATATTCTCCTGTAATCTTTTCTTCTGCTCCTTCCAGTCTCCCATGACTATTAGACTTTCATCTCCGTTTACGTACTGTATTACCCTTTCAATATCCTCATATACTTTCTTTATTTCTTCATATTCATCTTGCGACGTCGGCAAATATACCTAAACTATCGTTGTCGGTGTTGGTCTGTTGTCGATTTTGATAAGAACAACCCCCAACTGTTCACCATAGCACAATCTGTGTCCTACCTTCCTATTCATAATGAATCCTACTCCCGCTATACCATTTTCTGCTGCAGTTGATATTACCCTATACTCATCTGACCATAAATACTTTCGTCGTTCCATTTCACTTAATTGACACCTACTATATCTAGATTGATCCTTTGCATTTTCCTTTTCAGATTTTCTAGCGTTCCTACCATGGTCACGCTTCTGATGTTCCACGCCCCGACTCGTAGAACGTTATCCTTCCGGTAGTTATTCAATCTTATTCTGATGATGACCTCCTCCTTGGCTGCCCCGTCCCGCAAATCTGAATTGGAGAGTATTCCGGAATGTTTTGCCAATGGAGAGATCATCTTGACACTTTTTCAATTAGAGGCCACATGTCCTTTGGATACAGGTTGTCTTTAATGCAGTGGTTTCCATTGCCTTATGCATTCTCTGGTTTCCATTGCCTTATGCATTCTCATGCCGTTGATCATTGCTGATTCTTCTGCCTTTAAGGACAGTTTCCCACGTCAAGGACAAGAGTGTGCCCTGAACCTCTGTCCACCCCTAAGCTCTCTTTGACAGGGCCGTTGACAGAGCTGAGTGGGACTTCTTATGGCGGAAGTCTTCAGCCGCCAGTGCTGATTACTAATCAGAATTTAAGCGGTGGGGGGTTTCAAACCCAGGACCGAAGACGTTTCGATTACTAATCAAAAACGCTACCGCTAGACTACAGATTAGAATTGTAGAGCAGCGGCGAGTCGCGTGTAACTTCCCTTTATTGACATGCTTCACTCAACAGACGCGAACATCTTCAGAAAGTAAGCAGCCAAGGCCTGCACTTTATCTGGCTCTGCATAGAATCGCCTATTACATTTTATTAAATATTTTTAGTCATCTGGTCGAATGAAACAGGCCAGTAAAGAAAAGTTACATGTGACTTGCGGCAGTTGTACAGTTTTAATTTCTAACGGTCGCTGGTCCCCCCTGCACCCACTTCATGTACAGATTCCGCGGAAAGCTTACAATACTCCCTTGGCGTACGACCAAGCTCCTTCCGCATCTCACGACACCTACACATTAAGAACTACACGTGATGTCTGGGATGTCTTGAATCCAATTACATACTCGGAAAATATACTGGAGAACTGGTGGTATAATGACAATGATTTTAGCGTTAGTTCTTTTTTTCCATCAGCCCTTCCACAGCATATTTTTTGTTGCCACACAGAAACGTATTTCTTACAAAATTATTTCCAAACACTACTAGACAGAATCAAAGTTCTTTTTGAGAAACAGAATGGTGAGCACCGGACTGGTTTCAGAAAGAGCCGTTTATATCGTGAACGACTTTTCTGTCGGTAGAACAGTATAAGATACAATAAAACTAGGAAGTCTGACTACGTGATTGTGTTTGTTGACGTCAGAAGGACGTACGACTCGGTTGCCCGAGGATAGTTATTGAATTTTGTAGAAGAGTTTGGGGTAGAAACTTGATTAAGCAGTCAATCATCAACGCAATATGGAAAATAAAATTCAGGAATGAGATTTTGGAACCTCTCGGCATAAAGACTAGGGGCAGAGAAACACATAGATGTTGTCCGCTTCTTCTCACGCCTGTCTTAAAGGAAATCATTCGACAATGGAGAAAATCGTGTAACAAAGAAGAAGCAAATAAAGATCTGTTATAGTTAGGCCCCAGACCCGAAGGAGGGTCTGTTGCCTATCTGACTTCCGCGGATGTCTTGGCCTTTTGTGGCAAAGACAGTGTTTCAGCAGTCACAAAATACGAAACTCCTTTGAAGACGAAATATAATGGACGTGCAGTAAGCAATGCAACACATTTTTCTCTGTGGTTCCGAATTTGTTGTGTGTCATCGTGGAATATTCTCGATTCAGCCCCTATAGTTTCATTAAGTTCCGCTATGTGTTGGCGTTATATGCAACTTTCGTAACGGAATTTGTTTCGGAGGTGCTTTCCAAGCAGAAATCTGTCATTGGATTTCGTTTGGAGGAAAACAAGAGCACAGTAAATAATCAGAGGCAATTGCAGAATGTCTACGGAGACGTGGCAGTGAACAAAAGCACGGAGAGTAGTTGGGCGAGGCGTTTGTCTTCATCGCACCAATGTCGCGGAAACCCGTTCTACCTTCCTCGTGTTGGCCGGCCTCACACAGCTATGACTCGTGCAGTGTTGGAAGTTGATCGATGGATCACAATCAAACACTTTGCTGCTCTGCTTTTCTGGACGTCTCTGTTGGTAGTGCAGACATACTCGTCCTCCACCTGGGGGGGTACTCAAAGATTTGTCTCGCTGGGTTCCTCGCCGCGTAGCAGAAGACTACAAAGAGCAACGAAGGACCATCTATCCGGAATTGGATACGCGTTACGAGGCTGCGTAGGACATTTTTTTTTATGAAGATCGTTGCAGGGGTTCGCCGCATGGGTTCGTCACTTCGAACAGGAAAAAAATCGGTAATCCATGAAGTGGCGCCACACCACCTCTGCTCCGAAGCAAAAGTTAAAAGTCGCACCTGCAGCCGGTAAAGTCACTGCAGCGGTCTTCTGGGACTCTGAAGGGGCTATTCTGCTAGATGTCCTCCTTCATGGCGCAACGATCAACTCTGACTGTGTTGTCTGCACATAGGAAACTGACTTCAGCGTGTTCATCGTCACAAGGTTGCAAACGAAATTCTCCATGACAACGCGAGGCCACACACAGGTCTGCACACCCGAGAGGAGCTCACAAAACTTCATTTGAGTGTTCTTCCTCAACCACACCCCACAGTCCGGATCTCGCACCTTCCGGCTTCCGTTTGGCCTAGTGAAGGATGAACTCTGCGGGAAGCTGTACGTGGATAGTGGAAAGGTTGTTGATGCAACAAGGCGCTAGCTCCGACATTAGCCAGTAGAGTGTTGCCATACGGACGTACAGGTCCTTCCAGTGAGGTGGCATAAAGTCGTCCCATTGAACGGAGACTATGTTGAAAAATAGATTTTTGTAGCCAGAAGAGTGGGGAATAATATGGTGTACTGTAATCCCGAATAAAACCAATCTTCTTTCATAAAAAAAAGTGTTGCATTACTCACTGAACATCCCTCGTACATGATCTTCATTCTATCTGTATCTGTGATGGAGCACAGTAGATGATAAGTGAGCACGGAAAAATAGGAAAAGTAAAGAAGTTTAAGTATCTGAGTGAAATAATCTAACGCAATAATACAGAACGGGATGTGACCGGTCCCCAGATCTGGAAAGTAGAGGGTGTGTACAAACTGAGTAAAAAAGTCTATCGTAAGAAGATATTGGATACTGGAGCGGAGCTAAGACATTACAGCACTTTTGTAAGGCCGTAAGGTTTGTATCCTTCCCATGAACCATGGACCTTGCCGTTGGCGGGGAGGCTTGCGAGCCTCAGCGATACATATAGCCGTGCTGTAGGTGCAACCACAACGGAGGGATATGTGTTGAGAGGCTAGGTAAACGTGTGGTTCCTGAAGAGGGGCAGAAGCCTTTTCAGTAGTTGAGGGGCAACAGTCTGGATGATTGACTGATCTGGCCTTGTAACATCAGTCAAAACGGCCTTGCTGTGGTGGTACTGCAAACGGCTGAAAGCAAGGGGAAACTACACTCGTAAATATTCCCGAGGTCATGCAGCTCTACTGCATGTTGAATGAAGATGGTGTCCTCTTGGAAAAAATATTCCGGGGGTAAAATATTCCCCCATTCGGAGCTCCGGGCGCGGAACTACTCAGGAGGATGTCGTTATCAGAAGATACAAAGCTGGCATTCTACGGATCGGAGTGTGGAATGTCAGCTCCCTTAGTCGGCCAGGGAGACTAGAAAATTCAAAAAGGGAAATGGATAGGTTTAAGTTAGGTATAGTGGGAATTAGTGAAGTTCGGTGGTGGGAGGAACAAGACTTCTGGTCAGGTGAATACAGGATTATAAGTACAAAATCAAATAGGGTAATACAGGAGTAGGTTTAATAATGATTAAAAAATATTAGTGCGGGCAAGATACTACGAGTAGCATAGTGAACGCATTATTGTAGCCAAAATGGACACGAAGCCCACGCCTACCACAGTAGGACAAGTTTTACGCCAACTAGCTCCGCAGATGGCGAAAGATTGATGAAATGTATGATGAGATAAAAGAAATTCTTTAGAGAGTGAAGGGAGACGAAAATTTAATAATCATGCGTGACTGAAATTCGATAGTAGGAAAAGGAAGACAAGGAAAGGTAGTAAGGTGAATATGGAATGGGGGTAAGGAATGAAAGAGGTAGCTGCCTGGTAGAATTTTGCACAGAGCGTAACTTAATCGTAGCAAACACTTGGTTCAAGAATCATGAAAGAAGGTTGTATATATGGAAGAGGCCTGGAGACAATGGAAGGTTGCAGTTAGATTATATAATGGTAAGACAGAGATTTAGGGACCAGGTTTTAAACTGTAAGATATTTCCAGGACTCTGACCACAATCTATTGGTTATGAACTGTAGATTAAAACTGAAGAAATTGCAAAAAGGTGGGAATTTAAGGAGATGAGACCTGGATGAACTGACAGAGCCAGAGGTTGTAGAGAGTTTCAAGGAGAGCAGTAGGGAACGATTGACGAGAATGCAAAAATGGGGGAAACACAGTAGAAGAAGAGTGGGTAGCTTTGAGAGATGAAATGGTGAATGCAGCAGAGAATCAAGTAAATAAAAAGACGAGGGCTAGTAGAAATACTTGGGTAACAGAAGATATATTGAATTTAATTGATGAAAGGAGAAAATATAAAAATGCAGAAAATGAAGCAGGCAAAAAGGAATACAAACGTCTCAAAAATGAGATCGACAGGAAGTGCAAAATGGCTAAGCAGGGATGGCTAGAGGACAAATGTAAGGATGTAGAGGCATATATCACTAGGGGTAAGATAGATACTGCCTACAGGAAAGTTAAAGAGACCTTTGGAGAAAAGAGAACCACTTGTATGAATATCAAGAGCTCAGATGGAAACCCAGTCCTAAGCAAAGGCGGGAAAACAGAATGGTTGCCTAATACTCCCTCTGAAATTCTCAACAACCTCTGATTGTTTCAACTTATGTAGGTTACAACTCCTTAAATTCCTATCTTTTTTCATTTTCTTCAGTTTCAGTCTACAGTTCATAACAAATAAACTGTGATCAGGGTCCACATCTGTCCCTGGAAATGCCGTACAATTTAAAGTACGGTTCCTAAATCTCTGCCTAACCATTATATAATCAATCTGAAACCATTGGGTGTCTACAGGTCTCTTCCACATCCCCAACCTTCTTTCATGTTTCTTAAACCAGGTGTTAGCGATAATTAAACTGTGCTTCGTGCAAAATTCATATGGCTTCCTCTTTCATTCCTTTCCTAGCGTCTTGTGTTGTCTGCATACAACAGTGTCATCCGCGAAAAGCTGCATGAAACTTCAGCTTACTGTGTTATCCACTAGTTGATTTATACTTATATAGTGAAAGACACACTCCTTTGAAGTATTTGCGAAGTTACTTTTACGTCTGAAGCTTTCTTTCTGTTGAGCATGACGTACTGTATTCTCTTGGCTAAGAACTCTAATCCACTTACACAGCTGCCCTAATATTCTATACGCTCGTATTTTATTCAGTACGCTACAGTGAGGACCCCTACTGGAAGTCAAGGAACACAGCATGTACCTGGATGCCGGTACCTATTGCTTTGTGGGTCTCATGGCCGAACAGAGAGGGTTGCGTTTCACATGATCGTTGTTTTCGGAATCCATGTTGATCGCTGCAGAAGAGAATTTCGTTCTTCAGAATATTCTAAATGAGGGACTCATTTTCAAAAATTTGTATGTTTTGAAGTACAAATCCAAAATGAAAAAGGTTTATACCAATGAAAAGAGGAAGTCTCAAAGTTTTTGGTGGGTGGCGGCTTGCGGGTGGTGATGGTTTCAGAAGCGGCTGGTAGAGTTCGCGCGGCCGTCATTCCGTTTCTCTGTCAATTGTGAGTGAGATGACGACTGTGGAGCACAAGGTTTTTTGCGTTCTTGAGCTCGCGAAAAGTGAGTCGCAAATTGCAGTGCAGCGGGTATTTCGTACCAAACTCGGTATTCAGCCACCAACTCGTAAAAGCATTAGCCGTTCGTTTAACCAATTTAAACAGACTGGAAGTGTGTGCAAAGGGAAAAGCACAGGCCGACCGCATGTGTCAGAGGATGATATCCAGGGAACCGAATCACTGCTGCTGTGCAGTCAGTAACAGCAGATAAGCTTTCGCGTGTGTGGGACGAGTTTGGCTACCGCGTCGATGTATGACGTGCAGCCCAAGGTGGCCTTATTGAACATTTATAACATTTATCATTACTAAATAATTGTTATTATATGAATATCAAACATTATGAAAAAATCAAACTTTCTCTTTTCATTGGTATTAATCTTGTTCATTTATGATTTGTACTTGAATAAATAGAAAGTTTTGAAAATAGGTCCATCATTTATAATAACCCTGTATTATAATATGATATCGTAAAAACATGTTCCATTATTTTAGGACAGGCCGTCGTCAGAAACATAGATTTATAGTTTTGTTCGTGTGTTCGATGACCCTTCTTGAGAATGGGAATGACCTTAACTCGTTCAGCGACCTTTGATACACTGCTCCCAGAAGAGGAGCAAGTTCTTTCACGTACTCTATGTGGTCGGAATTGACGGATCGTTCATGTAATAGGAATTGAATAGACCCAGAAGATGGCCACTGTAGCAGTGGCCGTAACGTTTGTTATATCAATGAGTTACCTGTAATGCAGCGTGTTCGGAAATTCCCGTTACAAACTTATATGACTTGTACAGGGGAGTGAGTAGATAATATTTTGAATTCGGATCCATGTCCAGAAACGTATCGTTTCTGTGCTGCAACCATTTGAAGCCATGTTGGTAACGCGACCACCTTTACAAGTAATTGATTGGGCGTGACCCAGAATATCACTTGTTTTGTAATTCCACTCATTAATAGCTAAATAAATGGCTCGTGTACTTGTTGAAGAAGTGAAGGTAACCTTTCTCGAAGCTGTTTCGTAATTGTGGCGAAAATGGAATGCGATGGAGTCGGACGTTGTGGAGAACGATCTTGATAAAGTCTGCAAGCAGCACTTCCATCACCGTGAGCTACGCAATCCAGAATGATCACTTCAGTATAACCTGCAAACGTGTACTCAACCATGTTTCTCTGACACTCAGAGACGCGTGAATGGGGCACTAAGCATGTCAGATAGGTAGGATCGACGTCAAATGATATCAAATGATATATCCTGTTGCATACCTACCTAGCAAAAATGGTTTCAGATGGCTGTAGCATGTAAACAGTATATGGCTCAAATGGCTCTGAGCACTATGGGACTTAACTTCTGAGGTCATCAGTCCCCTAGAACTTAGGACTACTTAAACCTAACTAACCTAAGGACATCACACACATCCATACCCGAGGCAGGATTGGAACCTGCGACCGTAGCGGTCGCGCGGTTCCAGGTTAAAGCGCCTAGAACCGCTCGGCCACCACGGCCGGCGTAAACAGTATATCTCTGGATATAGGTTACTATTTAATATTGCAACTGCACTCTCCTCTATGAGGCCTAGAAGTTTGTAATGACTATAAGAGCATGTATTTCTATTGATGACTAAGGACAGTGCACTGAGCAACATTACATCAGTATGTACTTCATTTGCCGATTAATACCTATAACTCTTAGGAGGAGTATGTCTGTAGGCTGGTTAGTACCTCGAAGTACATGTGCTAGGAGCAAGTCATTAATGCTTATTTTCCTTTGTTTCTCAGGTTTTGTATTCAAGTGTGGACCTGTGGACGCAAAACAGTTAGTCTATACTGACAGACATAGTCCATATAAAACTTCCTGGCAGATTAAAACTGTGTGCCGGACCGAGACTCGAACTCGGGACCTCTGCCTTTTGTGGGCAAGTACTCTACCATCTGAGGTACCCAAGCACGACTCACGACCTGTCCTGTGCAATTCTGCCAGTATTTCGTCTCCTACCTTTCAAACTTCACAGAAGCTCTTCTGCAAACGTTGCAGTCCATGTAGTTGTGCATTTGTGTCATGGGGAGAACAATAGGCCGGCCGGGGTGGCCGAGCGGTTCTAGACGCTACAGTTTGGAACCGCGCGACCGCTACGGTCGCAGGTTCCAATCCTGCCTCGGGAATGGATGTGTGTGTTGTCCTTAGGTTAGTTAGGTTTAAGTAGTTCTAAGTTCTAGGGGACTGATGACCTCAGCAGTTAAGTCCCATAGTGCTCAGAGCCATTTGAACCATTTTTGAAAACATTAGGTCATCAGTTTGTATCATGTCTATGGGAAGATTTTTGACACAATGAGAAAACAACCAACACACTGATGTGTGCACACATTAAGGTACCACATAGAACAATATTTCGGTTATGCCTGTTACACACTATATATAAAGCAGAATATATGCATGTGTGTATGTCCAGGACCATCTTTCAAACCCCTGGATCGATTTCAACCAAACTAGGCACAGAAGTGGCAGGTGGCATAGAAACAGCAGGTCTCACAAGAATCAGCACTATGGTGTTTATAATCTAACTCCAATAGGAGTGGAAATATGGGCAAAAACGTGTTCTCCCATTCCCTGGTGTATGGGCTGTCCTGTATGACATACATAGTGTGTAGGAAGAGCAGCTGCCTGATCGACCTGCTTTGCAGGGTAGCCTACATTTCAGGGGCAAAAAATGGTTTTCCAGACCCTAACAAGTAGACTGCCCTAAATGACAGACATTTTGTGGTGGATAGTGTTGTCATTCCTTATCGACCTGCTTTGTGTGGCAGCCTACATGTCAGGGACAAGACACAGTTTTCCAGCCCCTGTTATGTAGGCTGCCTTGCTTGGCAGGTGTGTAGTGTAGAGTAATATCAGCATGGATGGAGGGATTGATAAGGGGAGAGGGAAGCAGGAATGAATGGATAGAGAGAAAGGAGCTAGGGATATAAGCAGGGGAAGCAGGAGAAGGACCGTGGGGGAGGTGGAGACAGAGTTTATGGAGGAAGAGATGTACAGAGAGAGGAGTCGCGTTGCCGAATGACTGTCGCGTTCACCTGAAGTGGGCGAGGGCGGCCATTTTGCCCGTGCGGTGCGCAGTGGATGTCTCATTAGCTCCGTTTGCGAGCGAGAAGTGTGGTCCGGGAAGTGGAGACAGACCGCGGTAACGAGAGACGGCGGCCCTCATGTAAGACTAGGAGCGCACGGCTGTGTTACAGGCGGCCGCCGCAGCCTCCATCACTCACTGTCGTCGCGCCTGACGCAACCAACTCTCTCTGCACTCGCCGAGTGGTCGGGCCGGCTGCGTTAAGGGCCGCGTCTGAGGCGCGGCGCGGCGCAGCGGGGCGTTCGATGACCCTGGTGTTAACATTAGCGTCACGTCTGGCGGTGCCGTAAGCCGGCGCAGATAATATCGCCCTGCCAGCAGCCGGACCGCCCGTAAAAATAAAACCCGTCCTCTGGGCGAGCGAGCGCATGTGCGTGCCGTGCGCCGGCCGATGTGGGTCTTGTCGCGGCGGCCACTTTCACTGCCGGACACGTCCGCTACACTGCCGCGGCGTCTGTGTCTGGGGGCGCACTGCAGGGTGACACACTTTGTGAAAGCGACCTCTAAGCTGCCTCACTTATGAAGAAGAAATACGTCGTACCAAATGTCTGCAGTCAAAAACGCCAATGTCATGTAAAAAAAATGGTTTAAATGGTTCTGAGCACTATGGAACTCAACTGCTGAGGTCATTAGTCCCCTAGAACTTAGAACTAGTTAAACCTAACTAACCTAAGGACATCACAAACATCGATGCCCGAGGCAGGATTCGAACCTGCGACCGTAGCGGTCTTGCGGTTCCAGACTGCAGCGCCTTTAACCGCACGGCCACTTCGCCCGGCTAATGTCATGTAAGACAACGCACATAAAATGAGAGAGAATGCGATTGTGTCAGGTAACTGCATCAGTCGGAAACTTTCCGATTGTCTCACATCGTTTGATACTAAATGTAACGAAAACTTAAAAGCAGCAGTAGAGAAGACGATTGAAAGATATAAATATGTCGAAAATGTGTGTGAAATCGTATGGGACTTAACTGCTAAGCTCATCAGTCCCTAAGCTTACACACTACTTAACCTAAATTATCCTAAGGACAAACACACACACCCATGCCCGAGGGAGGACTCGAACCTCGACCGGGACCAGCCGCACAGTCCTCGACTGCAGTGCCTGAGACCGCTCGGCTAATCCCGCGCGGCTATAAATATGTCGAGAGAATGCTTGGAAAGTGTACAGCATCTGTGAGGAAACCTCAGAGTCTAGTAAAACCAGAGAGAGAGAATACCAATAACGAGGCAACACCGGGACTAGAGTGAAGTGAAATGCACTATGTCCGTCATGTTTTCGGAAGTCAAGAAAGGGGCATGATATGTGATACTGCATAAGAAAATTACGAAATTATTCCGAGGTGACAAAAGTCGTTGGGTAGCGATATGCACATATGCAGATAATGGGATATTTCATTTCGGAGAACAGTTGGGAATTCAATATTCCAATATACACATTGTCAAGAGTGTGCCGCGTATACCAAATTTCAGGCATTTCCTCTTAGCGCAGACAACGCCTTCACTTAACTACCGAGAGAAGCGGCGTTTGCGTAGAGTTGTTAGTGCTAACAGACGAGAGGCACTGCGTGAAATAACCACAGAAATCAATGTGGCATATGCGGCGAAATTTGATGTTAATGATCTATGGCAACAGATGACCGATGCAGGTGCCTTCGCTAAATGACCGACGCGAGTGCCTTTGCTAACAGCACGAAATCGCCTCCAACGCCTCTTCTGGGCTCGTGTGCGTAGCGGTTGGACCCTAAACTACTCAAAAACCGCGGGTGTTCAGAAGAGCTACGACTTCTGTTGCTAAGAGCTGATGACAGGGTTCAAGGGTTGCGCAGACCCCACGAAGTCATAAACCCATGATATGAACAAGGCTCTGTGCAAACTAGTGGTGGCTTCATAATGATGTGGACTGTGTTTACGTGGAATGAACAGGATCCTCTGGTCTAACTGAATCGATGCTTGACTGGAAATTGTTACGCCGGCTAATTAGAGACCATTTTGTCATTCACGGTTTTCATGCTCCAAATAATGATGGAATTTTCATGGATGACAGTGCGCCACGTCAGAACATTCTGGATAATTCGAGCGAATGATTTGGCAAAACAAATGACCTTACATGAATCCCATCAAACGTTTACAGGACATAATCGAGAGGTCAGTTCGTGCACAAACACTTTCGCAATTATGGACGGCTATACAGGCAGCGTGGCACATTATTTCTGCAGAGGACCTCGAACCACTTATTGAGTCCATGGCCCATGCACATCGACAGTTGGAGGCCCGACACAATATTTGGGGGGGGGGGGGGTATCCAGTGACTTCTGTCTCATCAGTGTACAACTTCTTACGCTTAGCATTTAGAGCCGGAAACAATATTACCTCTGAGTGTAGCACGCTAACACTTTGTATACACCATTCCTTTCCAGTGTCAGTGGCCTTCATATACTCATTTGAAATGAGAAATATTAATAGTTTTATTGCTTCTGTGACTGCACTTATTCGCTGCGCAAACGTTAGGCATGATTTCGAAAAGAAATTCGGTAATTGCTTATCTTACAAATTATCACTTGTGCTATCTCACCTTCAGAACAATCACAGTTTGACTGCGGAAAAGATAGCGGCTAATGGCACAGCGCTGGACCGCAGGGAGCGCAAGGTAAGATGCCACGGCCTCTCTCCTTGAGTAGGAACTATTCTAGGTTTCCAGTGTTTCAGCAGTCATTGGGTAGGTCCGAAGGAAGGCCTCGAAGGAATTCAGAGCACTTTCCTAGGAGCGCAACATGCCCTTATAACCCATACGAAAGTGTGATTCGGGACACGGCGTCGAACTAAAAGTACCGATCGTGAATGGCGTC
Source organism: Schistocerca cancellata (assembly GCF_023864275.1). Taxonomy (NCBI): domain Eukaryota; kingdom Metazoa; phylum Arthropoda; class Insecta; order Orthoptera; family Acrididae; genus Schistocerca; species Schistocerca cancellata. Next base: position 433,970,158 of record NC_064626.1, on the reverse strand, counting down.
CAAAGGAAAATGTCTTACACATTAAAGTTATGAAAGAAAGGTATGGATGCTTGTCTTTTGAAACTCGATTGCTCAAAACTACATTTCTTTTATTTATGTCCTCCTTCCATCCATGTCGTCATGTATTTATATTAATAAATTTGCAACTCTCTATTCACATTCTAATTATTTTGTCAGGTAACTAGTTTTACCTCCCTGTTGTGCTAGATGTTGGAAGTCTTTCCCGAAGGTACATGTTTGTTTTGCACCTCACTTAATTACAATCCTTTTAACAAACTATTGACAAGTTTCACATTTGATACGCCCTTTCTGTCGGCTGACCCAGTAACGGTGAGCCTTATATATATATGGTATCTGTTCTTTCGGACATGTGCAGATGCATAAACAGTGCCCGAACTCTTACGGGAATCGGCAGTAAAGCCGCGAGTAATGAGTATAATGGGCGGGGGCACTATGAATGTAGTGCGGGACAATAAGTTGCTAATGTGGGTCTCACGGGAGGCGTGGTAGAGATAAGTACCTGCAGTCGCACTATCCTCTGTGTCTTCGGTGGCTCAGATGGATGTCGACACGCTAGCTCAGCGTGTTCGGTCAGGGGGCCGCTTGTCCTCTGTAATAAAAAAAAAAAATAGTAGAGGAATCAACGATCAACTTGAACGAATGTCATGTGACGTCCGCCCAGACCAAACGAAAAAAACGAACAATACCGAAAAAAAAGATAGATAGAGCATCTGCCATGTAAGCAGGAGATCCCTGGTTCGAGCCCCGTTCGGGGCACACATTTTCAACTGTCGCCGTTGACTTATATCAACGCCTGTATGCAGCTAGGGGTATTCATTTCATTGTAATTTCAGAGAAATATTTGTTTTGTCAACAAAATGGTGCAAATGGCTCTGAGCGCTATGGGACTTAACTTCTAAGGTCATCAATCCCCTAGAACTTAGAACTACTTAAACCTAACTAGCCTAAGGACATCACACACATCCATGCCCGGGGCAGGATTCTAACCTGCGACTGTAGCGCTCGCGCGGTTCTAGACTGTAGCGCCTAGAACCGCTCGGCCACTCCGGCCAGCGTTTTGTCAACAAAAGCCGCCTTTTTTTATCTGCGCTGTATTTTATTTCTCCCAGACGCGTTTGGCCTTTACCACTTTAAGGCATCATCAGTGTGCTGTAGGATGTTACAGTTCTGTTTTGATGTGTATTGTCGCGCGGAGTGGCCGCGCGGTTTGAAGCGTGGATTGCGCGGCCCCTCCCGCCGGAGGTTTGAGTCCTCCCTCGGGCATGGGTGTGTGTGTGTTGTTCTTAGCATAAGTTAGTTTAAATAGTGTGTAAGTCTATGGACCGATGACCTCAGCAGTTTGGTCCCTTAGGAATTCACACACATTTAATCATTTTTTGATGTGTATTATTTATAGATTATAAAACAGTTCACCTTCCGTTTTTAGGTAAATAAGTGATTACTTACAGTTCTTCGCGTTTCTTGTTGGCATATGCGGCCCCTTTCTTCTGGTCACATGCTAGAGGTCGCACTGCCAGTCTATTTACGAAACATAAGGATGTTTCAATGTTCCAAACTTACGTTTCGTAAATAGACTGGTAGTGCGACCTCTAACATGTTACCAGATAAGAGGAAACGCAGATGCCAACAAGAAACACGAAGAACTGTAAATAATCACGTATAGAACTAGAATTTGAAATGCTTTATAGTCTACAAATAATATATATCGAAACAAAAATGTATCATTCTAAATGGCTCTGAGCACTATGGGACTCAACTGCTGAGGTCATTAGTCCCCTAGAACTTAGAACTAGTTAAACCTAACTAACCTAAGGACATCACAAACATCCATGCCCGAGGCAGGATTCGAACCTGCGACCGTAGCGGTCTTGCGGTTCCAGACAAAAGCGCCTTTAACCGCACGGCCACTTCGGCCGGCAATGTATCATTCTAGTCTCACTGATTGCCCCTTAAAGTGAAAAAGGCGGAATGCATCTGGGAGAAATGAAATGCAGTGCAAAAAGAAAAGGCGATTTTTATTTACGAACACGAAAAGTGTGAGTTACAAATTATCAGTATTGAGATGAAATCAACCGACAGCAAGAAGGATGGATAGTTTTTTTCGTGTCCCTAATGTCCTCATCACACGGGACATAAAACCTGATGTGGACGTGGAGCTATTGGAGTGTTCTGACGTCAGTTCCTGTTGTTTCACGTTGAGGAGGCAGTGTCGTGCGTGAAACACGAAACGAGTTCTGTGATATTTCGGCAGTGTGCAACAAACCGTTTAATCAAAAGAAGCAAGAACACTATGTCAGAAACAGAGACATGACATTGCATTTCATCCTTTCATTTGATTCCTGCATGTGGTGGGTTTTATACCATAACATACGTCCTATGAATACACGCCGTTTTAGAGCACCAGCATATTGATGATCGTTGGAGAAGACTTAGTTATTGGTCCGATTTGTTGTAATAAATGGCAGAAAGTGTGATAGTGGTGGTTAAAGAATTTTCGTATTTGGTTATATTCCTATTATAACTTGTGTGGTATGGAAGTATGCCGTTTCAAGGCAACGGCACACCGAAGATTCATCATAATAGCCCTGTTCGTGGTAGGATTTGTTGTAATTAAATGTCAGTTACTAACATATCAGCTATTAAGGACTTCAGAACATTGTAAAATTTTAGATATGGTCGTGTGTTACACAACTTCATTGTAATGTCTTGGGTAAAAGCACAGATTTACGAAGTAACCTGTAGCTTGTCTGCAGCTGGCTATATCCAGATCTTTTTTCACCTTCGTGTTTTTCGAAAGATTCTTGGACTTCATTACTGGCTTAATGTCCGCCTCTGTAGCTGAACGGTCGGTGTAGATGGCTGCCGAACGGTGGACCAGTTTTCGATTTCCGGTACGGTCAAGGATTTTTCCTTGGGTAGACGGTGCACGGCCTCGTGATACCAGTGGAGGAGCTACTTGAATGAGAAGTAGCGGGTCTGTGGTGTGGAACGACGACAAAACGACCGGGATGCAGTTTACTCTGTCAGGGACGAGTTTTTTTAGATTTTGTGAACATGGACCAACGAACTGCTAGACTGTTTTCTATGTTACTTCGCCCAAAACCACTCATACAAGAGCGCGCGCGCACACACACACACACACACACACACACACACACACACACACACACACACACACACACACAAAAGCACGCGCGCGCACGCACAAACACACTTACATGAAGTACTGAAAATGTAACAGTAAAACTGCAGTAAAAGATTTTTTTTATGTACAAGAGAGCTTGCACTGCTTGCAGTGAGATAGTTTGTTGTTTTCAAGTCTTGTATTTCACAAGTTTTAAGAATTCTGGCACTGAGTAGAAACAGTGATCAAATAAGAATGACCGTACGGTTTTACTAAAAGGTAAGAATGATGAAATAATTTTTATCCTATGTGGAAAACTTTTGTAAATTTGTATCGCACTATTTGTCATGTAACTTTTGTAAGCTGATATCCCTACTGACTGCACATAGAACTTTCCTTTTAGCTTCACTGCATGTTCGTGAATAATGGAGTTTTTATTTATGAAGATTACAGACAGAACAACATGACTAGCGTACGGGAAGAGAGGAAATGTGCGTTTTAATAGAGCTTACGTAGGAGTCTTACACTTATCCCTTTTCGTGAACAAACTATGTCATAAATGAGCCAGATAAAGCCGGCAACTTCCGCTGGTAAGCGATGCTGGTTCTAGCATCCATGTCCATGTCAGCATCGACGTCAGCTGCCCCGCCCCGTACGAGGACCGCTTAAATGTGATGGAGAAGCTAACCTTGAAACGTGAGAGATGGCAATCATTTGAAAAAGGTGACGTTATCCTCGCAAAACGCTAGTGGATAAATTTGTAGAAATAGTGCTACAATTATGCTGCCTCCACCGTATAATTCGCTTGTAAACCTGTCCCCGCCGCGTGGAGTGCCCCCGCGGTTTAAGGCGCAATGTCACGGATTGGGCGGCCCCTTCCGCCAGAGGTTCGAGTCCTCTCTCGGGCATAAGTGTGTGTGTTGTTCTTAGCATGAGCTAGTTTAAGTAGTGTGTAAGTCTAGGGACTGATGACCTCAGGAGTTTGGTCCCTTAGGAATTCACACACATTTGAACATTTAAACCTGTCCTCAGCCCGAATGCTGAAGGCTGATTATGATCCGTTCTAGACTAACCTAAGCAAATGCAGTTTAACGTGGACTTGGAATCACCGTACGAGTAGCCATTTTTAGTTTGAAGGATCATTGCCAGAAGTGGAAGGAGCGCAAGAACTTGGTTCGACTGAGGACTGCATAAGGATCATAAAAATAAGACAGATCGTGTCACGAACCGTGTATGGTCATTCCTTCATCGTTCCAAATGATGTAGTTCATGGACTTGACGCCAAGTACTCTCCGTCAGGGACTATACAGTGGTTTTACCATTAAGATTTAGGAACGCCTAACATTCCAATCGTATGCTGCGTCTCTGATGAGCTCGTCGTTGACGGAACTTTAAACCTAGTATTCCTTCATTACAAGCTAGACACTGATACGTCTAGGTGTAAAGAGGTCATCAGTTCTTTGATACGTCTAGGTGTAAAGAGGTCATCAGTTCTTTGATACGTCTAAGTGTAAAGAGGTCATCAGTTCTTAGATGGGTTTCATGCATTTCTGTACCGATTTATGTCTTCATCCTAAACTCTTCGATTCACTATTTTACTTCCACTTTTTTTCACTTTCGTCTTTTTTAAATTACTGGTATTCTTAATTTTGTGCTAAATGGCATGTCTTCCCCTTTCATGGAAGTTTTCTTTGCTTTCAGTTATGTCATCTGCAAATCATCCTCTTGCATCTTTTTTTCTTGCTCTGTAATTCAATTCGATTTCCTTCACTGCTTATTCAAACAACTGCTGTTGGGTATCGATGTTTTCAGCGTTGTGATCCCTAGAGTATCAGAATACTGGTCTGATCTTCGGTTGTATCTGTGTTGTATCTACGATAGTATGACATGCCTTGATAAAGAAGAGAGAATGCGCTATATTGTTATCTGCGACTGCATTAGCGCGATATTTAATAAAACTGGCGCGTAAATAAAGAAAGACTCGTCAACTCCAGCCTAATTTGTCATATTCAGCACAGAGTGGAGACCACTTACTGTATGTCGTAACAGAAGATACGCAACTGCAAGCGATGGTCGGGTCACGCTTTTGACAACATAGGAGTTCGCTAAGATGAGTATCTCCCGAATGCAATTATTGTTTGGGCATAGATAAAGACATTTTTGAAGTAGTGAGCGTAGTAGAATCGCAGTCTGGCAAATACAGTCACGACAGTCTCTGCTATGAAAATAAATTGTTACCGTCTGACGGAACGTTGTTAGAGATCCTTGCGGCGAGAAAGCCGTCTGTAAAATTGATTTTAATTATTTTTCTACTTAATTAAGGAGGTAATTATTATATTTTTACGTTCGAAACATTATCAAATTATCAAGAGATATGAATAGCCGTGAAATAATTGTAAACACGACCGAATCTCACTAATTCAGTAACATAAGCTACGACTTAATCATGAAGAAATACTATCGAATATTTGTATGACTGCAGCTTATTCCGCTGAAAAAGTGAGAATGTTAACAGATATTTCGTGTATGAGATGTAAGTGTTCCTGTCGTCTGTTCTAATTATGAGAGGCACTTTACTTTATAAGTAAGAATTTTGCTTGGAGAGTAATGATACGCGTATTCCAACTCTTCATTCAGATTTGTACAGTAGGGTGACAAAGCCGGCTCGAGCACGTTTTTCTTAGTATAGGTTGCCTACATCAGGGCCAGGTATGCCCTCCTTTGATTGTCAGGTCATTAACCTATTGTTTTCCTTTGATTGACAGGTGCTTAACTTATTGCTCTGCTAAAATGACCCTACCTCCATTCCCTCCAACTCCCTTCTCCCCTCAGGAAACCTCAATCCACCCCCTCCACTATCCTGCTACAGGTCCACTTTTGGGTGTGAGTTACTGCAATAGCCCCTCTCACTCTTATCAGTTTGTTGACTACTTAATTAAATTGATCAATTAATTAACATCTCCCCATTGGTAAACCCCTCTCCCACCCTCCCTAGCAAAAATTGATGGGAAAAGTACTCAGTTGCAGTGTATGAAATATTGTTTAAAAAAACATATGTTTTTGGGTGGAGTCTGCTGGAAGCAAAACACAATTTTGTTTGCTGTCCCAGACATGATCCACTGCAGTTGCAGCATCATCAGTGGGGTTTTTATTATTATAACTGTTAAATATACACTCCTGGAAATGGAAAAAAGAACACATTGACACTGGTGTGTCAGACCCACCATACTTGCTCCGGACACTGCGAGAGGGCTGTACAAGCAATGATCACACGCACGGCACAGCGGACACACCAGGAACCGCGGTGTTGGCCGTCGAATGGCGCTAGCTGCGCAGCATTTGTGCACCGCTGCCGTCAGTGTCAACCAGTTTGCCGTGGCATACGGAGCTCCATCGCAGTCTTTAACACTGGTAGCATGCCGCGACAGCGTGGACGTGAACCGTATGTGCAGTTGACGGACTTTGAGCGAGGGCGTATAGTGGGCATGCGGGAGGCCGGGTGGACGTACCGCTGAATTGCTCAACACGTGGGGCGTGAGGTCTCCACAGTACATCGATGTATTCGCCAGTGGTCGGCGGAAGGTGCACGTGCCCGTCGACCTGGGACCGGACCGCAGCGACGCACGGATGCACGCCAAGACCGTAGGATCCAACGCAGTGCCGTAGGGGACCGCACCGCCACTACCCAGCAAATTAGGGACACTGTTGCTCCTGGGGTATGGGCGAGGACCATTCGCAACCGTCTCCATGAAGCTGGGCTACGGTCCCGCACACCGTTAGGCCGTCTTCCGCTCACGCCCCAACATCGTGCAGCCCGCCTCCAGTGGTGTCGCGACAGGCGTGAATGGAGGGACGAATGGAGACGTGTCGTCTTCAGCGATGAGAGTCGCTTCTGCCTTGGTGCCAATGATGGTCGTATGCGTGTTTGGCGCCGTGCAGGTGAGCGCCACAATCAGGACTGCATACGACCGAGGCACACAGGGCCAACACCCGGCATCATGGTGTGGGGAGCGATCTCCTACACTGGCCGTACACCACTGGTGATCGTCGAGGGGACACTGAATAGTGCACGGTACATCCAAACCGTCATAGAACCCATCGTTCTACCATTCCTAGACCGGCAAGGGAACTTGCTGTTCCAACAGGACAATGCACGTCCGCATGTATCCCGTGCCACCCAACGTGCTCTAGAAGGTGTAAGTCAACTACCCTGGCCAGCAAGATCTCCGGATCTGTCCCCCATTGAGCATGTTTGGGACTGGATGAAGCGTCGTCTCACGCGGTCTGCACGTCCAGCACGAACGCTGGTCCAACTGAGGCGCCAGGTGGAAATGGCATGGCAAGCCGTTCCACAGGACTACATCCAGCATCTCTACGATCGTCTCCATGGGAGAATAGCAGCCTGCATTGCTGCGAAAGGTGGATATACACTGTACTAGTGCCGACATTGTGCATGCTCTGTTGCCTGTGTCTATGTGCCTGTGGTTCTGTCAGTGTGATCATGTGATGTATCTGACCCCAGGAATGTGTCAATAAAGTTTCCCCTTCCTGGGACAATGAATTCACGGTGTTGTTATTTCAATTTCCAGGAGTGTATGTTCTTTACTGTTTAAATACATGTAAATATTATTTTCTAAATTGTAAATACAGATTTTTGAAGAGCACATAAAATTATGCATCCATACCTTCTTACCATAAGGTGAGGTTCATCTGCTGTGTTACGTTTTTACAATGCCAGTTTTTCTTTACAGTTTGCCATCTGCAACTATATACAGCTAGACGAAGGTAAAAAATTTATGCAAAAATTATGATTTCTAATCTGTTATGATTACCCTATGGAGCTTTAGTGAATGCAGCCACTAGTGAATCATATTTCTGGCACTCTCATAGCTCGAAAGGAGCCTCTTCTCCGAACCTGTCTGTTACAGTAAAATTCCAGCGTGGCTTTTTAGGCATTCCCTATGCCTCTTGCAACTGCTACCATTCCTGCAGCTTTGTGCATGTGATCGTTCCAGTTCAAGTCAAAACTGAGCAGAAGTCGGAGAGAGCTGTATCTACTACTTTCTTCAACCCGCGTAGAAACAGAGTGACCTGAGTTAGTGCGACAGGACCGTGTTTTAACCATTTTGTGATAATGGGAACATGTTGTCGTAGCTCTTCCCACTCTACGACGTGTAAGGTCAGCGCCAAACGAAGCCTGTTCCTGAAACACGAGATAGTATAAAACACAGTACAGGAACTGGGAGAAGGACGAGGATTTTGCTACTGCATTGTGGTCCGTCTCTAAACTACATACAGATACTGCAGTCCGAAGCAGATCTGCATCCCTCAGGGCCCATTCACGTCTATCACCTCAACATTCTGTTATCGTTATTCTGTACCATCCAAAGAGAAAAATAACGAACTATGAAAGCTGCACTAACTGAAGTTATTTCCGGCTTTCGCCAGCTTTCTGTACCTATAATTATTTGAGCTTCAGTGCTTTCTATTAAGGCTTGGAGCTCTGGTTCTTTCCCAACACAGCTACGACAATTTAGAACTACAATATCAATCGTTTCTACAAATACCTTAATGTGTTTTACCTGCCCCCTTTTAGACGGACGCCATTTCTGTGGTTCCCAGAGACGCTCTAACGCAAAAAACCGACCAATCTCTTCTACACAGCCCCCGCTACCCGTGTAGCCACCTCCTGTGTGTAGTGGACTCCTGGCCTATAAAGTGGAACCCGGAAACCCACCACCCGATGGCGCAAGTCAAGGAATCTGCAGTCTACACGGTCACAGAACTGCCTGAGCCTCTGATTCAGACCCTCCACTCGGCTCTGCACCAAAGGACCACAGTCGGTTGTATCGACGATGCTGCAGATGGTGAGCTCCGCCTTAATCTCGCAAGCAAGACTGGCAGCCCTTACCATTTCCGCTAGCCGCCCGGAACCAGAGAAAATCTCCTTCGATCCAAAGCGACACACGTCATTGGTACCGACATGAGTCACCACCTGCAGTTGGCTGCACCCTGTACTCTTCATGGCATCCGGAAGCACCCTTTCCAAATCCAGAATGACTCCTCCGGTTGTGCTATTCAGTGTTAAAGAACATGGCAGTGTTTGAACAAAAATTAGTAATTATTCTTATTTAAAGAAAGTTACATGCGTCGTGGCCAAGAGGAGTGGAGGTAAAGAAGGAAGTGACAAGTGAAGTATGTTAGACAAAAGACTAGTGGTGATTTACAATGATTACTCAGTTACTGAACTTATTCCTTCAAACCCTAAGCATTGTGGCTTTGTTTCATACGCATGAGTCTTTTCTTCATCACAAATACGCTTCATAGTCAGACTATTAAATTTTCTCTTAGAAAAAAAAAAATTGAAACTTCCTGGCAGATTAAAACTGTGTGCCCGACCGAGACTCGAACTCGGGACCTTTGCCTTTCGCGGGCAAGTGCTCTACCATCTGAGCTACCGAAGCACGACTCACTCCCGGTACTCACAGCTTTACTTCTGCCAGTATCTCGTATTTGCCAGGTTCGCAGGAGAGCTTCTGTAAAGTTTGGAAGATAGGAGACGAGATACTGGCAGAATTTCTCTTTCCGAGTGATTAAAGAAACAGCAAACAAGTTTTAGATGCTTCGACCTTCTTCGTCAGTGTTATCCCGTCCACATAGAAGCGCCAACGTTAACTGTTGGCTTGCTGAGATAATGACATGCGAACGGAACTAGCAGTTGTGCTCCTACGTAACGACTGTAGGTTTGCTACTGCTCATTGTTCCATTATTACGGTTGCGTGGTTCGCGTTTTAAGTGTTTGGGTTGACAGCTGCGCGTCCTTTCCTGGCGCGACTCGGAGACACCCCTCCCACGGACCGCTCCGCCCTGAACACGCAGAGTGTGACGAGGTGACTTGTGAGGGCAGTGGGCAGTCTCCCCGCAGCGTGGGCCTGCCACCGACGACGCCAGGCATCGCGAAAGAAGTCTGCTCTGTCCTGGGACGGACGGAGGACAGTTAACATAGCTTCTCCACTTGCAATAGCACACAAAGGTAGATAACCTGGACTCTGTTGTTGTAGAACGCCGCTTTTGGAGAAAACCACATTAAAGTTGGGTAGCCAGTTGGCTGCTATTACTCGTAACAATAATTGGCGGAAGCTGTCAGCCACTAGAACGTTGCTCGACTTTACGTTCGTTTTAAGCCTTTTTCATTCACGTCGTGTGACTTGCTGTGCTCTTCTTTTCTTTTGACGCGTCATGTTGATTTATTGTCTGTCGATACATGATACGGCTTGTAGTGGAACGGGCCATACCTGTGGTCGTCAAACTTCGGCCCGCGGGTGGCTCGAATCAGGTAGGGTAAAGTTGCGTAGGTCGTACTCGGGTAACATCTGATTTCGAACGTATAAAATGCGACATTAAGTGGCTTAAAACTGAACCAAGTAGTCGTGCGAGTAAGCAAAAACAAGTGAGCGAACCCTGGCTGTCGTGACAGAAAAATAATTAACTTGTAAGTTTGTTTTACTGCTTTTCTTACATGCTTTCGCTCATTTGTAAGCAGTTTCAGAGGAGAATACGATTATGATGTAATTGTTTTTTATCATGTCTATTTTCGTGGTATTCTGCCATTTATTTACCGGAAAGCATGACTAAACGGTAGAAAACTTTGAGGTTATGCCTGTATCTCTGGTTTGAAATATTAAAACTCTCACTGTCTATGTTATCCCTATGAAGAATTTGTTAATTGTACCAGTACGACTTAGGCGTTGAAGAATATCACATACCAACTAAAAATTGTTTGTTTCAATTGATAAATATGAAGAAGAAAGCGTACTACAGGGTGACACAGAAAAAAGGGAACATTTCCAACAATCCAGTAAAACTAGACGTGATGAAGGAAATAAATTGCATTCATAGTAATTAAAACCTTATAACTTTGCCATTTACGAAACATTGACGTCATTTGTCACTTTTTAAAAACTAGTGCTTGGATGGCGTCCTCCTGTAGGAATACATTCGTAAAATCTGCTGTTGAGATTCCTCCTCGACCGCTGCAACATCTCAGCTGGGATACTGTGAATTGCATCCCGAATTCTCTGTTTTAACTCATCCAGGGTTCGTGGTCGAATCGTGTAGAGTTCCCTCTTGAGGTAGCCCCACAAGTAAAAAATCAAAAATGGATAAATCTGTGGATCTAGGGGGCCAGGGAAAGTTACCGAATCGTGAGGTCACACGGTTGCCAAACAATTCTCGCACATATGCCACTGATTGCCGTGCAGTGTGTGATGTGGCTCCGCCCTGTTGAAACCGGGCTTTGGAAAGTTGTTCAATGCGGGTGTAACGAAAGTTCGTAACATCTCCACATAATGATCGGCATTGACAGTTACTGTGTTTCCCTGTTCATTTGCGAAAAAATACGGTCCGATAATCCCATCTGATGAAACACCACACCATACTGTCACTGTGAAAAGGACGCTCATGAACGTCATTAGGATTTGTGTTTGCCCAGTAACGGTAGTTCTGTTTATTCACATAACCTGTGAGATGAAAATGTGCCTCATGTGACATCCTCAACTTGTTAAGAAATTTATCACCATTGTTTATTTTTGTTATCATTTGTTGACAGAATCCTAATCGTAACCGGTAATCGTTGTCCTTTAGTTGTTGCACTATCTATCGTCTGTACGGATGAAATTTTAAATCAGGATGAAGAATTCTGTGAACACACTCCCGGGACATTCCAACCACTGCTGCTTGCTTAAGAATTGAACGCCGAGGGCTCCGTAAGACAGACTCGTATGCATCAATGTTCGCTGGAGAACGCACGCTTCTTCGTCGTCCTGTTGGTTTCTTCTTGAGGGCAGATCCAGTCTCTTCAAAGTTATTAATCCAAAGTTTTATCGCGTGTTTCGACCGAACGGCATCATGACGTCCTAAATTATGAAAACGGAGTAACTCCCTCTGCGCCGCTAGCAAACTATCATTGTTATTATAAAACTTTTTTTATGGCTAACGCACGTAGTTGTCCGTTTCACTGACGTGAAATGACCGATTGTTTACTCGCTGTCATGAACCCGCAGTGCTGCCACCTGCCCATGGCTGCCACTACTCACTTCAATCATTCCTGTCATTGTGTGTCACCCTGTATAAGCAGAAGCAGCAGGATATGGACGAAGCTAGTCTGAAATTTTGGAAAGGTGAAATTGTATGTAATGAATCATGTAGAAAGCCTACACTGTGTCTTCATTTGAAGAGTTTAAATAGAACATCAAAATTTGGAAGACTTAATGATGTGACAGCAGAGATGGAAGATGAATTAGCACAGCATATAATTAATTTAGAGTGCAGTTTCTTCGGAGTAACTGTTACTGAATTAAGGAAATTTGCTTACCAACTTGCTGAGAAACGTCATCTACCACATTGCTTCAATAAAGAAAAAAATAGATATCCAGTAAAATATGGTATTAAAGATTTATGAATGATCGCACACTCTTTGTCCTTGCGAGTTCCCGAAGCAGTAGAGATGGCACGAAGGAAGGGGTTTAATAAAGAGCGTGTTAATGAGTTTTTTGGTAAATATGAGAAAACATTAGTTTACTGTTGACCAAATATATGACGCGGATGGAAGTGCGTTACTCACAGTTCGCAAACTGTCAAAAGTAATTGCCTGAAAAAGCAAATACATGTGGACGCAATCACAAGCGGAGAAATGGGTCGTACAACGACATGCACATATGCAATTAATGCAGCAGGCGATATTTAAGGGCAGCAAAATGAATTATGTCTGAAAAAGAGGATCTCTACCAAAAACACTATTTGGATTCTCAACAAATGGTTCAAATAGCTCTGAGCACTATGGGACTTAATTGCAGTGGTCATCAGTCCCCTAGAACTGAGAACTACTTAAACCTAACTAACCTAAGGACATCACACACATCCTTGCCCGAGGCAGGATTCGAACCTGCGACCGTAGCGGTCGTGCGGTTCCAGACTGTAGAGCCTTTAACCGCTCGGCCACTCCGGCCGGCGTACATCAACCATTACATTTCATAATGTCTTCCTCTCGAACGTTCTTACACATTTGACAAACCAATTCACACTGTACTTTAATTTTTATTCAACTTAAAGTTTTCATCTTACTGTCTTTTTTACAGGTTTCTGCACAGGTATCTTCGTTTTATTTGCCCTTTCTTTGGCATCTACTTCCTTTCTGTAAGGAAGTGATGTTAATTTAAATGTTGGTTTTGGTCGTTTCGTACTTTGCTTGATAACTATTGTTATACACGCAACAGGAGATAAAGTGTTCTAGCAAGGCATTATTTGTTGACTATTAATTTCGGCAACAGTTGCAATATTGTTTTCGGGTCCACATTCTTGAAACATTGTAGAAACTCCAGATTGATCATTGAGTGTTGCAGCGCCAGGCGGCCTTCCACATTTCTGCGTTGTTTGCCGATTCTTCGTGTTATTGATCAACAATATGTACAGTAGTGGCTACAAAGTCCTCTTCTTTAACGACATTTCTATCATACGGCTTTTAGTGCTGCGTCCATAAAAAACTGATATGGGATGCATTGTACAGCAGTTCCGCATTATCACTTGTTTTATTACACTGCCAGGATTTGCACGTAGTCTTGAATAGGCCACTTTATTCTAGTTGTTTTTAGTGTTCTAAAGAACGATCTGTCCAACAGTTCTAGAAAATGAGCCATGTGAGCAGGAAATTATAGCATGATTACATCATAATGACGAGCCAGGTGAATTGCCCCTAAATTTCTGCTGTGTATGCTATGTCCTTCCAGTAAAACTTTCGTGTATTTTATGAACTGTTCTGGCCACGGGACAAATAGTTCTGATATTATCCATCCATTTGTTGAGAATCGCCGGCCGGAGTGGCCGAGCGGTTCTAGGCGCTACAGTCTGGAACCGCGCGACCGCTACGGTCGCAGGTTCGAATCCTGCCTCGGGCAGGGATGTGTGTGATGTCCTTAGGTTAGTTAGGTTTAAGTAGTTCTCAGTTCTAGGGGACTGATGACCACTGCAATTAAGTCCCATAGTGCTCAGAGCTATTTGAACCATTTGTTGAGAATCCAAATAGTGTTTTTGGTAGAGATCCTCTTTTTCAGACATAATTCATTTTGCTGCGCTTAAATATCGCCTGCTGCATTAATTGCATATGTGCATGTCGTTGTACGACCCATTTCTCCGCTTGTGATTGCGTCCACATGTATTTGCTTTTTCTAAGTTCTAGGGGACTTATGACCACAGCAGTTGAGTCCCATAGTGCTCAGAGCCATTTGAACCATTTGGTTGATGTACATGACCTATGCGCTGGTGTGGAAAGCAAACTGAAGAAATATTTCACTGATATCTGTGTTCAGACCAACCGTTTTTCCGCATTCCAGTTTAGCACTTTGTTAAGAATTTATATTTTGTTTCTTATGCGTGATTTCATTACGTGGAACAATAGCAGTAACGTAAAGTTCGTAATTTCTAATTTGTTATTGTGACGTTTTGATAAATTATTCCACAGGTTTAGTAAGTCGTCGCCGACACCTTATTCCTGGTACGAATTAGGAAACCAGGTGCCTTGATCGTACTGAAAGTATAGATTTCAAAAGGATTGAAAACTCGTTTTGAGAAAAGATTTTTGCATTTTTTGGAAGCTGGTTGATAGCTTAAAAAATAAAGGTTCAGCGTTCGCAAAACAAATTGTGTTATTTAAATTATCCTACCAAATATAGTAATTCTCGCGTAAGAGGTACGACTCGAGCGTGGTTGGAACACTTGCACGGAGTGGCAGTTACACGGAGCCTGGGGCGCTTGCCAGGCAAACTGGCTTTTCACAGTACAGGCGCACAATAAGTCTAACATAAAAACACAGAATGTCAATGAATACTACCTACGCTTTTCACTAGAGGATCAATGTCTGGTACCACCTTTCGATTAATGCTAACTCGGAGAAAACGCTAGTAAGTTGAAGTCTAACAGTAGACTTCTGTGGATGGATTTGGTCCTCTTCACTGCGAAAAAAAGCAGCATGTACATACAAATTTAAACATCTACATAATCGTAGTTGCAGACTTGTAAAATCATGAAAATTTACATTGAAGAAGCAGAAGTTTCCGAGATTAATTTCGCTGTGAAACTAATATCGCAAACGTCAGACAGTAGTTGTGTAAGTTGTAACTGTAGCGGAGTTTCCTCACTGTCAGTATAACCTGGAGCTCAATGAAATCGTGCAGTTCTTTGCAGGCTGAAAGCCAGTGTGGTAACTTGATCTAATAGCAGATTCATACGCTGAGTGTTTCTCCTGAAAACGAAAATGTATTTTCATATTTCAACAGTTTGAAATATTATTGAGACGTTCATTTCTCTGCTCCCGTATGAGGAGTACTTTCTTCAATCATATCGCCTAAAAGTTTTTTTGCCCCCACATTGCCTTGTTGCTTTTCATCTTCCAATTGACCATGATCTTTTGAATCGAATTTATTGTAATGTTGTAAAGACAATTTTTTTGTTGTGTTCAGCACATTAATAGAATAAGAGTATCACGACACCATAACAAACAATACAGATATAAACTGGGTATCCTGCACTAATGTTGACGTTGATGTGTCTGGCTGCTTTGAAACCCGTAACCCGACCATCGTGTTATTTTTCAATCCTTTCAGAACAGCTACTCTCCATTTTAAGGGGAGACACCAACTTACTAAAACTTCAGTTTAAAAAAATTAATGGCTAGTTCACATCTTTAGACTGTTTAGTCTTAGATCTCAAAATGATTTGGCTGTATTCGAATTACAAATACGTCTAAGAAATATTTAAAATAGGGAGTGCGTAAGGGGCTGTGGCAGACCGAAACATGTCAAAGATAATTTTTAATTTCTATCACCATCAAAGAAAGCCATTTTCACTCCGAACTTGGCATAAAGTCAAAAGTGGGAAAATCAAGTTGCAAGATTTCCAGGAAAACGAAAGAGAAACAATTAGCAGCCAGTCTTTGGAAATCAATTGCTTTGTCTGTAGGCTGTGTAAAAATAAATTTAGGGAATACAGTGAAATCCTGTTCAGCACAATCAACAAGCTCCAAGGAAACAAGCATTGGCTTACAATGAAATATCGCTACCACTGCACCTCCTCAACAGAACTGAGAGTAGATTTTTATTTAGAAAATTCAAGAAAAAAGCTACCCTGACTTTGAAATTAAAAGAAGCAGCCTGTGGAAATGTTTGGAGAAAATCTTTAGAGGGACACGTAGGCTTGGCTGCTGTAAGCAGCGACGAAGAGAATTGGAGAGGAACTGCGTCAAACCACACGAGAACAACGTCTGTACCGCAACGTTATCAGGATATGTCGCTTGCGAAAGGATACTTCATAAATGCAAGATCTTTATCGCATGCTAAGTTTCATGGAGATTATTCAGTTATGTAAACAGACTCAGCGTGGTACCCCATTGCTGCTACTGCTGCTGTCAAGCGACAGACAGACTATGGTTTGACAGGGTTGCTGCGGGAGTATCGAGTGCTGACACAGAAAAGCATGACTTGCAAGGAAATATCTTGTGCAGCTGCCTGTCTGACCCGCAGAGGGCACCCCAGCCTCTGCTATTGGCGGATTGTATGGATCATGACGAGGGCCGGCTGTCATATGGGCAGCAAGCAGTCTGAAGGCATACTACTAGTGGTTTCCCTGGACGAGTGGTGCACCGCCATGCCGAGAACACTGAGGCTGCAAATTAATTCACGGCGACCGCATGAGCAAATTCCATACTAATAAGTACGCTGGTTAAGAAGTGACACTGCATGAAAGAGAGAAACTAGGTGCGGAAGCACGTCTACACTCTCACTCTGTAGATATAATAGTACGTAACGTATTGACGATGAAAGGTCTGAACGTATCTATTACCTTTAAAACTTCTAAACGCCTTAAGCGATCGTAACAATAAAGAGCTAATTGATTGCACTGAACAGCATTATAGTAAAACAGCTTCAGAATTTCTATTTAAACAGCGTAATTTGAGTTATGAGCCGATGCCTAGGCTTGAGGGTGCAGAGGGGCCTTAGTGGATCAACTTTTACGTATGAACCCACGTCCAGAAACGTCATCCAACGACGCTACAGAGCGTCAAAGATATAAGCGCCGGCGCCTCTAAATGTACGTCCGTACAGGATGATTCCATGATGATGTTACAAACTTCCGAGGATGACGGAGAAGGCTTAATGTATCAATTTGAGGTAAGGGTGCATGCTCCAGAAACGAACAAGTCCAAAGTTATAATCGAAAACCGTTCTGATACCTCTGATACCTCTGACACTGCTGGTACTGTTGTTGCTGAGATTAGAGGATAGGCAGCTTTCAGAGGTGGTAGTGTGGTCAAAATAACAAAAAATTTCTGTTGAGCAAGGGCTCTAAAATGCAAACCGTAGGATATATGAACATCTGTTCCATAGAGGAGATTTATAAGATCAGCAACAACATCATACACAAAAAACACAGGACATCCATTCGAAAACAAAGAAGATCTTAAAATACTTCACTCCACTTCCAAAAATCACATACAGTGGATTTAATGGAGGAGTTTGAAATTTTTGTACACCACAAGCAAGAGAAAAAATTATCGGTAACCAACAAGGTAGTGAATCACTTAATTTTTCTAAATGTTGTTCCTACATAAACTGTAGAAATTTCCATAAATATGTAAATGTCCTCATTAACGAAAGGAAAAAAATGAATGAAGAAAGGAAAGAAAGAAAGAGTAAAGAAGGTAACTGATAATTCAGTAGTCAATAGTGGTATAAATATATATAGGTCTGACTGTGTACAAACGCTTTGTGGAACCACAGTGTCGTAATATCTTTGTAGCATGTTTCCCTGTGTGTGTGGTATTCTGTATAAAGGAGGCACAATGCCTGTAAGTAGACAAACAAAATAACTTTTCTATCATTAGCATTCAAAGACTCATTTTGTCCGATTTTCCGGTTGTCGTATAACACAAAAGAAAAAACACCGCAAGAGAGGCAGAAAATCACATATGTAAACATCACTAAAAGTATTCATGTAAACAAATGCACAAATACACTTGAAAACGAAAATGAACTCTCGACACGCATCACGCATTGTGATAAGCATGAAAAATTAAGTAACAGGTGCAGTTTTCATTATTTAAATCATAGAGGAGGTGTATTTTATAGTAGCAAAGATGGACAAGTGGTCATTACTCTTAAGGTATTTATTTTAGAGCTCGTGTTAACTAAATATTTTTTCTTGTTTTGGTCCATACTATTACACTGATAGTTTCCTGCGCTACAATCTTAGCAACAACAGTACCAGTACATGTATTCCACTGTCACAGGTATCAGAATGGTTTTCGCTTTTAACTTTCGACTCATCCGTTTCTGGTACAGGCACCCTTACCTCAAACTGATGCATTAATCCTTCTGCGTCATCCTGGAAGGTTTGTACCATCATTACGGAATCACCCTGTACGGATGTACATTTAGAGGGGCCGGAGCTTATAACTTTGACGTTCTGTAGCGTCGTTGGATGACGTTTCTGGACGTGGGTTCGTACGTAAAAGTTGATCCACCAAGTCCCCTCTGCAACCTCTAGAAGCATGTAATGTGTGAATTGCGAAACACCCTGTACATACGACTATAATAACATCTGTACATTACAGCGGCCAGAGCATTGTCAGTTCGATGCAACCCGTCACGAATTGCTCTCCTGTGCCAACCATTTCATCTCAGAACAGCACTTGCAACCCATGTTCTCAATTATTTGCTGAATGTATCCCAGTCTCAGTCTTCCTCTACAATTTTTACCATCTATAGCTACCACGAAAGTTATTCCCCGATGCCTTAACAGATATTCTATCATCATACCCCTTCTTCTTCTCAGGGTTTTTCATATATCCGTTTCCTCGACGATTCTGAGGAGAACCTCGTTCATCCCTTGCCTTATCAGTCCACCTAACTTTCAACGTTCTTGTGTAGTACGACATTTGAAATGCTTCGATTCTCTTCTGTTTCGTTTTTCTCACAGTCCCTGTTTCACTACCGTATATTGCTGAGCTCCAAACGTACGTTCTCAGAAATTTCTTCCTCAAATTATGGCCTATGGTTGATAAGAGAAGACTTCTCTTGCCAAGGAATGCCCTCTTTGACAATGCTAGTCTTCTTTTAATGTCCTTCTTGCTACGTCTATCTTGTGTTATTTTCCTGCCTGGGTAGCATAATTATTTGATTTCGTCTACTTCGTGATTCCAAATTGTGATGTTAAGTTTCTTGCTGTTCTTATTTCTGCTACTTCTCGTTATTGTTGTCTTTCTTCGATTTACTCTCATTCTGCATTCTGTACTCATTAGAATGTTCAGTCCATTCAACGGATCCTGTAATTCTTCTTCAGTTTCACCGAAGATGGCAATGTCATCAGCGAATCTTATTACTGATATCCTTTAACCTTGAATTTTACTTCTTCAATAGCTTACTGGTAAATGCCTGACAGGGAAAACGTCTACAGTTCTCCATTACATGTATCCTAAAAGTAGTTTGAAGGGGCTACAGGTACAGGAGTTATTTACGCTTAAGAGACTCAATTACTATACATTATTAATACGTACTATATGAGCTTCGAGCAGGCGCTGGATATCCGCAAATCAGATGGCCAGGAAATCAGTTCGTCATGTGCCTCAAATTACTGTTCCACTGGCGTTGCAGTGTACTATTATTATTACACACAACCCATCCCATCTTCGTGTCGCATGGAAAATCAGTAAAGCATGACAAACTTTCCAACTACATTAATTGAGAGATTCAGACTACCTCACTATTTCATTTGTCACTTTTCTAGGGACCAGTTTAGTCTGGCTCAAAACCGACGAAATGCTTGGGTGCTGTCTGTGTATTGCAGTATTTGATCAAATTGGCCGCATCTACGCAAGCTCCCCATTACTTTTCATGTGTTTCTCGAGAAATACTCTCTGGTTACGTGAGTGACTTTTATGGGACAAATAAGATCTATCTTCTAAGCTGACGGCACACACCAACAAAGGTGACACATTCAGTGAGATGACGAGAACACAACTGCCTCTTGTTTATAGCGAGATTTCCTGTTCCGGTGCATCACATAATCGTGGAAAGATGGTACACAGCACTGCCGTGACTAACGTGCGTGAGCGCACAACAACTCCGTTTAATCACGTGCTGACTTGGTGGGGAGACGTTGTTATTTAACATCTTCGTTTGTATTTAAGTGTGAAAAACGAATTGTGTTTTGCACCACTAATAATTTTAGCGGAACAAAACACAATTAGTTTGCTTTTCATCATTGATTATGAAATTACGGCCAAGAAGTAATATACTACCCGGTATCGTGACCATCGTTTAATAAAAATATCTGGCCCTTTTTAAATTTGATGAGTGACAATTTCGTTACAGAATCTTTCCAAGAATAGTTGAATGAGGGGGGCTGATCAAATGGCGCCTTATGTCAAGAACAGCATTCCCTTCCAAGAACTTCACAATTTATTCATCGTATCACTACGTTTCTTTCGTTAGTGATGTAATTAAATAAAATTACAATATGATTCTTTCATTTCGTTGCTAAAATATGGTTTGTAGACACTTAGACCATTGTCTGTGTGACATTTGCTCTCTTTGTTCTGGAAGTATCGTCATAGTCTTTGGAGAAACACCTTCGAATTCCCCGAACTGTGTTCTGCAGCTCTTTAAGCAGAAAAATTAATGCGATCTGCTTTTAACATAAAGATTTTCTGGGTATGTTGCCGCGTCATTTCGTACAACATCCGTCACTGAATAAAACCGACTTTCCGGTGCCTTTTAAAGTGGTTCACCTGTCGGTCCGCACTAGTACTACATGTCACTGCATTTAATTCTAATCATCCTTGTCGAAGCCATGTATTTCACGTCAGTCAAATTAATTCGTTTGTTATATGTCCTTCGTGGTAAGCTCGGATCCATCATTACACCCACTGTCAGAATATACGTACTCTGGCGGTACCATTCTGAAATGAAGAACCATCTGTATTTGTTCGGAAGTAATAGGACGAAACTATAGTGAAAATAAAAGTTTGCATCTGGGTTGGAGGCTTGTTCAGAAAGCCAAATGGCGAAGGGGAGTGCGTGCGAAGCACAAGAAATGTGGGGTCGAGTCTAGGTGTAGCGCAGCTTTCCCCTAGTCACTACTTGTACTTACTCATTACACTAAAGTTGCTAGTTTTATAGGAACAATACCCTCAGGGCTGCCATGGCGATGATGTTTCCAGGGTACAAAAGTCTGTATTTTGATGAATCTGAAGCCAGCGCATGCCCGCAATGCCCCGTAAGAGTCTCACACAGCGTCTCTCACAGCCGTACTCGAAACGTTAGAGAGAAAACCACTTGTCATCGAGGGAGCTTTGTGACCACACCAGTGCTGTACGGACATCTTTAGTTTAGCATCTTGAAATGTAGTACTTACTCCATCTTTAGTGCTTCTTAATACTACTTTATTGCACTCTTCCTTCGTCTGGAGAACTATGACGAATGACAGCAAGCAATCACATTTTTGATAAAATATGCGATGTTACGACAGTTGCTTACTAGCCTTCGCCAGTTGTAGTGGTGCACTTCCTTCGTAACAACAGAGATATGCTTCTGTCCGAAGCTTTTTAGTGTCCAAAAATAAACTCGCGTACCGAATAATTGTTCTGTCTTCAATCAACTCTTTGTTGCTGAAACGTCCATGGAGCTTTCTGCTAACCTCGTTGCTGTCAAGAACGTTTGAAAGCTGTTTTTAATAACATTTCATGTTTCAAAACCTTAGTGGACAATGTGTGAAGGCCATGTTCATAGAATTAAAGTCGTTCTGAGACGTCGGAAACTTCGAGGGTTCAGTAGCCCTGGGGTACTGTTCTAATGGCAATGAATGGCAGTGACCGAGCGCTGTACTTACGTTCCAAAGAATCACGTTCATTTCCAGTTTCGTCGCGATAATAGTGTGTGTATATCTAGTTTAATTTCATATGCGCCTCATAGTCCCGTTTGTAGACTGTCCTCGATGTTATTCAATCTGTAAATTGAGTAAGCTGTGAAGGAAACCAAGGAAAAATTTGGAAAGAGAATCAGAGTTGGGGGTGAAGGAATAAAATTATTGAAATTTGTTGATGGCACGTGCAGTGGTCCATGTTGCTAAAAAGCATAGAAACACGTCTCACTTTTCTTTCACTAGACCAATGAAAACTGTACGTGTAAAGAACGTGACTTTCATTAGCAGTAGAGGAAAGAGCATGTTCTGTGCCTGGATTTGTTGGAATTTATGTACAGATAAGAGAAAGAAAAATATGGGCACAGCGCAGAAAGCGACGAGGATGTGTAATTTGGACTGGCCAGTGAGGGGTCGTTTGGGCTTTGCAGTCGTGCTTTGGGGGTGCTGTGGACTCCAAAGAAGAAAGGGACTTGACAACAATAGTCAAGGACCAAAGAAAATGAGTGTTTTATATAAAGTCTATGCCACGCTATCTCGAGTTAAGTGAGAAGCAATATTTTGTGCTTTCATAGTGAGTTACTTAAATGGAGAAGCCCTCTTATAGCCCTCGCCCCTCTGCAATCGGAAACAACGTCGGCTGTTAAATATGTGGCACTGCATAACAGTACATAACAGTGCACAACAGGACCACAAAATCAAGAGAAAACAAGACTACGACTAGGAAATTCAGAAAAGACGGTAACTGTTAGTACATGGGAATGATGAAAGACTTGGCATCTCGCAATACATCAATCACTGAAAGACCACCCACAAAAGAAAAAACACCTCATACTGTAATTCGGTCAGAAATGGCTGACTCGGAGGAGCAGTTGCGACTTGAAAAAGAGGTTATCAGATGAACATTAATAACAGTAAGACCATGGTAATGGAATGTAGCCTAAATAAGTCAGGCGATGCTGAGGGAATAACATTAGGAAATGAGACACTAAAAGTTTCTTTATTTGGGCAGCACAATAACTGATGATGGCCGTGTAGGGAAGATATAAAATACAGACGGGCAGTAGAAAGAAAAGCATTTTTGAAAATAAGGAATTTTCTCATCGTCTAATGTAAATTTAAGCGTTAGGAAGGTATTTGTCTGGAGTATCATCTCGTACGGAAGTGAAATGTGGACGACAGGCAATTCAGACAAAAAGCAGATAGAAGTTTTTGAAATGTGTTGTAGAATGATGAAGAAGATTAGGTGGTAGATCGAATAACAAATGAGGAAGTACTGAATAGAATTGCGGAAAAAAGTTTAGGACACAACTTGTATACAGGAATCAATTGATGGGACACAACGTAAGGCATCAAGAAATTGTCCATTTGGTAATGGAAGTATGTGTGTGTTTGGCGGGAATGGGAGGGGGGGGGGGTTCTAGAGGGAGTCACCGGCCGGAGTGGCCGTGCGGTTCTAGGCGCTACAGTCTGGAACCGGGCGACCGCTACGGTCGCAGGTTCGAATCCTGCCTCGGGCATGGATGTATGTGATGTCCTTAGGTTAGTTAGGTTTAATTAGTTCTAAGTTCTAGGCGACTGATGACCTCAGAAGTTAAGTCGCATAGTGCTCAGAGCCATTTGAACCATTTTAGAGGGAGTCCAAGTCTTGAATACGGCAAGAAGGTTCAAATGGATGTAGGTTTCAATAATTATGAAGAAGTTTTTGCGCATGCTGGACTGGCATGGAGAGCTGCATCAAACCAGTCTTCGGAATGAAGATCGTAACACCAACAACTCACAATTCCGTAAAAGGTAGAAGTGTTGAAGGCTTCGGACTAGTTGCAGATTTTGGACCAGGGTTTTAGGGAGAACATGGGATTACTTCGTCATGACTGTCTGAAAAGTCATCCGGACGTGTATGACGTTGCAGTGACGCTTATTTCTGTAGTCTGCCTCTAAATATGTACATTAACTAGAGTTGACACCGCTTGAAAACTTTATCGCGCTCAGTAAATATGTGCACAGCTTTAATGTGATTTCACTGTAGTACTCTGCCACTTCTATGCGTCACCCGACCTACAAAACGAGTGTCGGACTGAAGTGCCCCTTTTGTAGTGAAATCAAAACTGGCTCCGAGCACTATGGGACTTAACATCTTAGGTCATCAGTCCCCTAGAACTTAGAACTACTTAAACCTAACTAACCTAAGGACATCACACGCATCCATGCCCGAGGCAGGATTCGAACCTGCGACCGTAGCAGTCCCGCGGTTCCGGACTGCAGCGCCTAGAACCGCAAGACCACCGCGGCCGGCATAGTGAAATCCACGCTGTGAGATACGAGATAGTGTACGACTTACTTTTCAGTTACGTTTCTTCTTTTGACTGAATCAAAAGCCTTTCTGCGTTATAGAGCAAATACGCGAAACCCAAGTCCTCGAACTGATAACCCTAAGCGTTTACCATTTACACATCACGTAGTAGGGATGGTACTTAACGATGAAATAACGATCTCCGGTTATGCTGCTTTTTTCTTTTTTTCCAACGCCAGTTAACCTTACTGTTACAACCTCTCAAAAAACCTGTTTCTGAAATAACCGATTTTCGGTATTTTATTCGTGTTATTTCCTGCAATAAACGCAGGAATCGAACAAAAATTGAAAAATTTTGCCTGCCTCAGTTTCAAGATACATAGAACCCAAATATTACATAAAAATATCAAATGAAAGAAAAGTTAGTCCGACCACTTTTCGCTGCTTTTCTCGAAAAGTGGTAAGTAGATGAATACTACAAAAAAAAAATCACCAGTATTCTCCTATTAATTCTAATTTTTTGAATCTCTGCTTAAAAATCACATTCTAATCGGGGATAATGCCACTATTTGGGAAGTACGAATTATCACTGCTAAAGGATGAAAACGAATTTTGAAGAAGTCTGTTTTCGTGTTAATTTGTCAGTTTTCAAAGGTTACAAGCAGAGGAAGGCATATTATGTACACATAGGCAACAGATCAGCTTCTAACTGTTTTTATTGTATACTATGAATGAATTGTTAAGTTGTTCATTTATTACTGTTATCATTATTTCTTTACTCTTTTACACTGAAGTGCCAAAGAAACTGGTATAGGCGTGCGTCTTCAAATACAGGGATATGTAAACAGGCAGAATAAGGCGCTGCCGTCGGCAGCGCCTATATAAGACAGCAAGTGTCTGGCGGAGTTGTTAGATCGGTTACTGCTGCTACATCGGCAGGTTATCAAGATTTAAGTGAGTTTGAACGTGGCGTTATAATCGTAGCACGAGCGATGGTACACAGCATTTCCGAGATAGCGGTAAAGTGGGCACTTTCCCCTAGGACCATTTCATGAGTGTACACGTTTTGTATTATCGCGAAATATGGGAGAGAGTGTCACCGAAACGGTACAGGATTTGGGCTGGACATCATTAAAAGAAAGGCGTTTTTCATTGCGACGGAATCTTCTCACGAAATTCCCATCACCAACTTCTTCCTCCGAGTGCGAAAATATTTTGTTGACACCGACCTACATAGGGAGAAACGATCACCACGATAAAATAAGGGAGGGCAAAGCTCGTATGGAAAGAAATAGATGTCCGTTCTTTCCGCGCGCTGTACGAGATTGGAATAATAGAGAATTGTGAAGGTGGTTCGATGAACCCTCTGCCAGTTAAATGTGATTTGCGGAGTATCGATGAAGATGTAGATGTAGATGAATATCTGGAATCCTGTAAAACATCAAATCTCCGACATCACTGCGGCCGAAAAAAGATGCTGAAAGAACGGGACCAAAAATGACTGAAGAGAATCGTTCAACGTGACAGAAGTGCAGCCCTTCCGCGAACTGCTGCAGATTTCATTGCTGGGCCATCAACAAGTGTTAGCGTGCGAACCACTCAAGGAAACATTTGCACGACACAAAGCTTTACGCCTGGCCAGGGTCCGTCAACATCGACATTGGACTGTTGATGACTGGAAACGTTTTGCCTCGTCGGACGAGTCTCGTTCCAAATTGCATCGGGCGGATGGACGTGTACGGGCATGGAGAAAACCTCAAGAATCCATGACCCTACATGTCAGAGGGGGACTGTTCATGTTGGTGGAGGCTGCATAATGGTGTAGGGAGTGTGCAATTGGAGTGATATGGGACCCCTGATAGGTCTAGATACGACTCTGACAGGTGACACGTACGTAAGGGTACTGTCTGATTAGCTGCACCCATTCATGTCCATTGTGCAATACGGCGGACGCGGGTAATTTCAGCAGGACAATGCGACACCCCAAACGTCCTGAATTGCTACAGAGTGGCTCCGGGAACACTGAGCATAACTGGGATGCCTTGAAACATGCTGTTCAGACGAGATCTCCACCCCCCCCCCCCCCCCGTACTCTTTCGGATTTATGGAGAGACCTGCATTATTCATGGTGTCAATTCCCCCCATAATTACTTCAGACATTAGCCGAGTCCTTGCCACGTCGTGTTGCGGCACTTCTGCGTGCTCGCTGGGCCCTAAACGATATTAGGCAGTTTTACTAGGTTCTTTGGCTCTTCAGTGTGTTATGTCATAGAAATGGTAAGCAAAGTATTGACCTTTTAAAGTAAAATTAAGTATTGCACTTCATTTTTACATCACTTCGTAAAACCATTCCCAGACTAGGGTTGGTGCCATTCAGCAGTCAACCGGTGTCTGGCGACGACGGCGAGAAATTATCGTATAGACCAGGTGGGGGCAAATTTTGCAGACTGCGCGAAAAGTGTCACGGCTGAAAGCATGCGCTGACAGAAGCGAAAATAAGCCGTTTGCGAGATGTACCTGGAAAGCAGAGTTTTCGATTAAGTCCCATCTAATTGGGCTCAAATTTCATCCATGGCCTACCTTAACAAGAAATGCAGTACTACTTTAGCACGTTATGTGTTACAGTTTAATGTACCTGTTAAATGAAGGGTTCCACATGTCTCCTCACATTTCGGTGCAAAATTACGCTCTTCTCTGAAATAAGTCTTGAATTCTTTCAAACAGCCTGGAACATATCGCAAATGTTGATACGACTATACAGTTCGCTGCACCAGTTCTTCAGTGTTATAGACGGGACCGCTGTACACATAATTTCTGAGATGACATCAGAAAGAAATGTCTAGGGGCTACAGTCAAGGCACAAGCTTTGCTCTAACTGTCCATAATTGACCATATTGGCGCGTTAGAAGCAAAATGTCCTGGTGCCCCATCATGCATGTGCCACTTACCTCAACCAAGCGCCATATGCGAAATATGAGCCCATTTATTTTTTATTACACTGTTCCAACAAGATCGGATTTTAATTTTTTAATAACTAATTTCGTCCTGAGAAAACTCTACCATCTGGTGAGCAAGATGTATGAGACAGGCGAAATACCCTCAGACTTCAAGAAGAATATAATAATTCCAATCCCAAAGAAAGCAGGTGTTGACAGATGTCAAAATTACCGAACTATCAGTTTAATAAGTCACAGCTGCAAAATACTAACACGAATTCCTTACAGACGAAAGGAAAAACTGATAGAAGCCGACCTCGGGGAAGATCAGTTTGGATTCCGTAGAAATGTTGGAACACGTGAGGCAATACTGACCCTACGACTTATCTTAGAAGAAATATTAAGGAAAGGCAAACCTACGTTTCTAGCATTTGTAGACTTAGAGAAAGCTTTTGACAATGTTGATTGGAATACTCTTTTTCAAATTCTGAAGGTGGCAGGGGTAAAATACAGGGAGCGAAAGGCTATTTACAATTTGTACAGAAAGCAGATGGCAGTCATACAAGTCGAGGGGTATGAAAGGGAAGCAGTGGTTGGGAAGGGAGTGAGACAGGGTTGTAGCCTATCCCCGATGTTATTCAATCTGTATATTGAGCAAGCAGTAAAGGAAACAAAAGAAAAGTTCGGAGTAGGTATTAAAATCCATGGAGAAGAAATAAAAACTTTGAGGTTCGCCGATGACATTGTAATTCTGTCAGAGACAGCAAAGGACTTGGAAGAGCAGTTGAACGGAATGGACAGTGTCTTGAAAGGAGGATATAAGATGAACATCAACAAAAGCAAAACGAGGATAATGGAATGTAGTCGAATTAAGTCGGGTGATGCTGAGGGAATTAGATTGGGAAATGAGACATTTAAGTAGTAAAGGAGGTTTGCTATTTGGGGAGCAAAATAACTGATGATGGTCGAAGTATAGAGGATATAAAATGTAGACTGGCAATGGCAAGGAAAGCGTTTCTGAAGAAGAAAAATTTGTTAACATCGAATATAGATTTAAATGTCAGGAAGTCGTTTCTGAAAGTACTTGTATGGAGTGTAGCCATGTATGGAAGTGAAACGTGAACGATAAATAGTTTGTACAAGAAGAGAATAGAAGCTTTCGAATTGTGGTGCTACAGATGAATGCTGAAGATTACATGGGTAGATCACATAACTAATGAGGGGTATTGAATAGAATTGGGGAAAGAGGAGTTTGTGGCAGAACTTGACTAGAAGAAAGGATCGGTTGGTAGGACATGTTCTGAGACATCGAGGGATCACCAATTTAGTATTGGAGGGCAGCGGGGAGGGCAAAAATCATAGAGGGAGACTAAGAGATGAATACACTAAGCAGATTCAGAAGGATGTAGGCTGCAGTAGGTACTGGGAGATGGAGAAGCTTGCACAGGATAGAGTAGCATGGAGAGGCGCATCAAACCAGTCTCAGAATTGAAGACCACAACAACAACAACAATTTCGCCCGTCCTCACGTTCAACTTCAGGTGAGTTTCTTCGGATCCTTTGTATCCATCTGACGCATACGATGCACAAAATAAAACTAGCACAGGGAGTATTTCATGTGCCTTAAGACCGTTGGCCTAACTTACGTCATCTGCAGCTGTAGGTGTTAATGTAAGTTGGTTTGCCTACACTGTAACACACACACACACACACACACACACACACACACACACACACACACACACACAAAGTACCACGATGGAATAATCCGAGCGGTACGGAAATCGGTAGATGTGATGTACGAGGTGCATTCAACTTCTAAGGCCTCCGATTGTTTTTCTCCGGACTGGAAAGAGATAGAAACATGTGCATTGTTTTATAATGAGGCCGCGTTCATTGTCATACGTCCCAGAGATGGCAGCACCGTACGGCAGATGGAATTTTACCGCCAGCGGCGAGAATGAGAACTGTTTTAAATACTTAAAATGGCGACGTTTTCCTTACTTGAACAGCGTGCAATCATTCGTTTTCTGAATTTGCGTGGTGTGAAACCAATTGAAATTCATCGACAGTTGAAGGAGACATGTGGTGATGGAGTTATGGATGTGTCGAAAGTGCGTTCGTGGGTGCGACAGTTTAATGAAGGCAGAACATCGTGTGACAACAAACCGAAACAACCTCGGGCTCGCACAAGCCGGTCTGACGACATGATCGAGAAAGTGGAGAGAATTATTTTGGGGGATCGCCGAATGACTGTTGAACAGATCTCCTCCAGAGTTGGCATTTGTGTGGGTTCTGTGCACACAATCCTGCATGACGACCTGAAAATGCGAAAAGTGTCATCCAGGTGGGTGCCACGAATGCTGACAGACGACCACATGGCTGCCCGTGTGGCATGTTGCCAAGCAATGTTGACGCGCAACGACAGCATGAATGGGACTTTCTTTTCGTCGGTTGTGACAATGGATGAGACGTGGATGCCATTTTTCAATCCAGAAACAAAGCGCCAGTCAGCTCAATGTAAGCACACAAATTCACCGCCACCAAAAAAATTTCGGGTAACTGCCAATGCTGAAAAAATGATGGTGTCCATGTTCTGGGACAGCGAGGGCGTAATCCTTACCCATTGCGTTCCAAAGGGCACTACGGTAACAGGTGCATCCTACGAAAATGTTTTGTAGAACAAATTCCTTCCTGCACTGCAACAAAAACGTCCGGGAAGGGCTGCGCGTGTGCTGTTTCACCAAGACAACGCACCCGCACATCGAGCTAACGTTACGCAATAGTTTCTTCGTGATAACAACTTTGAAGTGATTCCTCATGCTCCCTACTCACCTGACCTGGCTCCTAGTGACTTTTGGCTTTTTCCAACAATGAAAGACACTCTCCGTGGCCGCACATTCACCAGCCATGCTGCTATTGCCTCAGCGATTTTCCAGTGGTCAAAACAGACTCCTAAAGAAGCCTTCGCCGCTGCCATGGAATCATGGCGTCAGCGTTGTGAAAAATGTGTACGTCTGCAGGGCGATTACGTCGAGAAGTAACGCCAGTTTCATCGATTTCGGGTGAGTAGTTAATTAGAAAAAAAATCGGAGGCCTTAGAACTTGAATGCACCTCGTACTTGTGCAGAGAAACAAATTATTTAAGAAAAATTGGATGATTTTTTGAAGAGAAAGAACTTTACAAATTTAGCAAGTCAATAACGCGTCTTATGCAAGCTCTTATTCGGCTTGGCAATGACGTACCAAATTCTGTCCAATTGATGCATTAGACCGTCATAATTCCGAAGTGGTTGGAGGGCCCTGTTATAATACTCCAAACATTCTTCATTTCGGAGAGATCCGGCGACCTGGCAAAGGTAGCCCAAGGTAGGTTTTGGCATGCAGGAAGACAGGCAGTGAAGACCCTTTTCGTGTGCAGTCGGCCATTATCTTGTTGATATGTAACCCCGAGGTGGCTAGCCATGAAGGGCAACAAAATGGGGCGTAGAATATCATAGACTCACCGCTGTGTCGTATGGATGCCGCGGATGACAGCCAAAGGGGTTCCGCTATCAATAGAAATGGTACCCCAGACCATCACTCCTAATTGTTGGACCATATTGTGGGTGTCAGTCAACTTGGTACCCACCGCTCTCTGAGTCGTCTCCAAATACATTTTCGCTGGTCATCAGGCCCTAAAATCTGACTGACGGAGTAGAATTGTCTTCTGTGATGAGTCCCGCTTCGAAATGAGGCCTGATGAGTAGCGAAGACGTTCCTGTGAACGCTTCGGGAAATGGAGGGACCCAAACCTGACCGTCACCCGCAGTACGGCCGACAACCACGACTGATGGTCTGGGGTGCCGTTTCATTCCATTGCAAAACCACTTTGGTTCTCGTCCGTGGCAACCTTACAGCACAGCGGTACATAGCCGAATCTCTCTCCAATTGCAAACGTTTGGAGCATTATGGAGAGGGTCCTCCAACCAGCTGGAGATTTTGACGATCTAACGCGCCAAATGGACAGAATTTGGCACGATATCCCTCAGGAGGGTATCCAACAACTCTCTCAATCAATGTCAAGCTGAACAACTACTTGCATAAGAGCAAGACGTGGACCAAAGCGTTCTTGACTCTCTGTTTATGAAGCTCTTTGTCTTGAATAAATCATTCAATTTTCTGAAATTGTGATCATTTATTTGTCTGTACATGTACATTACACCTACCGATTTCCGTCCCACCCGGATAATTCCTTTGTGGTGTGTCGTTTTTTTTCCGCGCCGTTTTTATTTTGGCTACGCTGTACATATCGTCCTCAGAGGCACATGCATTCTCACTGGATACAAGGTACCCGAAGAGACGAAGATTCTCGTCTCAGTAAGACTGCTCTGGTAACGCTGAGTTTGTAAAAGCGCTGCGCTGTGTTTGTCCAGATGGACAGGTGCGAGGCGCTCGTACGAAAGTGTACACGGGTTTACTCTTAAGATAGTGTGCCTCTTTCTCAGAGCGAAACTGAACAAATGTTTGTAGAGCATGAACGGCTGAGCGGATCGCGAGAGGGGAAACCATCCGGCGCAAAGTGCCTGGTCGTCTCCACAAGGCTCGAGGACGGACAGATGGGAAGTGCTTGCTGCTCCTGCACCAGCTTCTGCTTAGACGATATTGGAAACTGAACGAAGATGACAGTTATGGTCGCTCGAATGCTAGAGGCTGACACGGCGTTATGGTAGTACACATATGTCTTTCTGCCTTTTCCGGCGTCTTTTCATTGCTGCACATACTCGCAAAGCAACAATAACGTCGAGATTAGTACGAAACTACACGACATACGTAACAGTAACTCACTGCATGGGTACTACTAAAGAACAATCATTCAGTATGTGGTGCGAAGTCTCCCAACGCTCATTGCTGTCGATTTCAAAGACGCCAGACATGTTAGTAATAGTGTAGGACTTAATTTTAAACTTCGGGGGAAGCTTTCTAAACGCACAAAGCGAAGTTTGTTGTAATCTTCCTGAAGAATGCTGAGTAGTTGTACCGAGAAACTGACATGGTAGGCAAACGACATTCAGAGTGGTCCGAAAGATGTCCAGTGGGTTTAATGACGGCGGTTTGAGCCCCTTAGCACAGCAAATGCACTTCCTTTTGGACGAGCAGCGATTCATTGCCTTTTGCATTGTGAACAGGAGCAGTTTCTTGCGGACCCAAACTAGGCCTTATTCCTGACTGTTATCAGAGTTGTGGAAGCAATTTATTCTCTACCGTGTTTTCAAGAAAAGCCTCATGCGCCATCCACAACACCCCTGCACACCACCATATATTAGCTAAACGAAAATGGCGCGAATGTAACTGCTGTTCACCACCAGAGGATAAGTAAGAACTTGGTGAAGGTCACGTAGTTCCAAAGATAATACAGATCAGTGCTCTACCTAACAGATATACACTAAGTGATCAAAAGTATCCGGACACCTCGCTGAAAATGAGTTACAAGTTCGTGGCGCCCTCCATCGGTAATGCTGGAATTCAATATGGTGTTGGCCCACCCTTAGCCTTGGTGACAGCTTCCACTCTCGTAGGCATACGTTCAATCAGGTGCTGGAAGTTTTTTTCCAGAATGGCAGCCCATTCTTCACGGAGTGCTGCACTGAGGAGAGATATCGATGTCAGTTGGTGAGGCCTGGCACGAAGTCGGCGTTCCAAAACATCCCAAAGGTGTTCTATAGGATTCAGGTCAGGACTCTGTGCAGGCCAGTCCATTACAGGGATGTTACTGTCACGTAACCACTCCGCCATAGGCCGTGTATTATGAACAAGTGCTCGATCGTGTTGAAAGGTGCAGTCGCCATCCCCTAATTGCTCTTCAACAGTGGGAAGTAACGAGGTGCTTAAAACATCAATATGGGCCTGTGCTGTGATAGTGCCACGCAAAACAACAAGGGGTGCAAGCCCCTCTATGAAAAACACGACCGCACCATAACACCACCGACTCCGAATTTTACTGTTGCCACTACACGCGCTGGCAGATGACGTTCACTGGACATTCGCTACACCTATACCCTGCCATCGGATCGCCATATTGTGTACCGTGATTCGTCTCTCCACACAACGTTTTTCCACTGTTAAATCGTCCAATGTTAACGCTACTTACACCAAGCGAGGCATCGTTTGGCATTTATGGGTGCGATGTATGGCTTATGAGCAGCCGCTCGACCATGAAATGCAAGGTTTCTCACCTCCCGCCTAACTGTCGTAGTACTTGCAGTGGATCCTGATGCAGTTTGGAATTACTTTGTGATTGTCTGGATAGATGTATGCTTTCAACAGCCGGCTGTCTCTGTCAGTCAATCGACGAGGTCGGCCTGTACGCTTTTGTGCTGTATGTGTCCCTTCACGTTTCCACTGAGGTCGTTGTTATGGAGTACATGCACCTAATATGAAAAACGTATGTTTTGGGGGGATGTTCGGATACTTTTGATCACATAGTGTATATGCTTCTTGGTTTTTGGCAGAATAAATCTGCAGAATGAAGGGGGACCCATGGACCCCACAATATGCTGAAGCATAAATTATATGTTTTATCTCGAAAATGGAAATACAGTACATCACATATGGGTAGGTGTTCAATAGGTTACATATACACTACTGGAAATTGAAATAAGAACACCGTGAATTCATTGTCCCAGGAAGGGGAAACTTTATTGACACATTCCTGGGGTCAGATACATCACATGATCACACTGACAGAACCACAGGCACATAGACACAGGCAACAGAGCATGCACAATGTCGGCACTAGTACAGTGTATATCCACCTTTCGCAGCAATGCAGGCTGCTATTCTCCCATGGAGACGATTGTAGAGATGCTGGATGTAGTCCTGTGGAACGGCTTGCCTTGCCATTTCCACCTGGCGCCTCAGTTGGACCAGCGTTCGTGCTGGACGTGCAGATCGCGTGAGACGACGCTTCATCCAGTCCCAAACATGCTCAATGGGGGACAGATCCGGAGATCTTGCTGGCCAGGGTAGTTGACTTACACCTTCTAGAGCACGTTGGGTGGCACGGGATACATGCGGACGTGCATTGTCCTGTTGGAACAGCAAGTTCCTTTGCCGGTCTAGGAATGGTAGAACGATGGGTTCGATGACGGTTTGGATGTACCGTGCACTATTCAGTGTCCCCTCGACGATCACCAGTGGTGTACGGCCAGTGTAGGAGATCGCTCCCCACACCATGATGCCGGGTGTAGGCCCTGTGTGCCTCGGTCGTATGCAGTCCTGATTGTGGCGCTCACCTGCACGGCGCCAAACACGCATACGACCATCATTGGCACCAAGGCAGAAGCGACTCTCATCGCTGAAGACGACACGTCTCCATTCGTCCCTCCATTCACGCCTGTCGCGACACCACTGGAGGCGGGCTGCACGATGTTGGGGCGTGAGCGGAAGACGGCCTAACGGCGTGCGGGACCGTAGCCCAGCTTCATGGAGACGGTTGCGAATGGTCCTCGCCGATACCCCAGGAGCAACAGTGTCCGTAATTTGCTGGGAAGTGGTGGTGCGGTCCCCTACGGCACTGCGTAGGATCCTACGGTCTTGGCGTGCATCCGTGCGTCGCTGCGGTCCGGTCCCAGGTCGACGGGCACGTGCGCCTTCCGCCGACCACTGGCGACAACATCGATGTACTGTGGAGACCTCACACCCCACGTGTTGAGCAATTCGGCGGTACGTCCACCCGGCCTCCCGCATGCCCACTATACGCCCTCGCTCAAAGTCCGTCAACTGCACATATGGTTCACGTCCACGCTGTCGCGGCATGCTACCAGTGTTAAAGACTGCGATGGAGCTCCGTATGCCACGGCAAACTGGCTGACACTGACGGCGGCGGTGCACAAATGCTGCGCAGCTAGCGCCATTCGACGGCCAACACCGCGGTTCCTGGTGTGTCCGCTGTGCCGTGCGTGTGATCATTGCTTGTACAGCCCTCTCGCAGTGTCCGGAGCAAGTATGGTGGGTCTGACACACCGGTGTCAATGTGTTCTTTTTTCCATTTCCAGGAGTGTAGATGCCAAAAACAAAACAACAGTCCATCAAGAACAAACAGGACCAGGACTCTCGCTATGCCTCCCTTAGTTGGACACTGAGGTGGCAAAAGTCTTGTGATACCACGTGGCATGGACTCAACAAGTCGTTGGAAGCCACTGCAGAAATACTGATCCATGCTGCTTTATAGCTATCCATACTTGTGAAAGTGTTGCCAGTGCAGAATACTTTGCACGAACTGATATCTCGATTATGTCCCATAAACGTTCGATGAGTGGCCAGATCATTCGCTCGAATTGTCTACAATGGTTAGCAAACCAATCGCGAACTGTTGTGGCACTGTAACAAAGCGCATTGTCGTCCATAAAAATTCCATCGTTGTTTGGGAACGTGAACTCCATGAATGGCTGCAAATGATCTGCAAGTAACCGAACATAACCTTTTATAGTCAGTGATCGGTTCAGTTGGACCAGAGGACACAGACCATTCAATGGAAACACAGCTTGCACAGTGCCTTGGGTCCAGGGCTTCGTGGCCTCTGCGCCACACTCGAGTCCTACCACCAGCTCTTACCAAGTGAAATCGGTACTCATCTGACCAGGACGCGGTTTTCTAGGCGCCTAGGGTCAACCGATATGGTACCGAGCCCAGGAGGGGCGCTGCAATCGATGTCGTGCTGCTGGCAAAGGCACTCGCTTCGGTCGTCTGCTGCCAAAGCCCATTAACGCCAAATTTTGCCGTACTGTCCTAATGGATATGATCGTTGTACGTCCCACATTGATTTCTGCGGTTATTTCACGCAGTGTTGCTTGTCTGTTAACAATGATAACGCAAACCCCGCTGCTCTCGGTCGTTAGGCGAAGGCCGTCTGCAACTGCGTCGTCCTTGGTGAGAGTTAATGCTTGAACTGTGATATTGTCGGCATACGATTCAGACTGTGGATCTCGGAATTCCGAAGTGCAATGTCCCATTCATCTAGTTGCAACTGCCATTCTGCGTTTAAAGTCGGTTAATTCCCGTCTTGCGGTCATAACCTCGTCGGAAACCTTTTCACACAGATCACCTGACTGCAAATGACAGCTCCTCCAATGCACCGCCTTTTTATACATTGTGTAGACGATACACTGTCATCTGTATATGTACATGTCGCTATCCCATGGCTGTCTCCTCGGTGTATGTGATATGATGGAACACACTACAAGTGATGTAATACACATAAGATTTTGAGTTGAAATACTCTTACACCTATAATATGCCTCCGCATATTATGGGGTTTGCATTGCATCATGGTCAAACAGTGATTAAAAAATCAGATATTGGATTCTAAGGCATATGGTAAGGTATGAGATTTGTAAGCAGGGCAAAAGGGCTGCTGGAGTGGAATGCTGACCCCATTTGGGGATACAAAAATTTATTTTCACCACATTAATTAAAATAGAGCATTGGTAACAACACAATGATTACAGAATGAGATTTTCACTCTGCAGCGGAGTGTGCATTGACACGAAACTTCTTGACACATTAAAACTGTGTGCCGGGCCGAGACTCGAACTCAGCTACAGATCTTCCAGGAGTGCTAGTTTTGCAAGGTTCGCAGAAGAGCTTGTGTGATGTCTGGAAGGTAGGAGGCGAGGTACTGGCAGAACGGGTCGTGAGTCGTGCTTGGGTAGCTCAGTTGTTAGAGCACTTGCCCGCGAAAGGCAAAGTTCCTGAGTTCGAGTCTCGGTCCGGTACACAGTTTTAATGTGTCAGGAATTTTCAACACTATGATTACATAATATTTGCAAATGGCGGCCATCTGCACCAATTATTCGATTGTTTAAAAGCAATGAGAAGAATTCAAAAAAATTTTGAAAGGAAAGCAGCCTTGTGTCCGAAACTTAAATTAATAAAAAAATTACTTTACACAAATATAACTTTAAAATAACTACAGAGCTGGGCTCACTAGTCAATTATCAGGCCTTGTGAATATGAAAAATAACCATTTGTAAATTCTATTAGGTTTCAAAAAATATTCAAAAAGCAAAATCTCATAAATACGTGAATTAACTATTATGGAAAACATTCGGCAATATGATGTTATGATAGCCTGAAAGATCTGCACAGCAATCAGTGCATTTTCGACGTTTGGCGTTCACATCGGGCGCGCGTCTGAATTCCGTGCTCGAGAGCTCAAGTGACAGTAACAGGCAGGAGGGCCTGCGCACACCAGTAACGGCTTCTAGAACACACAAACCCAGTATTAATACACAGTGCATTAGCCCGCATCTCGTGGTCGTGCGGTAGCGTTCTCGCTTCCCACGCCCGGGTTCCCGGGTTCGATTCCCGGCGGGGTCAGGGATTTTCTCTGCCTCGTGATGGCTGGGTGTTGTGTGCTGTCCTTAGGTTAGTTAGGTTTAAGTAGTTCTAAGTTCTAGGGGATTTATGACCACAGCAGTTGAGTACCATAGTGCTCAGAGCCTTACAGTGCACTAAAATACTAAAACCAACAGCGAAGTACTGGGTAGCGCCAAAGGCAGAACGAGATATTAAATGTTATAGTATGGCAACCGCAGTTTATATTAAAGCAATAGTTCATTACACAATCTCCAATGACGTGAAATTTCTCTTGATAAATTTATAAACTGAAACTAGTTCAAGGTGATAATGAACAGACAATTCACACACAACCTTAAATACCAAAGCACTGTTTGACGCCGCAAAATTGTTAGTATCAGAGTTGCCAACCAAAAGGAAGAAGACAATTCCAATTTAAATTAGTGGCTGAAGTTTTATGCAGAGAATAAACTTTGATTCATAAAACTGACCACTTAACAAATTAACAATAATTATAAAAAAAGGAATCGCCGAATATCGGCCACACTTGTAATGCAACAGAATGAGGGCACAGCGCAGTTACATGGACCTGCAATACCAAATATCCCGGACCCATGTCCAAGTGGTTTAAGGAATGACTAGCGAAAATCAAAGTGGCTACACGGAGCAATGACATCCGAAACTTCCACCAAAAAATGCGTCACCATTTAAAGTTAGTCCAGGAGCTCGCCGTTAACGTGCACCCCAGGGTACACTCCCGCGCTCTCCTCAGGATTCGAGATAGACACGACTCTTAAACAGAGTCTATGTTGACCGATGACTGCTTGCGCACTCCAGTTCCGCTCGCCACCAGACCCAGGCGCCGGAATGTCAACACGGTGCGTCCTCGCTGCACACCAAGCGCCGACTGACTACTCGCTATTTTCCGTGCGCTGTCTTCCCTCTGTCACTGACGCCAGACAAGTCTCCGTCACTGCCCCGACCGGCTCTCCACCTCGCGAGCCGTGGCCGGCCTAAATACAGGGCGCTAGCCAACCAGGACGTGTCAAAGCGCGTGACTTCGGCAGAGAAACTGTCCTGCCAAGAGCATAGCAGGAAGTCACGGCTCAGCGTACTCATGTTCAGATAAAAACAATTTACACTACTGGCCATTAAAATTGCTACACCACGAAGATGACGTGCTACAGACGCGAAATTTAACCGACAGGAAGAAGATTCTGTAATATGCAAATGATTAGCTTTTCAGAGCATTCACACAAGGTTGACGCCGGTGGCGACACCTACAACGTGCTGACATGAAGAAAGTTTCCAACCGATTTCTCATACACAAACAGCAGTTGACCGGCGTTGCCTGGTGAAACGTTGTTGTGATGCCTCGTGTAAGGAGGAGAAATGCGTACCATCACGTTTCCGACTTTGATAAAGGTCCGATTGCAGCCTATCGCGATTGCGGTTTATCGTATCGCGACACTGCTGCTCGCGTTGGTCGAGAACCAATAACTGTTAGCAGAATATGGAATCGGTGGGTTCAGGAGGGTAATACGTAACTCCGTGCTGGATCCTAACGGCCTCGTATCACTAGCAGTCGAGATGACAGGCATCTTATTCGCATGGCTGTAACGGATCGTGCAGTCACGTCTCGATCCCTGAGTCAAACGATGGGGACGTTTGCAAGACAACAACCATCTGCACGAACAGTTCGACGACGTTTGTAGCAGCATGGACTATCAGCTTGGAGACCATGGCTGCGGTTACCCTTGACGCTATGGTGTACTCAACGACGAACTTGGGTGCACAAATGGCAAAACGTCATTTTTTCGGATGAATCCAGATTCTGTTTACAGCATCATGATGGTCGCATCCGTGTTTGGCGACATCGCGGTGAACGCACATTGGAAGCGGGTATTCGTCATCGTCATACTGGCGTTTCACCCGACGTGATGGTATGGGGTGCCATTGATTACACGTCTCGGTCACCTATTGTTCGCCTTGAAGGCACTTTGAACAGTGGACGCTACATTTCAGATGTGTTACGACCCGTGGCTCTACTCTTCATTCGATCCCTGTGAAACCCCACATTTCAGCAGAATAATGCACGACCGCATGTTGGAGGTCCTGTACGGGCCTTTCTGGATACAGAAAATGTTCGACTGCTGCGCTGGCCAGCACATTCTCTAGATCTCTCAACAGTTGAAAACGGCTGTTCAATGCTGGCCGAGCAACTGGCTCGTGATAATACGCCAGTCACTACTTTTGATGAACTGTGGTATCGTGTTGAAGCTGCATGGGCAGCCGTACCTGTACACGCCATCCAAGCTCTGTTTGACTCAATGTCCAGTCGTATCAAGGCCGTTATTACGGCCAGAGGTGGTTGTTCTGGGTACTGATTTCTCAGGATCTATGCACCCAAATTGCGTGAAAATGTAATCAAATGCAAGTTCTAGTATAATATATTTGTTCAATGAATACCTGTTTATCATCTGCATTTCTTCTTGGTGTAGCAATTTTAATGGCCAGTAGCGTAGTAATGCTGAAGAGGTGACAGAAGTGTAACAAAATCACACGGAGTAATGTTTGCAACGAAGTGGGAAACTGCAGTTCTGAGAAGTGATGAGACGCGTTGGAAGTTTGCTGAAGGTGTGGACGCTACTTAGTGACTACCACAGTTGGCAGTTCAGTTAGAGAACCGTGGAGATCTCTAAAAAGAGCAATTACTGATGTTGGAAAGACAAAAATAGATAGTCGGAAAGTAACAGCGAAGAAACTTTGGATAAGAGGAGAACTACTTCAATTGATCGACGAAAGAAGGAAATATAAAAATGTTCGCAGCAAGACACGAATACAACTATATAAATACACGAATACAACTGTATACATCAGTCGTGTGTTATCAGGCAATAACTTACATGCTATTGGAGCTGTAGAGGGTAAAAACTGTAGAGGAAGAACAGATTGGAATACATCCATCTAATTAACAAGGACATAGAATGTAAGTACTACTCTGAGAGGAATTCGTGATGGACGACATCAAACCAGTCAGAAGACTAATGACTCAAAAAATCCACAGTCATTGTACAAGGTGGCCTGCTGGTAACACTATGAAACTCGTGGATGATTCTTTCCGGACGTCTTTAGAAGGGCAGAAATGTGCGTGATGGAGTGGTGTCATACATCGATACCACCCTCACCGGCGTCTCATCTTTCCGACAGACGCCGACAGCAGTCGCACGGGTACCCGCTGGATCCAATGATGTACGCCCGCGGGGCCACGCCTACAGTGGCTCCGACAACGAGCGCCCTTTGCCGCCGCGATACAGGATGGCCGGCGGCAGCTACATGGCCAAGTCTCGGGCGTAGTCTTCGAGGGACTTCAGTCTAAGTCAGTCTTCGACAATTCGCTCATGCATTAGTACCGGGAGCCTCGCAATGCACCACACTCTTTTGCGTCTTCTAAATAGCTGGACTTTACTGCTGTTTGTTCTTTTATCGAGTTTATTCACAACGCTTGGAGAACGCTACAAGTTAAGTAAAACTTCTGTTTATTGTATTTGTGTGTTCGCTAATCGTTTCTGACTTCCCTTCAATGACAGCTGCTGCACCACTCTGTAGCCCACCTCTCCTAAACGTGTGTACGAAGTAGCACACAACAGATGGGTCCGTTACTCAGGTGACATGCAGCGAGTAGTCCACGTTAGAAATCACTCAGCTCTCTTGAGTGACCCCGCTCTGCTGTCAAAACTGCCTGCTTCCTTTCATACTGGCGGGCCCGCCTCTCGTGTCGTCTACTGGTTAGTTCCACATTACACATGGGAGGTCCGAATACTTTTGATTAGATAGAATATATACAGGCTGTGAAATTGCTGTGACAAAATACCGGTTCAGTCATGGCCCGTTTGGGGTCAATTCTCCCCGTCGACTCACAAGCGTCTGTAACGCTAACCCTTTCCTTCGAAATACGAATGAAGGATCCGAATCACTGCCCCACATCTGCTGCCTGCCGCATCGATCGAAGTGATTGGAATAACCCGCCTAAGCCCCTTCTCCTGGTTAGCTGCTTACCTTAGCAGAGGTATAAAATAAAAGTTTCCGGATATTATTAGTGTTGTGTGGAGGCACACGTTTTCCGATGCATATCGCTATTGCGTGGGCCGCGGCACTCTCTCCTGAAAAGGCAGACAGCGGCGCGAGTCACGAACCGCGCGCAGAATCCTTGGCCCCCCGAGATCTCGCAGCCGTGACCCGACCACCTGGGGGGCGCGCCGGCGCGTGCAGCGGCAAGTGCACACACGCACCGCGGTTGCGCAAGGCGTAGCGGCGCGGCGCGGCGCGCTCCCCTGCAACAGGTGCCGTGCGTCGTGTCAACAGGTACTCCCAAAATAGAGCATATGGCATAAATTCTGTACCGCATATATTTTGTAACGTTTAGAAACAAAGCTGTTACACTGACGGAAAAAATTAGTAACACTTTCGGAGGGCCGGCCGGAGTGGCCGAGCGGTTCTAGGCGCTA
Source organism: Schistocerca cancellata (assembly GCF_023864275.1). Classification (NCBI taxonomy): domain Eukaryota; kingdom Metazoa; phylum Arthropoda; class Insecta; order Orthoptera; family Acrididae; genus Schistocerca; species Schistocerca cancellata. Next base: position 433,927,972 of record NC_064626.1, on the reverse strand, counting down.
CAGTCTGGAGCCGCGCGACCGCTGCGGTCGCAGGTTCGAATCCTGCCTCGGGCATGGATGTGTGTGATGTCCTTACGTTAGTTAGGTTTAAGTAGTTCTAAGCTATAGGGGACTGATGACCTCAGAAGTTAAGTCCCATATTGCTCAGAGCCATTTGAACCATTTGAACTTTCGGAGGTTTTCAGTTTACTTAAGATTTGTTGTTCGAATAGTGCTTGTACGGTGCATGAAACAATTACAGTCACGGATAAATAGCACAAGCAGTTCTTAGGTACCAGGTATCGACCCATGCAGAAACACCCGTATTAGTGCGTGGTGTAGCCTCTACGACATCCAGTCGATCGTGCATATGGCGAACACTGTCCTGGGATACGTTCTGCCACGTCTGCTCTACTTGTTCTCGTAGTCCTGTAAGAGTTGTTGCCTGACGAGTCGCACGAGTCACTTCTCGTCCCATCATGTCCCACACGTGCTCGACTGGGGACAAGTCCGGAGATCTTGCTGGCCAGGGAAGTTGCTGAACGTCTTGAGGAGTACCTTGAGTTTCGAGGGCTGTGTGTGCGCGAGCAAAATCCTGTTGGAACAACACGTCACATTCCTGTTACAGAAACGGCAAAAGAACGGGCCCAACAAGGTTCTGTACGTACCGAACGCTGATTAACGTCCCTTCCAGAAACACCGAAGGTGAACGAGACTTGCAGCTTATCGCACCCCAGATGATAAGGCCTAGGGAGGGGCCAGCGTATCTTATACGAGTGCACTCTATGAGACAGCACTCACCAGGTGCGAGTTGTACGCGCGAACGACCATCAGTTGCGTGCAGGCAGAATCTGCTTTCATCGCCGAAGACCACGGCGCACCATTCCATCTTCCAAGTGATCCTCTGACGGCACCGCGAGTCGAGACGTGCACGTCGTTGCCGTGGCGCGAGTGGAAGGCGACGTAGAGGTGTGTGTGCCCATGTTCCCACTGCTAATAACTGGTTCGCAACAGCTCATGTTGACACGTCTGGGCTCGCAAGCCTCCTTATCTGTGCTGCAGTAGCTGTACCATCTGCCACTGCCGCTCTTGCAGTACAACGGTCCTGGCGGGCGTCTCTGCTGTGTGGATGTCCAGAACCGCATCTAAGGGTGTGAGAATGTTCACGTCATCACTTATACCAGAACCGTTGGACAAGTGACGCATCAAGCACAACTTGTGTGGCAATTCTCCGAACAGACCATCCCACCACTCGGAAAGCCACAGTTTGACGCCTTTCAAACTCGCTCAGTGGCCTGTAGGAAGGCCGAGTGCGTCTCCGTGGTATGGTTGTCTGCATGATTCGCATGTGTGCACCACACTGAGCCTTCTGGCGGTGAGCATTTCCTATTAAAGGATAGACACAGATGGCGCTCTGGTATCTATGCCACTGTGCTGTCTGTCGGCGGAAAAAGTTTAAACCATTACCAATACATCTACTATCCCCCAGATGGCATATGCCGTCATCGGATCAAAATAAACTTCGCCTATCCAGGTGTACTAACTTTTTTCCAGCAGTGTGTCGTTACTGAACGTCATAAACGTCGTAAATACTTGTTTGTTATCCAAGCAATAATCGGTATAACCGTTCTCGGCAGTTCACCGTTAGAGTGGATCTGTTCCCTGAACATATTTTTCTCTTTTAAATAGTGAGGGCAGCAAAGGATCAAACAGGTAAAAAGACAAGTTCTAATAGAAATCTGTAGATAACACAGGAGATGTTGAATTTGATTGATGAGAAGAGAAAATATAAAAGTGCAGCAAATGAAGCAAGCCAGAGTGAATACAAACGTCTCACAAATGAGACTGACAGTAAACGCAAAATGGCAAGATGGATGCCTCCTATACAGATGGAAAACTAGTCCCAAGCAAAAAAGGCAAAGCTGAAGATGAAACGTTAATATAGGGGGTCTGTGCAAGGGAAATGAACTTGAAGGTAATATTACAGAAATGGAAGAGGACGCAGATGAAAATGGGAGATATAAAGCGAGAAGAATTTGTAAGAGCACTGAAAGACATAATCCTAAACAAGGTCTCGGGAGTAGACGACGTTCCCCCCAGAACTACTGACAGCCTTGGGAGAGCCAGCCATGGAAAAACTCTTCCTTCTGCTGTGCAAGATGTATGAGACAGGCGAAACACCGCAAACTTAAAAAAGAATGTAATAATCCCTATTCAAAAAAAAAGAAAAAAAAAGGTTGCTGGCAGGTATGAATATTACCGAATTGTCAGCCTAATAAGTCATGGTTGCAAAATACTAACACGATTTCTTTACAGAAGAAAGAAAAATGACCTCTGTGAAAATCAGTTTGGACACCAGAGAAATGTAGAAACACATGAGGCAATACTAACCCTACGACTTTTCTTAAGATAGGTTAAGAGAAGACAAACCTAAGTTTATAACATTTGTAGGCTTAGAGGAAGCTTTTGACAATGTTGACTGGAAATAATCTCTTTGAAATTCTGAAGTTAGTAGGCGTAAAATACAGGGAGCGAACGGAAAACAGACAGCAATTAGAAAAGTCGAGGGACATGAAAGGGAAGCGATGGTTGAAAAGGGAGTCAGGCAGGTTTGTAGCCAGCGGCTATGTTATTCAATCTGTACATTGGACAAGCTGTCAAGGAAACAAAACAATAATTTGAATTAGGAATTAAGTTCAGGGAGAATAAATAAAAATGTTACGGCTTGTCGGTGGCATTGTAACTCTGCCAGTCAGCAAAGGACTTCGAAGACCAGTTGAACGAAAGGGACAGTATCTTGAAAGGAGGACATACAAGGAATGGGCAAAATAATGTGAAGAGCGGTAGTAATGGGATGGTTGTGTTTGACGGTCAACAACGCAGGTAACAACGCAGGTAAGCCACGTGTCGCGCTGGACTTTGCGTGTTCAGTACGGACTAGGCATCAGTGCTGCTTGTTTACTGGTAGTGCATTCAGAGGCCGAAGTCGACGTGCCATGAAAGACCTAACGGAGCTCCAAAGAGGGCAGATTGCCCGATTAGCTGGAGCATCAGTAACCAAGACAGCCAACTTATTGAATCTTTCAAGAGCAACTATTCCAACAGCCATAACGGCCTACGCAAAACATGGAAAGACATCATCGCGTAAACGTAACAGTGGGCGCAAATCAAAACTAAATGTCAGAGATCGTGGTACGCTAATGCAAATTGTGTCAAAACAACACAAAACTACGGCGGATAAAGTGACAGCAGAGCCCAACAGCCATCTTCGAAACCCCGCATCCATCGACACTGTCCGCCGAGAACTCCATAAAGCGAGTATTCACTAACAAGCTGCTATGCCGAAACCATTAGTGACGAGAATCAACACAAAGAAGCGTAAAATGTGGTGACAGGAACATAAATCCTGGACGGCTGATCAGTGGAAACAATGGTCCAACGAGTCCACGTTTTCATTATTTCCAACATCTGGACAGGTTTACATCTGGAGAACTCCAAAATAAGCCTACAGTCCTCATTGCTTAATTCCAACGGTTAAGCAAGGAGGTGGAAGTATGGTCGTATGGGCAGCCATATCATGGTACTCTGCTGGTCCAATCATTACACTCAAAGGCCGTGTTACAGCCAAAGATAATGTGAACATGATTCAAATGTTATTCCCTAACAATTATGCCATATTTCAGCACGATGATTCACCCATTCACGCAGCCAGGACAGTACAATTGTGGTATGAGGAGTATTCAACTGAACTGCAGCGTTTTCCGTGACCAGCACAGTCCTCGGGCTTGAACGTTATCGAACACTTGTGGACAGTATTGGAGCGCAGGCTGTGGGGCAGAGTTCCGCCTCCCTCGTCATTAAAGGAGTTAGAAGGGTTTCTGATAGAAGAGTGGCATAACATTCCACTGGAGACTATACAAACTTTATATTCCAGAATTCCAAGAAAAATCTAACTGTATTACGGGCAAGTGGGGGCCCAACCTCTTATTAATAAATCATCCCAAGCAAGTACAGGTGTTCACATTGTTTTGCCTATCCCCTATAAGACGAACATCAACAAAAGCAAAACAGAGATAATGGAATGTAGTCGAATTAAATCAAGTGATGCAGAAGGAATTAGATTACAAAGCGAGACACTGATAGTATTAGATGAGTTTTGCTATTTTGGGGCAAAATAATTGATGACGGCCGAAGTAGAGAGGATATAAAATGTAGACTGGTAATGGCAAGAAAAACATTTCTGGAGAGGATAAATTTTCTTAACATCGAATACAAATTTCTTTTCTGAAAGTATTTGTATTGAGTGCAGCCATGCATGGAAGTGAGACATGGACGATAAACAGTTTGGACAAGACTAGAAGCTTTGAAATGTGGTGCTACAGAAGAATACTGAAGATCAGATGGCTATATCACTTAACTAATGAGGGGTTACTGAACAGAATTCGAGAGAAAAGAAATTCGTGGCACAACCTGACTAGAAGAAGGAATCGGTTGATAGGACACGTTCTGAGACATCAAGGAATTACCAATTTAGTACTGGAGGTTAGTATAGGGGGTAAAAAGCGTGGAGGAAGACCAAGAGGTAAACACAAGAAGCGTATTTACAAGGATATAAGTTGCAATAATTATTCAGAGATGAAGAGCCTTGCACAGGATAGAGTAGTACGGAGAGCTGCATGAAACCAGTCCTAGCGCTGAAGACCACAAGAACAAGAGGATGTAGTGACGAAAGTCACCATGCCTATAACAGCATTAATGGTAACAAGTGAAGCTGCAAGATTGAGCTGTGCGATGGAGAAATAATTCCAAATTGAATCGCCACACCACTACCTTCCGCCATGTCGCTCTAGACCTTGATTCTGAGCGCAGTATGTAGGACTCACTACCGCTGATAATGGGGAAAATATATGTTTCACACTTCGGTGTGGTACAACTTTTCAGCTGTTATCAAGTATTCAGTACAGCCCTCCCGGATAGCCACGAGCCTTAGCACACCGCTTCCGCGATCCGGGGAGGCGCGCGCCAGGCTTAGATCGCATTTGTCCGGTGACTTTACGACGTAGGTCAGTGTGGATGTGGGCTTTAAGCGGTTTCCCACAACCGAGTAGGTGAATGCGGGGTGATACCTGGACACACGATTCGTAACCATTTCGAAAACTCTCACACTTTCACTTGAGATAACACTGGACGCATGTAGACGGGGTATACAAAATTCCTTTGGCGACAAGAAGAGCGTCCTGCCACCGTCTACTATTAACACTGCCAAATGCAAATTAACATGCCGACCCCGTGAAAATACGGGATAAGACCAGGAAAAATAATAAGAAAAGAAGACCACGTATTCACTACGAATCAATTCTAAGAAATTGTGTATCCTGAAAAGAACCGTCTGACTTCTTGTATGTCCTTTGACCGAGAAGTCTTTGACCGAGAAGTCGCTCACATCTCTGTTGCTTTCTTAGCACCACACGGAGACCACGTGTAGGATCACATTTAGGATATTTAAAAGTTAACCTACGGACATGAACCAATGTAGGTGTATTTTGTCACTTCAGAAATCTGTAAGACAGTTCTTCTTTTTATATTCAAATTACAATTGAATAACAAAAGAAGAGAGTTGCCCTGCAGATTCTCCATTCATTTGAAGAAGGGGAAACCGAAGATGCAGTCAAAAGTAGGAAACGTAGAAAAGAGCTGCATTTGACGGAATATACCCTCAAGTTCTAGTTCACTTGGGACCAGCTACAGTGAAATGGCATGGCAACTTCTTCTCAAATATCCTACAGACCGGCATCATTCACCTCTCATGAAAAAACAAAAGTACTAACCATATCAAAAAAAGGTTCCACAAACGTGGAAAACTATCGTCCGATAACACTTCTAAGTGTCGCATACAAACTCATTGCGCATCTGATCCACATCAGAATTTTTGAAGTAATGGACAAACATATTCCAGTGGAACAAGCACAATTCAGATCAGGGAGAAGTAGCTATCAGGTACTCTCTCTCACCACTTGTATCGAAAATGGGTATGAGAAGAAGTCAGGAACTGTAACTGCCTTCTTGGATCTATCAGGTGGTTATGACACTGACAAGAAGGCCTTATTATAAAATTCATGAGTGTTAACCCGTGACGTAACGTTACGGACCCACTTAAACTGTAGATACTTTTACATCTATTCTGACAATAACAGAAGCAGAAAATGATGGTTTACTTCAAAGATCTGTTCTGGTTCCCCTCTTTTTCGGTCCGTACAAAGACGAATTACCGGAAACATCTTCAAGGAAATTCATTTATGCTGATGACATTTGTTTGGTGGCCTAGAGATCCAACTTTTCTAATGCTGAAACCACATAATCAATTGATATGGATGTCGTGGATGTATACTTCAAGAAATGGTGCCTGCACGTAAATCTCAGATAACAGTTATATCTGCATTTCACCTGTGTAACAGACAGGCAAGTTACGCACAAGTCAGATTCAGAGGCCAAGTCTTGCCGTACTGCAGTACACCAAAAACCAAGAAATAACATTGAACATAAGTCTAATTTATAAGCAGCATCGTTCAAGCGTGGGCGCTAAAGTCAAAACGAGAAAAAACGTTCTTATACGTCTTGGGGAGATAGTCCTCATGTTTTGAGATTCACAGTATTAGCCCTATCACAGTCTGTTGCTGAATACTGCTGTTCGGCCTGGATCAATAGTGATCACACTGTGAAGATAGACTTGGAACTACATCAGGCAGTTCGAATAATTAAGGGATATATTCGGAGTACAAATACACTGTGACTTCCTGTTTTAACAATATCCCAACCCCAGCTGTAAGAAGTTCATAAGCTCTCCTCAAGGTCGGTACAACATTCAAAAGAAACATCAGTTACATGCTACCCATTCATCGAGATATTGCACGAGTAGAACATAAACGCTTGAAATAAAGAAGAACATTGTGGCACGCAGCAAACAGTCTTATTGGATCCTCTTCAGTGTCAGTGACAACCATTCGCGGAAAACCCAGTCATCAAATATCTTGTTCAGCCTCCTTCCATGTGTATGCAAGGGTGCGATCTCTGCTGACGTCACTGGAGAATCATGGACCGGATTCGAACCAGACAAGCCAGATATGGTTACCTACTGCTGTAGTGGGGATGGGCTACATCTGCATCTACATGATTACTCCACAATTCAGAATTAAGTGCCTGGCAGAGGGTTCACCGAAACGCCTTCAAGCTATTTCTTCACCGTTGCACTTGCGAACGGGGCGCGGGAAAAACGAACACTGAAACATTTGCGTGAGAGCTATGATTTCTCTTATTTGATCATAACGATCATTTCTCCCTATTTAGATGGCACTAACAGAATATTTTCACAAGTGTAGGAGAAAGTTAGTGACTGAAATTTCCTGCCGTAACGAAAATTCCTTTGTTTTAATGATTGCCACCCCAATTATTATATCCGGGGCACCATCTCCGCTTTTCACGATACTAAAAAACGAGCTGCCCTTCTTTGGACTTCTTCGATGGTCTCCGACAATCCTAAGTGATGTTGATGCCAAACCTCACAGCAAAATTCCAGGAGAGGGCGGATAAGTGTAATGTTGTATTTTCTGAGTATTCTGCGCGCGGTTGTAGGCGCTTCAGTCCGGAACCGCACGACTGCTACGGTCGCAGGTTGAAATCCTGCCTCGTGCATGGATGTGTGTGATGTCCTTAGGTTATTTAGGTTTAAGTAGGTCTAAGTCTAAGGGACTGATGACCTCAGATGTTAAGTCCCATAGTGCTCAGAGCCATTTGAACGATCTGAACCATTTTTGAGTATTCTGACAATAAATCACCGTCATTGTTTTGCCTTCCACACAACATTATCTGTGAGATATTTCCAATTTCAGTTATTCATAATTATAATCCCTAAATACTTAGTTGAATTTACAACCTTTAGGTTTGCGTGATTTATTGTGTAACCGAAATTTAGTGGATTTCTTTTAGTACTCATGTAGATGACCTCGCGCTTTTCGTTATTAGAGTCAACTGCCACTTTTCGCACTATCCAGATATCTTGTCCAAATCGGTTTGCAATTGGTTTTGATCTATTTATGACTTTACAAGACGGTAAATGATAGTATCACCTGTAAACGATCTGAGAGGGCTGCTCAGATTGTCTCCTGTGTCGTTTGTGTAGATAAGGAGCAGCTGATGACCTATACCATCTCCTTGGGAAACGACAGATGTTACTTCTGCTTTACTCGATGACTTTTCGTCAATTACTACGAACTGTGACCTTTACGACAAGAATTCATGAATCTAGTAGCACAGCTCTGGCGATACTACATAGTCACGTAATTTCATTAGAAGTCTCTTATGAGGAATGGTGTCGAAAGCCTTCTGGAAAATATGGAATCAATTTGTCATTCCCTGTCGGTAACACACATTACTTCGTAAGAAGTGTCTCCCAAGAACGATATTTTGGCGGCCGGTATGGCCGAGCGGTTCTAGGCGCTTCAGTCTGGAACCGCGCGACCGCTACGGTCGCAGGTTCGAATCCTGCCTCGGGCATGGATGTGTGTGATGTCCTTAGGTTAGTTAGGTTTAAGTAGTTCTAAGTTCTAGGGGACTGATGACCTCAGAAGTTAAGTCCCATAGTGCTCAGAGCCACTTGAACCAAGAACGATTTTTTCTGAATCCGTGCTATTTGTCAAGAAACCATTTTCTTCGATGTAATTCATAGCGTTCGAAGTTCCGAAACACTACCGCAAATCGACGTTAGTGATATGGGTTTGTAATTCAGCGGATTACTCCTGTTTCTTTTCTTTGGTACTGGTGCGACTTGTGTAGCTGTCCAGTTCTACAAATTGTGCTGCCGCCTTACGATGAATCTACCATATCGGTAACTAGACCTGTAGGAGTAAAATTGTATGAGCTTGTGACTGTGCTCATTTGTTCACAAATGTTGTATATACACGTCTCAACAAAAGTTTGGAATATCATAGAGTTTACTATAATGACTCCTTGTAGTACATCCTTTGCAGTTTGTACATTACCTTATTAACAAAATAAGCATAATTCCTTCTGAAAACAAAAAAGATTTTGCTTTGCTACAAAAAACCATTACAAAACAAAGCGGGCACTCTTTTAAATGTACATCTTGAAAAGAAAAACAGTGAAAATCTTTGTCTCATAATGATGATTATCAGTCTTCGGTAGCGAATGTGTCCTCCCCGCACACAGATGAGTTCTTCCACATTGCGAGGCATGCTCTGGTTCAAAATGGTTCAAATGGCACTGAATGCTATGGGACTTAACATCTGAAGTCATCAGTCCCTTGGAACTTAGAACTACTTTAACCTAACTAACTTAAGGACATCACATACATCCATGCCCGAGGCAGGATTGGAAGGTGCGACCATAGCGGTCGCGCGATTCCAGACTGAAGCGCCTAGAACCGCTCGGCCACAACGGCCGGCGCATGCTGTGGATGAGACTATCAAGTTTGGATGTGAGGTCCTTCTCTTCAATGGCAGCTTCATTGAAGTACTGAAGACTGTCAAGTGGATTCGGACGCTGTTCACTGGCCACCTTCACCACGTCTCTTGCATGCTCAATTGCATTCATAACTGGGGACTGTGCTGGCCAATGCATTCGGTTGATGGTGCATCTCTGAAGATACCATGACACTTCCACAGTACAGTGCGGTCTTGCATTGTCATCGACTAGGATGGAGTTGTCACCGATTTACGTCTGTTGGGCCTTACAGTCGTTTGTAGGACCTCTTGGAGATATCGGGGATCAGTCAAATTGCCGCATATTGGAATTATAGGAGTCCGCCATCCCATCATTATTGCCGCAGAAAATTACACTTCCACCTTGCAAACGGGTGGACTTCCTGAACGTATTGGTGTTCCTGGTGTCATTCAGCGCTTCCGCAAACACTAACACGTCTAGTGTCAGTTCGCAAAAACAATCATGATCTTGTCTTTAGTATCGTAGACTACATTTTACGACAGTATTCCGAACTTTTGTTGAACAGTGTGTGTATGTGTTTGTTTTCATCGTGCGATAAATAAATAAACTACGAATCAGAATCTATCGAATATTTACCCAATAATTCTCCTTCTTTGCAAAAAAACGCGGGAAAACAGACTTCTGTAAGTGAACGCGACCGTGTCTTTTCGACAGTGTTCGGCGTCCTGCTTCAGCCGCCGGTGTTTCGGCCCAGTATGTGCGTTCAGACCCTGCCGCGACCACAACACCGGACGTGGTGAGCCACGCAGATCACCCCGCAGCATCACCGGTTCGCCGTATAAGGCGGCATTAATGACAGGCGCTGGGCACATCCTTGAGTGACCGGTCGGCACGACGCGTCCTTGGCGCGGGCCGGACCGTGCCTTCGCTGCAGCGGCTTTCTACGACGCCGCGGCCGCACCCCGCCCCACGCTGGCCATAAGTCGTAACAGTGTCCGGTCGTACCTGTCTGCGGTGCCAGTGATTTGCTGCAGCAAGCGAGAAGGCTGGCGCGGCGGACGTGCTAACGTCGTTTGCACTCGCTCATTCCCGTTTGACAGGTGGCTGACGTCGAATGCAAGAAGTGGTAGACGGCCAGCAGAAAATGGCGTACCACTTGTTGATCTTGGTCGGATTCTCACAGTTAATGTCGCAATTTTGATTCAGCTAGAAGAAAATAAAATAAGAACTCGCACAAATCAACGCATGCTCAAAAACCCACTCTCGCTCGAAGCGCAAGGTGGACCCATCCCTTTGTCCCGAAGGAGTGGCCGCCTCAGTTGTCTGTCTCCTGCTGACCTGTGTACTTCGAGTATTCACGTTGCTATCTCTTTACTGCATAGCACTACAGTCATTACGTATTGTAGGTCCAGGGAAATAGAACGAGCATTTGACGATTGTGGTAAGGAAGGCGAATGGTCCGGTTTATTTGGAGAATTTTGGAACAGTGTGGTTCATCTGTAAAGCAGATCGCATATAGGACCCAGTGCGACCTATTATTGAGTGCTCCTCGATTGTCTGGGATCCGTACCAGACCAGATTAAAGGAAGATATCGAAGCAATTCAAAGATGGGCTGCGAGATTTGTTACCGGGAGGTTTGAATAGCACGCAAGTGTTACAGAGATCTTTAGTGAGCAAACGGAAATCCCTGGAGGGAAGGCGACGTTCATTTCGACAAACACTATCGAGAAAAATTAGAGAACCGGCTGACTGCATATCATTTCTATTTCCGCTAACATACATTTCCTGTAAGGACTCCGACGATAAGATACGAGAAATTAGGGCTCATTCGGTGCCATATACACTACTAGCCATTAAAATTGCTACACCAAGAAGAAATGTAGATGATAAACGGGTATTCATTGGAGAAATATATTATACTAGAACTGACATGTGATTACATTTTCACGCAATTTGGATGCACAGATCCTGAGAAATCAGTACCCAGAACAATCACCTCTGCCCGTAATAACGGCCTTGATACGCCTGGGCATTGAGTCAAACAGAGCTTCGATGGCGTGTACAGGTAAAGCTGTCCATGCAGCTTCAACACGATACCACAGTTCATCAAGAGCAGTGACTGGCGTATTGTGACGAGCCAGTTGCTCGGCCACCATTGACCAGACGTTTTCAATTGGTGAGAGATCTGGAGAATGTGCTGGCCAGGGCAGCAGTCGAACATTTTCTGTATCCAGAAAGGCCCATACAGGACCTGCAACATGCGGTCGTGCATTATCCTGCTGAAATGTAGGGTTTCGCAGGGATCGAATGAAGGGTAGAGCCACGAGTCTTAACACATCTGAAATGTAACGTCCACTGTTCAAAGTGCCGTCAATGCGAACAAGAGGTGACCGAGACGTGTAACCAGTGGTATCCCATACCATCACGCCGGGTGATAAGTCAGTTTGGCGATGACGAATACACGCTTCCAGAGTGATTTCACCGCGATGTCGCCAAACACGGATGCCACCATCATAATGCTGTAAACAGAACCTGGATTCATCCGAAAAAATGACGTTTTGCCACTCGTGCACCCAGGTGCGTTGTTGAGTGTACCATCGCAGGCGCTCCTGTCTGTGATGCAGCGTCAAGGGTAACCGCAGCCATGGTCTCCGAGCTGATAGTCCATGTTGCTGCAAACGTCGTCGAACTGTTCGTGCAGATGGTTGTTGTCTTGCAAACCTCCCCATCTGTTGACTCAGGGATCGAGACGTGGCTGTACGATCCGTTACAGCCATGCGGATAAAATGCCTTTCATCTCGACTGCTAGTGATACGAGGCGTTGGGATCCAGCACGGCGTTCCCTCCTGAACCCACCTGCTAACAGTAATTGGATCTCGACCAACGCGATCGGCAATGTCGAGATACTAAAAACCGCAATCGCGATTGGCTACAATCCGACCTTTATCAAAGCCGGAAACGTGATGGTACGCATTTCTCCTCCTTACACGAGGCATCACAATAACGTTTCACCCAGGCAATGCCGGTCAACTGCTGTTTGTGTATGAGAAATCGGTTGGAAACTTTCCTCATGTCAGCACGTTGTATGTCTCTCCATCGGCGCCAACGTTGTGTGAATGCTCTGAAACGCTAATCATTTGCATATCACAGCGTCTTCTTCCTGTCGGTTAAATTTCGTGTCTGTAGCACGTTATCTTCATGGTGTATCAATTTCATTGGCCAGTAGTGTAGATTGTCGATCCCCTCGTTCTATTTGCGAATGGAACAGGCAAGGAAATGACTGGTAGTGGTACATGGTACCCTCCACCAAGCACCATACGATGCCTTGTGGAATGTATACACCGAGGCTGCAAACGCCATGCTATAGCTATATGCCCATATACAGATGGTGGTAGTATCGTGTATAACAGGACAGTACGTTGCTGAAGCTGTCGCTTCGACCCTCTCATTTATAGCCAGGTGATTCATGTGAATGTGATTATGGTTGCAAGACGCGAACTGACAAACTTTCAACGTGGATAGTCGTAAGAGCTAGACGCATGGGACTTTCCATTTCGGAATCGTTAGGAAAACCAATATTCCGAGATTCACATTGTCAAGAGTGTGCCGAGAATACGACATTTCAGGCATTACCCGTCACCAAGGGTAACGCAGTAGCCGATGGCAATCACTTAACGACCGAGAGCAGCAGCATTTGGGCAGAGTTGTCGGTGTTAACAGACAGGTAACACTGCGTGAAATAACCGCAGAACTCAGTGTGGGACGTACGTCGAATGTATCCGCAGGGTCAGTGCTGCGAAATTTACCATTAATGGGCTATGGCAGCAGCATGACATTACCTGCAGCGCCGCTTCTGGGCTCTTGACCATATAGGTTGGGTCGTAGACGATTGGAGAACTGGAACCTGGTTAGTTCACTCTTGATATCAGTTGCTAAGAGCTGATGGTAGGGCAGACCCCACGAAGCAATGAGCCCAAATTCTCAATAAGACACTGTGAAAGGTGGTGGTGGCTCTATAACAATGTGGGCTGTGTGTATGGAATGGTCAGGGTCCGTTGACTGGAAATGGTTATCTTTGGCTTCTTGGAGACCATATGCAATCATCTATGGACTTCAAGTTTCCAAACAATGACGGAATTTTTAAGAATGATAATGGGCCGTCTCACAGGGCCACATATGTTCGAGATTGATTTTGAAGAACATTCTGGACGCTTGGAAACGGATAATTTGGCCTCCGAGATCTCCATGTCCTGTCGGGCATTTATGGGGCGTAATCCAGGGGGCAATCCGTGCACAAAATCCTACACCGGTACACTTTTATAGTTATGGACGGCTATAGAGGCAGCGTGACTTAATATTTCTGCAGCGGACTTCCAACAATTTGTTTAGTTCATGCCACGTTGAGTTCCTGCACCACGTCGGACAATAGGAGTTTCGAGACGATATTAGGTGGATCCCATGACTTTTGTCACCTCGGTTTGTGCAGAGGTAGATGGAAGTTCTTCACAATCAGACACTTGTGATTATACGCAATGGCATTACATTGAAAAGTGTATTTTACAGGGTTATAGAAACTAATCCTATCGTATAGTAAAGATAATGCAAAAAGAAGGGACTTCATTACTTTAGGAAAGACGAGAAGAAGAAGAAAATTTTGTATTTAGGTTAGACTGCCGAATAGATTGTCGGAGAATGACACACAACGTCCAAAAGTCACAATTTTTTTCTATTTTACATTGTCAGTGTCGCAGTAAGCTAGAAAATCTGAAAAGGTAAATGCAAAAGCTCAATCTAAATATAGTAGGGGTTAGTGAAGTGAAATGGAAAAGAAGACAAGGATTTCTAGTCAGATGTATAGAGTAATATCAACAGCAGCAGAAAACGGTATAACGGGAATAGGATTCGTTATGAATAGAAAGGTAGTGCAAAGAGTGTGTTACAGTGAACAGTTCAGTGATAGGGTTGTTCTTATCAGAATCGACAGCAACCAACACCAACAACGATACTTCAGGTTTACATACCGACATCGCAAGCTGAAGATGAAGAGATAGAGAAGGTATGAGTGAGGATATTGAAAGATTAATACAGTACATAAAGGGAGGTGAAAATCCAGTAGTCATGGAGGACTCGAATGCAGTTGTAGGGGAAGGAGGAGAAGAAAACGTTATAGGAGAACGTGGGCTTGGGACAAGGAACGAGAGAGAAGAAAGACTAATTGACTTCTGTAATAAATTTCAGCTAGTAATAGGGAAAACTCAGTTCAAGAATCACAAGAGGAGGGGGTATACGTGGAAAAGACCATATGATACGGGAAGATCTCAGCTAGATTACATCATTACCAGACAGAGGTTTCGAAATCAGATACTGCATTGTAAGGCGTACACAGGAACAGATATAGACTCAGTTCACAATATAGAGATTAGTAAGGAAGAATCAATATTCAAAGAAGTGGGATATGGGAGGCTATAGGTACAGCAATAAAGAACAGCTCAGTAGGTAGTGCAGTTGAAGAGGAAGGGACATTTCTAAAAAAGGCAATCACGGAAGTTGTAGAAAAAAACATAGATACGAAGAAGGTAACTGAGAAGAAACCATGGGTAACAGAAGAAATACTTCAGCTGATCGATGAACGAAGGAAGTACAAAAATGTTCAGGGAAATTCAGGAATACAGAAATGCAAGTCGCTGCGGAATGAAATTAATCAGAAGTATAGGGAAGCTAAGACGAAATGGCTGCGTGAAAAATGTGAAGAAATCGAAAAAGAATGATTGTCGGAAGGACTGACTCAGTATATCTGAAAGTCAAAACAACCTTCGGTAACATTAAAAGCAAGGATAGTAGCGTAAAGGGTGCAACAGGAATTTCACTGTTAAATGTAGAGGAGAGCGGATAGGCGGAAAGAGTACATTGAAGGTCTCTATGAGGGGAAAGATTTGTCTGACGTCACAGATGAAGAAACAGGAGTCGAATTAGAAGAGATAGGGGATCCAGAATTAGAATCAGAATTTAAGACAGCTTTGGAGGACTTAAGATCAAATAATGCAGAAGGGGTAGATAACATTCCATCAGAATTTATAAAGCCATTGGGGGAAGTGGTAACAAAACGTCCCTTCACGTTGGTGTGTAGAATGAATGAATCTGGCGACATGCCATCTGACTTTCGGAAAAATATCAGCCATGTAATTCCGAAGACTGCAAGAGCTGACAAGTGCGAGAATTATCTGACAATCACCCAAGTTGCTGGCAAGGATAATATATAGAATAATGGAAAAGAAAATTGAGGATATGTTAAATGAAGGTCAGTTTGGCTTTAGAAAAGGTAATGGCACCAGAGAGACAATTCTCACGTTTCGGTTGATAATGGAAGCAAGGCTAGAGAAAAATCAAGACACGTTCGTAGGATTTGTCGACCCGAAAAAAGCGTTCGGCAATGTAGAATGGTGCAAAATGTTCGAAATTCTGAGAAAAACAGGGTGAGCTATAGGGAGAGAAGGGTAATATACAATATGTACAAGAGCAAAGAGGGAATAATAAGAATGGACGACCAAGAAGGAAGTGCTCGGATTAAAAAGGGATGTTGTCTTGCCCCCGTGCTGTTCAATCTGTACATCGAGGAAGCAATGATGAAAATAAAATAAAGGTTTAAGAGTGGAACTAAAATTCAAGGTGAAAGGATATCAGTGATATGATTCGCTGAAGTCATTGCTATCCTGAGTGAAAGTGAAGAAGAATTACATGATATGCTGAATGGAATGAACAATCTAATGAGTAAAAAATAGGTACAGAATATGGGTTAAGAATAAGTCGAAGGAAAAGGAAAGGAATGAGATGTAGAAGAAATGAGAAAGCGAGAAACTTAACATCAGGATTGATAGTCGCAAAGTAGATGAAGTTAAGAAATTCTGTTTCCTAGGCGGCAAAATAATCAATGACGGACGGAGCAAGGACACCAAAAGCAGACTAGCACTGGCAAAATGGGATTTCGTGACCAAGAGAAACCTACTAGTATCAAACATAGGCCTTAATTTGAGGAAGAAATTTCTAAGAATGTACGTCTGGAGCACAGCATTGTATGGTACGAAATATGGGCTGTGGGAAAATCGAAATAGAAGAGAATGAAAGCAGTTGAGATGTGGTGCTACAGGCGAATGTTAGAAATTAGGTGGACTCATAAGGTAAGGAATAAGGAGGTTCTGCGCAGAATCGGAGAGGAAAGGAATATGTGGAAAACACTTACAAGAAAGGACTGTCTCGTATCCCGCCTGGAAGGCGGCGCGTGGGTCTGCTCCTGTGAACTGCAAAATAGGCCGAATGAAGGAAGCGAGTAGAAGTGGGAGAGGTAAAGCACTTCGGTACTGCGTGTAAATTTAAAGATGTTTACTATAGGCGAAAACAAGTTAGTAAATGGTTACATACCTTTGCGATGATGTGCACGTAGATGCGAAGCCGTATTCCCGTTGTAAGTAGTACAAAGTCTCAATAGCAAGCCAACACACTCTGAAACTGAGATGATGTTTCCAGGCCGTCTGCTCTTGATGAAACGGGCAGAGAGCAGAGCGACGCTCGTTGAGTTCCACAGCGTCGGCTAGAGGGCGCTGTGGTCGGCGTAGTTCGTCCGCTCTCGTAGTGCCAACCTGCGAGCGTGCACCCACGCTGGGGCATCGGAACTATCGATACCACAGACAGGATGATAGCACATCTGTTAAGACATGAGGAAGTGACTTCCATGGTACTAGAAGCAGCTGTAGACGGCAAAAAGTGTTTGGGAAGACAGAGATTGGAATAAGTCCAGCAAATAATTGAGGACGTAGGTAGCAAGTGCTACTCTGAGATGAGGTAGTTGCTATGTTTGATCCATTATTTACGGCACCAGTTTTGTTTTGGTGCTCTAGTGGGAACGTACTGACTTTGCACATCTATATTCGTCGAATTATTGAGTCGTACTGACGAACTTTTAATAGGATCATTTTGCAGACTCACTAGCTGTAGCTCATAAGTTCTGCGAGGTACGCATTAGTGCGTATGCTTAAGATGTCGAACAGCACATCCACTACTATTGTTGCCACTGGCACCCAATGAGACCGCGAAGAATGGCCGTTTACCATTTGGCGGCTGTAACGATGATCTGTGTCCCACAGAGCTGGGGCAGACGTCGGGTCCTATTGTGATCACATACACATGGTTATAATTAGTTTTTGAATGACGACGTAGTTCTATATTTTCTACACCCACACCAAGTTTGACATAATAAAGACTTCATTAACAACGCATTCGTCATTTGACGTGGACATGCACAATATATTGCCACTGACGACGGGCTGTACGTATGCACGAGAATTGATCTGAGCATTAAATATTTTACATGCCACTGCTCTTGTGCAGCTGGATGTCTGGGTTTTCAACGATGGTGCACTAGTTCGAATAGGACAAAGATGAAGATGGAAGTGGACCGTGTGCTCTTCACAGGAACCATCCCGGAAATCACTTTAATCGAGTTAGGGACACTGCGGGTAGTCCAAATGGCTGGGCGGAATTATATCCCCTGCATCGCAAATGCTGGTCAAGCATAATAAGTTCTTCAATGAACGAATCTTTGAGAAAAGAAACATACTTGAAAAAGAAATGTAACAGTTGATCCCTATCCCACATGAAAAAGATATGTTTTCTTCTCTGCCTGTTGCCTCTGCATTTTGATTTAAGATTCTGCGCTGGAAGTACGCCCATTTCCGAAGGTCGTCTTGCAGCTTTCTTCGAAGGTCAGAACTCCTTATCCAGCTTGTGGCGACAACAGGCGGTGAGTTTTATATGAGTCAGCATTAATATCGTGGTGCGACATTTACAGCAGCTAATGCCGAGCGTAGATGTGGCTAAGAACTAAAGGAGCGTGAGAGAACTTTTCAGGTGTGGCAAACTTTTATTTGTATAATTTCTGATTCCACAAGACTGTGGTAATATTTCGACGTGATCGTGAAACATGTCACTACAATAAGCGAATAATAGTTAAATACGTTTAATAATAATGAGAATAACGTGCTTGTGTGAATCTTACGCATCAGTTGGTAAAGTTGATCAGGGAACGGGAAATTAACGCCATGGCCTATTCTTGTGAACGATTCTGAGATTGAGCAGAAATGTTTTTTTTGGGGGGGGGGGGCGGCGGGTGGTCAAATCAGAATTATTGGATCACGCAACAGACCAGAAACATCACACACGGATAAAATATATCACAAATTACGGTGGTTTTAGTTAAGAAGACAACAGTCACAGTTAATTGGATTGCATTATTTCCTGCGAAAATAGGAAAGATTTTGCCGCGGAACTTGAATGTGGACCTGTGTGCTGCTGAGTAACG
This sequence comes from Schistocerca cancellata, assembly GCF_023864275.1. Taxonomy (NCBI): domain Eukaryota; kingdom Metazoa; phylum Arthropoda; class Insecta; order Orthoptera; family Acrididae; genus Schistocerca; species Schistocerca cancellata. Next base: position 433,909,184 of record NC_064626.1, on the reverse strand, counting down.
CACACTTTTGCCATGGACAAATGATGTCATGGTCTTCGAATGCAGAGATTTTTCCCTGTCTCGGGCTCATGAAATGTGTGCAGGTGCTATGTCATTGCAACAATTGCTGACTTGTTAAATGTTAGCCAGTACGAGGTTCATGAATAATGGACTGCATATTGTCCAGATCTCACGCTTCTGGAAAAAATGTGTACCCAGATACTACACAGTATGATAACAAGGGATGAAAGTGTGCAAACTAAACCAACGTAAGTATATCTTACGTGAAGACGCAATTAAAGGTAACTGCAATCAGATTCAGCAGAATACAATGAGTACGTTTTTCCTACGAGAGTAGAATTCATTACCAGAAATTTTCTATTCCACGTACAGTGCCACTATTATACAGGAGTACAGTGTCACTACTATCACAGTTGTTTACGTTGATTTTATTGTAATCGCGAGTCATTTTATGTAGTGACTTATTATCGAATCCTTGATGAGAATTTGTAAGCACTGTGACTGTCTAAATTTCAAATATAAGAGCTTTGGAGCTATCTGGGATATTCAGCGGTAACTCCTTGATGTATGAGGTATATCTGATGATTCCGCCTTGAGCACAACACATTTTGCTGTTCATAATTTCTAATAATTTTCTAAGCTCTTACACCAACATCAGTGGGTTTCTCGTTACCTTACGTGGCAGCATATTTGGTTGCCCATGTTACAGTTTATCTTCTTTATTAAAGGTGGTATTTTCATACAGTGTCTCAAATGCAACGTTTCTTTCAAATTGCTATTACAATTATGTTAACTTCTTTTTAGACATTTTTGTTTGTCTATATTTTTCCATTTTTACTAAAATATGCTTTTGTTCTCTTTTTGCTGAATTTTCACGTTATTACAATTCCATCACTGTAAAGATCAGTTGTACCTGTGTGCTATGCATGTCATATGTGCCGAAACAGTTGTGGTTTACTCAAAGCAGTATTCTCAAATATATTTTGGTTTAATAAAATATCGGGGTAATTTCTGAGGAAAAGACCGAAGATACATACCGTTTACGTACTCGTATATCAAGAAAAGAAGTGGTGTCGGAATGGAACAGTGAGGAACATTATAAAGTATGGTGACCAGTTAGATGTAGTATATAGTATATAGTAGTTTTTATTGTTTCGTAAAATATGTTGTTAAATAAAAAAAATACCAAGTAGTCTCATCAGTATTCATCAGAATCTATTACTGTTTGACGAAAATTGGTGTGAATAATTCCGCAGCTGATAATCCTTTCTGTTAACAAATAATGGTTTTTATTGGTAGAAGAGAGGAACGTAAATATTAATTCACAATAACATTGCTTTCTTCCTGTAGGAGAGTGGACACACTGTCCGATAGGATATACTACCGTTGGCTAGAAGCGTTCTCGTCGTTTGTCAAGATGGAGAATAGAGCCGCCAACGGGGTATTAAGTGTTAGACTCCGCAATTAGTTACGCTGTGCGAACCACTTCACCTTCGGTTACCGAGAGCGCCATCCCAGCTCAAGACCCCCACGCTCCGCCGCTCACTTCTGGTAACAAAAATAGACACGTTGCGTTTGTCCGGCGTACACAGGTCCCGTGGCAAACGAAGTTTTTCTTTCGCAGCATGTCACGGTCATACTACGAGAGTAATTTCGTCTTATTAATCTTCATTTTCACCGTTATCCTGTGGCTAAAAATGTTCTTTATTACAGTCTATCTGCCGGTAAATGAGTACGCACTCCAGCCGTGACGCACAAGCAAAGGTACCGACAAATTTTCCGCATGGCAGCTTACAGTGCTTGACGAAATCCGTGGCACAACAACAATAAGCGCTCTCGACCTTACTTCCGCTCATTAAGTCGTATCTAAATGTTTATTTTTTGCCGAAGCGAGAGGTACTGTTTGCTTCTGCAAATTTATTCTTTCCCCTCGCGGTTTTGTGTCCTCTGTTTTTTTCCCTACTGTCAGAGATAAGTGACGTGGCGAGCATAGAATGGCACGTTCAACTGCAAACCAGTCAGTCGTGAATTTTCATGAAGCTGATATCAAGGACGACTCGCTAATACAATTGCGGCGATCGATTATTGCGCTGCAGTGCTGAGTAACTGCATGACGAATATGACAAACGATCCATTGTAGTCTTTGTATGATTAGCGTCAGCCAGTGTACCACATAACGACTGTGTATTATTTGTTGTCTAAGGCTGCAACCAGTGCGCGCTATTTGGAGTGAATGACAGGATCGTCCGAATTTAAAAGACTACCTAGTCTCTTGAAAAATAACGAAGTCATTGCCAATATGAATGACCCGAAGGATGTATCGTAAACAGGAAACAAAGAGAATGACGGATATCATCCAAGATCCATACACAAACTAGCAAAGAGACAGTGGAATAATACGACAATATTACTGTTCAGTTACGAAAGTCCATGAGAGTGTAGGGTAGAACTTCATTTATGACATAAACACTAACACTTTTCTTGTTTACACTTTCCGAATCAGTAGCATCAATGAAAGTTTAAGAGATAATACTCAAACATGAGAGTGAAATTTTTTTTTGGAAATTAGTGGTAAGGTCTTACGGGACATCGGCCCGAAGCTTACACACTACGCTAAGGGCAACACACACACCCATGCCCGAGGGAAGACTCGAACCTCCGACAAGCTGAGCCGCGCGAACCGCGACAAGGCGCCCGAGACCACGCTGTTACCCGGCAAGGCATGAGAGTGAACTGGAAACTTGTACATAATGGGAAAGTACAGCGTACAAGAAATTTGTATGAACTATTTGTAAGTATTGCAGGTGTGTTACGATTCCTACGGAGGGGTCGTAAAAAGACGTCTAAGGAATTCAGAGGCGTCTTCCATAGATCATGTTTACTATATTACGGTCTAATGTACATTTTGCCAAACATGAACAGAATTTTGAGTACACATTCACTAATATTATGAAACATTTTGAAGTGTATTTACGAATGATTGCTAAATGTTTAAACTTATACATACTCAGGTCGATGACTGAATGGTGTACTATTAGACAAGGAATCCATAGGTCTCGGGTTCGATTTCCGGTCAGGCTACGATTTTTATATATCACTTATCACTTCTTCCATCTCTGACAATCCTTGTTAACGCGAAAAAACGCAGAATTGAACCATGATTCGGAGCCCACATTGAAATGTTGATACCGCTCGAAACTGACGGGGTAAGACAATTTATAGGTCAAAGTTCTGAGGACGGCAAGACAATACTGTCTCCAATAGGACCGTGCCTAGCAAAGTACTGTGGTGTTCGAACATACCTTGAAGTTGATAATAGCTTTACCTTTATTGTCCCTCTACTCTTATAGAAAATGGGGAAAGCGATCGGGTCTATTTTAATAACAGTGCCCACGGAAACGAGCTACAAACACGTGGCATAAGAATTGGTGCAGCATTGCTGAGAAGATACTGAACCTGTTATGATGTGGCATGTTCTAGTGGGTGCTATGCGTGTACATGCAATGTGTGAGACTTGCGCCATCTGGTCTGTATGGTCGTTTCATGCTGTCCTTGGCGGACATATTACAGAATGTCTGGAAGTATTTTATGAAGTTCAGTGCCAGTGAACTATGATGCCCCGTTTCCTTTGAAAGATCAAACTTGCGACATCACGTAACGATAGAACTTATAACTCAACAATAAAAATTGAAAGTAGCTGATCTGTTACCTATGTGTACGTAACATGCCCTTATCTGCTTATACCCCTCGAAAACGGACAAATTAACACGAAAATAGAGTTCTTCACCCCCGGTTTTCAGCATTAGCAGTCACTATTCGTGATCCAAAAATCTTCTATTAAGCGTACGAGTAGTATTCAACCACTTATTATTTTTGCCGGACGGAGTGGCCGTGCAGTTCTGGGCGCTACAGTCTGGAGCCGAGCGACCGCTACGGTCGCAGGTTCGAATCCTGCCTCGGGCATGGATGTGTGTGATGTCCTTAGGTTAGTTAGGTTTAAGTAGTTCTAAGTTCTAGGCGACTTATGACCTCAGAAGTTACGTCGCATAGTGCTCAGAGCCATTTGAACCATTTTGAACTTATTATTTTTCATGAAAAGCATTTGCCTATTTAATTTCGTATTTTGATTTTATGTATCGTGAAACTGAGAGAACCAAACGTTTTCAATCTTTGTAGATTACCGCTGTATTACAGTAAATTCTATCAGATTATTCTTCAGTGTACTCTCCTGAATTCGTCTTATAATCCAAAACCTGATTTCGGATTCTGTGTCTGACCACGATGTTATCCAGCTGGAATCTTCCCGTGTCTCCTGCCGATACTTCTTCCTTTTGTGATTTTTTAAGAATGTATTCTCTATTATTAGCTGAAATTTATTACAAAACTCAATTATTCTTTTTCCTTTCTCATTCCTACGTCCAAGCCCCTATATTCCTGAGTAACTGTGCCATCTATTCAGTTAGAATCGCTCATGATGATTAGATTATCATCTCCCTTTACATTTCGGATTACATGTACAATATCCTCATACATTTTTGTGCGTGAACTCAGCAAGTCGTTGGAAGTCCCCTGGAGAAATGTTGCCTCATGCTGCTTCTATAGCCGTTCATAATTGTGAAACTGTTACCGGTACAGGATTTTATCTACGAACTGACCCATAGATTATGTCCCATAACTGTTCTATGGGATTCATATTGGGCTATTTGTGTGGCAAAATATTTCCCTCGAACTGGCCAGAATGTTCTTCAAACCAATCATGAACAGTTGTGGTTATATGGCGCATTGCCATCCATAGAAATGAAGTCCATGAGTGGCTGCAAATGTTCGCCTAGTAGCCCAACGTAACCATTTGCGGTCTATGAATGATTCACTTGGACCAGTCCATTCCATCTAGACACGTCATCTAAACACGCCATTATGGAGCCACCACCAGCCTGCACAGTGCCCTGTTGAAAACTTAGGTCCATGGCTTCTGGGGTCTGCGCCACATTAGAACCCTATCATGAGCTCTTACCAACTGGAATCGGGACTCATCTGACCAGGCCATAGTTTTCCAGTCGTTTAATGTCCATCAGATATGGTCTCGAGCCCAGCAGAGGCGCTGAAGTCGATGTCGTACTGTCAGTAAAGGCGCTTGCGTCAGTCATCTGCTGCAATAGACCATTAACGCCAAGTTTCGAAGTACCATTCTAAATATTACGTGGTCGTACGTCCCATATTGATTTCGGAGGTTGTTTCAATCAGTGTTGCTTGTATATTAGGACTGACAACACTACGCAAACGCTGCTGCTCTCGGTGGTTAAGTGAAGTCCGTCGGCCACTGCGTTGCCCGTCTTATTGGCAATGCCTGAAATGTGGTATTCTCGGCACACTCCTGACCATGTGTGATCTCTGAGTATTGAATTCCCTAAACTTAATGTTCCATGCGCCTAGCTCCAACTAACATTCCGCGTTTAAAGTCTGTAAATTCCACTCGTGCGGCTGTAATCACGTCAGAAACATTTTCACACGAAACACATGAATGCAAACGACAGCTGCGCCACCCATGCACTGCCTTGTGTAGACCATACTACCACCACCTGTATATGTGCATATCGCTATTCTATGAGTTTTGTCATCTCAGTGTGTATCTGAACTATTGTTGGCGTTGGTTTGCCTGTCGGGCGTGATGAGAATAATCGTATGACAGTAACACACACTGTGCTCTACATTCCTGTTCATAACGAATGATACTCCCCTTATACCATTTGCCGTTGTTGTTGATATTATCCTGTATTCGTATGATCAGAAATCCGTATCTTCTTTTAATTCCCCCCCCCCCTCCCCCCCCCTGCGCCCTCCCCCTGTATCGTGGCTGTCTCTTTACATTTTGCTTAGCAGATTTTCTACCTTCCATGCCATATTCATACTTTCTGACACTGCATACTCCGACTCGCAGGTGCTACTGTCTCGTTGGTTATTCGATCTTATTATTATGGTCCCCTCCTCCTTGACAACTCCCTCCTAGAAATCCGAATGGAGGACTAATATGGAATCCTTTGTCATTGGAGAGACCATCCCGATACTTTTTCTACATCTACATCTACAGACATATTCTGCACGTGCTGTGCACGTCGAAGGGCACCACATACTGACACGAGCCATTTTCTTTCCTGTTCCACTCGCGAACAGGACGAGGGAAAACCGAACGTCTATAAGCCGCCGCACGAACCCTAATTTCTCTCATCTTATCTTCTTGGGCCTTACGCGATATGTAAGCTGGCGACAGTAGAATCGTTTTGCAGTCGGCCATAAATGTCGATTCTATAAATTTCCTCAATACTGCGTCGCGAAATGAACGTCTTCCCTCCGTGGATTCCCAATTGCGTTCGCCGACCGGAGTGACCGAGCGGTTCTAGGCGCTACAGTCTGGAACCGCGCGACTGCTACGGTCGCAGGTTCGAATCCTGCCTCGGGCATGGATGTGTGTGATGTCCTTAGGTTAGTTAGGTTTAAGTAGTTCTAAGTTCTAGTGGACTGATGACCTCAGAAGTTAAGTCCCATAGTGCTCAGAGCCATTTGAACCCAATTGTGTTCACGAAGCAGAGAAAAAGAGCGGTCCTCTCACACTTCCTTGGTGCATTCTTGGCGATACCCTTGTTAACGATGAACATTCGGTGTCGCAGGAAAAGTGCTGGGTTCTAAAACTTAAGAACTCTTCGCTGATGATGATGTTTGGTTTTTGGGGCGCTCAACTGGGCGGTTATCAGCGCCCGTACAAAATCTCAACCTTCGCTCAGTCCAAACTCGCCACTTTCATGAATGATGATGAAATGATGAGGACAACACAAGCACCCAGTCATCTCGAGGCAGGTGAAAATCCCCGACACTGCCGGAAATCGAACCCGGGACCCCGTGCTCGAGAAGCGAGAACGCGACCGCGAGACCACGAGCTGCGGACAGAACTCTTTGAGCCACTTATACATATCTGGTAATCTAATCTGTATGCTGGGGCCTTCAACTGTCCGCAGTGGGGCACCGTATCAAACACTTTTCGGAAATGTACGGATGTGGAATCTGTTCGTCCTTTATCCATGGTTTGCAGGATATCTTGTGAAAGAAGGACAAGGAGAGTTTCGCATAAGGATGCTTTCTAAATTCGTGCTCGTTTGTGGACAGAAGCTTTTCTGTCTCAAGCACATATATTACCTTCGAACACACACTGTGTTCAAGGAATATGCAGAAAATCGATGTTAAGGATATGTTTAAGATTCTGCGGGTCCGTTATTTTTTAACTGTCTTTCAGATGTCCTGTGGATGCAAATTATGCGTCTTTAATGAAGTGGTTTACAGTGCCTTCTGCATCCTCATGCCGTTGATGATTGCTAATTCGTCCGCCTTTTAGAGACATAGTTTCACCCCAAGGGCAGAGGATGTCCCGAACCACTGTCCGCTCCTCCGCCCTCTTTCACAAGATCTTTGACAGAACTAGGATTATCCCGTCTACCGCAACCCTTCGATCGCCATTTCTGATGAATTTTATACAAATTTAAACATTGATTACTAGTCAAAGACTCTACCCTTTACACCACATTGATACTCCAGGCATTAACGGGCAGAAGGGAGAAGATCGGAAAGGACTGGCCTCGAATGATTTTTAAGCTACCATCTTTGCATTTATGATTTAGAAAAATCGTGGCAAACCGAAGTCAGGTTCTCTGGACGTAGATCTAAACGCTGCTCCTCCCGAGTACGACTGCAATTCCGTAACCACTACACCACGTTGTTCAGTTAAAATTTACGCCTAGCATATTGTTTTCCAGATACATCACATTCTTGATACACGTGTTGCAGGTTTATACGATCATTGACCCTTTCAGTGCAGTCAGTGTTTCACTTATGTGCCTAGCGGGTTGTTGATGCTGCGCGCTAACGTTTCATTACTTCTCACCATCTCGTAAATCAACAAGCGCTTCCAGTTAGCTCTTCTAAACATATAGTACTTCTCCGCTTTAGTACATCATCCAGCATCACGTGGTAAGAGATTCTGTTTCAAGGCTCGTTGGATTACAAATTTTAGCCCGAGTTTTACGAGAGTATGTACTCTTCTCTCAACTCAACCACGTAAGCTGCTCGTGCATACCAGTTATACTACCGCAGAGCTTCTCAAAGTACGTAGTATTTCTATCACGTCTCAAGTATTATTCTTGAGACTACCGACGTCCCATGTACAGTGGGTTACTGTCTAAATAAAAACAAAGAGATACTACATATTCTGCGTTGGTGTCAACTTTTCCCTCCATTCTGGTGTACAATTAACTGTACTTGGTTGTGATTCTTGGACGCTTGACATTTGTCTCACAAACAGTTTTGGTAAAGTGTTCCCTGGACTTCGTTGCTCGTCTGTTATTTCTAGGTGCCTGCAATTAATGAATTTTAACAAACTATACTGTTTATAATATTCTCATGATCCCCTTGAAACAGCATATTGCGTACGTTTCCAGTCTCTTTCTCGCTAGTTCACCTTGCTTCGACGTTCCTCTTGTATACTAATCTGGTCTATTGATGTAGAGTTTCAGAAACGTCCTTTATGTCAGTCTTTTACATAATATTAGTACATACCCATACCACACAGTTGTACATAAACAAATGGATTTTTTACCTTTGTAGAGTATTCTGTCTTTGCAATTCTTTTAGTTTTATCGCTTTGCGGACACACTCTAAGCATCTTACCTAATTATTTACGTCGTAAGTTTGGTATTTTGACTTGCTTGTCCAATCCAGTTCTCTAAACTAGATACACAACTAGTAAATGATGTCACCTGAGGTCAGTCTGCTGTAAAGTTTGTAAAAGTTCAACTACATACTTTTTTTCAAAGTGAAAACGTAGTCATAAAATGATGGAAGACATTCTCATAGATCATCAAACACATAAATTTAAAAAGGAGGTTTTTCGACCTGTCTTACATCCAGAGTAATTCCGTTGGTATTGTCGTTGTCATTTGTCACAATGTAACTTTTGTTTTCGTGGCTGGACTTGGTTCTCCTTGGTCATTTAAATCAGAGCTTTTACGTTTCAATATCTGTTCAATACTTTTTTACTGTCGTCCTTGTTCGTGCATTTAGTCTGAGTAGTCATGCTTTGACGCATAAAAAATGAATTAAGTTGTGCTTCAGTTTGATACTAAACTCAGTCTGGCCTTTTGTAGCAACAGATCTGCAAGCAAAAACATTACATATTGAAATCTATTATACGATTTTAAAGATAATGTTGTGCATTGATCGACTGAATCAAACTGCTAGTGGAAATACTTTCTAAACGTTCTAGAAATATAGCTTCTAAACAGATTGTAAGAAACAAAACGTCGCTCAGTTCCAAAAGTTTGAAAATAATGATGTTATTAAGTACATCTGTTTCCTGTTTTGTAAATTTGTAGTGATTTTGAGTAGACTAGTCAGTTGTGTGCAGTAAATATGCTGTCTATTAACATAATGATTTGTTAATAATCGTAATTTATTTCATGTTTATTAAAATATCATTAAATAATTACCTGTTCGAAAAACGTTTAAAATATATTATTATGAATCTGATAATAGTATTTGGATTCAGTGAAATAAATTTATAATTGACATTTACAATTGTAATCACTTAACGTAATTTCCGAATTGTATCAAACCGAGTCCATGGTATCAGTTCTTATCCTTTCAATGAAATTCTCATAAAATCATGTCTTCGAAATGTCAATGTGCTGTAGTGCATAGTTACTACCATTAAAAGTCAAATACGTAATATAAAACAAACCATAATTCTAAATATCAAAGTTCTAAAATGCTAAACAAAACTTCTTGATGATTTCGTCCTGACAAAACATAGTTAAGACATCGTATACATCATATTTACGATAAATGCATTATTATACATCATATTTACGATAAATGCATTATAACATCACAAAACTGCAAGTAATTTTATAACAAAATAACTAAGTAAGCGCCAACATAAATACTAAAGAAAATTAAATTTTCTGTAGTATTTACGATGGCGCTTACTTAGCTATTTTGTCGTAAAGGTACTTCAGAAATGGTTCAAATGGCTCTGAGCACTATGGGACTTAACAACTGAGGTCATCAGTCCCCTAGAACTTATAACTACTTAAACCTAACTAACCTAAGGACATCACACACATCCATACCCGAGGCAGGATTCGAACCTGCTACCGTAGCGGTCGCGCGGCTCCGGACTGAAGCGCCTAGAACCGCTCGGCCACAACAGCAGGCCATAAAGGTACTTGCAGTTTAGTGAAGATACGAGGTTTGCCGAGAAACTGATGAACCGCATTATTTTTCTTCAACAATTCTGTATTGAACGTAATGAGAAATACACATACGAAAGAAACCTGTTTTATTTATGCGCCCTATTTTCCACGTAATGTCCATCCCGTCCTATGGCATTCCTCCAGTGCGAAACAAGGGCATGTATGCCTTGTGCTGGTGGCGGAGCCAGTGCTTCACTGTGTGAATCACCTTCTCATGGTCCTCAAAATGTCTTTCACGATCCAGCCAGGGAAGCCGAGAGGTTCTAGGCGTAACAGTCTGGAACCGCGCAACCGCTACGGTCGGAGGTTCGAATCCCGCCTCGGGCATGGATTTGTGTGACATCCTTAGGTTAGTTAGGTTTAAGTAGTTCTCAGTTCTAGGGGACTGATGACCACAGAAGTTAAGTCTCATAGTGCTCAGAGCCATTTGAACCATTTTTCTTCCACGAATAGCATCCTTTAATGGCCCAATCAAGTGGAAGTCGGAGGGGAGTAGGTCAGGGCTGTCGGGTGGATGGGGTAACTGTCCAACCCCGTTTTCCGATGTGTTCAGCAGACCTCAGACTTGTGAGGGGCCGAGCGTTATCGGGTTGCAGCAAAACATCTCCTGGGTTGCGTCTTGAGTTTTGTTAATGTGTTGACATACGCTTCTGAATTAGTTGTACCGCCTCTTGGCATCACACCAATGAGAGTCACACCTTCACAGTCCCAGAACACGGTGATCATGACCTTACCGGCGGAAGCAGTTGCTTTGAAGTTTTTCTTCTGTGGGGAGTGGGAATGGCAGCATTCCATCAACTGTCGTTTTGTTTGGGGATCAGCTATCACAATCCGCGAGAAGAAGGCCTTTCCCTCAGCTTCAAAACGTTGCAACAAATCAAGACAAATGTTTTTTCTGTCCGATTTGTAATCCACCGTTAGGCAGCGCGGGACACATCTTGCACACACTTTTGAATGTCCAAGAGTGCGATTAATTGCATTCACACTTCCTTTGCTGATTGACAGGTGCAGCGCCAACTACCGAGTAGTAATGCGCCTGTCCTCGTGAATGACAACATCAGCTCGCTGCAACATGTCGGGCGTGACAGTCGTGGATGGTCTGTCTCCCCGACCGCTGCAAATCGTGGAGCTCCGCCGAAGCGCCTTCTGATGACCTCACCGTCCATGCCCAGCGAAGTTTTCTTTAGCATTTTAAAACTCTTATATTTGGAATCATGATTGGTTTTAAATTACGTATTTGATTGTTAATGGTAGTAACTAACCACTGAAGCGACGCCGCTGTCCTTGTCAATTCGTCTCACGCAATGGTTGTTGACAGTCAGTCTTGTGGCGCCCTAGTAGGTATGGCGTGTGATCACATGGATGCAATGTTGTGGCGATTTGTGTACATAGTAATTTTAACTTTTACTTTTGACGTGCCAACGCATCATTCATGTGCTATGCTGTGCATCTGGAGATTTAATAGAAAGATTTTGTGTGCATCTGGCACAAGATTTTTATTAATAACATGTACGAAGTATTTTGTCATTGATTCCTATACGGGTTAATCTCGCATTATTTGTTAAACAATTTGTAGCACCTTTTGTAATGTTATTACAGATCTGATGATGGTAACTTAGTTTACCGAAACCGGCCATCCACAATACAGCATTTTATTGCGATCTTGTCTAAGAAAGTTTTCTTCTCCTAACAAAGCAAATACAGATGGCATCTTCATCCTCAGTACGAGTAAACTAATAAATACACAACTACTAGAAATCCTTGCAACTAGAACGACAGAAAGATATCAGAGTCATATACCTAGCCTTTGCAGACTGCTAGGCCATAATAGCAATATACGAGACCTCTGCGCTCGGATAGAAAACCTTGTTGACAAAAAAATGGCTTTCAAATTTCCTTGCAAAAAGTGATCAACACTCGACATCCAAAGATGTCCACAAAAGAGGATCAAATCGAGAGAGTGCCGCACTTCAAGGACCTAGGTGAGATCTTCTGGAGGAGGAGGGGAAAAAAAGCACAGTGTACTCGCTTACAGAAACTTAAGTTGGTCTACAGAAGAACGCAGGACATACGCAACGAAAAATGTCTCTCGACACATACAAAAATCAGTCTCTATAACACACTTATGAAACCAGAAGCCCTGTATGCCAGCGGAACTCTCACACTTCACATTAAAGGCTGCTTGAAAACACCCTGAAAGAAGAATACAAAATTATAACAAAGATTCTCAGGAAGTATCCAAAGTCGCGATAGACATCCTAAAAAGAATATTAAAGTTTTATAGACTTGTCTACAAAGTTTTTAACTTGTGTGAAACTGCTGAGAACTAGACACTGGAGTGAACAAGTTAAAAAAGATATAGAAAGAGCTGAGATAAATTTCTCGAAAGTTTTACATGCGAACTCTTAGAAACAATTAATTGACAAATATGAATTGCGGTCTTAGAACGAAAGATCGAAGTCGACAGGGTCAAAATGGACCGAAGAAATGAAGGATTCGCGGAAGAAAAATTAGAGTTGCAGGGGAACCCAGAAATTTGAACTATAAAACATTGCGTGATGCAATAATTGCACACAATAATAATAGTAATAATAATAATAATAATACACAGGGTGCTCCAGAATGTTTACCCTGATACTAAACAGGTGTTAGTATTTTCATACGCCATATGTCTATAATATCCTGTTGACAGACTCATTAAGTTTCGTGACGCTGTGTTTAATTTCCTGAATGTGTCGCGGGGAGCGACACCGTTGAATAAAGTGTAAAATGGCGGCATTAGTGCAGGAAAAAGCACAATGTATTGTGTGACTGGGTGAGTCGAACTCTCCAGTCACGAAGCAACAATGGTTCAGAACAACTTACGAGAAATGAGTGCAATTTTTAAAAAAATATGGGCACAGATTAAAAGTTCGAAAGCAGTGGATCACTTTCTGCGTCTGGAGAGACTGTCGAAAACCGTCGGACAGTATTTAACGATAACCGTAGAAATCAGTGAGACGAGCATTACGTCAGCCCAGGTATTGAAGATCCGATGTAATGTTTCAACTAGATGGAGCACCACCTCACTGGACAACTCGCGTCCCGGGGTCTTTGGATGAAGAATTTCCATTTTTTACTATTAGAAGGGATGGTGCAATCTCATGATCGCCAAGATGGCGAGACCTTACCTCGCTGCATTTTTTCTGTGTTTTTAATACCAAAGTGTATGCCATACATATACGTATACTGGATCACATTGCGGAACGCATTATTCGAACAGCCTAAAGCGTCATCCGTTACATAGTATAAAATGTGTGAAGTGAGATAAGAATATTTTTGGGTGACTCCAACAGGTGCTCATATTACGTCCATTAAATGATGTAAAGACTGTTAACGGCTCCAACGTTAGTGTCCACCCACTCAAGAAGGAGACAGGAAATGAAACTGAGAGTATCAGAGCAAATAAAAAAAAACATACTTCTGTTTTCAAATGATACTTTACAAAATAATACGCAAGTGTTCTGCCCCAATTTAATTCCCGTACTACTGGAAAGATGAGTTAGATAAATATTAAGCAAATTCCAGTGTTACATTGTTGATTTTCTTTATTTAAACTTACGACTTGTCGCCTGAATATGTTTCTTATATTTCATTTTATCTGTTTCTACAATCGTGTTATAGTTTCATGTATTGACTCGTTCCATGACCATGGAGCTTCTCTTTAATTTGGTCCCGCGGAACAATAAATAAATAAATAAAATATTAGTCTGTAACGGTGAGAAGCAACTTAAATCGTTAAAATAGAAGAAAGGTCCAGGGCCCAATGGAACACATATCAGGTGCTTTGCCCAGCTTGCAGGGGAGTTAGCCATCTGTTAACTATTGAAACGTCCCCTTTGAGCAATTTATACACGACTGTGCTTAACCTGACACACAATATTATTTAGCGCAACGCAATCTGACTATCAAAGATCCCTGCAAAAGAATGGCCCTGAGTAACATTAAACTATACCTTTCAGAAATCACTTACCTCACAAAAATCTTCGTTACTCGAACTACTGCAATACAGCGAGCGCCACTACTGCCAGCTAAATAAAAGATTCAAACTACGGAAGGCACTAACTACTGATAGGGATAGTTAGCAAATGAAAGATATTAATAGAGAACAAACAATGTATTTACCTTAATATCATCACAAGTCATAATATATGTAATTTCAAAACTCCGCCATCTCTCTCCTCACATTCACCACTGCTGGCGGCTCACCTCCAACTGCGCAACGCTACGCGCTGTTCACATCCAGCTGCCGCTGCCTAACACTACAATGGCTGACAACAATGCAAACTAGCCACAGGCTGCACACAGCACAGCCAGTGATTTTCATACAGAGCGCTACGTAACGTTGAAAATAAGAAAACATAAACAGCCTACTTACATAGCCCCCACGCTCACCACAAAAATTTTACAAATTTTTTTGGGCAGTGGCCAATACAGATTTGAAAAAATTTTTCATAATTACAATAACAAAGATATCAAATGCACACACTTATTGATACAATGTTGGTCAAAAGCTAAAATTTTCTCACAGTCCATAAAGATAGTCCTGATCATTCATCATAATAGTAATTACAGTTTTTTTTTCACAAAGTCTCATTAGTAAAAGAAATTGCACACAGAAGTAGTGGATTTCCATGCAGTCTTGAAGAAGTAGAGTTGTCCTTCCAACGGAAAGACAGTGCTGACTCTTGACATGCAGACAGGTAATGGGCCACAACAGAGCAAACCCACAGCAGAGTCATTCGACGTTTTGAAGAAGATTGGTAGGTAGGTCATCACAGAGTAGACCCACTGTAGTCCTGGTAGAGATTGTGGTATTGGTGGGCGACCAGAGGTGCAGACCCACTGCAGTCATTGTAGAAATAATGATACTGGTGAGTCAGCAAAGGTGTAGACCCACTATAGTCCTTGTAGAAATAATGGTACTGGTGAGGCAGCAAAGGTGTAGACCCACTGTAGTCCTTGTAGAGATGGCCAGCAGCCATCTGCTGCGACTGTGCAGGTGCGCAATCACCATCGAAGAGTCTTGCAGAGAATATAGCAAGTTCATAACCACCACTTGTGCACTCACAAACTTTTTTGAATTGTCCTTAGAACCAGCAATGCTGTTATCCAGTCCCTTGCTGAATTATTAACACACGTGCAAACACTAACAGTCCCTACTTCTCACATATTGTCCATATACTATGACCAACAGAACTGTGTGCAGTGAAATGTAACATACAAGTTAATTAATTTGATGAACTGGTGACAATTACAATTTTATAACATAAGAATACAATAACAAAGGTACAAAATACATAATTAAAAACATAACAATACAGATAACATTTGTAGTACAGGCTTTACAAAAGAATCGAAATAACATATACATCAGTGTTACAGGAATTATGACATAAGTAAATACATAAAAGATCAGAATAACTTGCGAAACATCAACTTCACACATGAGCATTAAAACAAAACAGAATAAATAATGTCTAAGCATCTTTACAAAGTACATAACAGAGTATGAGAAAATGTCTACAACATAGCTCTCATCAGCTAAACACATAAAGACAGGAAAAACACAAATACACAAGGGTACACAACATATAGAGGGATGACACAAAAGGAAAGGACAGGGTTTGTTTTACTGCAGTATTTTGCATGGAGATCTCCCTTCGTTCATCATTATTCCCAAAAGTCCTATTTAAGCCTGCTTTCTGTATTCTGTCCACATCCTCTGTCAAAAATAGTTTTTCTCCATTATACAGTGTCCTTTTTTTTTTGCCCAAACCATTTTCATATAGCTTCTCAATACATTTCTTCCAAGTCATCATAGTTAGTTTCTTATATAGTCTACCCCTCTTAAGCTAACTTAAATCTACTGAGCTCAGATATATATACCAAGGGACGAGGCAATACAGCATCACATAAAACAGTTAATATAAACAGCAATGAAAAAAAAAACGCAGATTTGCGAAGCAAGCAGCATTAAGAAATTAGCAAAGCAATTGTAATATTACAACTAATCTAAGGCAATTTGCAGCAAACAGTAAAAATAAATTAGTAGTAAACTGGCTTAACAGCGTAATACAAAGTCAAATTCAGTAACACTATGCCTGGCAAACAGCAGTAACTTATACCTAAACATGACATAGCTCAAGCAGAAAAAATATTACAGTAAAAACAACAACGCAGATAAGGGAAATGTATATTCACATCTTAATGTCTATGTAATTAAAGTGGTGCACCACAAAAACTAATTCTACAAAACAATTACCAAGTACTTGAAAAGAAAATTATGTGTCCAGTTACTGTTACTAGTCCCTTCTTATTGTTCTTTCCATTCCAAAAGCTCCCTTTTCGAAGAATGTGGATCATAAAATTATTTAATAGATCTGTTGACAGAAAGTGTTCACATTAGCAAATGCATCTACGTTTATTTTATAAAACTAATGCTGCAACACAGCTGGAAACCAAATATCAAATGAAATAAGCAACTACGAAAAGCAAAGCATAAAAATATCATTCAATAGTCATGTGACATTTCATAAGTTAGTAGAAATTCTCTCAACTCTTGTAGAAAGACGCTTGTCGTAATCAGGTGTGCAGATGTAAAAATATTTCTCGTCATTTCATTAGGCATTTCAGTAAATATCATAAATTACGAGCTCCACAGTATGCTTTCAACAAGGAAATGTCAATAGCGAGGATAATGGCCTCCCTTTTTTTTTCTACCTGTGCTTCCGGAAAGGCACACCCTAATGGCTTGTTCTCCAGGTGTCTGACACAGCTGTGTGCCGACGACGCACCTGCAGGTGGTCACTTAACTTTCTTACGGAAAGATTTACGACAGCAGTTTCCGCTACAGTGACAGTCTCATATAAAAATTTCACAGGTCGAGAATTTACGTTGCAAATGTGTAGAAACAAAATCCTATGAATATAACAGTGTCCAAAAAAATTTTTGCCGGCATTGTGATACATTCACGCATTGACACACATTTCATAACTCTTAAAGTACGATTCTTGGTTTCCAACATCCTTTTTCACAAGTCTAGAGTCCCTAACTTCTATTCATTATTCATATACATATTCGTCGACACTTTTTCAATATTTCATCTTAATAAGTATGTAGCATAATCAAATTCCTCATATAACATCGGCTTATTGATCATAAACATACCTCAACAGCATAATACACATTGTCGTCGTAAAAATAACATCATAACACCTCAGTCAAATCTCAAAAACTTCGTAGCTTCCTCCAATAATTTCAAAACCTAAAAAGAATTCTCTGCTCATTTAAATAGTGTCATCTACCTCAAACGTACTTTAAAAATCATGATCTCATACCAAGTATATCATTCAAAGTTCTCATAATATCACAATGGGTCTGAAAAAATATGAACAGTTCACAAAGTACAGACAAAACACAATTTCGTAAGTGTGAAGTAATCCAACTCTGTAATTGCGTAAACATGTGTCACTGACGTAATAAAAAGTTTGTCTCTCTCAGTTAAATAATCAGATAGCTGTGTAATTTACGTGTTAGAGAAATATGGTACGATGTGTAAAGTTGTGTAAGCAAATACCATATTAGCTAGGGCTCCTTGTGCTTGCCAAACACATGATACACAAAGTAAGCGTGTACCCCTCTGAGGATTAATGTAATTATACGCTCAGGTGTTACAGATTACAACAATGGAATGAAATGTATCACGGAAAACCTTTGTATCATCGTAATTCAAAAATAAATGTTTTAAGTACAAAATTAATCACTCAAATACATGTCCTGTAGCGCTAAATGTGCGTCTTGCTGTAAGATAATCTCTGTGGGAGTGTCGTAGTTATTGTCCTCCGAAAGCTAAGTTCAGCAGAAGCCAATGTACTTACCTCATGATAAACAAAAGTGAAATGCTTTGCATATAGATTTCTTAGTTATTACGCTTATTGTTGTGATGAAGAAATTACTGTGCTGTAATGTATTGTTGTGCTACGGAAAAGGCTGTCTCATTGTAGCTATACCACAAAAGTTACTGCTAAAACATGTTTTGTTTTTCAGAAGAATTCAGAAAAACTGTGCAGATATAAAACAGATACACCGCAAGAGCAATATTGTAAATTGTCACTCATTAGTAGCGTCGTGATAAAATCGTGTAGCCGTCACATTAACTAACCACTGTGTCATCTGTTCGCAATAACAATGCATTCGTAATTTCTGTTTGAATAAGTTCTCTTGGTTCTTGACTGGATACTTAACTTCAAACATTGTTGCATGGTAACAGTTTCTAAAGCATACTAGTAACGTGAAGAGAAACGTTTTATGGCAAAGACAAAGTTAAAAAGCAGATTATCTTTCAATAAACGGTTTTACATGTGAAATGTGCTGCAATCTTTTACCCTTTATAGCGCGCAGAGTTTCAACTTCAAAGCAATGATCATGTTGTATACGTCGGTAAAGAATACTGGAATTTTTCTCAAGGTTAGCGTCTATGTTATTTTTCTCTGAGCCAGCCGGCGCACGCGGGTGCCTGCGGTGCGAGTCATTGTCTGCTACCTCTTTGTTGGCGCGCGCCATTATTGGGATTTGGAGACCAGGGCCCTGCCCTGTTTAAATCCCGCCAGTTCTGATGAAATTCACGTCTGTCGTTACGATCACATCGTCTGTCGTCATGTCGGTAGTTCCTGTAGTTTCTTTCTTGTCGGTCACGTGGTGGAGAATTTCTCCCTGAGTCGTAACTGCGTGCTGGACCGTTGCGTCTAAAGTTATTCTGTCTCCCTTGATAATAATTGTTTTGGTTCCCATATTGTCTGTTTCTCTGATTGTCTCTGTGATAGTCATTACCACGGAAAGGTGATCTTTCCCTGTAACTATTACTCTGCCAGTGGTTGTCATATGGGTGGTGTCTGTTTTGGTCACGATTTACGTTGTAAGAATAGGCTTGTCGTGGCCATTTATTGTTTCTGTCGTCACGGAATTGTGACGGATGTGACCTGTAGTGATTGTTTTCCTGTTTTCGCATCCCGCGACTGTCTGTGTCAATTTCTAATTCTTGTAAGAGTCCCTGAAAAGCTTCAGTGTCGTCTTTGCAACGTCCTGCTAAAATAATATGTCGTAATTGTTCAGACAGTTTGATTAAGCAAATGCGTATGAGTTCTGAGGGGCTGTATGGGTTTGACAGGTACTGATTCTTGTGCAACATGTCTTCAAAATATTTCACAAGACTGGAAAATTCAGATTGTTCGAAATGTTTCATCATTATGATGCCATGTTTTACTCGGTCTTGTGTGGCTTGAGACCAATATGCTGAGAGGAAGGCATGGTAAAATTCTCCTTCACTGTGGCAATCGTGAATGACCGATCGCATTCTTACAGCTGGTTCATTCTCCAAGTAGCCACACATAAATTCTAACCTGTGCTCCAATGACCAGTTGGGAGGAAAACAGTGAGAGAATTGATGGAGCCACGCTTGTGGATGAATGTCGTTGGCAGAGTTCTTAACCGTTTTGAATTTACGTGTAGTAATGAACAGCTTATAATCAAAATCATCATGTCGGCGAGTCGCATGTCGGTCATTGTTACGTCGTTTCGGCGGTTCCATCTCAAAATTCGGTGCACCTTGCCAATTCCTTTCATAATTACCGAAATGCCCTGTGCTATTATTTTGTGGCTTTTCCGTATTTCTAAGTTCCTCTTCCCGTGTTGGAGCGCGAGTGTCCTCTGAAATATGTAATTCTTGTATTACCTGCATCAACTGATCTTGTACTTCCCGGATTTCTCTTTTGTACTGTGTGTTGATTTGATTTTGATTTTGTTTGAATTTTCTAATTTGTTCATACTCTTCTGTGTCAGTGAAGGCTACGGGTCTTGTGTCATTCAGATCATCATCTACCTTTGTAGATAAGTTAGTGACCTGATCCGAAAGTTCAGCTACTTTCTCCGATACTGAACATATTTCCTCAGTGTGTTTTTCTGAACCAAGTTTCAGAGTGTCCATTTGTGTTGAAATCGAATCTACTGTGTTCTTTAAGTTTTCCTGAGTTTTTGCCAGTTGCGTAACCGAATCGGTAGATGCAACTGAGTCAATTTTAGCCCACAAGGTCTCATGATTTTCATGAACAATGGTTTGCAGCTCTTTTATGGCTGCTTCGTGATTCTGTAATGCATTTTCATGCCGCGAAAAAATAGGCTGAAAATGCTCACAAATTTGTGTTTTTACGTCATTACAGACCATTTGACATTTCGATTCGATGTTATGTAACTCAGTGGTTAAATCTTCACGTGTTTGTTCAAGTGTGGTGTCTAACTTTTGAAGATTTTGTTCCATTGTGTCTAACTTTTGAAGATTTTGTTCGATTTGTTGCATTAATTGTAATAACAATGCATTAGTGTCTGGAATCTGTTCCTCTACGCTTTTCGGCAGTGCATTTGCACCAGCAACATTCACATTTTGACAAGCAGAAAATGTGTCTTGACTTATTTGAGAAAACGGTGAGGACGCAAAATCCGAATCTACAGTATTTGCAAAATTGTGTCCTATCATTTCGGATTCCTGAGGCGAGCTGTTGCCGAGCGATCGATCGATAATGCTTCCCTGTTCACTAATTGTTTCACTGCTGTTTGCCGCCCGCTCCATTTCCATATGCACAAATACCAAATTACTACTTGGAATGTCTGTTAATTCACTACACAGTGGGCCTGATAAGCTACGCTCGTCGTCACTATTATTTCTCAGTTTACTTTGAAGCCTAGTGTTACGTTTTTCACACGCCATTATTGTCACAATATTTCACACGACAACACAGAAAAGCACAATTTGAATAGCAAAAATAAGAGAACACATTAACATAGCACTGAAAAAAATATCTACACTCCTGGAAATTGAAATAAGAACACCGTGAATTCATTGTCCCAGGAAGGGGAAACTTTATTGACACATTCCTGGGGTCAGATACATCACATGATCACACTGACAGAACCACAGGCACATAGACACAGGCAACAGAGCATGCACAATGTCGGCACTAGTACAGTGTATATCCACCTTTCGCAGCAATGCAGGCTGCTATTCTCCCATGGAGACGATCGTAGAGATGCTGGATGTAGTCCTGTGGAACGGCTTGCCATGCCATTTCCACCTGGCGCCTCAGTTGGACCAGCGTTCGTGCTGGACGTGCAGACCGCGTGAGATGACGCTTCATCCAGTCCCAAACATGCTCAATGAGGGACAGATCCGGAGATCTTGCTGGCCAGGGTAGTTGACTTACACCTTCTAGAGCACGTTGGGTGGCACGGGATACATGCGGACGTGCATTGTCCTGTTGGAACAGCAAGTTCCCTTGCCGGTCTAGGAATGGTAGAACGATGGGTTCGATGACGGTTTGGATGTACCGTGCACTACTCAGTGTCCCCTCGACGATCACCAGTGGTGTACGGCCAGTGTAGGAGATCGCTCCCCACACCATGATGCCGGGTGTTGGCCCTGTGTGCCTCGGTCGTATGCAGTCCTGATTGTGGCGCTCACCTGCACGGCGCCAAACACGCATACGACCATCATTGGCACCAAGGCAGAAGCGACTCTCATCGCTGAAGACGACACGTCTCCATTCGTCCCTCCATTCACGCCTGTCGCGACACCACTGGAGGCGGGCTGCACGATGTTGGGGCGTGAGCGGAAGACGGCCTAACGGTGTGCGGGACCGTAGCCCAGCTTCATGGAGACGGTTGTGAATGGTCCTCGCCGATACCCCAGGAACAACAGTGTCCCGAATTTGCTAGGAAGTGGCGGTACGGTCCCCTACGGCACTGCGTAGGATCCTACGGTCTTGGCGTGCATCCGTGCGTCGCTGCGGTCCGGTCCCAGGTCGACGGGCACGTGCACCTTCCGCCGACCACTGGCGACAACATCGATGTACTGTGGAGACCTCACGCCCCACGTGTTGAGCAATTCGGCGGTACGTCCACCCGGCCTCCCGCATGCCCACTATACGCCCTCGCTCAAAGTCCGTCAACTGCACATACGGTTCACGTCCACGCTGTCGCGGCATGCTACCAGTGTTAAAGACTGCGATGGAGCTCCGTATGCCACGGCAAACTGGCTGACACTGACGGCGGCGGTGCACAAATGCTGCGCAGCTAGCGCCATTCGACGGCCAACACCGCGGTTCCTGGTGTGTCCGCTGTGCCGTGCGTGTGATCATTGCTTGTACAGCCCTCTCGCAGTGTCCGGAGCAAGTATGGTGGGTCTGACACACCGGTGTCAATGTGTTATTTTTTCCATTTCCAGGAGTGTAGTTAATTGCAGCTGCGAAATACTTGGTGCAAATCTACATGTATGCCACAACTGTTTTACTGTGCAACAATGAAAGACTGCAACTACAAAGGAGATTCTCTCTACAATTACGTGCTACAAAAGCTACACTAATTACACAAACTCCACAGGCTGCACACAGCACAGCCAGTGATTTTCATACAGAGCGCTACGTAACGTTGAAAATAAGAAAACATAAACAGCCTACTTACACTATAATCTGTCGTGGATCCCTGGAACGAGAAACTGTGCCTAGTAACTGTAAGAAGGCACATGTCACAACCGTCTACAGGAAGGGTAGCAGAATAGACCCACAGAACTACCGTCCAGTTTCTTTGTCATCTGTTTGTTGTACGGTCTTAGAACGTATTCTGAGCTCAAACATAATGTGGTATCTCGAATACAACGACCTTCTCCATGTCAAGCTGCATCGATTTCGAAAATGTGTATTGCGTGAAACCTACCCCGCACTTTTCTCACATGACATGCTGAAAGCCAAAAATGAAGGCAGGCAGGCAGTTTCAGTATTTCTCTATTTTAAAGGCATTTGACTCAGTACCACACTTTATTATCGAAAGTATTATCGTATGGGTTATCAGACGAAATCCATGACTAGATTGCGGATTTCTTGGCAGGAAGGACGCTGCAAGTTATCTTGGATGGAGAGTCATCGGCTGACGTAGAAGTAGCTTCGGGAGTACCCCTTGCTGTTCATGTTGTATACAAGTGATCTTGCAGACAGTATTATTAGTAACCGCAGATTTTTCGCAGGTGACGCAGTTATCTGTAACGAATTACAGTTTGAAAGAGGCTGCACAGATGTTCAGTCAATTTTGATGGCATTTCGAAGTGGTGCAAAGATCGGTAGCTTGCTTTAAATATTCAAAATTGTAAAATTGTGCCCTTCAAGCAACGAAAAAACGTATTTTGCTGTGACTGTAATATCTGTGAGCCACAGCTGGAAACGGTAAATTCATAGAAATACCCGTGTATAACACTTTGTCAGGACGTGAAACTGAACGTTCACATAGGCTTTGTCGTGTGTAAAGCCGGCAGCGGACTTCGGTGTATTGGTAGAGAAATTCAGTCGGTCTATAAAGTTCGGTGGAAAGAGGAACAAGACTTTTGGTCATATGACTACAGGGTTATAAACACAAAATCAAATAGGGGTAATGCAGGAGTAGGTTTAATAATAAATAAAAAAAATACGAACGCGGGTAAGCTATTACAAACAGCATAGTGAACGCATTATTGTGGCCAAGATAGATACGAAGCCCACGCCTACTACAGTAGTACAAGTTTACAGGCCAACTAGCTCTGCAGATGACGTAGAAATTGAAGAAATGTATGATGAAACAAAAGAAATTATTCAGATTGTGAAGGGAGACGAAAATTTAATAGTTATGGGTGACTGGAATTCGCCAGTAGGAAAAGGGAGAGAAGGGAACGTAGTAGGTGAATATATATTGGGGGTAAGAAATGAAAGAGGAAGCCGCCTGGTAGAATTTTGCACAGAGCACAACTTAATCATAGCTAACACTTGGTTCAAGTATCATGAAAGAAGGTTGTATACATGGAAGAAGCCTGGAGATACTGACAGGGTTCAGATAGATTATATAATGGTAAGACAGAGATTGAGGAACCAGGTTTTAAATTGTAAGACATTTCCAGGGGCAGAAGAGGATTCTGACCACAATCTATTGGTTATGACCTGTAGATTAAAACTGAAGAAACTGCAAAGAGGTGGGAATTTAAGGAGATGGGTCCTGGATAAACTGACTAAACCAGACGTTGTACAGAGTTTCAGGGAGAGCATAAGTGAACAATTGAAGAGAATAGTGGAAAGAAATACAGTAGAAGAAGAATGGGTGGCTTTGAGGGATGAAGTAGTGAAGGCAGCAGAGGATCAAGTAGGTAAAAAGACGAGGGCTAGTAGAAATCCTTGGGTAACAGGAGAAATACTGAATTTAATTGATGAAAGGAGAAAATATAAAAATGCAGTAAATGAAGCAGGCAAAAAGGAATACAAACGTCTCAAAAATGAGATCGACAGGAAGTGCAAAATGGCTAAGCAGGCATGGCTAGAGGACAAATGTAAGGATGTAGAGGCTTATCTCACTAGGGGTAAGATAGATACAGCCTACAGGAAAATTAAAGAGACCTTCAGAGATAAGAGAACCACTTGTATGAATATCAAAAGCTCAGATGGAAACCCAGTGCTAAGCAAAGAAGGGAAAGCATAAAGGTGGAAGGAATATATATATATTTTTTTTGCCATCAGTCTCCTGACTGGTTTGATGCGGCCCGCCACGAATTCCTTTCCTGTGATAACCTCTTCATCTCAGAGTAGCACTTGCAACCTACTTCCTGAATTATTTGCTTGACGTATTCCAATCTCTGTCTTCCTCTACAGTTTTGCCCTCTACACCACCCCCTAGTACCATGGAAGTCATTCCCTCAGGTCTCAGCAGATGTCCTATCATCCTGTCCCTTCTCCTTATAAGTATTTTCCACATATTCCTTTCCTCTCCGATGTTGCTTAGAAACTCCTCATTCCTTACCTTAACAGTCCACCCAATTTTCAACATTCGTCTATAGCACCACATCTCAACTGCTTCGATTCTCTTCTGTTCCGGTTTTCCCTCAGTCCATGTTTCACGCCAGACGTACATCCTCAGAAATTTCTTCCTCAAATTAAGGCCGGTATTTGATATTAGTAGACTTATCTTGGCCAGAAATGCCTTTTTTGCCATAGCGAGTCTGCTTTTGATGTGCTCCTTGCTCCGTCCGTCATTGGTTATTTTACTGCCTAGGTAGCAGAATTCCTTAACTTCATTGACTTCGTGACCATCAATCCTGATGTTAAGTTTCTCGCTGTTCTCATTTCTACTACTTCTCATTACCTTCGTCTTTCTCCGATTTACTCTCAAACCATACTGTGTACTCATTAGACTGTTCATTCCGTTCAGCAGATCATTTAATTCTTCTTCACTTTCACTCAGGATAGCAATGTCATCAGCGAATCGTACCATTGATATCCTTTCGCCTTGTATTTTAATTCCACTCCTGAACCTTTCTTTTATTTCCATCAATGCTTCCTCGATGTACAGATTGAAGAGTAGGGGTGAAAGGCTACAGCCTTGTCTTACACCCTTCTTAATACGAGCACTTCGTTCTTGATCGTCCACTCTTATTATTCCCTCTTGGTTGTTGTACAAATTGTATATGACCCGTCTCTCCCTATAGCTTATCCCTACTTTTTTCAGAAGCTCGAACAGCTTGCACCATTTTATATTGTCGAACGCTTTTTCCAGGTCGACAAATCCTATGAAAGTGTCTTGATTTTTCTTTAGCCTTGCTTCCATTATTAGCCGTAACGTCAGAATTGCCTCTCTCGTCCATTTACTTTTCCTAAAGCCAAACTGATCGTCACCTAGCGCATTCTCAATTTTCTTTTCCATTCTTCTGTATATTATTCTTGTAAGCAGCTTTGATGCATGAGCTGTTAAGCTTATTGTGCGATAATTCTCTCACTTGTCAGCCCTTGCCGTCTTCGGAATTGTGTGGATGATGCTTTTCCGAAAGTCAGATGGTATATCGCCAGACTCATATATTCTACACACCAACGTGAATAGTTGTTTTGTTGCCACTTCCCCCATTGATTTTAGAAATTCTGATGGAATGTTATCTATCCCTTCTGCCTTATTTGACCGTAAGTCCTCCAAAGCTCTTTTAAATTCCGATTCTAATACTGGATCCCCTATCTCTTCTAAATCGACTCCTGTTTTTTCTTCTATCACATCAGACAAATCTTCACCCTCATAGAGGCTTTCAATATATTCTTTCCACCTATCTGCTCTCTCCTCTGCATTTAACAGTGGAATTCCCGTTGCACTCTTAATGTTACCACTGTTGCTTTTAATGTCACCAAAGGTTGTGTTGTCTTTCCTGTATGCTGAGTCTGTCCTTCCGACAATCATATCTTTTTCGATGTCTTCACATTTTTCCTGCAGCCATTTCGTCTTAGCTTCCCTGCACTTCCTATTAATTTCATTCCTCAGCGACTTGTATTTCTGTATTCCTATTTTCCCGGAACGTGTTTGTACTTCCTCCTTTCATCAATCAACTGAAGAATTTCTTCTGTTACCCATGGTTTCTTCGCAGCTACCTTCTTTGTACCTATGTTTTCCTTCCCAACTTCTGTGATGGCCCTTTTTAGAGATGTCCATTCCTCTTCAGCTGTACTACCTACTGCGCTATTCCTTATTGCTGTATCTATAGCGTTAGATAACTTCAAACGTATCTCGTCATTCCTTAGTACTTCCGTATCCCACTTCTTTGCGTATTGATTCTTCCTGACTAATGTCTCGAACTTCAGCCTACTCTTCATCACTACTATATTGTGATCTGAGTCTATATCTGCTCCTGGGTACGCCTTACAATCCAGTATCTGATTTCAGAATCTCTGTCTGACCATGATGTAATCTAATTGAAATCTTCCCGTATCTCCCGGCCTTTTCCAAGTACACCTCCTCCTCGTGTAATTCTTGAACAGGGTATTCGCTATTACTAGCTGAAACTTGTTACAGAACTCAATTAGTCTTTCTCCTCTTTCATTCCTTGTCCCAAGCCCATATTCTCCTGTAACCTTTTCTTCTACTCTTTCCCCTACAACTGCATTCCAGTCGCCCATGACTATTAGATTTTCGTCCCCCTTTACATACTGCATTACCCTTTCAATATCCTCATACACTTTCTCCAACTGTTCATCTTCAACTTGCGACGTCGGCATATATATCTGAACTATCGTTGTCGGAGTTGGTCTGCTGTCGATTCTGATTAGAACAACCCGGTCACTGAACTGTTCACAGTAACACACCCTCTGCCCTACCTTCCTATTCATAACGATTCCTACACCTGTTATACCATTTTCTGCTGCTGTTGATATTACCCGATACTCATCTGACCAGAAATCCTTGTCTTCCTTCCACTTCACTTCACTGACCCCTACTATATCTAGATTGAGCCTTTGCATTTCCCTTTTCAGATTTTCTAGTTTCCCTACCACGTTCAAGCTTCTGACATTCAACGCCCCGACTCGTAGAACGTTATTCTTTCGTTGATTATTCAATCTTTTTCTCATGGTAACCTCCCCCTTGGCAGTTCCCTCCCGGAGATCCGAATGGGGGACTATTCCGGAATCTTTTGCCAATGGAGAGATCATCATGACACTTCTTCAATTACAGGCCACATGTTCTGTGGATACACGTTACGTGTCTTTAATGCAGTGGTTTCCATTGCCTTCTGCATCCTCATGTCGTTGATCATTGCTGATTCTTCCGCCTTTAGGGCAATTTCCCACCCCTAGGACAAGAGAGTGCCCTGAACCTCTATCCGCTCCTCCGCCCTCTTTGACAAGGCCGTTGGCAGAATGAGGCTGACTTCTTATGCTGGAAGTCTTCGGCCGCCATTGCTAATTATTTATCAAAATCGAACCCGGGACCGAAAACGTTTTGATTATGAATCAAAGACGCTACCCCTAGACCACGGGTACATCTAAGGAGTATATACAGGGTCTATACAAGGGCGATGTACTTGAGGACAATATTATGGAAATGGAAGAGGATGTAGATGAAAATGAAATGGGAGATATGATACTGCGTGAAGAGTTTGACAGAGCACTGAAATACCTGAGTCAAAACAAGGCCCCGGGAGTAGACAACATTCCATTAGAACTACTGACAGCCTTGGGAGAGCCAGTCCTGACGAAACTCTACCATCTGGTGGGCAAGATGTATGAAACAGGCGAAATACCCTCAGACTTCAAGAAGAATATAATAATTCAAATCCCAAAGAAAGCAGGTGTTGACTAATGTGAAAATTACCGAACTATCAGTTTAATAATTGATGGCTGCAAACTACTAACGCGGATTATTTACAGACGAATGGAAAAACTAGTAGAAGCCGACCTCGGGGAAGATCAGTTTGGATTCCGTAGAAATGTTGGAACACGTGAGGCAATACTGACCCTACGACTTATCTTAGAAGCTAGATTAAGGAAAGGCAATCCTACGTTTCTAACATTTGTAGACTTAGAGAAAGCTTTTGACAATGTTGACTAGAATACGCTCTTTCAAATTCTGAAGGTGGCAGGGGTAAAATACAGGGAGCGAAAAGCTATTTACAATTTGTACAGAAACCAGATGGCAGTTATAAGAGACAAGGGACATAAAAGGGAAGCAGTGGTTGGGAAGGGAGTGAGACAGGGTTGTAGTCTCTCCCCGATGTTATTCAATCTGTATATTGAGAAAGCAGTGAAGGAAACAAAAGAAAAATTCGGAGTAGGTATTAAAATCCATGGAGAAGAAATAAAAACTTTGTGGTTCTCCGATGACATTGTGATTCTGTCAGAGACAGCAAACGACTTGGAAGAGCAGTTGAATGGAATGGATAGTGTCTTGAAAGGAGGGTATAAGATGAACATCAACAAAAGCAAAACGAGGATAATGGAATGTAGTCGAATTAAGTCGGGTGGTGGTGAGGGAATTAGATTAGGAAATGAGACATTTAAAGTAGTAAAGGAATTTGGCTATTTGGGGAGCAAAATAACTGATGATGGTCGAAGTAGAGAGGATATAAAATGTAGACTGGCAATGGCAAGGAAAGCGTTTCTGAAGAAGAGAAATCTGTTAACATCGAGTATAGATTTAAGTGTCACGAAGTCATTTCTGAAAGTATTTGTATGGAGTGTAGCGATGTATGGAAGTGAAAATGGACGATAAATAGTTTGGACAAGAAGAGAAGAGAAGCTTTTGAAATTTGGTGCTACAGAAGAATGCTGAAGATTAGATGGGTAGATCACATAACTAATGAGGAAGTAGTAAATAGGATTGGGGAAAAGAGAAGTTTGTGGCACAACTTGACTAGAAGAAGGGATCGGTTGGTAGGACATGTGTTGAGGGATCAAGGGATCACCAATTTAGTACTGGAGGGCAGCGTGGAGGGTAAAAATCGTAGAGGGAGACCAAGAGATGAATACACTAAGCAGATTCAGAAGAATGTAGGCTGCAGCAGGTACTGGGAGATGAAGAAGCTTGCACAGGATAGAGTAGCAAGGAGAGCTGCATCAAACCAGTCTCAGGACTGAAGACCACAACAACAACAACATAAAGGAGATTGCGTACAAGTCAGTTGTGTAACCCATCCTAAATTATTACTCAAGTGTGTGCGAGCTTATACCAGATAGGACTGATATAGGACATTGAACGTATACAGAGAAGGGCAGACCGAATGGCTATAACTTTCTTTGACTCGCGGGAGAGGGTCACAGAGATGTTGGAGGAATCGAACTGTCAGACTCTTGAAGATAAACCTAAACTGCCCCAAGAAAGCCTCTTAAAAAGTTTGAACAACCGGTCTTAAATGATGATTAGGAATATACTACAACGGCCTACATACTCTGTTCAAGGAATCTTCAGGAAAAGGTTAGATTAATTACAGCATGCACTGAGGCATTTAAACAGACATTCTTCCCGCGCTCCATACGTGAATGGAACGATAAAAAATGGTTCAAATGGCTCTAAGCACTATGGGACTTAACATCTGAGGTCATCAGTCCCCTAGAACGTAGGACTACTTAAATCTAACTAACCTAAGGACATCACACACATCCATGCCCAAGGCAGGATTCGAACCTGCGAACGTAGCATCAGCGCGGTTCCAGACTGAAGCGCCTAGAACCGCTCGGCCGCAGCGGTCGGTGGATGTAGGTATAGATAGATGTAGATGCTACATATGACTGGAAGCTTTATGACTGTATGCACGTCTGTGTCGACGTTAATTACAGAGTTGTGACCACTCTAAATCAGCGTAAACATTCTGGGACCCGCTGTGTATTAATAAGAATCTGTAGGCAGGGAGATGCGCAGCGCTGAGTCGACGCGAATGAACGGTCGGTCGGACGCGGAGGTGAGCGAACGCGCGGCTGGGAGGAGTCCATGTTGGGCGCGGAACCCGTTCTGCAGAACAATATGCTGGCCGCGCACCGCGTCCCGTCCTGCCCTGGGCTGGTCTGCCTTTGCCGGCGCTGACTTGCACGTCTGGGAAGAAATCTGACGACGCGTAAAATAAGCCCAGGCGCCGGTTTCGCTGCAATGGCGACGGTGCCGGCTTCACTCTCGCGAACATTTCCGGAGGCGGGTTCTGAGAATGCGGGCTCGTCAGCGTTCACTGACATCCAGTGACCGTCATGCTAAGCCCAGAATGGAATAAGCAGTTCTTCCTTTCCATACTCGCTGCTCCTTCATTCTCGTCTCGCTCGGTGTTTTGCGGCCGTCGCTCTCTCTGCAGCTGTTTCTCACGCTGGGAGATCTATGGCGCCCAGCTCCCTTTATTGGTAGCTTGCGCGTCGGTCTGCTGACCTTCACAAGGTTGCGACCCTTTTTCACGCTGTTAGGACAGCTTTGTAACACGCTCTGTCCGCCAGTAGATAGCTACACACACACACAACCACACACACAGAGGGTGCCACAAGACAAGGTCAGTATCCAGTGTGGCGACACATACACGCTGTAGAGGCAGGGCGCACAGAACGGACTACGAGAGGCGGTCAGTAAGTAATACAACACTTTTTTTTGTGAAAACAGGTTGGATTTATACAGCATTTCAATACACTATATTATTCCCCACTCTTGCGCTCCCTAAATCGCTCCAGGCAAATGTCGGGATGGTTCCTTTGAAAGGGCACGGCCGCCTTCCTTTCCCGTGCTTCCCTAAGCCGGTGAGACCGATGACCTCGCTGTTTGGTCTCTTCCCCCCAACAACCAACCAACCAACCAGTCTTGCGGCTACAAAACCGTGTTTTTCAACATCTGTGTTCCATGCGACAGCCGTACACCACCTTACAGGGAGACCGCATGGACCACTCTGCTGGTCGACAACGGTGCAAACGTCTTGCTTCATCAATAACATCCACATCATCCACACACTGCTTCCAGCCTAGTGCATCTTCCAAATCGTTGGAAATCCTAGCCAATAGCGCGGCAAGGAACCCGCGGGCACACACCTCTGAGTAAACTGGTCGACGAGTGTGTCAGCACTACCAACAGAACGTTGAAAGGTGGCTACACTGAGCCACAGCGCCAAAGATCGCGCCAGAGAGTATTGTTCCGCCACCTCCACTGGCAGTGCTTATTGAGAGGTAGCGGCAGGCAGTTCTTGCCGAGAAGTTGTGGTGGACACTGCTTGTCGTGAAGTCAGAGTGAGATGTGGTAGTGGAGAGTGTTGTTCCATGTTTTATGCAGTGGTTTGATGGGAGAGATAGCAGATGTTGTTCTAATGGAGATATTGTATTGGTCAGAGTGCATTTCGTCAATATATATGGAGGTATTTTCTTTTATTCTTTTATTCTTTCAGTGACCTGAATAATGTGTCATTACAGGTTCAGTCAACAAAGCATCTGGCGTGTGTTCTTGTATTAGAGTGTAATTTTGATTTTCTTGCACAATTATAGTATTTGTAATTTTCTTTTATCACGTCAGTATAATTGGTATTTAAAAATTCTTGTCTTGTTGAAGAAGAACCGTGCCAGATGTGCGTTGAGTCATACTACCACATACAGAACAGCTACACTTGTGCTTTGTTGGTTTCGTAGGTTTTATAGTTGCTGGGGACTTAATTAATTAACTGTGTTAACTTAAATTTTCTTACATTCTTTGTTGTAATTCTAAGCAGTCAGATTGCGTACTCATACTAGTCAGGGCCAGCCGTTTACGAAACAGCGTAATCGGACATACAGCGACAGAAAATTAAAAAGTATTTGCATTGCATTCTTATATCATTATTTTAATTAAGCCCCCATGCAACGTCCAGTTGTGCAGCGAGGTGTTTGATTGCGGTCACTCGTTCACCTCGAATGAGAGTGTCCGCACGGTCTAACATTGCAGCACACGGGCGATCGGATAGGTTTTTGCGACCTTCTTGCGATGATGATAGACGCTTCGCCAAACGATTCATCGTGCTTCTATTCATCACCAGGTCTCCGCAGACATTCTGCAAGCGCCTACGAATATCTGCGATGTTCCCGTTTCTCTCCAAAAGAAACGCAATGATAGCTTCAATTGGTTCAAATGGCTCTGAGCACTATGGGACTTAACATCTGAGGTCATCAGTCCCCTACAACATAGGACTACTTAAATCTAACTAACCTAAGGACATCACACACAACCATGCCCGACGCAGGATTCGAACCAGCGACCGCAGCAGTTGCGCGGTTCCGGAGTGAAGCGCACAGAACCGCGCGGCCACAGCGGCCGGCTCAGTGATAGCTCTCTGCTAGGAACGCACTTCCGTTAAAGACGCCATTTTGAAGGCTACATATAGCGTCACCACGTATCGGAATCTCGTGAAGCTACAGGTGCTGAAGCGGCAATATCTCGCGATGTCCCACAACAAGTTCCGCATTATTTCAACCAAAACTGGCCAAGAAAAAAAAGTGTTGCGTTACTTTTATAACAAACCTCGTATATTAATGCATCTGCCGTACGTCATTCAAAAAGTCGTAGTCACCCGCCATAGTTATGGCCGGACACTGTAGACAGCGCTCAAAACAGGGAGTAAATTCTTCTTCTGCTTCATGTGAGGTAAGTAATTCGCAAATAAGCATTTATTCTCCAGTCGCAGATTTAAGCGGACACAGCTCCATTCAGCCTGAAGTCCGTGTCCAGAGTCTCTTAGTCTAACAATAAGTGACGACTTTCGCAGTGTGCATGTATCAACAGACAGTACCAGGACATATATGGTGTGCCCAAATAAAACGGATACTACAGCTATAGGTAAGAAAATTTTAATAACAGTATTATAATTACGGTTCATGTAGAACAATACAACTACGATAAATAAACTTGTAGCTGGGATCACAGTCATAAAAATTTTTTTGAAGGGCATCATCTTTACGCCAGTGACTGTTATAAGTTTTTATTATACTGTTTCAATTTCGGCCTTAGACCATTAACAAGTGCTGATATTATAGCTTTAAGCTTTAAGCCATAATATCAGCACTTGATAATGGCCTAAGGCCGAAATTGCAACTTCTGTAAAGACGATGACAGTATGCAAAACGCATAAAATTGAACTCTCTCTCTCTCTCTCTCTCTCTCTCTCTCTCTCTCTCTCTCTCTGTGTGTGTGTGTGTGTGTGTGTGTGTGTGTGTGTGTGTGTGTGTGTGTGTTTTCTTTTTTTTTCTAAGAATAGTTCAGACAAATTTTTTAAATTCTGAATGACGTACAAATACCACAAACCTCAGTCCGGTTTAACACAACGATGGCTTCACAGATCGGGTACTCTGGACACTTGAGCTGTCGATCACCTTGGTATTAACTGTGAAGCGCTCAAATGGTTTAAATCATACCTAACTGGAAGAGTGCAGAAAGTTGAAATAAGCAGTTCACATAATACGCAAAAAACTGGTGATTTCTCAAACTGGGGAACAGTCAAGAATGGGGTGCTGCAAGGTTCGGTCTTGGGTCCTCTGCTGTTCTTCATATATATTAATGACTTGCCATTCTATAGTCACGAAGATGCAAAGCTGGTACTTTTTGCCGATGATACAAGTATAACTATCACACCCAACAGACAAGAATTAACTGATGAAATTGTAAACGATGTTTTTCAGAAAATCATTAAGTGGTTCTCTGCAAATAGGCTCTCATTAAGCTTTGACAAAACACAGTCTATACAGTTCCACACAGTAAATGGAATGACACCATTAGTAAATATAGACTTCGATCAGAAATCGGTAGCTAAGGTAGAATATTCAAAATTTCTAGATGTATGCGTTAATGAGGGGTTGAACTGGAAAAAAAAACACACACACACTGAAGATCTGCTGAAACCTTTGAGTTCAGCTACCTATGCTATTAGGGTCATAGCAAATTTTGGCGATATACATCTCAGTAAATTAGCTTACCACGCTTATTTTCATTCTCTGCTTTCGTATGGCATCATATTCTGGGGTAACTCATCATTGAGTAGAAGAGTGTTCACTGCACAAAAACGTGTAATCAGAATAATTGCTGGAGCTCATCCAAGATCATCCTGCAGACACTTATTTAAGGAGCTAGGAATCTTCACCGTAGCCTCACAATATATATATATTCACTAATGAAATTTGTTATTAGCAATCCGAACGAATTCAAAAGTAATAGCAGTGTACATGGCTGCAACACTAGGAGAAAGGATGATCTTCACTAGTCAAGGTTAAATCTAACTTTGTCTCAGAAGGAGGTAAATTATGCTGCCACAAAAGTCTTTGGTCGCTTACCTAATAGCATCAAAAGTCTGACAGATAGCCATATAGCATTTAAAAGGATATCAAAAGAATTTATGAATGGCAACTCCTTCTACTCATTAGATGAAGTTTTGGATATAGCACGTGGGCAATTTCCTAACCCCCAGCAAAAAAAGTAAGTGTCATGTAATATTTTGTGTAATGTAATATCTTGTACAGACACCTTTTATTAACCTGACACGTTCCACATCATTACGAAGTGTCTTATTCATGATCTATGTAACAAGTACTAATCTAATCTAATTATGAGCAGCAAAGTTGACCATACTTCGAGCACCTTTTATTTGTAATTACAACATAACCATGTCCGACCGTTGCAGTCTGAAAGGGAAAAGGAGGACCTAACAAGTACCAACTACACGTTCACTGATCATTAACTCCTGTCGGATAGTCTTTTACGCTGAACGGTATAGATCCTTGCATTTGTTTGATGTTTCTTATGCCGTTACTTTTGACCTTGACCTCTTGGTTGTCGGTAGGCTGAGTGGAACGTATCTGTTGTGTGATGGTACACCTGCAATTTTTTGTTAGACAAAAATGTCTTTCATATTCATCGACGATGATGGTTGATGGAGCAGGAGAACAAGCTCGGCCATTGACGATGGTTCAGATGGCTCTAAGCACTATGGGACTTAATATCTGAGGTCATCACTCCCCTAGACTTAGAAATACTTAAACCTAACTAACCTAAGGACATAACACACATCCATGCCCGAGGCAGGATTCGAACCTGCGACCGTAGTAGCAGCGCAGGTCCGGACCGAAGCGCCTAGAACCGCTCGCCACAGCGGTCGGCCATTGATGATGAAATCGTCTGAAACCTTTAATGGCATCATTGAATATTACAGCCGTCTATAAAGTTGTTCCCGTTCATTGCGAATTCTCCAATACCCGTATTCCAGGATATACTTGATGGGCCTTTTTTTGGAGTTGACCTGAAACAACAAGAATAAAACATTTGCAGTAGATTTGGAACGACAGGAATAAAACTGACATTTAGCAAATACAAATTCCGTGCTCTTTATTTACTGTCCGGTCTGGGCACATTATACATGCTTATTAATTGTAAGTATGTGAATTAGAGGACGTCGTCATGTTATTTTGTTGTCGAAGTAAAACCACTTTCTGTAGTTCTGTCAAAAAAATTGCGGTAGTCATCATTACAAGCCCCGAGTCTGTGGTAAATATATTGAAGTAATGAAGCGCATATAGTAGTACATTGTTATAAACAGTAATTAGCGACAAAGAGCACAATAATGTACAAAATTTCAAACAGTCTTAAAGATTTCTAGGACATTATGTATGCTCAACATCTAGTTAAACATGTTCTTGTTGGTGTCATGCATACTACTATACGTTAGAAGAAGCTGCTTGTTGTTGATGTGGTGGGGGAAGAAAAAGGAATGGCTTGATCTTGGACCAGTTATGAAAGAATGGCCTGCTTGATTACTGCAGAAGTTATTACCATGTTATACAGTTCATAGTAACTGACGAAAAGTAATCGAGTGAAACAGAAGTCATATCTAGCGTTCCACTAGGAAGTATAATAGATCATATGCTGTTCCTAATCTATGTAAATGATTTAGGAGACAATCTGAACTGCCATCTTAGATTGTCTGCAGGCGATGCCGTCATTTACCGTCTAGTAAAGTTATCAGAAGATCGAAATCAATTGCAAAATGATTTGGATAACATATCCGTGTGGTGAGCAAAACTGGCAAATGGTCCTCTACAGACAGAAGAAAAATTCGCGCACCAATACAAACAAAAAAGAAGCCTTTTGCTCTTCGTGGTTGCAAATTGTTTCGCACTACTACATCTACTAGACTCCAAGCGTGCTTTCAGTGTGTCCTCCCCTGCTGGTCCTATCGTAATTATTTGCAAAACACATTACAAGCCCTACCGGTGACATAAAGCCCTAACAAAATGTAATGGTCCTGAACGTAGCAAGAATCATAGTTCGTATTAATCGATGGAGCCATTGCGGGAGAGTACACACAAAACCAGTTTGGAATCTTGTAGATGTAGTGGTGGGAAACAATTCACGTCCACGAATTGCAAAAGGTTTCTTTAAAGCTGATCGATAAAACGATTGTAGTTTCATTTCTGTGTTTGTAGTACGTAACTGCAAATTTTTTGTAGAAGATCCACTGCACACGATACATGACGTTTAATACACCACATACTGTCCCACGCCGGCTACTTTTAGCAAATAAAAACAAATAAGCTTAGGCCCAGACTCGAACCCCCGTCCCCTTGGATGCTAAACCAAAATACTACTCACTGCACCAACTGGATGGCACACGTGCCATGTCTTGACATAAATAGTTATCGTACATATGACTGTAGTGTTACCAGATTGCCAATCTTTAACGTCCATTTACTGTCCGAAATGTGCGCAGGACGAAATTTCGTAAGAGACATTTTGCTATTGCTATAATGCGAGGAATCGCGCTGTGAAGTCCGAGTGCGCCAATTTTTCTCCAGCCTGTACAATGAAAAGTGTGAGGTACAAAAAGGAATTCGTTAAATTTCGGTTACTCCGTAAATGGCATAAATTTAACGGGTGTCAACCCTTTACCTAGGAATTACGGTTACAAACAACTTAAATGGGAAGAATCACACAGATAATGTTGGGGGGATGGCAAACCAAAGACTTCGTTTTATTGGGAGGACCCTTAGATGCAAGAGATCTACTAAAAGAACTGCGTACACTAAGTTTGTCATCCTCTTCTGATTACTGCAGCGTGGTATGGCACCAGATAGGATTTACCACGGACATCGAAAAAATACAATGAAGGGCAGCTAGTTTTGTATTATCGCGAAGTAAGGGAGACACAACATCACACGTATGATACGCCAGTTGTCGCCGTCGTTAAAACAAAGGCATTTTTTTGTTGCAGTGAGATCTTTTCACGAAGTTTCAATCACCAAATTTCTCCCCCGGATGTGAAAATATTTTGTTGACGTCCACATACATAAGGAGAAATGATCATCGTCATAAAGTAATAGTAATCAGAGTTCGAACGGAAATACAAGGGGGGTTCAGTAACTAACGCAACACATTTGTTCTGAAAGTAGGTTGTCTTGATTCAGGATTCCAATACCGCAATTATTCCCCACTCCTTTGGCTACAAAAACCTATTTTTCAACATAATTTCCATTCAGTACGACTCCCTTGCACCACTTTATTGAGAGGGCCTCTATGCCCGCATGGTACCAATTATTGGTGGACGTCAGAGCCAACGTCTTGGTTCATCAATAACCTCCCCGTCATCGACGAACTGTTTACTGCGTGTAACCGCCCCCTCACTTATCGACCTGAATGACAGTGAAAAAATAAACCGCGCGTACCTAATGGAAATTTGGGAAAAGCAATCGTCACCGAAGTTAATCTGTCGGTAAAGAGGGAGGAAAGGGTTACATCTAAATGAAAGGAAAAATTCAAATGAAACTGGTGGAAATTAATTTTGAAAAGGGGTAAAGTTAATAAAGAACGTAAATGTGCGGCCGTTACGTTAACAATTAACTAGCGGTAATTAGATATTTGAGATTTGGGGAAAATTACGGTCGCCAGTCCTATGGACAATTACTATAGTAACTGAAAAAGAAAGGTTATTGCACATATAATTAGCATTAGAAGTGTGGTAACTGAAGGTTGACACGTGTAGTGTGAAAACTGAAAGTTTGTCAGAAGTAATAAATTTCGCTACATTCTGACTTAATTAGCAAAAGAATTAATAAAACCGGAAAATTGAAAGTTAATTTAGTGACTGAAATTAATAGGGAGCTTTGTTTCTGAAGGACTACGAAATTCAATAAAATAAGGTTAGTCTTGGGCTACCTCAACAATCATTTCAAAAGCTACTTGAATCTACGCAATTTAGAAATAAGAGATTTAACTTTGAACTTGAATTTAATGATTGTGAACAATTAACAATAGTAAAATTTAGTACGTACCAAGCTGAGCTGTAGTCACAGGTAAGCTAAAATATGGTAACAAAACTTGCACTCATAATTTGTGCTTGTGTAATCCAAATATTGTAGCCAGCTATGAATACTTTAACTGAACTTTGAAATTAAAGCAGTGAAATGGAATAATATTACTTTAATGCTGGCGTTTGAATTTCAACGACACTCGGGTTCATTCCGGAAAAGGAAGGGACCCTGCTTGGTAATGCAATTGGTACAATGAGCAACAAATGTTCATGCTAAGTTGCTGTAATTATAGTTACGAAAATGGAACAGTTTGAAAAGCTGAGGTCTGCCATACAGTTCTAAAACTTTACGTGCTTCCAGTCTTCCTTGTTGGTTGATTGAAGGTTTGAAGCCGTCGAAAGAGGAGGTGGCAACAGTCACTCATTGTCGGTCGTCGCTGTTGCAGAAGCTGGATGTTGGCGCGCCTTCTTCTCGACACGGTCACCAGGCGAAACGGGCTCTTGATGTGCGCCAGCTAATGCTTCCCGTCCGCGACACCATGTCAGAAACTATCATAGCAAGTCGAGCGCAATTACATGCTGCCCAACCCCGAAAGCGCGGCAACTCGCGGGAGCGTCACACAACACACCTGCTCCACTGCACTACTCCAGCCAAACTCTCTCTGCTCTGCCCGCGCTCCACGCGGCAGAGTTAACACTACCAAAGATCCTAAACACTTTGGTTCTCCACACGACCTATCGATGTAATCGTTCGATACCATAGTTTTCCCTAGGCAAGACCCAGCATAAAAATACAAATAATATTTACAAAAGAAACCAATTATACTTCGACATATATATATATATATATATATATATATATATATATATATATATATATATAGTAAAACAATTACAATATATAAAGACACAGAAATGTCATATCTTCAGGTAACAAAATAAGGAAAAATGTATAGTACATTAGATGGAAATAGGAGGATATGCACTTCCGGCATTACACGTGGAGTGCATCCTTCATTGGAACGAACACATGGATGTTGGAAGTCGCGAGTTCCAGGCTGTAGGGTGGGTGAGGAAGAAAAGTCCAATAAAGTTTTGTGAGCTCCTCTCCGATGCAGAGAATTGTGTGAAGCCTCGCGTAGTCATGGAGAAATTCGTTTGTATTTTTGTGACGACGAACACGCTGAAATCGTTTCTAAATTTTCCTGACGGTAACACAATACACTTCGTAGTTGATCATTGCACCATGAGGGGGGTCATCAAACAGATTAACCCCTTCCGAGTCCCAGAAGACCGTCTACATGACTTTACCGGGTAAGGGTGCGGCTTTGAACTTTTTCTTCGGAGGAGAGGTGGTGTGGCGCCATTCTATGTGGATAGCTATTTTTTTTCGGCTCGAAGTGAAGAACCTTTACGTCATCGCCTGTGACGATGTTTGACAGAAATTTGTGACGATCAGCCACATAATGCGCAAGCAACTCCGCACAGATGGTCCTTCGTTGCTCATTGTGATCTTCTGTTAGACGGCGAGGTAAGCAGGACATACACTTTTGAGTACCCCAACTGGCCGATGAGTGTGTCAGCACTACCAACGGACACGTGCAGTTGTGCAGCTAAGTATTTGTGTTCCGTCGACCACCTCGAATGAGAGTGCCTACACGTTCCAACGTTGCAGGACTCACAGCTGTGTGCGGCCGGCCTACAGAAATAGGACCGGTTTCCATGGCCTTGTTGCGACGAAACCAGACGCCTCGCCCAACGACACACCGTGCTTTTGTTCACTAAGAGGTCTCCGTATACATTCTGCAAGTGCCCACGAATATCTGCGATGCTCTGGTTTTCCACCAAACCAAACTCAATGACAGCTCTCTTCTTGGAATGCACCTCCGTTACAGGCGCCACTTTGAAGGCCATGCATACCTCCGCCAGCTATCGGAATTTCGAGGAACAATAGGGGCTGAAGCAGTAATAATCCACGATGTCCCACAACGTCCGTACTTTTTCAACCGAAACCGACCGAGAAAATAAAAGCATTACTTATTGAACGACCTTCGTATTTAAGTGTTCAAATGTGTGTGAAATCTTATGGGACTTAACTGCTAAGGTCATCAGTCCCTAAGCTTACACACTACTTAACCTAAATTATCCTAAGGACAAACACAAACACCCATACCCGAGGGAGGACTCGAAACTCCGCCGGGACCAGCCGCACAGTCCGTGACTGCAGCGCCCAAGACCACTCCGCTAATCCCGCGCGGCATTTAAGTGTTCCGAGAGTGAAATAGTCGAGAAATACTCTGAAGATGGTTCAAGCACTTAAATGTGAATTTCAGAGTAGTCAGGTAGATGTAGATGTAGATGTTTTCTAGCTCTTTCAGCAGAGACGTGAGTGAGTCTAACTCTTACTTGAAGGGCCCAGCTTCAGTCATCAATACTGAGAGAGATTTTTCGTTGGTGGGAGAACTGGAATGGGGTCCATCCAAACTCGTGAAGCCAGTTGAGGGACTGCTTCAGTAAGAAGTAGCTGTTCCGAGGTCTGGAAAGCCGACAACGGCCGGGAAAGCACTCTGCTGACCCCACGCCCATCGATACCGTATCCGAATTATGATTTATAATACACTGATGGAAAAAATGAGTAGCACCAAAAAATAATTAATGTAGAGTGATGGAATTTCGGGAATACACTTGTTTAGGTTTCATATTTAAGTAATTAACATGGCAGGATTATAAGTTGTTTGAACCGTGCGCGGTTCGTGTTCGTGCAGTTAATTACTTGACATCTTGTCTTTGTGATATTGCCATCCGGTTTCTTATTCGTTTTACTGGCGTCACTAAGTTGCTGGCTTGCCTGCCCGTGAGTGGCAGCAGCAGCGCTTATCGATAAGAGCACTGTCGTACTATCATTGGAGCGACCGCTAGTGTTTCCTGGACGGCGTGTGTCTGGAGTTGAGTCGGGACGGTTCAGCAGTGGGGTCCGGACAGCCATGACGCGCCCGACCATTGCTGACGCACATGGCTTGAATGGGGACGATCTTGATTGGTCGTTCGGTGGGTCGTCTCATCGGACGACGTCTATTTGTTCGCCGACCGCTTCTGGGTTCTCCGTGTGTGACGACTTGTGATTCGTCCTTGGTGTTCCACAGTCACTGGTTTTAGCATCGTTCGAGTTGTTTGTGGAAGTGTTTTCGTGGAACCGTGTGCAGATTGTGTGGTTTTGACTCGGCAGCTATTTTAATGCTGTCTGCGTCCTGCAGGCAGTCGGTCGGTTGGGACAGAGATGCGACGAAGTCTCCGCGGCGCGGGTTCAGGCGGGGACAGCTGGCGGCGTGCACACGGAGTCAGGTTGTGTGGTGCTTGCTAGCTGCGAGAGCTACCAAGTTCATTGCCCACCGAACCTGGACACCGTAGCTGAGTGATCAGTTAACCTGTTACGAAACTTCAACTGCTGTGACATCCCTTCGTTCATTGCCGGTTGTTGCTTCCTGGGCCGTTCCAGCTAGCAGCAACATATGGTGTGTTGGAGTCGGCAAAATTTTGCAGCCGTCTTCTGTGTGGTCTGT
This sequence comes from Schistocerca cancellata, assembly GCF_023864275.1. Taxonomy (NCBI): domain Eukaryota; kingdom Metazoa; phylum Arthropoda; class Insecta; order Orthoptera; family Acrididae; genus Schistocerca; species Schistocerca cancellata. The sequence continues at coordinate 433,866,708 of NC_064626.1, read as the reverse complement.
AACTATTAAATTGGTTGTTACTTATCAGTGAAGAGCACCAGTGGTATTTTCTGCCTTGTGGCCGTTAACGCCCCAGTTACCTGCCCTGGTCGTTAGTGTAGTTTTCCGGCAGTGTGTTTTTCCTCGCCATGTTGATGCTGTCCGGCACGGCGTGTAGTTCGACAGCATTTGGTGTTTGTTGATATTTTTTTGAGTGGTTATTGTGCCTTCACTGTTTTTAGACGCCAATTTTGAAGACGTAGTGCTGCTGGTATCTTCGTCCTCGGCTGATATTTTCCGTTGGCGTGCCGTTGGTCGGGAGGAAGGGAATTCATTAGGTTGTTGGTCAGTCCTTTAGCCATCGCTGGGTAGGTTTGCCATCCGATTATTTAACGTTACTCTTGGCTGCCTGTGTCACCCCTCCTTATGTTAGAGCTACTTCCTCAGGCCGACCCTTGGAACACTTCTGAGCACCACTGTTCTGTTGGTTTAGGTTGTGATTTTCATTTCAATCTGTAGCACTGTCTGAGGCCTTCAGCCGTCTATTAATTTAGTTTGTTTTAATTTTAAAATAAGGCCTTCAGCTGACTTAAATTAAAATTTGAAGATTGATTTGTTTAAAAATTAAAATTTTGAAAGTTTGTTCTGTCTGAAATTCTTGTTATCCAGGCCCTAAGCCCTGAGTTGTTCAATGTCTTGTGTGTGGCCTTCAGACGAGTATTTACGTGGAAAAAGGCCTTCAGACGAGTATTTACGTGAAAAAAAAAGCTAAATAAAAACTCCAGCTGCGTGTATTCTTTAAAGCAATTTTTATAACTTGTGTGCAGGCCTTCAGCTGTTCTTGTTTTTTGTGTGGTTTTGAGCCTTCAGCCCACAAAGTATCTCAAGTTTTCTTAACTAGGCCTTCATGCATATTATTTTAATTTGATCCTTTTAAGACAATGTGTAATTAACTGGTTCTTACGAAAGTAAAAGTTTGTGTGTTTTGTGCAACTGACAGTAACTGATTATCGCCCCCTTCCACAACCATAACCTGATCCGCTGTATCCTGTGCGAGATAAGCCATTGCAAATGTAAAACCGTGGTGCATTAATAACTGGTGTAAATGTCAGAATGTTGAATGCAAGTATACAAACGTGCATCCACTGTATTGTACAGCTGGCGGATGTTAGTTTGAGGGATGGAGTTCCATGCGTGTTGCACTTGGTCTGTCAACACAGGGACAGTTAATGCTGTTTGTGAATGTCGCTGGTGTTGTCGTCCGATGATGTCCCATATCTGCTCGACTGGAGACAGATCTGCTGATCGCGCAGGCCAAGGCAACATGTCGACACGCTGTAGAGCATGTTGGCTTATAACAGCGATATGTGTTGGAAAACACTCCCTGGAATGCTGTTCATGAATGGCAGCACAACAAGTCGAATCACCTGACTTACATACAAATTTTCAGACAGAGATCGTGGGTAACCACGCCAGTGCTCCTGCTGTCATAAGAAATCGTACCCCAGACCATAACTCCACGTTGTAGGTTCAATATGTCTAACACACAGACAGGATAGTTGCAAGCTCTCAATTGGCCTTGTTCTAAACAGCACATGGCCGTCACTGGCACCGAGGCAGAACTAGAGTTCATAAAAAAATAAACAACAGACCTCCAATGCTTGACACCGTTGAAGTCGCAAATGGCGGTGGTGGTTTGGCGTCAGTGGAATGCACGCTACAAGGCGTCTGGCTCGGAGACGTACTTGAAGTAACCGTTTTGTAACAGTTCATAGTGTCACTGTGGTGCCAAATGCTGCTCAAATTGCTGCTGCAACACAGTACGATGCGTCAGAGCCATACGCATAACACGATGGTTTTCCCTCTCGCTAGTGTCACGTGGCCATCCGGAGCCGCCGGTCGGAGTGGCCGAGCGGTTCTAGGCGCTACAGTCTGGAACCGCGCGACCGCTAGGGTCGCAGATTCGAATCCTGCCTCGGGCTTGGATGTGTGTGATGTCCTTAGGTTAGTTGGGTTTAAGTAGTTCTAAGTTCTAGGGGACTGGTGACGTCAGAAGTTAAGTCCCATAGTGCTCAGAGCCATTTGAACCAACCATCCGGAGCCCGGTCTTTTTGCAGCCGTGCATTCTCGTTACCGTCGCTGCCAGCAGTCGTGTACAGTGGCTATATTGCTGCCAAATCTTAATGCAATATCGCAGAAGGAACATTCAGCTTCTCGTAGCCCTGCTGCACGACGTCGTTCTAACTCAGATAATGGAGTCTTTGTTGTCTTAAAGGCATTCTTGACTAACATCACCTCACTAAGTCCAATCACAAAGGTAACTAATGCCCACGGTTGTTACAGCACGTATTTAAAGCAAACCTCATATGCAACCTCATAGAGCCGCTACTAGCGCCCCTCTTGTGCGAGCGGCGCGATATTTGAGTAGACGTCATCTTTCTCGCGCACCAAATTACGTTTATTTTGCACAATTCCTCCTTGGTGTTGCGATTCCTTTCCGTCAGTGTACGGCAGAGGATGATCGGTGGCCGGTCGAATACGGGTGCGGCCCGATGCCGCGTCGAGGAGCCATGTCGTGGAAACCAAAGAAGTAATTTGTTGTAAATACTTCTTTGCCCAATTAATTACTTAACTGAAATCATCTTTTAAAGACTTCAGTAATAACTACTATTTAGCAAGCTTATTTCTCGCTATTAATCGAGCAGAATGTCTGCGTACGATTTCACTCGATTTAGTATTTCCGAAATGTTCCAAATATCGCTGCTGATGCAACAGTAGCCCCTTACAAGAATGCAACCGCTACATACATGGCCGCATTGGACCTTCGACACATGAAGCCTGTGGCGAAACAAGTGTGATATGTTAACAAAAAAATTACCGACTTTGGGCAACACAAGGTACGTACTTGTCTGCAAGAAAGAGCCATAAATTACAGGGTCCGGTGAATTCAATCGAGAAATTTACGTAACTACGAAACTGGGCCACAGCTGTTCTTACGGTACATCTGTCACGAGGTTTTCGCTCTCTCCGCCCTAACGCGGCAAATAAATTCTCGACCGCAGTCCGAGTTAAATGCCGGTTCACTTTGTCTCTGTTGGTTTATCGCTGGCTTAAAAACTAGGACTGCAGACAAACTGGTCATAATACCTGCACTGAGCGGATGAATGGATCGTTACTGGGCAACCTAGTCGTTGCCAGCGGGCAGCGCTCAACCAGCTTTGAGACTGGGAACACACTTTCACCTAAACTGCGGAGAGCGGCTTCTGAGCCTGCCGATAGTGATTTCACACTACCGATCTTCACAATAATGGACAAATCTCACTTGCTCCAGTGTACTATGTTAAAGCCCCCTTACAGCAATATGTTGATGAGACTATCAGTTTGCACGGCTGTCGGATTTCATACTGGCAAATTATTTCTTCTTAACTGACTGTAATGTGCCCTACAGATCTCCTTGACAATTAAATGTACAATATTTACTGGACAGTGCATTTTAGGCCTCTACATTGTTTATTTAATGGTTCGGGATCACAAATGCGTTAATACAGGTATGTGACAAAACATAAAATAAATTATTTAAAACCATATAGTACACTACTGGCCATCAAAACTGCTACACCACGAAGATGACGTGCCACAGACGCGAAATTTGACTGACAGGAAGAAGATGCTGTGATATGCAAATGATTAGCTTTTCAGAGCATTCACACAAGTCTAGTGGTTCTGGGCGCGCAGTCCAGAACCGCGAGACTGCTACGGTCGCAGGTTCGAATCCTGCCTCGGGCATGGATGTGTGTGATGTCCTTAGGTTAATTAGGTTTAAGTAGTTCTAAGTTATAGGGGACTGATGACCACAGAAGTCCCATAGTGCTCAGAGCCATTCACACAAGGTTGGCGCCAGTGGCGACACCTACAACGTGCTTGACATGAGGAAAGTTTCCAACCGATTTCTCATACACAAACAGCAGTTGACCGGCGTTGCCTGGTGAAACGTTATTCTGACGCCTCGTATAAGGAGGAGAAATGCGTACCATCACGTTTCCGACTTTGCTAAAGGTCGAATTGTAGGCTATAGCAATTGCGGTTTATCGTATCGCGACATTGCTGCTCGCGTTGGTCGAGATCCAATGACTGTTAGCGGAATATGGAATCGGTGGGTTCAGGTAGGTAATACGGAACGCCGTGCTGGATCCCAACGACCACGTATCACTAGCAGTCGAGATGACAGGCATCTTATCCGCTTGGCTGTAACGGATCGTGCAGCCACGTCTCGATCCCTGAGTCAGCAGATGGGGACGTTTGCAAGACAACAACCATCTGCACGAACAGTTCGATGACGTATGCTGCAGCATGGACTATCAGCTCGGAGACCATGGCTGCGGTTACCCTTGACGCTGCATCACAGATAGGAGCGCCTGCGATAGTGTACTCAACGGCGAACCTGGGTGCACGAATGGAAAACATTTTTTTCGGATGAATCCAGATTCTGATTACAGCATCACGATGTCGCATCCGTGTTTGGCGACATAACGGTGAACGCACATTGGATGCGTGTATCCGTCATCGCCATACTGGCGTATCATCCGGCTTGATGGTATGGGGTGCCATTGGTTACACGTCTCGGTCACCTCTTGTTCGCATTGACGGCACTTTGAACAGTGAACGTTACATTCAGATGTGTTACGACCCGTGGCTCTACCCTTCAGTCGATCCCTGCGAAACCCTACATTTCAGCAGGTTGATGCACGACCGCATGTTGCAGGTCCTGTACGGGCCTTTCTGGTTACAGAAGATGTTCGAATGCTGCCCTGACCAGCACATTCTTCAGATCTCTCACCAATTGGAAACGTCTGGTCAATGGTGGCCGAGCAACTGGCTCGTCACAATACGACAGTCACTACTCTTGATGAACTATGGTATCGTATTGAAGCTGCATGGGCAGCTGTACCTGTACACGCCATCCAAGCTCTGTTTGGCTCAATGCCCAGGCGTATCAAGGCCGTTATTACGGCCAGAGGTGGTTGTCCTGGGTACTGGTTTCTCAGGATCTATGCGCCCAAATTCCGTGAAAATGTATTCACATGTCAGTAATGTAATATATTTGTCCAATGAATACACGTTATCATCTGCATTTCTCCTTCGTGTAGCAATTTTAATGGCCAGTAGTGTAAAACAAATATACTGTATGAAGGTTTTCACTACCGATTTTCTTAGTTACTGGTGAAGATTTCGGGTTTTGCGGTTGTGGTCTATGAAACATTTCAGTTCTTGATGTTTCATCCAGAGCTGTGACGCGTTCCTGGTCCGCCGACTGACAGGCTGGACGTCGGAAAGCGACACAAATACTGCGCGAACGCAACATGGTAGAAGAGCACGCGTGGTCAGAACATATTGTCGTTGTATAAGACAAAACTTAACTAAAAGATACGAAACTCTCTGCTGACTAGGGAAAGTCAGCTGTAGCTGAGTATGCTCTTAAGTCATGAAACCAATAGTGAAGTTTTCCGAATAAAAGATGATGATCCACGACTTCTTAGAGAAGCTGTCGAAGTTTACAAACATGAAGACAATTTTAACAGAAAAGAAGCGATGTGACTTTGTGATATACGGGTAGTAGCTTTACAGAACCGACAGGTATATTTTACCTTTGATAGTGGGCAGTTCGATGATTAAGTTTTATCTTTGCAAAGTATTACGTCTGTTGATCAACTGTATTCATATACCTCCCTCCCCCCCTCCTCACTCCAAATTCTTCTACCCTCATTTTTCGAGGTATTTATATTACTCACTTATGTTCGATCCGTCAGTCGGCAAGACTCAGCGGAACCAGGAGGACTTCTGAAGATGTCCGACGCAGCCCAGGATGAAACCTCAGGAACGAAAAAGTTTCAAAGAGTACGGCCATACAAGCCGGAAGATTTATCAGCAGCATACATACATGAGTTCTGGACTAGAGCATTAATTTTCGCCAGCCAGACCAGCATTATCCTTTTGAAATTGCACAACGCAGTAAAGATCAATTTCAAAACCAGAAAAATGCACTTGTTTTTCATCGCAATCTCATTTTACGACAACTTACTTTGTGGGACGTGTATCTAGCGAGTAGATTTCATCCTTGAAATGCAGTCCAGGAAATTCTGCGAAATTCCCGTCCACGCCTGCCATAGCTTCTCCATTAGATTCAAAAAGTTTACTCGCCACGGATTTCTGTCCATGTGGGAGTAGGTGATAGTGAGATGGTGCCAAATCTGCTGAATAGGGTTCGAACAACAACCATTCCTGTAGCACTTTGTAAGTAGGTGCACTGTTCCGATCGAAGATGTTTTATTCTTGCTGAAATTTAGACCTCTTTCCACGTGTTACCCTGTCAAATTGTCCTAGAAGTGTTGCCTAGTATTCAGGGGTGATGATTTTACCAAAACCTAAAATAGGAATACAGCTACTCAATTTCTGCTTCAGTCCTTACAGAAAGGCTCTATACAACAACACCGAGCGAGGTGGGGCAGTGGTTAGCACACTGGACTCGCATTCGGGAGGACGACGGTTGAATCCCCCATCCTGATTTAGGTTTTCCCTAAATCGCTTCAGGCAAATGCCGGGATGGTTCCTTTGAAAGGGCACGGCCGATTTCCTTCCCCATCCTTCCCTCACCCGAGCTTGCGCTCCGTCTCTAATGACCTCGTTGTCGACGGGACGTTAAACACCATTCCTCTATACAACAACGTTCAGTCGAGCGTTACCACAGATACTTCGGACTCACGTCATGCCTTACGCATTGTCCATTAATATAAAGTTCTTGCTGTTTATTTGAGTCCATGTTATTAAGGTGTTCTTGTGTGCTAACTTCTCTTAGAAAGTGCCACTATTTATATAGTGTTTAGAGGTTGGCGTTTTAATTGCTGGTCAGTGGTAAGGAAGCTTATGTAGTATTAGCGACAGGTGGTATCAGCCTTCCTTATTTCGGTTTTGCAAAGCTGTTTTTAGTCGCTTTATGCTTGCAGTACGTTAGCCTGTAGAAAAAGATAAAGCCCAGTCCCATGCCTTTAGTTATCATCTGGAGACTGACAGCCCTACAGTAACCATTACCAACGAACTGTGTATTTGGATCCAAACAAAGGGTGGCAGACTGTGCACCAGAAATACTTCCAAAGTCTCTTTGATGTTAGGCAAAATAAATACATGCTCTTATTGAACCCTCTTTGTTCTTCGCAAAATACTGATGTCGGACAAGAAACGCGACGTATAGTCCCAAATTTCAATCTTTCATTGTACCAAGGTTCGATTCCCGGCGGGTCAGGGATTTTTCCTGCCTCGTGATGACTGGGTGTTGTTGTGTCGTCTTCATCATCATCATTCATCCCCATTACGGTCGGAGGAAGGCAATGGCAAACCACCTCCACTAGGACCTTGCCTAGTACAGCGGTGCGGGTCTCCCACATCGTCCCCTACGCTCCTCGGAGTATGGGACCTCATCATCATCACCATCATCATTGTACCAATAGTTTTCGTAGCTAAACATGTCACCCTATTTTGATCGTGCTATCACGCCTCGTCGTCTTTCCCCTGCCACAGTGTATTCACACCGTAGGTCATAGCACAGTTCATCGATGTTGTAATGAATTATCCGACATCCACACGCTGTCCTTGCTCTACAGATTTCTCAGGAGTTGCAGTTTGGTGCTGTAAACCTTCTTTAGGACATCTAGGGAAAGGCGGTATTCTTTCTGTGTTTTCTATCCTGGCTTTCAGATCACGTCCTGACTTTTTGCACCTTTCGTTTTAAATCTGACGTATAACTGCATTTTTAAAAGAAATCCCCCTTAAAAGAAAAAGATGAAAAGGCAATAAACATCGGCTCCAATCGAAAAGCGTCTCTCATTTGTCTTTCCCGAGTAACGCTGAGGCGTAATCGTTTCTTCTGTGTTTTCCTTTTTCCCGACTTTGATGTAGGAACAGGATGTAACGGGAACGCCGGAGGTGATTGTGGGAAGGTGATTGTGGGATGAACCCGCCTCAAGGTGAACGGAAAGTTGTTCGAGTCGCGTTAATTGCCTACGAGCGTGCGCGGCTTCCTTAACGCATGCGCAGATGGGTGACTCCGCCGCTGTACCGCGGAAGCTCGGATGTAACTGGAATGAACTTATCTTGACCTACTGGCAAAAACACAACGAACGTGACGTTAAAGTGTGTCGCTTTTAGTAGCGACTGTTAGTTATTAAGGCTACACCTTTACTTTATTGTCATGGGTAAATGTTTTCCTTGCAATAAGTCACATTGAGTTGTTCCTTTTATCTAGTCTCGGCATGTTGCCTCAAATTTCCGGCGTTACACTCACCTGTCCTAGTTACGATTTGAGGAGAATATACGAGGATTGTCCAGAAAGTAAGTTCCGATCGGTCGCGAAATGTACCACAGTGAAAACCAGAAACGTTTTATTTGCATCAGTTAAGTACACCTTCCACCTACTTCTCTACATAGCCGCCACTCCAACTTTAAGAGTTTTGTCGAAGTGTTGTATCAACTTTCCAATATCCTCGTCATAGAAAGCAGCCGCCTGTGCTTTCGACCAGTTATCCGCACGCACTGGTCTGCGGCTCGTCGTCTACGGAAAATTTTGTCCTCATAGCCAGCGGTTCTTGTGAGCAAAGATGAGACTCAGGGGAAGCCAATTAGGGACTGTATTGTGGGTGACCAAACACTTCTCATCGGATACGCTGCAGGAGCGTCTTCATTGCCCCTGCAGTGTGTGGCCGAGAATTGGAATGAAGAAGAAACTGCTCGACAGTCGTGTTATGTTGGCTGCATGACACAGGCGAAATCTTTAACGAAGCCCTCATACTTGGCGGGAGACGCTATTCCCTACCCATATTTACGTGCTCATTGTTCACTCAAAACTGAAAAGAGCGACGCGACACGATCGACGGGCATACTAGAGACACTGCCCAACACATCCGTGCAAAGCTTTACTAGATTTTCCCAGTAGTTTCCATTTCGCGACCGATCGGAACTTACTTTCTGGACAACCCTCGTAGTAGTCGTCTGATCTGGCAAGATTGAACCGTAGATCTGATAAAGCATTTTCACCTGTGTCGATAAGGAAAGATAAATATCTTTGTATCAGACAATATTTCGTATTCTAGCACCAACATCCAAGGTCCCAACTGGTCACTGACTGATACTACATCAAATATGTGATCGTGCACAAAGCTAATATTTCTGTTAAGTGATTATTCACCTACGTTTATGCACAGTAGTACTATTGAAAGTCCAGTCGTATTGCATGATGGGCTATCAAAAAGTTCCATTTGTGGACGTTGCTGCAGCGTGCATGCAACGTAGCGCGCCTCTGTTGCTGGTATATAAGCACTTAAATGTAGGCAAGAGATTAGTGTGGCATGCCTGTCTTTCGAATATGCGTGCGTTAAATGCAGGTACGTGAATTATGTCAAAGTTACTACCAATTGCATCCAAAGAAACCACGGATGTGGAATGATGCGCCAAATTCCGTGGTGGTTGCGCTTCGACACAAGGAGCCAGTCGATCTGGCAGGCCAGCCTGATTTCATGGTATCTGGTTCTCCAATGCTGGGGAACGGTACTGCACAGAGCTGGAGACACTGCGGCGTGCGCCTAAGGCGAAACATCCAGGAAAACTGCGCTAAGGAGTCCTGCTTCTTCATAGTAATGCACGTCCTCATATCATAAATGTAACACAGAAGTTGCACCAACTCTAGCCGGGCACAGTCGATCGCCTGCCCTATAATCCTGGTCTCTACCGAAGCGAATATCACGCCTTCGGTCCCTTAAAAAAGGCACTGAAGGGACGCCCATTCCTGTCGGACGACGTGGCGCAGCAGGCAACTACAAACGTCGTCACACAGTAGGTCACGGTGTTTCACCAAAGGAGTATCTTAAACCTGGCGCATAGGTTGGATAATTGGCTCAATTCTCATGCCGATTTTGCCTGACTGGCATACCCATTCTGGGCTGTATAGCGCTCAAACGAAACCTTTTTAATCACCCCTTGTGCTCGTAACATATCGTTTCCGAGTCTTGCGGGAACGAGATTTCATTTTAGTTAGTAGTCTGAGCAGCACTCCAGTTTAGGGCGGGCTTTTAAATTTAGGGGAAGAGAAAGTGTTACACAACGGACCCCTCGATCGAATGCTAGCAAACTGATACTCCAGTTGGCTGTGAGATATCTAGATTAAAATTTCATCCTAATGCCAGCTGTTTTCAGCATTTTGAATACTGACAAAAAAATTCTTAATTATGAAGGACGGTTCGAGTAAGTGATGGCTGCTGGAAGTGTTTAACATTACCGGAAATTTCAGGTGGAGATCGCAGCACATCATGACGAGACGACGTGCAGCTGCAGTTTATCGCCACCTTTCCGACTTTGGGAAAGGCAGAATCATTGACATGGGGGGCCACAGGAGTACCATATTAACAGATCATACAGAGAGTTGGCTGTAGTGCAACGACTGTGGAACGACTGGTGACGAGCTGTACTCAGGACAACAGACGAATTAGAACAGCTGAAATCCCGGCAAAGGTTACAGGCCAACTGTCACCACGAACCGTCGAGGATAGATTAGAAGCTGGGGTGTGATCCCGAATTGTCACATGTCGTTTACCATACTACAGGAACAGGAACATGTATGGTGTAGAATGAGAGTCAGCTGGGACACTGAGTGACATTCCACGGTGTTTAGTGTTTGAGCTGATCAGATTGACGTCAGTTTGCGTGTAGGCGGTTACAGGTAGCAGCGATTCTCGAGACCCATACCCCTCCAACTCATGGAATGTTGTTATGTGGACCTATTAGATATGGCAACTGATTGATTTGTTAATAGTTGAACGTTACGAGAATAGTATACCCGGTTGTCAAGCTCTTCATGACCACAATGCAAGTCTGCATACTGCAGTTCACACCACAATAAAGCCTTGAAGAATGTACGGATTCCTGACTGGCCTGTGGCTACAGTCTGGAACCGCGTGACAGCTACGGTCGCAAGTTCGAATCCTGCCTCGGGCATGGATGTGTGTAATGTACTTAGGTTAGTTACGTTTAAGTAGTTCCAAGTTCTAGGGGACTGATGACCTCAGAAGTTAAGTCCCATAGTGCTCAGAGCCATTTGAACCATTTGAACCTGACTGGCCTAGGCAACCTCCTGATCAGTCCACCCATTGTGCAAGTCTCAGATGCGATGGCAGTATGTATACTGGCCTCTTGTCAGCACTGTTCATGAAGTGACACACCATACGTATTGGGCAAGGACGACATTCCACTTCCATATCATAACAAATACAAGAGTTTATTCATACCCATGTAGGTCATAGTAAAATAGAAGTTTCAAGTTTTAATACCAATTTTTGTACACACTTGTTTGGTTCCTGTGTACAAACGTGCATCTCTGTTACTAATTCACTATCAAACAACCATAGGTCAAAGTATAACACAAAACGTGAAATGGTTGAGTCAGCGTGAGCAAGCAAACTAGGTACTACGAAAAAGTCTCTGTCAAGTCGTTACAGCACAGCATTCCATAGTCAGTAGAGCAATCCGTAGACCAGCAGAGAGCACCTAGGTTACAGTAGCGTGCCACGAGAATGATCTGGTAACACTCGGCGAATGATATGTAAGCGGAGCTGTCGGGCTCTGCTTATACTGGTATTCTGGCGGAACCAGGTGAATCACCCGGAGCGCCTCCTATCCTGGATTACTATGCCCCACAACTTCTTTGACTCGACAGCGCCGATATCTTTTAAGGCGGAGATACACGATACCCCTCCCACCCTCCTCCTCTTGTAGTCGACCACTACTGTAGAGATCTGAAACGGAACGATACGAGTCTAATGTTGCGGGTTGCATGCTTTTAAACCAAGGCTCCGCTGTTACATCAAAGTTAACGGGGTTACCTTGTTCCTGCTACTTCAAGAACTGTGGCGCTGCAGTAGCTTCATAATCGTCTACTCTTTCTCTCTTACTGAAACATGCAACAGTGGTGACCAGTTGTTAGTACGGAAGCTGAGTTGTGACCTTGCTGCTGCAAAGTAGCAGTGACAAGGCGATCTGGCCGATTGTTGGTATTACAGAGCCTTTAACGAAGCTGTGTTTTGTGACACTATGGAGGGTGTAAGACGAAAGTTAATTGATGCAAAGAAGACAGTTGCAAACGTATTCCATTAGAGGAGGAATGATGCCTGGAATACGTTTGATGCTATAGTCCACGCTTGAGACGATAAACATACAAATTTCATCCAGTGCAAACAAAATGGTTGTATTCCTGTTTATTCCACCTCCACCATAACAAAACGTATGTGCTACGTCAAACTAAAAGTGGTCACTGTGATATCCCTGTGATCAAAACGCGTGCTATTTACGTATTCTTTTGATCATGGGAATATGCGTTTATGGGCTGACAGCGAGTGATGTAGCTTATCATTATTTTCTGTAACTTTTTAGAAAACTGTCGTGAATTTATTTTAATAATTAATCACTATTTAGAGATTGAACTTCATCCTTATATCATGCTTCCTGTTGTTACAGACTTGGTAACTCCTCGAAATTGCGTGTACGGCTGTTTAATTGTTAGACATTCTCTGAATAAACATTTAATATTATAAATTTACTAGCAGTTCTGACATTTTGTGATATTCAACTTGCAATTGAGAATGATTAAAAGCCGAAATCACGATCGTGTGAAATACAGGGCTATTACAAATGATTGAAGCGATTTCATAAATTCACTGTAGCTCCATTCATTGACATATGGTCACGACACACTACAGATACGTAGAAAAACTCATAATGTTCTGTTAGGCTGAAGCCGCACTTCAGGTTTCTGCCTCCAGAGCGCTCGAGAGCGCAGTGAGACAAAATGGCGACAGGAGCCGAGAAAGCGTATGTCGTGCTTGAAATGCACTCACATCAGTCAGTCATAACAGTGCAACGACACTTCAGGACGAAGTTCAACAAAGATCCACCAACTGCTAACTTCATTCGGCGATGGTATGCGCAGTTTAAAGCTTCTGGATGCCTCTGTAAGGGGAAATCAACGGGTCGGCCTGCAGTGAGCGAAGAAACGGTTGAACGCGTGCGGGCAAGTTTCACGCGTAGCCCGCGGAAGTCGACGAATAAAGCAAGCAGGGAGCTAAACGTACCACAGCCGACGGTTTGGAAAATATTACGGAAAAGGCTAAAGCAGAAGCCTTACCGTTTACAATTGCTACAAGCCTTGACACCCGATGACAAAGTCAAACGCTTTGAATTTTCGGCGCGGTTGCAACAGCTCATGGAAGAGGATGGGTTCAGTGCGAAACTTGTTTTCAGTGATGAAGCAACATTTTTTCTTAATGGTGAAGTGAACAGACACAATGTGCGAATCTGAGCGGTAGAGGATCCTCACGCATTCGTGCTGCAAATTTGCAATTCACCATAAGTTAACGTGTTTTGTGCAATCTCACGGTTTAAAGTTTACGGCCCCTTTTTCTTCTGCGAAAAAAACGTTACAGAACACGTGTATCTGGACATGCTGGAAAATTGGCTCATGCCACAACTGGAGACCAACAGCGCCGACTTCATCTTTCAACAGGATGGTGCTCCACTGCACTTCCATCATGATGTTCGGCATTTCTTAAACAGGAGATTGTAAAACCGATGGATCGGTCGTGGTGGAGATCATGATCAGCAATTAATGTCATAGCCTCCACGCTCTCCCGACTTAACCCCATGCGATTTCTTTCTGTGGGGTTATGTGAAAGACTCAGTGTTTAAACCTCCTCTACCAAGAAACGTGCCAGAACTGCGAGCTCGCATCAACGATGCTTTCGAACTCATTGATGGGGACATGCTGCGCCGAGTGTGGGAGAAACTTGATTATCGGCTTGATGTCTGCCGAATCACTAAAGGGGCACATATCGAACATTTGCGAATGCCTAAAAAAACTTTTTGAGTTTTTTATGTGTGTGCAAAGCATTGTGAAAATATCTCAAATAATAAAATTATTGTAGAGCTGTGAAATCGCTTCAATCATTTGTAATAACCCTGTAAATGAATAGTAGTTTACAGTATAATGGCGGAAATTTATTTCAAAAATGTTGCGTATGTGGCGGATGTGCCGCGAGACTCGTGTACTCGCTCCCTTGCTGAGTGAATCGAGTCCACTTGTGCCCAACAGCAGACGCAGGTTCAAGTAACAAGTGTACAGCGGCGCTCACTCAAGAGTCGAGTCTACGAGCACACGGAGGCGGCGAGTTCAGAGATGACGTCACAGGACTCGCTGGTGTGTTTAAGGCGAGTATAGGGAGCTCATTTGTGAACTCTATGGTACGATCGAAAGTGTCGGGGACGGTGACGGAGATGACGAGCCGGACAAGGCGAACTGCAGGTAGATGTCCCACACAACGATTCTGCCAGAGGAGTCAAGTCCTGTGGGGGCAGCGAAGTTGGAAAGTGGTTCCACATTCCAAGATGGCGAAGGCAGAGAAACAGATGGGCGATCTCGGGAACACAGTGCCATCGCGTACCGCAGCAGCTTCGTTCTCTTATGTGGTCACCCGAGTGTGGGAGGGGTGTGGAAGGGGGGGGGGGCACAATGGCAATTCGCCACAACTGATACTAGGCTGTGACAAATACTGACATTACTGGAAGAGGCGGGTCTGTAGCTTACCCAATGGATAACAGGCATAGATGGAACTGATTTGTGTGCCACACTAGGTATGCCCCATATGCTTCTATGTTGAACATCGTGATGCTGGTCCAACTGGATGTGAAGACGCCTGAAACCCATTGTGATTCCTGGACATGTATACAGCCCAGACAATGTTGCATACTTTATAACGAGGGCGGTCGTTGAGTGTCATATTGAGGCACCACTAGGTGTGCGCTGCCGATGCTCATGGAGAATTTAAGCTGGTGATTGGCCTTGCACTGGGGTACTAAGGAAACATTCAGCGTGCCTTCCTTATCGACAGTGTTGATAGCTCTGGTCATTTACGTTTTCAATGGACGCACAAAGTGGACGTTGCGCCGTTAGAGGTGGGATGAAAAGTGGAAGAAAACATGTTTTGGATGCCGTTTGCCGCTGGGGATGTATAAAAGCAGGCTACATAGGGAAATTTGGAGACTCTTCTACGACTTGTAGCCACACAGCACCGAGGAAGAGACCATCGTAGTTGATGTGAACATGCTTCCATGAGTGCTGTGACACCAATCAGGACGAAAAATTCTGCAGCGGTGTCCCCCGGGTGGCAGCGCAGGTACTGCAGCCACTGTCAGCATATTCTACACACCTGGTCGGTAGACATGGCGTCTAACAAGCGCGGATTTTCCCGATGGCCCCCATACAGAAACTGCTTGTTGCGTAGGATTGGCGATCCATATCTTGTGTCAAATGTCCTGCCAGTCATTCCAATGTATATCTCCTCACAGTCTCTGCAACTGAGCTAATAGACACAACATTGTTCGTAACTGTCTGGTTTTCATTTTAGTTTTGGGATGTGCTTTTGTATGGAATTGTTTGTTTTGTAAGCAATGTTTATGCCTTCTTTTTTGAATATGTTTCCTATTTTATGAGTGAATTTGTTGTGATAGGTCATTGATGCCATTTTCTTGTTGTAGTGCAAGCTGTACGAGTTAGTGTGGTTTGATTAGTTTTTTCATTAATTATCTTTCATTTTGTTTTTGTTTAGTTCGTGTACCATTGTTTATTTGTGTTCATTGTAATGCTATTTGTTTTATAACGGCTAAGTCTTTCTGGCAATTAGAATTGTTTAGGGGGATCCTGTGAAGCCTGTTTAACATGTATCTGATTGCTGCTTGTTTGTGGTTCTGTGGGTGGTTTGAAGTTGCATTTACGATAATGTGCCGGCCGGTGAGGCCGTGCGGTTCTAGGTGCTACAATCCGGAACCGCGCGACTGCTACGGTCGCAGGTTCGAATCCTGCCTCGGGCATGGGTGTGTGTGATGTCCTTAGGTTAGTAGGTTTAAGTAGTTCTAAGTTGTAGGGGACTGATGACCTCCGATGTTGAGTCCCATAGTGCTCAGAACCATTTGAACCAATGCGAATAAATTTTCACACGTTGATCATGTGGTAAAGGAAACTACAATTCAGAATAAAAAGCACCAGAGTTAAAAGGTTATCTAATCTCAGCCGTCTATAAAGGACAACTGTACTTCTTTTCCAAACAACTTTTTTAAGTAAAGTACATCTTTAGTGAGTAATATTATGATTTTCGTCATTTCACTACAACCAAGTTTACCATTAGCGACGCGTTTTGAGAGATGCACAGTGTCTTGGTATTCTGAAAGAGTATTTATTCATTGTACCTAATATAAATGAGTTTCTGATTTCATTCGTCTGCTAGAATTCTGCTAGCATGGCTACTCACCCTTTCTAAATAAACACCAAGTACTGAAACTAGTCTTAAGATTTTCTAAAAATAGACCGCGCGGGATTAGCCGAGCGGTCTCAGGCGCTGCAGTCATGGACTGTGCGGCTGGTCCCGGCGGAGGTTCGAGTCCTCCCTCGGGCATGGGTGTGTGTGTTTGTCCTTAGGATAATTTAGGTTAAGTAGTGTGTAAGCTTAGGAATTGATGACCTTAGTAGTTAAGTCCCATAAGATTTCACACACACACATCTAAAAGTAGGTTTATTTTGTTGGAATATCTTAATGAACACAGTTGAATGCATACATTATTGGATTCAGTGCTACCTGGCTTCAGTTTCTTTTTCGCTTGGAAGTCAGAAAGCCCTCACATTTTCGAAGTTGATTTGGAAAAATAGTTAGTAAAATATTTTCAGTAAGTTTCGGAGTTAATTCTTGCAAACACTTTAATATCTCCCTTATCCACAGCCCAGTCCACATAACTGCAGAACTTTACACATTTGTAAACTTCAGGGTAACGTACTATGCAGCAAAGGAAAAGCGCAACCTTAAGTTGTCTCTGCTTAAGGTGAATGTTATAGTTTTGACCCTCACGTCTGTCTCGCGTGCTGTGAACCAAAGTCGATAGAGGGCTCTTTTCTTCTCCCACACTGAGTGTGACGTCAGAATGACATCACGTTTGCGCGAAGTCTTGTGAACTGCAGGTCAGCGTGTGACACGGTGTACGTAACGGGAAAGCGACGCATGCTGGGACAGGCAGGGATGCGGCGGCCGTACGCTTTGTTCCCGTTTAGCGGCCCGAGGCTGGGCCGGCGATTACCATCTCATCTGGGAGGCCTACCTGCCCCCGGCTCTGTCTGGGAGGAGAGCAGAGAGGAGAGAGGAGCGGCTGTGTGCGCCGCGTGTGGCCGCCGCCAGGGATGCCAGCTCTACCGCGCTGCGTGCGTGCGTGCGTGCGTGCACGCGTGCGGGACCTGCCCCGAGAGCACGGCCGCGTGTGGGCCAAGCCTCACCACCCCGACACTCCGCGGTCCCACCTCGCTACACACGCTTTACGTAAAACGTAGAACTCAGGGAAGATCAGTCTCAGGTGCGGAGAAGTGTAGGAACAGCACTGGCACTGATCTTGGACAGAAGAAAGGCGAACCTATGTTTACAGCAATTGTACACTACTGGCCATTAAAATTGCTACACAAGATTAGTTGCCACAGACGCAAAATTTAACCGACAGGAAGAAGATGCTGTGATATGCAAATGATTAGCTTTTCAGAGCATTTACAAAAAGTTGGCGCCGGTGGTGACACCTACAACGTGCTGACATGAGGAAAGTTTCCAACCGATTTGTCATACACAAACAGCAGTTGACCGGCGTTGCTTGGTGAAACGTTGTTGTGATGCCTCGTGTAAGGCGAAGAAATGCGTACCATCACGTTTCAGACTTGGATAAAGGTCGGATTGTAGCCTATCGCGATTACGGTTTATAGTATCGCGACATTGCTGCTCGCGTTGGTCGAAATCCAATGACTGTTAGCAGAATATGGAATCGGTGGGTTCAGGAGGGTAATACGGAACGCCGTGCTGGATCCCAACGGCCTCGTATCACTAGCAGTCGAGATTACAGGCATCTTGGCTGTAACGGATCGTGCAGCCACGTCTCGACCCCTGAGTCAACAGATGGGGACGTTTGCAAGACAACAACCATCTGCACGAACAGTTCGAAGACGTTTGCAGCAGCGTGGAGTATCAGCTCGGAGACCATGGCTGCGGTTACCCTTGACGCTGCATCACAGACAGGAGTGCCTGCGATGGTGTACTCAACGACGAATCTGGGTAACGAATGGCAAAAACTCATTTTTTTCGGATGAATCCAGGTTCTGTTTACAGCATCACGACGGTCGCATCCGTGTTGGGCGACATAACGGTGAACGCACATTGGAAGCGTGTATTCGCCATCGCCATACTGGCGTATCACCCGGCGTGATGATATGGGGTGCCATTGGTTACACATCTCGGTCACCTCTTGTTCACATTGACGGCACTTTGAACGGGGGACGTTACATTTCAGATGTGTTACGACCCGTGGTTCTACTCTTCATTCGATCCCTGCGAAACCCTACATTTCAGCAGGATAATGCATGACCGCATGTTGCAGGTCCTGTACCGGCCTTTCTGGATGCAGAAAATGTTCGACTGTTGCCCTGGCCAGCACGTTCTCCAGATCTCTCACCAATAGAAAACGTCTGGTCAATGGTGGCCGAGCAACTGGCTTGCCACAATACGCCAGTCACTACTCTTGATGAACTGTGGTATCGTGTTGATACAATACGCCAGTCACTACTCTTGATGAACTGTGGTATCTTGTTGAAGCTACATGGGCAGCTGTACCTGTAGACGCCATCCAAGATCCGTTTGACTCAGTGCCCAGGCGTATCAAGGCCGTTATTACGGCCAGAGGTGGTTCTTCTGGGTACTGATTTCTCAGGATCTATGCACCCAAATTGCGTGAAAATGTAATCACATGTCAGTTCTAGTATAATATATTTGTCCAATGAATACCCGTTTATCATCTGCATTTCTTCTTGGTGTAGCAATTTTAATGGCAAGTGGTGTAGATTTAGGGAAACTCTTTGACAATGTTGACTCTATAGAGTCGTGAATTTCCCGTTCAAATACATTTAAAAAAATCTTAATACGTTGCAGGCTCCTGGGACAGTAGAAACCAAAATCCTGACCGTAGGCGGAGGAGGAAATTAAAGTTTAACTTCCCGTCGAGAGCGTGGGCATTACAGACAGAGCACATGCTCAGATTAGGGAAGGATAGAAAAGGAGAGCGGCCGTGCCCTTTCAAAGTAACCATCCCAGCATTTGTTTTAGCTATTTAGGTAAATCACGAAAACCTAAATCAGAACGGTCGGCCGCGGGTTTGAACCGTCGTCCTTCCGAATACGAGTCCAGTGTGCTACCCTGCCCAGTGCTGGCCGTAGGGTTGTACCTCCGATTGCACTCTGACATAGAGAAAGCGTAAGCCCGATATGAAATCATTATTGAAACTTCGTGGAGGGGTGTCAAAAAGGATGTAACTGTGGCTCTCCCAATTGCTGGTAGGTTGTCCAGTCAATGATGGTGACTGGCGAGCTAGTGTCTATGTGCGGGAGCGCAGGGATCCCAATCAGCGAGACGCGAATAGTCACGATCTTTTTGGACTGGTGCAGCACTGCCTGTACAAAAGATACAGCAGGGAAGTGTCGCCAGCCGGGGCCTCAAACTGGTCGGAGGGCTCAGCTTAAGCTCAGTTCACTACCACATACGTAGATGTAGAGAAAGCTTGTGACAATATTGACCGCACTCTTTCAAATTCCGCAGGTAGCAGGGATAAAATACGGGAATCGAAATGTTATGTACAGCTTGTACAGGGAAAGAATTACAATTATGAGTCGTTGGACATGAAACAAAAGCAGTGGTTGAGGAGGAGGTGAAACAAGGTTGTAACCGACGTTGTTCAGTCTGTACTTTCAACAAGCTATGAAAGAAACCAAAAATTTGGAAAATTGAACTAAAGTGTAGGGAGAAGAAATAAAATCTTTGAATTTTCTAATGACACCGTATTTACGAGGCATGTTCAATAAGTAATGCAATACATTTCTTTCTCGACCAATTTCGGTTAAAAGAATGTGGAATTTGTTATGGGACATAGCGGAATATTGCCCCTATAGACGTTTCAGCATCTCTAGTGACTGACAGTTGCCACACATGTCTGATAGTTCTCCCGATGTTTGATTTTTATGGGTGACTTTTCAAAAAGTTTCTAGTACTTAACGTTTGGTTACAAAGGATGCGTCCAAACATAGTTTAGTTATATGTGACACAAATTTCTTTCGCTATCGACGTCCAGCACTAAACAAAATGAAATTATTATTCCGTTTGAAGCTCAGTCACCAATTATTAATCATAATCACAATGACTAAGTATCTGTTATTATTGAGGATCGTTGTTGTTGATTTTTACGATCGACTGAACTGTATAGAAGTTGATATGCTGCAGCACTATCAAGTGGGAAGTTACAGTAAAGTGTATAGCATAATAATTTTGTCCATAAAAATACAGGTTAGTGCCAACTTTTATGCGGATCTGTCAATCGATGTCGAAGCCTATTAATTTTAAACAGATACAAAAATATCAATTTTTATATATAAGTTGTAATTATATCCTTGTCGTAATGAATGTAATGTGAAGTATGTAGAATTCCTAATTAGATATAAGAGAGGGACTAATGAGCGTATTATTGCCAATAAATAAATACGATACTGCGAGAAGATTTTGACAGATCGCGAAAGACCTAAGTCGGAATAGAAGACACACCCTCAGAATTAATGAGGTCTTTCGGAGGACATGACAAAACTATTCCACCTGACATGCGACATATATACGAGAGGCGAAACGGCCTCAGATCTCAAAAAGAATGTTATTATACTATTTCGATAGAAGACAGATGCTGACAGTTGTAAATATTACGGATCCGTCAGATTAATAAGTCTTGGTTGTGAAGTACAGACACATCTTGGAGAAATGTTGCAACACTCTAGGCAATACTGACCCTACAACTTATCTTAGAAGACAGGTTAAAGGAAAGCAAACCTGCGTTTATAGCTCTTGTACAATTAAAGCTTTTGATATTATTGACTGCAATAAACGCAATGAAATTCTGAGGGTAGCAGGCATAAAATACAGGAACCTTGTTTCCTATATGTTTATACTACTTTCTCTAACACGTACTGCGCATAAGGACTATGTCATCAGAAATTAGATAAGTGAGGCTTTTAAAGCTGAATCAGGACTGCAAAATCAAGAGTGAAAAAATTATGATAAAGGTAAATCGAGGATCTCTCTCTCTCTCTCTCTCTCTCTATGTATGTGTGTGTGTGTGTGTGTGTGTGTGTGTGCCCGTATGTAGTAGACGACGTAAGAGTCGAAGAACATGAAAGTAAAGCAGTAGATCAGAATGGTGTGAGACTGGGTTGTAGCCTACCCTTGAAATTATTCAGTCTGTACAAAGACCAAGCAGTAAAGGAAGTCAAAGAAAAATTGAGAGACGATATCAAAACGTTGACGCTTACCGACGGCATTGTAATTCTGTCAGACAGCAAAGGATTTGGAACTGCAGTTACAACTCATGGACAACATCTTGAAAGTATGATATAGGACGAACATGAGCAAAATCAAAAAGTGGAATATAATCAAATTAAATCAGGTGATGCTGAGGGGTTAGATTAGGAAACGAGACACTAGAAGTCTCTTTGGTCTTGCAATTTGGAAATTAAAATAACTGATGATGGTCTAAGGAGAGAGGATACAAAATATATACTGGCTATGGCAAGAAAAGCGTTTCCGTAGATGAGGAATTTGTTAACAGCGAACATAAATATAACTTGAAAAGGCTCTAAGCACTATGGGACTTAACATCTGAGGTCATCAGTCCCCTAGACTTAGAACTACTTAAGCGTAACTAACCTAAGGACATCACACACATCCTTGCCCGAGGCAGGATTCGAACCTGAGACCGCAGCAGCAGCGTGGTTATGGACTGAAGTGCCTAGAACCGCTCGGCCACAGCGGCCGGCTAGATTTAAGTGTCAGGAAGTCTTTTCTCTAGGCATTTATCTGGAGTGCAGCCTTGTATGGAACTGAAACGTGTACGATAAACAGTCCAGAGGCGAATAGAAGCTTTTGAAATGTGGTGCTGCAGAAGAACCCTGAAGATTAAGTGGGTATATCATGTAACTAATCAGGAGGTACAGAATAGAATTAGGCAAAAAAGAAATTTGTTTTGCGTCTTGACTAAAATTGGTTGATAGGACACGTTGTGAGACGGCAAGGAATTGTCAGTTTAGCATTTAGGGAAGTGTGGGGGTAAAAATTTCAAAGGGGGACTGAGAAATGAGTACAGTTTGCAGGTTCAAGTGGATGTGGGTTTCAATAGTTCTTCGGAGATGAAGCTTGCACAGGAAAGAGTAGCGTGGAGAACTGCATCGGATTGAAGACAACCACCACCACAGCAGCAACAACAACAATTATAGTAGCTACTGAAAACCAGTAGAAAATTCAGTTAAAGCACAAATGACATGTTCATAACAAGAACTTGTCGGCATGCAACGAAATTTTCAGCGGAAGGACCGAGAAAATAGTTGCCTGTATTTCGTGGTGTGTGTTTCATCTCGACTGAATACAGCCCGTCCTCTTTTGCGCAACCTTGGCGTCAAGTCGCTGGTTACGTTACTGCTTTCGAGTTGTCTCCTTCTTCACTTGTGTTTTCAGTTCAGTGATTTACTTTTCTGCCCATTAAATACTGTGCTGAAACTCTTCTGCTGTGTCAAAGTTATTTAACAAGTCATTTCCTTGCCTCTAACATCTACCATCCGACTGAGAGTAGTTAATTTTCTTGTTCATACAGTCTGAATTACAGCATGCAATGCAAGGATTAGCCGTGAAATTATGTCGCTGCAAGTCGAATTTCGATTACAGGCGGCTGTTTCCCTTTTAAATTTGTGGTCTCCGGTAAAGTACATATTATTTACTGCACAACTACTTATTGCGTAGCTACACCATTAGTTCAGCTTAACCAATCGGCATACTTAAAATAATTGGAAACCGTTTTGTTGTTGCAGTGTTACAAAGATCATTGTTTCCCAACGGAATCGTAGTGGCTTGTTGCGTTACGAAATGCAGAGATACTTTTAAATAGCCAGAGCCTGGTACGAGATTGGCAGCTAACTCTAAACGCAAATAAGTATAATGTAATGCGCGGAAATAGACGGGAAGATCCAATATCAGTTGAGTGCGCGATGGACTGTTTAGTATGTACGATAATCCGTTTGCAGCGGTTTCAGATAGAACGGCCGCCTAAGCGTAACTGTGGAAAAGGCAGATGCCAGACTCAGATTTGCTGAAAGAAACGTAACTCACACAAGAAAAAGGTAGCTTACAGAAAGCTCACCAAATAAGTATTATCATCGGTCTGAGACACTTATCGAGTTGCAGTAGTTGGGGGGAAATTATCCAAAGAAGATTTGCACCATTCATCATGGGGATGTGTAGTCAAGGCGAAGACTCAAAGAGATGCTAGACAAAATTGATACAAGAAAAACTTTGTGCGTCATGGAGAGCCTTATTCACAAAAATATTCATACTACTTGCTTCCACCAACATATGCTGTGCGTAATAACTACGTCGTCAGAATTAGAAAAGTGAGGGTTTTAACGTTGAATCAGGAATACAGAATCGGAGTGAAATAAAGAACGTAATGAAATAACACAGAAGTAAAGGGCGCAAGCCAATTATCGCCTTAGTGACAGCTCTCTTCGAACTGGGTAGTGAGCCAGCAAGAGAGGAGGCAGAATAGCCAGTTCACTTGAAGCCTTCGATATCACTTTGACAAACTGCTTTCAGACTGTCACCTTTCGACCTTGCCTAGACCCCAGGCTGCGACCTGACGGGATTAAATGTTTCCTATCAGCATCAAGGCTGCTGAAATGATGTATTCCCGCTAAATTGTTTGACTCTTGATTGTCTAAGATGACGAGTATACATAGCTGTCCTTATTTCTCTCAGTTTCAAAATTTCTGCTTCTGACGTAAGTGATTAGTGAAATATAGAAACTGAGGAATCAATAACTCTAGGTTACACACGATAATTTGTGTGTTGTTCCGTTTAGTACACAGACTTCGGCAATAAATATCAGCAGTCTATTGCTAAGAGTGGGCACGTCAATATCCGGCCAGCATATGATTCTGCAGGAGAGACGTAATCTTTCAGATTTGAGCTGCAGCTGTGTGCCAGATAATTACCAAGATTTTAGCAGTGTGTACTAAGCTGAAAACAATCACGAACTAACCAGTAAATCTCAGAGTTTCGACTGTTCGCTCTAAACCGCTAAACTTCGGTGCCACAGCACAAAATTTTTTTAAGTCCAATGCGATGTGCCACACGAATAATTCGAAATTTCGTGCCACAGTCTGCTGATTTTTACCTGAAATTTGCGCTTATGCACTGAATCACAACTAAACGGTCACTATGGTACACTATGGGATTCCAGCCGTCCATAATGTGTCTCCGTACTTTCCACTAAACTTTCTGACTCTAACAACAATTGAATCTCGCTCAGATACCCCTTGATTTATGCACTCTCCCTCACACTGCGCGCACAGTTCCTCCGTATATAGAATGTCTCTGACCTTCTGGTCAAACTGAAACAGGTGTTAATGGGTCCACGATTATATTGAGAAATGAATATTTATTGTGTTATGAAAATACACGGCGTACACCCCATAACGTTTTTCGAATCGATGATCGCCAGTCTTAATGCATGCATTGCAAGGGCGCACACAGTTATGCCATACTCTCGCAAAGACCCTAGGTGTCTGCTGTACACGTGGCGGATGATAAACAGCGTATACATCTGACCACAAAACATGAAACGTCCCCTTAGAACAATAATACATGACTGTGCTTAAACTGACACACAATATTTTTAGCGCAACGCAATCTGACTTTCAATAATCCCTACAAAAGAATGGCCCTGACTAACATTAACCTATACCTTTCACAAATCACTTAACCTCACCAAAAATTTTCGTTACTCGAACTACTGCAATACAGCGAGCGCCACTACTGCCAGCTAAATAAAAGATTCTAACTACTAAAGGCACTAACTACTGATAGGCATAGTTGGCAAATGAAAGATTTTAATAGAGAACAAACAATGTATTTACCTCAATAGTGTTCAAAAGTCATAATGTATATAGCACTTCATGATATCCAGTATTACAAATTTCAAAACTCCGCCATCTCTCTCCTCACATCCACCACTGCTGGCGGCTCACCTCCAACTGCGCAACGCTACGCGCTGTTCACGTCCAGCTGCCCAACACTACAATGGCAGACAACAATGCAAACTAGCCACAGACTGCACAGAGCACAGCCAGTGATTTTCATACAGAGAGCGCTACGTGGCGGCGGTGTTACCAATATAAGAACCTAAACAGCCTACTTACAAACACACATGTCGTCCGCAACTTAGCTCACAGTACGTGTGTCAAGTGACGACCGCATGCATCACATCGGTGCATAAACCTGTGCCGCAGGCACACCACTATCGCTGGTGTCAGTTTTCCACTGCATGAAACAGCTTTTGATGTGCCCATGGTGAGGTATGTTACTGTGCACAGTGCATGAAAGGTAGTCAGAGGTGGAAGGTACTCGTCACGAGAGTTGGCAGACATGTATTTAATGTACGATGCGGCAGGAAGTAGTGCCCGTAAAGCACCACATATGTACAGATGATCGCTTTTCCAACAGGCGTCATCGTAATTGGAAGAAGTTTATCTCCGTGTAAACGAACTTACGAGAGACGGGATCGTTCACGTCCCAGAGAGCCAATGTTCCGCCAAACTTATGTCCGAACAACAGACTTTGAGGAGATGGTGTTGGATAGTGTGGCCGACCACCCAGCAATAAGTATCCGTCAACTTGCCCGTGAAACGCACACTTCAAAGAATACAGTGTGGAGAGTACTGGTGAAACAGTATTACGCTCCTATCATAAATAACGTGTGCAAGCACCGGGACCAACGGATTTTGAGCCCCGTGTTCACTTCTGTCAGTGGATTACCCACCGCAGTACCGTAGTACCGAACTTCGTACAGTTTGTATTGTTCACGGACGGGGCCTCATTCGTCCATGATGGTGTCTTCAACAGCAGCAACAGCCCTGTCTCGATTGAGGACAATTCCCACGCCACCCGCACCTGTGGGCATGAACAACAATTTTCTTGCAAGGTATGGTCGTGCATCGTCCAAGATCACCTAATAGGCCCTTATTTGCTGCCTCCCCGTTTGAATGGTCCACGTTACTTGGTGTTACTGCGAGATGCGCTGCTATAGTTCTTGGAGACTGTACCCCTTGTTGTCCGCGGAAGGATGTGGTTTCGACACCCGTTCGTTGTTAAAGTGTGCGAGCACCTGAACAACACATACACTCACTGTTGGATTGGAAGGAGATGTCCTGTCCTATGGCCAGCCTACACTTTTTCCTCCGGGATTAAGTCAAGACGTTGGTGTATGAAACCTCTGTAGAAACGGACGAAGACCTGCTTACTAGGGACCAAGCTCCCTGTTTCGTGGTACAACAGACACCGGGCATCTTTGACAGAAGTGCGGCAGAACTTCATGCACCGTTGTCATGCATGAATTGAGACTGGCAGTCTTCGTTTTGAACAGTTACTAAGAGCTATGTTGTTGTTAAGCGGTGCACGCTTTGTATATCCACAACACAATAAATATACATTTCCGACCATTGATTCCCTATCTCAATACAATCGGTTGCGGATCCACGCTCACCTGTTTCACTTTGACCTAACACGTTTCAAGCACCCTGTTTAGGCATAGACCTGCCTCCAGATTTACTTTTACTGCCCAAATACAGAAAAATGAAGATAAAAACTATATCTTGTAAGCGAAATTAATGCTAGTGGCACTACTTTCAAAGTCGTGTCCACGAAACGAAACACGATGTCTGCATTTATTGGAAATCATTTCTTAAATTTTTTTTCCTAACTTACTGTGCTATTTAAAATGTATAATTAAAACAAAGAATGAGCCCACTGATTTCCAACTGTTTTTTTTTTTTTCTGAACAGCGATGACCATATCTCCCTAACTTTACTAGTTTTTGTAGAATATGCAAATTAATCAAATCTAAGACTCAAAATCTAATTAATTCTTGGTGAATGCATCGCCCAGGTTCTTGATAGATACTCAGTGTTCAGTATTGCTTTTCTCTACGGTACTACACTGATTCTTTTTGTGATTTGTTGTTAGTTTACTCCAAAATCAATTGCTTCAATATAATTAAATGTATGTCAAACATTTTAATTTTGAATATTATTCAGATTTTTCATATATCATTGGTTACAGCCTGAAGGACGTCAACGAATGACATCATGATCACAGCTGTGACTTTTTTCTATGAAAGTTATTAATCTTAGAAATTAATAATTCTCAGATACGTTTGATCGTGTCGAGGATTAACGTGAATGGCATTGGGATAGGGTATTTTTGATAGCTGAATTTAACTGTAGTATCTTTTACTGGCGGTTGTAATTAGTGATGCTATCGCCCAAAAAAACAAGGCCGGCCGCAGTGGCCGAGCGGTTCTAGGCGCTACAGTCTGCCTAGGGCATGGATGTGTGTGATGTCCTTAGGTTAGTTAGGTTTAAGTAGTTCTAAGTTCTAGGGGACTGATGACCTCAGAAGTTAAGTTCCATAGTGCTCAGAGCCATTTGAACCATTTGAAAGAAACAAGTCGTCTCCTCTACTCTCCTGCAGAGATGTGGGAAGTTTTCAGCACAGATTTCAAAATAAAGATCTCGAAATAAAGAAATTACTACAAGCAGGAACAAGGTGAAAATTTATCACTGTGTTTCCTCTGCACAAATATGGACTTACTGTTCAATGTAGCCCTCTCTTCTACCAATGCACTTTGTCCAAGTTTTTCCGGTGAGTGTATTCCATACCTGTAGTGCGACTCACCAAAATCCGTGAAATAGCCGTGTATCGCTGCTTTAATCTCTTTGGATGGATGTTCCAATAATGCGTGTTTTAGATACCGGAATTTTCTCATAGTCAAAGCATCTTAGTGAGGAGATGTATTTTCATAAAGAATCCTCTTTTGCAATCCTGGCTTCCTATTACACGTTTTTTATCCAGTTCGCTGAAGACTTGCATACTGGTAGGTAAATAAGAATGATTCCTTTTTCCTCC
Organism: Schistocerca cancellata; assembly: GCF_023864275.1. NCBI lineage: Eukaryota > Metazoa > Arthropoda > Insecta > Orthoptera > Acrididae > Schistocerca > Schistocerca cancellata. Next base: position 433,838,527 of record NC_064626.1, on the reverse strand, counting down.
AGAAAACCGTCTGTAACCTTTCTTCTAGAGTAAACCGACAATGCCTTTTTGGCTCAGGACCACTAACTTCTAGTCGTTATTTTGATCGAGGATTCGCTTCTGGCGTGATCAGTTTCTTGCAGAGTAATGAAAGCTTAGTGCATATGCACGTGATTTGTCTTTGCTGGTGTCCGCAGCTCGTGGTCGTGCGGTAGCGTTCTCGCTTCCCACGCCCGGGTTCCCGGGTTCGATTCCCGGCGGTGTCAGGGATTTTCTCTGCCTCGTGGTGACTGGGTGTTGTGTGATGTCTTTAGGTTAGTTAGGTTTAATTAGTTCTAAGTCCTAGGGGACTGATGACCATATATGTTAAGTCCCATAGTGCTCAGAGACATTTTTTTTGTCTTTGCTGGCCTCGCATTAGATTGTGGAGCTATTAGCTAGTCATGGGAGGCGTCGTCGACTGGAGGGACAGACTTGGAAGTGTTTAATTAAAGTAAATAAATTGCAATGATTTCAGAGGAAACTTCAAGTATTTAGATTTTGGTGTGATTCTTGATGAACATACACTCCTGGAAATTGAAATAAGAACACCGTGAATTCATTGTCCCAGGAAGGGGAAACTTTATTGACACATTCCTGGGGTCAGATACATCACATGATCAGACTGACAGAACCACAGGCACATAGACACAGGCAACAGAGCATGCACAATGTCGGCACTAGTACAGTGTATATCCAACTTTTCGCAGCAATTTAGGCTGCTTTTCTCCCATGGAGACGATCGTAGAGATGCTGGATGTAGTCCTGTGGAACGGCTTGCCATGCCATTTCCACCTGGCACCTCAGTTGGACCAGCGTTCGTGCTGGACGTGCAGACCGCGTGAGACGACGCTTCATCCAGTCCCAAACATGCTCAATGGGGGACAGATCCGGAGATCTTGCTGGCCAGAGTAGTTGACTTACACCTTCTAGAGCACGTTGGGTGGCACGGGATACATGCGGACGTGCATTGTCCTGTTGGAACAGCAAGTTCCCTTGCCGGTCTAGGAATGGTAGAACGATGGGTTCGATGACGGTTTGGATGTACCGTGCACTATTCAGTGTCCCCTCGACGATCACCAGTGGTGTACGGCCAGTGTAGGAGATCGCTCCCCACACCATGACGCCGGGTGTTGGCCCTGTGTGCCTCGGTCGTATGCAGTCCTGATTGTGGCGCTCACTTGCACGGCGCCAAACACGCATACGACCATCATTGGCACCAAGGCAGAAGCGACTCTCATCGCTGAAGACGACACGTCTCCATTCGTCCCTCCATTCACGCCTGTCGCTACACCACTGGAGGCGGGCTGCACGATGTTGGGGCGTGAGCGGAAGACGGCCTAACGGTGTGCGGGACCGTAGCCCAGCTTCATGGAGACGGTTGCGAATGGTCCTCGCCGATACCCCAGGAGCAACAGTGTCCCTAATTTGCTGGGAAGTGGCGGTGCGATCCCCTATGGCACTGCGTAGGATCCTACGGTCTTGGCGTGCATCCGTGCGTCGCTGCGGTCCGGTCCCAGGTCGACGGGCACGTGCACCTTCCGCCGACCACTGGCGACAACATCGATGTACTGTGGAGACCTCACGCCCCACGTGTTGAGCAATTCGGCGGTGCGTCCACCCGGCCTCCCGCATGCCCACTATACGCCCTCGCTCAAAGTCCGTCAACTGCACATACGGTTCACGTCCACGCTGTCGCGGCATGCTACCAGTGTTAAAGACTGCGATGGAGCTCCGTATGCCACGGCAAACTGGCTGACAGGACGGCGGCGGTGCACAAATGCTGCGCAGCTAGCGCCATTCGACGGCCAACACCGCGGTTCCTGGTGTGTCCGCTGTGCCGTGCGTGTGATCATTGCTTGTACAGCCCTCTCGCAGTGTCCGGAGCAAGTATGGTGGGTCTGACACACCGGTGTCAATGTGTTCTTTTTTCCATTTCCAGGAGTGTGTCTTTAAACTGATATCCTGTTTCTAAGTGATTAGAGCTTTCTGTAGCAGTTTCTCGCGCACTCTTGCAATATTTTGGTTATGGTGCGACACTCAATGTACGCAGTGTAAAGGAAGTTCTGTACTATTTTGTCACGGTAGGGTTTCAGTCTAAAAGTTGGAGACGGTGCACCGACTATTAGCAAAGTACGTTTCCCAATGCAGTGAGGTGTCGGAAGTCATGGGGTACTTCCTAATATCGCGTCGGACCTCCTTTTGTCCGACGTAGTGCAGCAACTCGACATAGCATGGAATCAACAATTTTTTGGAAGTCACACGAAGAAATACTGAGTCATGCTACCGCTACAGCCGTCCATAATTGCGAAAGTGTTGCCAGTGCTGGATTTTGTGCACGAACTGATCTGTCGGTTATGTCCCATAAATGTTCGATGCGATTCATGTCAGGCGACGTGGGTGGCCAGATCATTTGGTCAAATTGTCCAGAATGTTCTTCAAACCAGTCGTGAAGAATTGTGACCCGGTGACATGATTGTGTACATGAATTCCATGAACAGCTGCAAATGTTCTCGAACTTAACCATTTCGACTCAATGATCGGTTCAGTTGCACTAGAGGATCCAGTACATTCCACGTAAACACAGCCCACACCATTATGGAGCCACCACGAGCATGCACCGTGCGTTGTTGACGTCTTGGGTCCATGGCTTCGTGGGGTCTGCATCACACTCGAACCCTACCATCAGCTCTTACCAAGTGCAATCGGAACTCATCTGACCAAGCCACGGTTTTCCAGTCGTCTGGGCTCCAACCACCAACCGATGTGGTTACGAGCCCAGGAGAGGCGCTGCAGGCTGCGTCGTGCTGTTAGCAAAGGCACTCGTGTCGGCCGTCTACTGCCATAGCTTATTAACGCCAGGTTTCGCCGCACTTTTCTAACGGATACTTTCGTCGTACTTCCCACATTTATATCTGCCGCTGTTTCAAGGTTACTTTTCTAAGCAAAAACTGCTGCTCGTGGTCATTAAGTGAAGGCCGTCGGCCACTGCGTTGTCCGTCATGAGAAGTAATGACTGAAAACTCGTATCTTCGGCGCACTCTTGCCTGTGGATCTCGAAACAATGAATTCCCTAACGATTTATGAAATGGAAAGTCACATGCGTCTAGCTCCGACTATGATTCCGAGTTCGAAGTCTGTTAATTCCCGTGGTGCGGCCATACTCCCGTCGGAAATCTTTCTACGTGCATCACCTGACTATAAATGACAGCTACGTCAATGCCTTACCCTTTTATACCTTGTGTACGCGATACTGGCGACATCTTTATATTTGTTTGTCGCTATCCCATGACTTTTGTCACCTCAGTGTACACTGGTCGGACCTAGGAATCTCTCTGAAATACATTACTTTCCTACAAGGCCGCCTATTTTCCTGGCGCATTAGCGGTGATTTATCTGAACCTTGTCTCGAGCGTCAAAGCCAGACTGGTGACACATAGCAAGACTATTTTACGAGTTTAGCAGTACCGAGATGTGATCCAGGACTGTCGATAAACGTTTTCATACTAATCAGTGTTGTAATACGTCGGACATAGTTAGGAATACGTATTTCAGTAACGGACGTGCCTGAGACTTCGTGGTACACCACACCACGAAAACAAGTCTAGGAACATTACAGCCAGAGAGAATTTTCACCTCTACTCCAAGCTAACCAACTGGTACTCCGCAACTCACGGTCTGGTCTATTCGGGGGCGTTTTCGCCTGTATTATTGTGCAGGTTGGCCGCTGAGTTCGCCGCCAACGACAGCGCTGACGAGTGTGTCAGTTGAATGGAAGGAGGGGCGTTGCGGAAGCGTTTTACCTTTTGTGTTGCAACGGGCGAGGCAAGAGGGCGGTCGCTCAAGGTGGCAGTGTTCATTTGTTTAGAAACTCCCCCCTCCCCCACCCCTCCCTCCGCGGCAGATTAAAACAGTGAGCCGGAACGTTGGCTTTCACGGGCAATGCTTAGTTTCCTGTTACTGAAAAAGTAACATCTGATGTTCTTCGCTCCTTACATACATGTAGACTCGACAACCCTATCTTTCTGCAAGTTCATCCAAGCAAGGGCTGTGTTTCACGCTAGGTGTTATACATGGTGTTACAAAAAGGTACTGCCAAACTTTCAGGAAACATTCCTCACACACAAATAAAGAAAAGATGTTATGTGGACATGTGTCCGGAAACGCTTAATGTCGATGTTAGAGCTCATTTTAGTTTCGTCAGTATGTACTGTACTTCCTCGATTCACCGCCAGTTGGCCCAATTGAAGGAAGATAATGTTGACTTCCGTGCTTGTGTTGACATGCGACTCATTGCCCTACAGTACTAGCATCAAGCACATCAGTACGTAGCATCAACAGGTTAGTGTTCATCACGAACGTGGTTTTGCAGTCAGTGCAATGTGGAGTTGGCAGATGCCCATTTGATGTATGGATTAGCACGGGGCAATAGCCGTGGCGCGGTACGTTTGTATCGAGACAGACTTCCAGAACGAAGGTGTCCCGACAGGAAGACGTTCGAAGCTATTGATAGGCGTCTTAGGGAGCACGGAACATTCCAGCCTATGACTCGCGACTGGGGAAGACCTAGAACGACGAGGACACCTGCAATGGACGAGGCAATTCTTCGGGCAGTCGACGATAACCCTAATGTCAGCGTCAGAGAAGTTGCTGCTGTACAAGGTAACGTTGACCACGTCACTGTATGGAGAGTGCTACGGGAGAACCAGTTGTTTCTGTACCATGTACAGCGACTGCAGGCACTATCAGCAGCTGATTGGCCTCCACGGGTACACTTCTGCGAATGGTTCATCCAACAATGTGTCAATCCTCATTTCAGTGCTTCATTCCAACGTGATCGAATTGTAAATTTTCACAATCGACATGTGTGGGCTGACGAGAATCCGCACGCAATTGTGCAATAACGGCATCAACACAGATTTTCTGTGAACGTTTCGGCAGGCATTGTTGGTGATGTCTTGATTGGGCCCCATGTTCTTCCACCTACGCTGAATGGAGCACGTTATCATGATTTCATACGGGATACTCTACCTGTGCTGCTAGAACATGTGCCTTTACAAGTACGACACACCATGTGGTTCATGCACGATGGAGCTCCTGCACATTTCAGTCAAAGTGTTTGTACGCTTCTCAACAACAGATTCGGTGACCGATGGATTGGTAGAAGCGGACCAATTCCATGGCCTCCACACTCTCCTGACCTCAACCCTCTTGACTTTCATTTATGGGGGCATTTGAAAGCTCTTGTCTACGCAACCCCGGTACCAAATGTAGAGACTCTTCGTGCTCGTATTGTGGACAGCTGTGATACAATACGCCATTCTCCAGGGCTGCATCAGCGCATCAGGGATTCCATGCGACGGAGGGTGGATGCATGTATCCTCACTAACGGAGAACATTTTGAACATTTGCTGTAACAAAGTGTTTGAGGTCACGCTGGTACGTTCTGTTGCTGTGTGTTTCCATGCCATGATTAATGTGATTTGAAGAGAAGTAATAAAATGAGCTCTAACATGGAAAGTAAGCGTTTCCGGACACATGTCCGCATAACATATTTTCTTTCTTTGTGTGTGAGGAATGTTTCCTGAAAGTTTGGCCGTGCCTTTTTGTAACACCCTGTATACCAAGGCGGGGAAAACAAAAGTGGCCTGGAAAATATTTACAATAAGACTGACGCAGGATTGGCTCTTGTTAATAAACACCACAGAAAGTTTTCAAATGGCCACCACCAACATCGATGCAGCTCTGCCTGAGAGAGAGCAGCAATGGCGTTTTCAGTGTTCTGCTGTAGCCCTTCCAGTATATGAAGATTATCTGATCTTTCAGTCTAGAGGTTCAAATGGCTCTGAGCACTATGGGACTTAACATCCATGGTCATCAGTTCCCTAGAACTTAGAACTACGTAAACCTAACTAACCTAAGGACATCACACAACACCCAGCCATCACGAGGCAGAGAAAATCCCTGACCCCGCCGGGAATCGAACCCGGGAACCCGGGCGTGGGAAGCGAGAACGCTACCGCACGACCACGAGATGCGGGCTTTCAGTCTAGAGATCATGCAACATAATTTCAGAGTTCTCATGGAGATTTTCTGATGCCTAATAGCGCATAGCCTGTCACGCTGAACCAGTCCCCATCTGAAGAACTGAGAAACTGAAAATTCAAAAGTCATGATTTCACTTCACTCAGATACTGGCAGAACTCAACACGCTCAGTTCGTCTCCACGCTGTAACTCGTGATCAGGATGCAGGTGAAAGTCCTTTACGACACGGCGGTCTGTTAACTCCCACTAGCTCAGATAAATGGCATTGAGATTTCGTCGACTTTTCTTCAGGCTTTCCCACACTCCAGCAGTCTTCTCTGGTGTTAGAACTCCTCTCTAATGTCGAGCGTATCCTTGCATTTACGAAATAAAATCTAGAAATTCTACAACACGAGCAAGCTATGAGCTTAAAACCCCTCAACCAAGCGTATGGAGGGTTCCATAACACCGTCTGCATCAGAAACCATACAAACTGCAGTTACTGCAAGCGCTACATCCGGACGACAGCACCAAAAGCTACGAATTTTACAATGAAATTCAGAGGACGCGGAAGAGGACAGTTTTTATGAAAGATTGATTTTTTTAGTATGAATACGTTTTTCATCTTTCTGCTATATTTAATTGCCGTAATGTTAGGTTTTGGGCGAGTGAAAATCACGTGGTAGTTATTCAATGCGAAAGCGACTCGCTGAAGTTAACACATTCTGCGCCATTTTTTTAAACAAAGTTTATGGACCATTCATTTTGATGAGAAAGTTATAACGGGAATCTCGCATCTAGACATGTTACAAAACTGACTGTTTCCCCGACTTCAAAGTGATTCATTTAATTTCATCTTCAAGCAACATGACTCCCCTCCTCACCTCTCCAGTCGACGTTCGACGTTACCTGAATAACAGCATTGCAGGAAGTTGGATTGGAAGAGGAGCAGAATATCCGTTTCATCGTCAGTGGCCTTCCACGTCTCCAGACCTAACCTCTTGCAATTTTTATCTGTCGAGTTACATGTCAGACTGTATTTTCCTCCACCTGTGCCAGCTACTCTTCCAAATCAGCGACATCGAATTGTTGACGCTATGAATCCGATAAATTGGGACCGGCTGATTAATTTCTGGGAAGAAATGCGCTACCATTTTGATGTTTGCCGTGTTACAAATAGTGCACACAATGAGTCCATAGTCGTTTGAATCTTGAAATCTGAACCTTTCTCTGTCCTTGAACGCTATAATTTACCCGTTCTAGCTTGTAAGAAATAATTTTTGAATTAGGTTTCTTCTTTCTGAAGAACCTTCTACTTTAAGATTACAGTTTTTGTATTCGGAAACGATATAATTAATAAAAATATATTATTTGTTTTAAAATAACCCATTTTAGAATGCCGATGGTATCCTTGTGCACAATTGCAGTCTTCCGATTGTTGGTTCTCTTCTCCGTATTCCTCCTTCCAGACACTGAAATACGATGTAGATGTACTTTGGATTATCACAACTGTGATAAGGAAGAGAAAAAGAGTTTTAATTTTAAAGCCTTGTACTCATTGGCAATAATACACAAGTATACATTCTCATCAAACCGGAAGAGCTTGTTGTGAGCAGGCTGCAGTGTTCTAACGATGTGCTGGGTGTATGGACTCCTTGTGTAAGGGCTAACTGGCTTTCTGCTTAGCACCAAATGTGCAAACTGCTGGTCACACACAGCAGCCTGTGTAGAAATGGCAGACACGGCGTGAGTTACTCCGAACCGTGAGTGTTGTGCTCCCAGCAGATTTTAGCGTCCTGCGCAGAACGCAACAAGAAGTCGGAAAAAGCGTGTCTTCAGTTGAAAGCTTGATTCATTTCTACACACACACACACACACACACACACTTAATTTTTTTGTTTATTTTTTGACTAGTACACGACAGAGTGGTTTCGTAGTGTTGTCATTAACGTGTACAGGGAAAAAGTAACACTTGAGTAAGTAAACTATACACGATTTCAGTTCCACGCATTAGTTAACATCCAAGGAGGAATGGATGTAATAAATTTGAATACTCGTTATTTCAGCATTTAGAACTTTGAATAGTAGTTTTGTTTTATCTCTGATGTAGCACCATGGGAAAAAATGTAATGGTGCTGCATCAGGATAGAATAAAGGTCAAGGAAAACATAGTTCCGGAAACGTTGTATGAAGATAGCCATAAACTTTTACAACCGAACGAAGCTATGTATTGTATTCTTAAAAAAGTAACAACAGGTGATAAGCAATTAAAGAAAATCAAGCAGTTGCAAGGTTCATTTCAGATTTAATAGTACGGTCAGAGAAAAAGAACTGAACCAACAACCATATCATGCAAAATCTTGTACATACGTTCATTTGACTGCCCTTATTGCCTTTACCTCTATACACAAAAAGTCCTACTGACGTACAAGCTCGATTAGAAAAATCAAAAAGCTTAAAATAGCTTTAACTTGATTATTGAGCTTTCCGAGGGGGCTAGAATACCATCTGCACAAGTAACACACTACGCTAGTTTCACATTTTCATTCTCACATGAATTTCAGTTGTAAGCTTTCGTAACCGGTTGCTCTGCCACTTGCCATGACTTCGAACAATACACTACCTGATTCACTATGTTTCTGGATTTTGCAGCTTCCCGAATGGCTGTGTGTGTGTGTGTGTGTGGTTTTTTTTTTTTTTTTTTTTTTTTTAACACTCAGCGCTTCAAAATTGTATCTGTGTTTAGCGCTGTTGTGCCAGCTTCGTTATTAGTGGCGCATGTGTGTTTACTTTTCCGTTATATCTTCGGGTCACGTAATTTTTTCGTAACATCAAGTAAATTGGGCAAGCTTTCACACTCAGGAGGTTTTCCATCAGCTCGCGCTGAAAATGGCAGCAGGTTCACAGCCTCCATATGGAAAGAGGAAGTGGTGATGTGCCGGATAATACCTAGAAATATTGCGGAACAGTCTTTATTGTCCTCATTACATAACAATGTTATTCGTAGAAAGTCATGAACTGTTCAAAAACGAAGTTTAAGTAAGATTCATCCTTTGCTGAACATTGTTTAAACGAAAAAACCATCAAGCACAATAGATGTAGACGTTCTACACACAGGTGAAAAGGGTGCAAAGCTCACTCAGTAATATTAGAAATTAAGAAGCAGATGTTTGTATCCTCACATTTATTACTAAATGAACAAACTCAGTTAAACTGTTTACTCCTTTTAGACAGTGTTCCAACCTCTACATAGTAGAATCTTGGTGCCTTCATTTACGAATAGAAGTCCATTCCTGTGCGTAGCTCTTCCCCAATGTTTGTTTAGTCATAGTTGTTGTAAAAGTTGTCTCTAATGAATTTTGTAAATCCACATGCAATGGTATCAAAATTATAAACCGAGGTAACTTTTACAGTTTAAGCCTAGAATTGATAGATTAAGAAGTTGACATGTTTATCTTTTTTTTTGGAGCTTGTTTCTGGAATCAGTTATGTCCTAGAAAATGGACTTATAAACCTAAACCTACGCCGTGCAATATTAATACAAGGCTAAAAAGTGTTTCGTTTAATTAATACAGTGCATTTGTAACCACGACACAATAAACATCGGAGATACAATTTCTTGAACGTATAGCGTATTATAATAACTTCGTTCTAACAAAAAAAATTAATTTACGTACAAAAAAGTTCCTTGATACGTGGCATGAAACCTTGTTGAACGAAATTACTGCATTAAATTTTGAGTGGTACGGAGTTTATAGATTTTTGGTTTTTAAGTGTAAATGATTATTTTGATGTTATACTAAGCCAATAGAGAACGTTAATGAATGTGATAAAATTTACTGCCGTGGTACGAGGATTTGTCTCACTGAACCGCTGGACAGTTTTTTTTTTCTAACTTCATGATGAAAATGCTATAAGCACTGGAAGAAGGGTGTTATGAAAGACATTTTGGATATCTGTATGTACTGTTCGCCATGTATCTCTTGTTTAGGAAGATTTATGGGTGTTTGTTACCTCTTCTGCTTTCTCTTTGCAGATCATCTACCACTTCTTCCATTTCACGGGGAAAGAGCACAACGTCGTCACCAACTCAGAGGTAATTCATATTTCACATGACCACATCTGTGCTCTAGAGAGTAATTTTTTAGTCATAATCACTTAAAAGTCTTTTGATGCTTTTATTTTAACGCAAAACTAGAGCGACTTAGATTTACCAAAGAGAAAGTTGTAAATGTAGAGTATGGTATTTCTTTCAGAATAGGGAGGTAAACCACATTAATCAACAAGTTTAGCATCTTGGAAAACGAAGTTTATATGGACATACACGGAGGTGCAGTCACCTAAGAAAGATGCTTAAGCAATTAGAAGAACATTTTGCTAGTACGAAGAAGTCAGGAGAACAGAAAATCTCCAGTGAAAGACTGCTGATGTGATTTGCAAGAAATGAAAATACGGGTATGACAAGTCTTCTTCCGTTTCTGTGCCGCTGTCCGGCATCGGCGCAGGGTCGGCATGGTTATGGTTATTAACGGATTTGGTGTGGTTGGCTTAAGGGGCGGCTAAATGCTCTTGCTGTCGCCACCCATTACCCCCCAGGAATATGTGTACACCAACTGTTTACGTGTAGTGTTGCTCAGCTGAAAGTGAGCGGAAGTTTTCTAAATGTTTCCGAATCGTGTAATTGAGGCGGGTCTTGTGTGCCAGTCCAGTATTCACTTAGTGGGATGTGGGAAACCGCCTAAAAACCACACCAGGGCTGGTCGGCACACCACCCTGTGCTGTGGCTGGAGCACCTCCCCATACCGGAAGCGACGCTTCAGCATGCATGGTTATCTGGACGGGTAAAATACGGATATGACGAATATGCGTAATTTAACAAAGCCATTCAGAAATGTCGTCGAAAGGGAAAAATTTTGTAACAGCAATAATGCAAACAATATAAGTAAGAGGTAAACAAAACATAACCTTCTGTTGAGCAGATATCATATTTCACCATTTAAGATGGTAGTTGACAACAGTAACCAACAGGTGAGGGAAAATTGTACTAGTATTCCAAAATATCGTTAAATGTTCGTATTGCTACAGACTTGAACAAGAGGCACAGAGCGTTAATAATTAAAATAATGTCATTCCAGGAGAAATGCCAGGTAAGGCGTATAAGACCCTACGAAGCATGATGAAACTGAAAAGAAACGCCGGAAGTTCGCAAGTTTTGTCAATTTTCGCATCTGGTGGTACTCAGCATTGTTATAGACACAGTGACTGAACTATAGTGCCTGTGTATTGGAATTTCATAAAAGCAAGTGTGTTGCAGATGTCACAAAAAAGTAGCTCGAAATGTTGAGAAACCTTCCAACCATGAGGTAAGTTGTGCGTGGAGTTGACACGTTTGCGTTCCATTACGAGTAAAGAGGCCATGATAGAGACATCTACAGTTCACTGCGAAAATCAGTGCGTCATCCATCGAAATGCTCCCAGGGATCTGTTAGTAGATTATTTTATGGAAGAAACAGTCTATAGAAGCCTTCCTCGATGTAGCAGCTCTGTGTGACAATGACAAGAAAGATAAGATCTTCAAATTTGTTCTTTCTTGGCTGGAAGCTGCTGATTAGCCCGCGAATCGCTGTTTTTTAAAAAAAAATGAAACGACGTTTTATAATAAATTATGAATCAGGTTACTATCGAATCAAGGACAGGCGCCGCTTTTTGCCAAAGGGATGCGCTGTCTGTGCATTGTTACGTCGCATTTTTCAGTACTTCATTCCGCGTTCATATGTACTTAGTCATGCTGCTGCGATAATGGTTGAAGGAGCAAATTAGATTCCAATTCCTTCTACCTCCATTAGAAAAGAGGTCTGCATTATTTTCACTGTGAAATGCATGCACATACTACCTGAATAGGCGATTGGTAACAGATGCACTAGAAGGAGACATGATAATTGTGGTATCACCGCCAGACACCACACTTGCTAGGTGGTAGCCTTTAAATCGACCGCGGTCCGTTAGTATACGTCGCCACTGTCAGTGATTGCAGACCGTGCGCCGCCACACGGCAGGTCTAGAGAGACTTCCTAACACTCGCCCCAGTTGTACAGCCGACTTTGCTAGAGATGGTTCACTGACAAATTACGCTCTCATTTGCCGAGACGATAGTTAGCATAGCCTTCAGCTACGTCATTTGCTACGACCTAGCAAGGCGCCATTATCATTTGCTATGTATGTAGTGATGCATGTACCGTCAGACCGATGTTCACCAATTATGGATTAAAGTTAAGTATTCCAACAGCTACGACCTTTTTTGCTAAAGTCCAACTTCCTTAAATGTTCCAGACCTCACGCCAGCCTGCGTGAGCTTAACGCGTGCCTTTCGGCTACCAATCATAGTGGCTTGGCTGTCTTGCCAAGTCACAACATAATAAAATGACTTTCACAGTTGTTAGATCTGATGCCGAGCGATCTTTTTCCCTGTGGCGACACATGAGATATCTGATGTACATACACACCTTTCTTTTAACGTTGCACTAGAAGGGAAGGAACTGAAGGGGGGCAGTAGAAAAATGTCCGGCGCGAGTTGCAATCCCATACGCGTGCTGTAGTCGCTTTAACAGCACGCACGTCTGGGAATCTGTAAACACAGAGCGGATTTTCAGGTACTGGATGTTATATTATCAATTAAATTCAAAGATAAAAACATATATAGTGAGACAAAACAGTTTTTACAGTAGACAGAGTTGGAAGGTTCCATGCCTCTTTTTGTATGTCGCCTCTCATTTTCATCAATTTTATTAATGTTTTATATCATTTCACGGTGGGCATGGGCCGAATAAGGTTATTCTGATGAGAGTGTATGTTCTGACAGCTCAAATTACTTTTCATTTGATTGCTATGTATGTTGGAAACCATATGTTTTCTTGCTTTTGGTTTTCTCTATTATTTCCCTGGGTGGATTGTTGCGAGGCAAGCACCGGAGGATGCGACACACTGCGTTTTCGTGGGGGGCTGCACTTCCGCGAATACGGAGAGGGCTCTACATCAATGGGCTTGAACGCCTGACGGGGCCACTGACCTTGGTCGAATTTCGCCTATTGTAAGGAGGGTGAAACGATCAATGATCTGTCTGTGTTTAGGGTTCTGGCGCATCTTGAATGAAGACTGCTGGCCCTGACTGATTGTATTGTCTTCATGATTCTGAGAATGCTTGTGGACCGTGCTCTGCTGGCCATGACTCTCTGGTGCTGGATTGCCGGTGGTGTAGGCATGCTGTTTTTGAAGCCGGTCAAACAGCAAATTCAGTGCCCCCAGCTAAATAGCAGAGGCATGATTGGTCAACTTAAACTGAGCCCAGTTGACGTCGTAAAATCCCTGCATGAAATTGGAGGGAACGATCGCTATTGGCATGGATTATGTTCCGAGATAGTGTGGGGGAATTTTGGAATCAGCACTGAATGTGGATTCACAGCTTCTCGAGGGTAGTGGGGAGGAGTAGCTTTGGCTTCACTCTTGCGTGGCATTCATGGTATGGTCTTCATTGGAATCTGACAGTCTTGCAACTTAGTCACACTTATTTTGAATCGTTGAGGAGCATGACTTCGGTCATACTCCAGTTTCATTCTGCGACTTAAGACCCAGATTCCTACTCTGCGTTTTCGCACCTGTACCGACAGGGCGAGTTTAGGCGGTTTTGCTGTGCCTCTTCCTAGTGATACATCCTCGTGCATCCAGGAGTTTCCCTGCTTCGGCCATGTGAGTAGAATTAGAATTCTTGGACAGCATTGAAGGCGACGGGTTGAAACAGAGTTGCTGCACAGCAGGAGTCGGCGCCTACATCAGAATGCTGCCTACCGACGACTGCTGCAGGTTTGAGGACTGGTAAAGTATTTTGCCGCTTCGGCATTGTAGGACCTATCATTTTTATGCTTATATCCTCAGCAGCACGCGCACTCGCTTTGCTACAAGTCCACCTTGTTTGTTTCTTTATTTGAGTCTCACTACTAGTGGCGATAGTGCATTATAGTTGGGGGGAGTAATATTTGATTCATAAGGACCTACAGTCATTATTGTCAGTTTATTGCATCACACATGATGATGATGATGATGATGACATGGTAGGGGCCTTTTGTTCTCGAGCCAACTCTTATTCTCATAATAGTTCAGTATACCATATACTTTAGCCTACTGCTTTCCCGACAATCAAGTACCTTTATGTTCTAACTTATAATAGATCTCATTGTAATATTTAATCTGCTTATAACTTCGTAGATAGATGCAGAATCCATTTCCCGTAGTTTCTTCTTCTTCTGCTTTAACGGCCTCATTGGACCACTTCAGTCAATCATTTCTGGTCCTCTTCTTTGGTATTTTCCCCTTCCGAGTGGCCCAGTATCTCTTCATTCGTTCCGATGCTTTTCGTCGTTCCTCATCTGTAAATACCCTTTTCATTGTATGTCGTTTGTCAATTTTTGGTTTAAATCTTATTTCTGTGTCCCTCAACTTCTTTAAATTTGGCGTTTTGTTCTGCAAATCATCCAGAGTTATTTCCAGTTCTTCCGCAACCTCTCTTATTTCCTTAAGCCATCCTCCTTGTTGTTTCAAATTCCAGAGTTTCTCAATAATTTTCCTTGATAATCTGGTTTCTGGTGTCCTCAGAATGTGACCACAAAAAGAGATCCTTTTCTTTCGTATAGTATCGGTGATGGGCTCCAGTTCTCTGTATACCACTTCATTTGGAACTATCCGCCATTGCCCAGCTTTTTGATATTTCCTGTAGTTTATTATAATGAAATTCCCCTTTTTTTACTGAGTAGATTATGATTTTTTTAAATTATTGTGAGTGTGCAGTCCTTATTTTACCAACTAGCAGGGTCCACCATCAGTTCCTTTCGTTACTGTTGTGCACGTAATTACTTAGATGGTAGGTAAGGAGGGGGCCGAGTGCATGTCTATTTCTCATGAAAAATTCAAATGGCTCTGAGCACTATGGGACTTAACTTCTGAGGTCATCAGTCGCCTAGAACTTAGAACTACTTAAACCTAACTAACCTAAGGACATCACACACAACCATGCCCGAAGCAGGATTCGAACCTGCGACCGTAGCGGACACGCGGTTCCAGACTGTAGCGCCTAGCACCGCTCGGCCACACCGGCCGGCATGCAAAATTCGCCAGAATTAAAGAGGTACAAACTCTTCTCAACCCCGGCACCTCGCTGAGTTTCCTAGTGGTACATAAGGAACTGCTTGTTACAAGCATTCAGAAACATATCAGACTAGGTGATCACTGAACTTAAGATTAGCATTTTCTTCCGCTGACTCCTTCATTTGTAAAAAAAAGACTATTGTAGTTAACAATTCTATGCTCGTAAACATATGGCACGAATTGTGTAACAAGAAGGGCCAATTGTATAAATTTTGGTCTTAGTTCACAAAATGAACCTACTTCATGAATTGACATCATTGTCTAACACTGAACTTGAGTCAGCTGAACGAGGTTTAGTATTGATCTAAATTATCAACAGACATGCTTGGCAACACCGATAATAAGCTGCTGAGACAACTATCGGGCTTTGACCGTATGTCCACAGTATTTGTTATTGAAGGATTCATGATGTAAATATGGAACAAAATGAGCATAAGAAATTTCTCAAACTTATTCAAGAAATTTTTTCACAGCTGAGAAACAGTGAAATATATGTCCATAAGCAAACAACAAGAAACTATATAACACTCAGAGATATCCATGAAGAAAATGGCAAGAAATAATATAATTCTCAGAGCTTAAGGTTCGTGGATGCAGAACATTAGGAAAACGATAATTGGCATGTTCAGCCAGTATGGTTTTAAAACTCAGTGTTGTCATAATTATCTTTATAACCAATATCGCAGAGAATACATCGTTTGGTACTTGATACATCATGGCCACTGGACCTTGGCCTTTATATGGCGCGGCCGATTTAACTGCTTACACAAACTGGTAACACATTCTGTAGACGAAAATGTTACCTTGTCAGGCTTTCAGACGAGTTCTGAGGTTGATGAAAACATACATATTACAGATCGTTGGCCATTGATTTAGGCTGATTTCTGTGTGGACGAGTTTCAATACTTTGCAAATTTTAAAGCCACAGTTGTATTGTCCTAGGATCGGCAGGAAAGAACTAACTTTCAAGTTTAAACACACTTTATTATGGTAAAAAAACGCACCACAAACGTCCGTAGGAGTAGGGGCATCCTGGTCGACGTCCATGGGTTCGTGGCCAGCAAGGGTGGGAGGTGGCGACGCAGCAGGGGCAGCTGGCGGCAGAGACAGAAGCGGAGGCGGAAGCGGAAGTAGAGGTTCCCTCACAGGACGGCCGGCGATAAGCACTTGCAGTTCCCCCAGGGCGTCGTGGTCCACCAGATGGGGACAGAGCTGGTTGAGGTACCAGCTAGCGGCGGAACCGTCGGCCCAACGGAGAGACGCCATCGCCCAGCCACAGAGCTTGGTGATGACGGCAGGCGCCCAGCGTGCCCATGGATGAGAGAAGATCCTGCCCATTGCAGAAGAAGTACGCCGGAGTGCGGTCGGGAGAGTGAGACGTCTCAGGAACAAGGACAGATAAGGGAGAGCGGAATGGTCGACCGTGAAGTATCTCTGCTGGTCTTTTACCGGCATGGGGGGCGGCGCGGTATATTGCAAAAAAAAGAAGCACGGCCTCCTCCAGTGGGTGATGGCTCAGCAGCTTATTGAGCTGGGTCTTGAACGTCCCCACAAAACGTTCTGCCCAGTCGTTTGACGCAGGACGAAAGCGGGCAGTATGGCCGAGGGAAATCCCATTGGCAGCACAGAATTGTGTAAACTCAATCGAAGTAAACTGTGGACTGTTGTCCATAACGATCGTTTTTGAGAGTCCCTCGACAGCAAAGAGGAGCTGGAGAATTTTGATAGTCTCAGCAGAAGTGGTGTTCATCATGTGGGAGACGTAAGAGTATCCCGACTCAGATTCGATCAGTATAAGCCACTGGGAACCATGAAACGGCCCCGCAAAATTTCAATGGAGACATTGCCATGGAGCAGCAGCGTCTGGCCACGAAAAATACTGCCGCAGGGGGTGCTGGCTGACGTGTTTGGCACATGGTGCAGCCTGACACGAGGGAGGCAATGTCTTTATCCAAACCGCGCCAATAACCATGGTGGCAGGCCAGCTGTTCGGTGAGGATGATGCACCAATGGCCGGCGTGGAGGAGTTCGAGGACAGGCGGCGCAAAGCATGAGGTGTGATCACCAAGGGAACGTCTGAATCACTATGCGAAAGAATGACACCACTGTGGAAAAAAGAGACTATGTCGAAGATCCCAAAAATCCTGGACCTCTGCATCGCGGACGCTACGACAGCTGGTCAGTCAACCAGCAGCGATTTGACGGCAGAGATCTTGCAGTGTCCAATACTGAGTTGTGAGCCGCTGGACCGCATCGGCATCCCACGGAAGCGCATCCAGAGCTGTGGCCACGTCCGGTTCCACATGGACACAAACCAAGGGGGAGGCGTGATACTCAAGGTCCGCCCTAGCAGGCAGCCAGGACAGAAAATCTGCGTTCGCGTGCCGTTCAGAAGCGCAATAGACATGAAAGTCGAACATCGCCAGGAAGAGTGTCCAACGCTGGAGGTGGAGTACTATCTGGGCGGGCGCTGCAGCACCTGGATCAAACAAAGAACCAATGGTTTGTGGTCGGTCTGCAGAGTGAAATGACGACCATACACGAGAGCGAAGAATTTCTTCTGGGCGAAAACCAGCGCCAAAGCTTCCTTATCAATTTGACTATATTTGGTTTGAGCGTTGGTCAGATTTTTGGATGCGAAAGCCATCGTCCTCTCAATGCCGTAAACCAGTTGCGAGAGTACTCCACCCAGGCCATAGTCCAATGGATTGGCGGCGATGATGAGGGGCAGGGAAGGGTCGTAAGCAGCCAGACAAGGAGGCGGGGGAGAGCCAACTAGAGACTTGTGAAAGATTGCTCACACGCCGTGTCCCAAACACAACGTGCACCCCTGCGCAATAACCCGGTCAGGGGCGCCGAAATCTCGGCAGCATGCGGTATAAAACGCCGTTAGTAGATGATTTGACCGAGGACTGATTGCAGTTGCTTCACGTTGGTGGGATGAGGCAGGTTTTGAATCACCTCGACGTACACCTTAGAGGCGTGTAGGCCGCGGGCATCGATCGTGAACCTAAGACAACTGACCTCTCATGCAAAAAATCTCACTTTTCTTTCCAGCAACGCAGGTTAGCACCAGGAAAAAACCTGAAACAGCCTATCCAACATGTCCGCGATGTCCACCGAGGACGAGCCACTGACGATGACATCGTCCAGATAATTTGCCGCACCGGGCAACAGACTTGTGACGCGTTCCAAATAACGTTGGAAAATGGCGGTTGCGCTGGTAATGCCAAATGGGAGGTGGTTGTACCAGAAAAAGCCACACGGGGCATTTATGACTAGGATCTGCTGCGATTCCTTGTCCAATAGCAGCTGTAAATAAGCATCGCGCAAATCAATTTTGGTGAAAATGTTTGAGCCTGCAAGACGTGCGAGTAGGTCATCCACCGATAGGATATTATATGCATCGACGACAGACCGAGAATTTACCGTGACCTTAAAATCGCCATAGATGTGTAAAGCACTAGTCGGCTTCTCGACTATTGGCGACGGGAGGAAGGGTGCCTTAGTCCTGTAAGTAGCGAAATTCCACATAGACCGTGTCTCGGAGAGCAAAGGGGAGCTAGTGTTGCGAGGTGCCGGGGCTAGCAGTGTATTTAACACTAAATTCTTCTAGAATCTACACATGTAAATGATGCTCTAAGCCCTCCCCCCCTTTTCTAACTCCGACTGCTGTTGCACAAGGATTAAAAAAAAAAAAAAAAATACGCGAACTGACTCTAATCAACCCTGCCAGTGGAGTAGAAGAGAGTTTGGCACCTGCAATAATTTAATTTGATAAATACGTTAAATAAACGAAGGTTTCATTAACATAGTGAGGAATGATAGGGTTGCTCTATCGCTTAACAGAATGAAAGTTCTGTCCAAAATAACAATATGATTTATTAAGACTAAACACAAAATAATAAACAAAAACACATGAAACATTTACAATACATCAAATTGGCTCAAATTGGATACTCAAACAAACGCTGTGAATGTGAAGTTGTCCCTAAAACTAGATTGTGAGGATTATGACGAAGTGGTATGTGGAGCCAATTCCTTGCAACTCAAATCTTAAGAGAAAACACATAGCCAACCCAACATTAATTGCTCCTACCCAAGACAGAACAAAGTTAGAAAAAAACGAACAGGCGCGCTCTGCTGAGCTCTGATTATCACCTAGGAAAATCCCTGTCTGCCGGTGCTGCGGACATACCTTACCAATCTGTCTTCTTAACTGCAAGAACACGATTTGGCGTACCGGAGGAGATGGCTGGTTGCTTCGACGTCCTCGACCGAACGGCGAGAGCCGACTACCTAGAGCACCCGTACAGGCCGAACACCCAACATTCCCGCCCCCACGACAGTGGCCGTGGTTAAACGTTCCAATCAGCAACTCGAAAACCGGCGGAAAATTCCACTCTATTGCCGGAGCACTACCATTCCACCAATGGAGATTCTTGGCGCCAATTTCTGCGCTGATTTTGCTACGTCACGGAGCTATGCCCTGAGCAAGCCAATCACAGTTACTATTTTGCAGAAAGCGCGGAAATTTTCCCGCCACAACTGCCTGGGTACACAAGTCATTCCCACGCCTCGCTGGTAGCCCGCCACAAAGTGTTTTCGCTAAGTTTCTGCGAAGTAACGGAACCTCTAGCCCAGCCGCTACTTCAGACCCCTCCGGGCGTGTCTTTTGACAATGTTGGCGTCTGCAAAGCATTCACTCGACTTCCTCACACCCGTCGGCTTAACCCTTTC
Organism: Schistocerca cancellata; assembly: GCF_023864275.1. NCBI lineage: Eukaryota > Metazoa > Arthropoda > Insecta > Orthoptera > Acrididae > Schistocerca > Schistocerca cancellata. Next base: position 433,818,549 of record NC_064626.1, on the reverse strand, counting down.
CAGATCAGCAGACCCCGCCTGTCACTGGACCACCCAGGTGACGAGAGACGCTGCGTGGGAAGTCTGCGTGTGAAGGAATAGCGACTTTTCACTGCATGCAATTAGAGAGGAAAATCGTAAGATAGAGATATGAGAGGGGGCTCATGCCACCTCTCAGTGTGCCTTAAGAATAAATAATAATTAAAAAAAAGCGATGGAATCAACTCTATGATCTACCTCTTGTAATGCTGGGGAGTGATGGCGCAGTTCTGACCTTGTGAGAACTGTCTGAATCTGCTGTAGAATTTCCACCAAGGACTGAAGAAGTCCCTCTGAGGAGACAATTTCGTTCGAAAATGAAAGTTTTATCCTCGTCCCCGATAACTGTTCGGTCCTGCGGTCGTCAGGAAAGAACTAAAAATCAAGTTTGAACACACTTTACTATGAAAAAAAAAAAACTTCTTGGCCTGCACTAATTTCCAAACACAAGAACAACAAGAAGCACAACTCTTGTGATGGCAAAACCAGCTAAGAGTACAAGACAATGACAAGAAAATAATGACCAAAATACTACTCTACCAATTACAAAGAAACAACGTTCTACTGGATGCTAGGGCGAGTATCTACTATGATAAAGCAGGTGTAAGTATTAGTCGGAGCTGTCGTAGCTGTAGGTACACACTGGCGGTCTGCCTCTGTTGGTGTGGTTATAATGCCGATTCGGCGGAGTGCTACACGTAGTCACTTAGTTCCAATTGGTGAATCACTGTCACATGGCTCTTCACGAAGTAGTTCCGTGTCTATGCGGAAAGCCTGTTATTGTTTACATCCACTGCCGATGTTTTGATCTGAGCTCTTGAAGGGAGGTCGGCAGCCCACCTTGATTGTCTGTTGTGCGGATCCTCTAACTGATGAGGGTCTGCTACGACAACAGTTATTCAACCCGAAGAAACTATAAACGAAGAAAGTGGCAGAGCTACACATAAGAATTTTCTGCTTAGTTAGAGCTTTCATAAACCTGAAGGCTGACTCTACCACCTACGTTTGGAGGTGATGTACCCTTGCCTTCCTCAGACCATTGACCAACTTACTCATTCACATATAACGTGACCTACAGTTCAATATGGACTTTGATGCATGGGTGAAGTCGGCATTTTGCACATTAACACACAAGTTGTCAGAGGCGAAAGAAGTGATAAGAAAAAAGTGATACTGAATGCCAGACTTGAGTACTATAGTCCGAACACACAGCCACTGAGCGACCAAGACACAATTTGTTTTACCTATTGGCCTTTAAAAATGACTGAACTGATTTAAAAATGAATTCTATTTCTGGTCATCAAGGTGTGTGCATTTGTCATAGAAGTTTAACAGTAATTTAAAAAATTAAAAAGAAGGCTACAGAGTATTTTTGTAAGAGATATTCAGTCCTTATTGGCTGCTATTGAACTCTAAAACACTTAACTGCTCACTGCAGATAGTTCGAATCTCCCTCGCTTACTCTTCCAGTAAGAGTCTAGGAAATGCATTTAGACTTTTAACTTTCTCATATTAATTATGAATCTGCTACGAGAATTCTTAGAGAGCAGTTATTATGTACATTAATCGCTGATATTCTCCTTGACCTAAAGATCGAAAAAAGTGTTGCAATCTTCAGCAGTGTGGGAGTGTTAACAACGACTTCATTATTTACACTACTGGCCATTAAAATTGCTACTCCGCGAAGATGAAGTGCTACAGACCCGAAATTTAACCGACAGGAAGAAGATATTGTGATATGCAAATAATTAGCTTTTCAGAGCATTTACACAAGGTTGGCGCCGGTGGCGACACCTACAACGTGCTGGCATGAGGAAAGTTTCCAACCGATTTCTCATACACAAACAGCAGTTGACCGGCGTTGCCTGGTGAAACGTTGTTCTGATGCCTCGTATAAGGAGGAGAAATGCGTACCATCACGTTTCCGACTTCCATAAAGATCGGATTGTAGCCTATCGCGATTGCGGTTTATCGTATCGCGACATTGCTGCTCGCGTTGGTCGAGATCCAATGACTGTTAGCAGAATATGGAATCGGTGGGTTCAGGAGGGTAATACGGAACGCTGTGCTGGATCCCAACGGCCTCGTATCACTAGCAGTCGAGATGACAGGCATCTTATCCGTATGGCTGTAACGGATCGTGCAACCACGTCTCGATACCTGAGTCAACAGATGGGGACGTTTGCAAGATAACAACCATCTGCACGAACAGTTCGACGACGTTTGCATCAGGATGGAGTATCAGCTCGGAGATCATGGCTGCGTTTACCCTTGACGCTACATCACAGACAGGAGCGCCTGCGATGGTGTACTGAACGACGAACCTGGGTGCACGAATGGCAAAAGGTTATTTTTTCGGATGAATCCAGGTTCTGTTTACAGCATCACGATGGTCGCATCCGTGTTTGGCGACATCGCGGTGAACGCACATTGGAAGCGTGTATTCGTCATCGCCATACTAGTATATCATCCGGCGTGATGGTGTGGGGTGCCATTGGTTACACACTCGGTCAGCTCTTGTTCGCATTGACGGCACTTTGAACAGTGGACGTTACATTTCAGATGTGTTACGACCCGTGGCTGTACCCTTCATTAGATCCCTGCGAAACTCTAAATTTCAGCGGGATAATGCACGACCGCATGTTGCGGGTCCTGTACGGGCCTTTCTGGGTACAGAAAATGTTCGACTGCTGCCCTACCCAGCACATTCTCCAGATCTCTCACCAATTGAAAACGTCTGGTAAATGGTGGCCGAGCAACTGGCTCGTCGCAATACGCCAATCACTACTCTTTATAAACTGTGGTGTCGTGTTGAAGCTGCATGGGCTGCTGTACCTGTACACGCCATCCAAGCTCTGTTTGACTCAATGCCCAGGCGTATCAAGGCCGTTATTACGGCCAGAGGTGGTTGTTCTGGGTACTGATTTCTCAGGGTCTATGCACCCAAATTGCGTGAAAATGTAATCACGTGTCAGTTGTAATCTAATATATTTGTCCAATTAATACCCGTTTATCATCTGCATTTCTGCTTGGTGTAGCAATTTTAATGTCGGTAGTGTACTTCTTTCAACTTGTATTTGCGAAAACCGAAATCTGTTCTTTTTAGTGTAGCAAGGTGGTGATCTGATGGTAAAGTAATGATTGCAATTGATAGTGACTTGACCTGCGAAACTTTTTGGTCAAACCTGATCCAAATTAGGGCGAAATAATCTGCGATTAACGTTTATACAATGCAGCTTTCTGAGTTCATTTTGTTCCGAGATAGTTTTTTGTGCTAATTTGAGGTCAGGTAATTTGTGCAATCGGACTTAAGGATAATTGCCAAATCACACAACAAGCCGAATTTTTGAAACAAAAAAACAGCTATACACAGTTTAATGAGATCTTGTATTTAGCAGCTTCAGAAATCAATTATTTTGCTAACAGAGGCGACGCGGTTCTTCTTGATAGCTCCAGAACGTGGCTTGCGTATCGGCTTGCGCTGTGTTTCGGGCAATTGTTATACATGGATTCGACGTATCGGTCATAAGGAGCTAACTGAAGGGAGCGGTCTGCAATATTGATCTGGGGAACCATCAGTTTCTCATCGCGGGAATGGAGAGACGCAGGTGCTGCCAGAGTCCTTGCGTTATAAATGATTCAACCCAGCAACCCCTATCGATTGTAGTCAGAACACTGAATTTATCATATGCAGTGCAATGTAAGTCAAAAACATAACGATATTTCCGTTTCGTACATATTTCATTAACACATGCTTCAATTCCGTCATTTTATCCAAAACCACGACCCTGTCGTATAGCTGAACGTGCTCCGGAAATAATGTACCTGTAATACTTTCACCTAACGAGGAACCTGCAGTGATCTGAAAACTAGTGCATGGTGCATTAATTCGTGTAAAATGTAAAGAGCTGTTGGTTGCATTCATACCTACATAAACCCCTAATCTACACCATAATTTTAGTTCGTCATACACAATGGATATAATCAGTTTAAGATCATATTCTTAATCTAATCGATATCGAAAGAACCGTCACACGTTAAAATTTCTCAACATAACTTTTGTCAGTGTCCAGAAGAAAATGTATACGTACACGAAATCGTGTTATTAAGACGTACTGTGTTCGTTGCCTGAAATATTTGCTTTATTTTTAGAAGCGACATTGTAATATGTCGGGATGTTTTATTTATTTCTCCGAAATACGTTATAGAGTTGAAAACCATACCATAGTGTTGCGTGACTAACGAAGTCAAACAGCAGGAAAACACGTCAGCAAGTCTCCACGAGGACATCGCCAGTATGACGTGTCACATATCTCTATTTTTCTACTAGTTTCCGTCAGTCAGTCAGGGATAACGTTCTCTTTAACTTCTCTTACAACGAGTTTATGATGTTTGACATCGGTCGTCACCTTGCTGTATGTTCCTGTACGTTCTAGTTGCTGGGCTCATAGCACCAGACATCACAATGAGCTATTTTCAGTTTCGTGATCATTTCCTGTTTCTTCGAAGCTGCCGCACTATAAATTAATTAAACTTATTTCAAAAATGTAAATAAGTTTCCTCCCGAATTTAATTCCAGCTTCACATATGTATAACATACAGGGCGAGTCAGGAGGAAAGGTACATGCTTTGAGACGCGGTAGTATTAGTGATTCTGAACAAAAAACTTCATATGCCCTATTGCGAACGGTTTCCGAGATAGAACACGTCTAATATCACTTTTTACGTTTTTCTTTAATAACTCGAAGAGAGATGAGATGTCTGTAGACCTGTCGGGTAGACCTCTCGCCTAGTGCAAGTCTTTTTAGTAGACGCCACTTCGGCGACTTGCGTGTCGATGGGGATGATCAGGTGATGAAGACAACACAACACCCAGTCCCTGAGGGGAGAAAATCTTCAACCAAGCCGGGAATCGAACCCGGGCCCCTTGCGTGGCATTCTGCACGCTAACCACTCAGTTATCGGGGCGGACAATAACACGAAAACCGCACACTCCAACGAAAAGTGTTTCAGTACACAGTTACACTAAATTTGCTACAAAAAGTCCCTATTTATTTTTTGTCTAGGACTAACAGTTTGCGCGGAGAGATCGCGGGAATATTGAAAATCTCACGCGACGCGCGTGCGCTTTAGCTTAGGTACTTTTTGTATGCCAGTTTCAGGTAGTTTTCCGACTTGTTAGACCACAAGCGTCCCGTATCAAAATGTTCGTCTCAACTTCCTTTATATTACTGTGGTACGTTGTAAACAATGACAATGAATAATACAGAAAATAAATAGAAATGTGCATTAATAGAGTTCCATCTCGGAAAACATTCGGAATAGGGCATATGTCCACACCAAGTTTTTTGTTCAGAATCAGTAATGCTATCACTCGTTAAACACGTACCTTTCCTCCTGACTCACCCTGTATATAAATGATGTAAATGAAGAGAGTGATGAACGGGAAACGTTTCCGACAGTTTGTATTTAAGTGAAGTCGTCAGGCACGACAATCGAGCCTTTTCATGTATGCTTCGAGTAACACATCGTAGGTTGCAGGACACAAATTTCATAAGCTGTGTTCATGATATTTGTCAAGCATCTTGCAACCGCATGCAACACACAACAAACTCATTTCATAAGAGGAAACAACTCTATTATTGGACACACGCCTATTACTTGAACAGAGGTAGATCGCTAGCAGTAGTTTCCTGTATTTGAGTGGCCCACAATGAGGTGAATGACGCAGACCAGTTCATTTCCGGTGGTGCTTTGTGGTAATCGACTCTTTTGTGCATACTACGAATACGACGTTTTAAACCCGGAAGCTAATTTGATTCTCCATTACTCCACCAGTTGTATCTCACGAATCAATATTAGGTGTGCTGCAACACGTTGAATGAATCATTTATTTCCTAGACTGTCTCCGTTTCAGTCTACAGCTCATTTACAATAATTTCTGGAGGACACTAGTAGTTCAGTTGCCAAGTAATCTTACAGGAGGTGTTTCTGATCGACAACTTGTCAACTTGGTACGCAGATAACTATCGCGCTTCACGCAACAGGTAATGTGGTCTTGTGTTACTGGTAAACGGGCGCAGGACAGTGTTATGTTTCTGTTGAAATGATGGGGACCATATAAGCTGTAAGTATTCTAGGCCCTTGTGCAACCCAACTCGTATCCTGAAACCCTAGATTATGATTTTTTTTATGGACCGACAAACTTCAGTTTGCATATGTGAACTTTCTACCACAGGGCCCATAAAGTGTTTTAGGTGAGACATCTAATGATGCTTGTCTTTAAGGACACGTGATGTTCTGTTGAAAAGACCCTTCTTCACAAACATATTTGGTTTAGTTCATTCAGTAAAGTACAACTCGAACTGCAGATAGATAGTTTCGGTGACATAAGAAAGTAATCTTTGATAACTTTAGGGATGTTCATCAGCAAAATACATTTTAAAGCATATCGTTTCAATCAAACTGACAGGGGTATGTGCGACTGCCGCAGGCATTCCGGCCCGTGGCAAATGACTTGAAGCAGCACGCTACATCGTCACGGACTTTCTCGTGTGGCTTGATTTCTGTTCGAATACAAAGGAAATTAATATATGTTAAAGTAGGCAGCTTTGTCTACAAGTACACTGTGGTGCACATGGGACAGTTTCGAGAGACGTACCAAAGACTACCGAAGAAAGTTGACAGGCAAACGTATATGCTGCATTTCACACGATGTTAGTCTCAAGAGACGAAGTAATATGTACTATATGCGTCCTGTAAAGTCACTAAGCACACTGGTCATATCATAGCACCTGGATAATTTCTTAACGCGAACCCCAGAGATTCCTTACCTTCACTTTGCATTTTCTTCTTCAGGAGTTTCACAGTAAAGCATCTTCGAAATTAAGGGCTATCACTCGCTGAAGATTGCGATTGTCGTCTCCGACACACAGTTTCTAGGTTCCATATTATTAACACAAGTTTGTTCTGCTGAGGATTGGCTGCATAGTGTGCTTAGCTTCAGGAGCTCCCGTTGTTTCCTAGCACTGCATTTGGTAGTATCTTTTTTCCGCCTCAGCTGCTCGAAGCGGTGAATTCCTTCCCAAAAATTACGACCCATACTGGACGATTAAGTGCAGTAGTTTCTCTGGTACAGTTTTCAAACTGACACCTTTTCGTGTTGCCCTTTAATGCATGTTCGTATCATTTTTGTGGTCTTCCTAGTTTTCTTTGACCATCTTTCAGATGGTAATTCATAATTTGTTTTGGTAGACGGGATTCAGGCATATGAACAACGTGGCCCGTCCAGCGGAACTGATGCTTGATGATCACGGCTTCAGTGCCAGTTCCATAACACTGATGTTAGTACGCCGATCTTGCCATTCCACCCTTAGGATCCTGCTCAGGCAGCGCTGATCGTACTTCTTCAGACACCGTACGTGCCTTCTCTAAGTAGTCCATGCTTCGCACTCCTATAGAAGTGATGGTATAACGGTAGCATAGTATATGTAGAGCTTGGTCTTAATGCTGATGATAATCAAAAACCCTTACTCAAAGACTACCAAAAACCGTACTGGAACATTTGAGGAGGTGTTGGATTTCATCATCAATATTTGCATTTGCTGAAAGATGGCTGCCAAGTTTCACTGTAAAGCCTCTTTACTAGCCACTAATAATAAATATTCTTTTGCGGTATACTAAAAGCAACTGCATAACTCTGCTCAGAGTAGGGTACGACTTTGCCCCCTACAGATTCCACAACGAAGGAATTGCTCTTCGGGATATGTAATTGTAAAAAATCAGACCGACGAGAATTGCCGGAACACGTTATTTCTTTGCACCTACCATTCGTTCTCGATGCCGCTTGAAGATGTGCACAGACTCCTACGGTCCCATACTCTTTCATTTTAGCTTAGGATGGAGAAATGAAATGACTGTATGACGTTGCCCCATTCGGTGAAATTCAGCCGCCGCATGAGAGTCTTATTTCAGTCAACGCCACACTGGGCGACTCGCATGCTTGTGATGAGGATGAAATGATGATAACAACACAGAACACCCAGTCCACCAGCAGAGAAAAATCTCCAACCCAGCCGGGAATCGAACCGGGGCCCGCTGCATGCGAGGTAAGCACGTAACCACTCAGCTAAGCAGGCGGACAGGATGAGAGACACATCTCGCAACAAGACTTGTGACCGACCTACAAGTCGTGCAATATTTCGACAACTGACTCAATCGCCATCTTCAGCGAGTAGTGCTGTAACGTATACTTAATGCGTGGACTACATCCAGAGTGTACCAAAAAATGCAGACAACGACTCGGCTGAACCTTAGTAGCATAACATTAATTAATTATTATCAGAAAACCCAAGTGACTAAAGTTTGCTACCGTTTTGTGGTATATCTTACATAAGTGAAATGTCAACTTCTTCAGTTGAGTGACTTAGTTTATGCATCCTTTTATGATAGTAACAGGTTATTCATGAGTAGTTCTGAGATTTCAGAAGGTGACTGCATTAAAACTACGCGACGTAAAGGAAACAGACACGTATCAGTGGGTAGATCATCTGTATAAGCTTTAAACTCACCTGCTCAGTAAGAGCACCGTTTGTGACAAGGCAAACGTCAATACGTGAGCAATTCACTGATGCTGCAGCTGCTGCTATTGGGAATCCGCAATGAGAGCAGTCCGTTTTCTACGCCCGTTCATTGGGTTGCCTATCTGCAGGCGCGACAATACGGTGCGGGTGGTTTGTGTACGTGTTCTGACACGCCTGCTTCCTAGTGGTGAGCTCAAGAACTACACTACGGCGCGTATAACGTATCTAATACCTTATTTTTTATGCGTGTTATAATTTTCGAGCTGTCGTCTTCTGAAACCCAACATGTATTTATGAATAACACTGTATTCTACTTGTTGCGTCCGAAAGGTTGCCGTCATATAGTATGTTGTTTTACATGGTTTATTGCCATTGGAAGTTCATTCAGAGTCGGTGAAGGAGACATCTGACACCAGAGACATACCAGAAGAAGTGTGCGATGCATTTTACATGAAGATTAATCTACAAAAATCTTCGATGAGCGTTGATCAAAAGTAAATACAAAAACTAATTTCTCAGCACTGTTTGGACAATTTTGAAAGGAATCCAAGTAATTTTGTGTTGATTTGTGACTATGGATGAAAGGCAGTTCCGCCATAAAAGCAGTCGACGCAGTGTTTGTAGATCTCGGTCAGCCTGCAAGAAAAATATCGATTTCCTCTGCCGTAATGGTTATGGCAAGAGTTTCTGCGATGGAAGAAGTGATTCCTCTTATTGAATTTGTTGTGCAGAATGGAGCTACAGTTCTTATAGACGAACCACATGAAACAGTACCTGTGATTGCAAGAGAGAAAATATCGTCTTTCGCTAGGTCAATTCACATGCTCAAAAACGTGCTTCGGGAATGGGAAAAGTGAGGGACTTAAAAGAGCGAATTGTTGCTTATAAGTTCTACTCAGCAAATATTGTATACTATGAGCTCTATGTGTTTCCTCGACTAAACGAATTGGCAGCTGGAAACCTTTTCGAGTCCGAGGAAGAATTTACGTTAACCGTAGATAGATTTTTTCTAGGTTTTGCGTCATCAATCTTCAAAAATTGAATGTGATCCCTTGAAAACAAATTAGACAAAGTTTATTTACCTAAAAGGGGACTGCACGGAAAATAATTGCATTTTGAACCTAAGAAACAAAGTCGTTCATGAGAGTTCGGTACTGTTTCATCTACCTCCCATGCAGTCTTTATTCGTTCGACATCTTGTCTGACAGTGTTTCCCAGCAGTAACTATTAATGATTATTGATTTTCTATATGAATCCACGATCATAGTGAGTATTTTGTGGATAAAACCGTCTAGATTTCATATGAAAATTTCTTTATTGATGACGACATTTTGGCTACTGCCATCATCAGCTATCTGCAATTAAGATGAAGGAACATAAAGAGAGGCAGGTATTTGTTATACAACAACAAGGTGGCAAAAGATAAAGTAAAAGGTGTATTTAAAGATACACTCACCAGAAAGTTGGAACTTATGAATGAAGGCTCTGTGGCACTACTAAGACCGATGCCTAATCAGGAAATTAGCGAACAAATTGGCTCAAAAGGTTTTAGAAAGATGTAAGTTTTAGTCGACAAGTGGCGCTAGTGCCAGGGACGTTGCCTTCAAGTTTTATTTCATTTAATTATTTCTATATTTTTTGTCTCTTCATACTTATAAGAAGACAGATTGTATTCAAAATATAAACATTTAATGTCAAAATATGGGATAATTTGAATCGTGTTTCATGATATAAAGATGATCTGTCTTTTTATAAATATGAAGAAACAAAAAATATGTAAAGAGTGAAATAAAATTTGTTCTCATTTATTCTTCAGTGTTATGTGCAAATTTTTTATAACATGATATGTTTCGATCCTTCTGGATCATCTTCAGATCTACGTTGTGGCGTCAGCAACTTGTCTTGTCTATTCAGAACCTCGTATCAGTAATCCGAATCTCAATTGTTCTTCACTCTCAGTTTCGCATTTTTAATTACATTACATGTTTCGACAACTCTGCATTGTCTTCGGATCTAATACTTGCGTCAGAAACACGTCTTGTTTGTCCAGAACCTTATATCACAGTACTGATACGAGGTTCTGAACAGACAAGATGGTTGATGACGCAACTACATAGATGTGAGGATGATCCAGAGTGATCGAAACATGTCACGTATTTAAAAGTTTGCAACTGAGACTTAAGAATAAATTAGAATAGTTTTATGTATCAATATAGTTGCTGTTTCTCTCGGGCCAAATATGTCGGCTATATTGAAAATAAAATGAAATTTTAAGGCAACGACCCCCAACAGTAACACCACTTGCCGACTGGAACTTACATTTTTGTAAAAAAATTTGAACCAATCTATTATTTGATGAACTGATTACGCATAGCTTTTAGTACTAACACAGAACTTTCTTTCATAAGTTCTAAGCTTCTCGGTGAGTGGAACTTTAAAAATATTTTTTAAACTTTGACTTTATTATTTTTGTTAACTTGTTGTTATCTAACAAACGCCTGTCTCTCCTTATGTTCCTTTCATCTTACTTGCAGATAGCTGATAATGGCAGTAGCCGAAACATCGTAATAAATAATGAAATTTTAGTAAGCGATCTAGACGCTATTAATGAACTGTGAATTTGAAACGACGCACATTGTTAATTCGAAACCTATAGAAACTCCCATTTCAGGTGCAAATGTCTCTTTCTTTTGGCAATAATTCTATCATATTGCTCTAAAATTTGTAATATTATTCCCATTAATCAGGTGACAATCTCGCGATAGTATAATTTGAAGATCTAAATGACTCCTCTGCGTTGTAATTTGTTTGGATATCAGTATAAAAGCGAGTTTAATATTCTTCGTATTGAATTTGTGGATGTGTGTCGCTTAATTCATATCACATCAGTTCTGCGACCCATCCATGAAAGACGAATAGGTGACTACGATGCGATTTAGATTCCTGACAGTAGAGTTTCTTCATTTGCTAGTATCCAAGGACTGATCACTGATTTACTGGCTTTCCTATACGTCCGTTCAGGTGTCGACTGGCAAAACCGTTGGAGTACGTTAAGAAATATCTGAGAACATACGGCAGCGCTGACTTTGAGACCGCTTAGTATTCTACAAAGCAACGACAACGGCTGCCTCCCGCCTTCCAAGAACGGGTGTCTGCGCATGTGTCGTCGTAATTCTTCTTTGATCTCGGAGATAGCCGCCTTATTGAGCAACGTACGTTGCGGTACCTGAAGTGGTGTGTGCCGCCCACGAAACAACCCATATAACAGTTTTCGTCACGTGTATTGCAGCAGCAGAAAATGTGATGAACATTAAAAGTACTTTGAAAAAATACGGTATTTGGAAATGAATGCACTGTGAATGGCGATAACAGGAGTGAGGAAATGTGCCGTTGTCTTTCTCTCTATAGTGCTAGCTTTTATAATTTTATTTTGTGTGGCTCTGCATGTGCTTTGGTCGTCCGCGTGAAGATCTTTTCCTGACGCCGTTCTCCCACTGTGTCTTTACTATTTGTTCCTATCGACTTGGTCCATATGTATGAGCTTTTCCATTTTCCCCAGAAGCAGTTTTAGGTAACATATGCGCCTTCATTGATAATGTTACTACAATTACTCTCTGTTGCTGAAAGATTGTTCTGTGAAAAATAGGTGACTTGTTCACGATATAGTGTTATAGTAGATTATAAACGAAATCCGATTACGTTACTAACAAACCTCCGGGCAGGAGGAGAACGTCTCATATGAGATTTTATTAAGTGACTGTTAATGAACACAGCAGATGTCAGTTACATGTCGATGTGCGAAAAAAAGTCAGTGAGGTTCCTGTATGCCAGCTGAAGATATTACAACGTCTAACTAAAAAGCTTAACTCCGCCCAAACAGGCCATCAAAACCCAACAGTACCGACCTGCCACCGTCTCTTCCTCAACCCATAGGCGTCACTGGATGCAGATATGGAGCGGCATGTGGTCAGCACACTGCCCTCCCGGCCGTATGTCAGTTGACGAGACAACGTCTAACACAGTTTTTTTTAAATTTTTTAAAGTGTCACATACACCTACAGGAGATGGTGTAGTTAATTAACCACAATACAAACGTATGAGCAAATCCTCTAGGACATGGAGGTGAGGCATCAGCATCGCTTCAGTATCAATCTATGGGGACGAATCGTCGGTGATAGCCTCATAAGCCATACTGTTCACCAAGCAGATTAACAGACGCTATCATGGATCACCGATTTCTGCGCGATAAATTACCAGCGCAACTGGATAAAGTTGGCATGCAGACAGACGACTGTTGGTTATGCACGATGGTGCACCGTCACATTTATACGGATCGTTCGACAGTACCTCACTCAGACAGCTGATGATGGCAGTAGTCGAAACGTCGTAATAAATAAGGAAATTTTCATACGCAGTCTAGACGGTTTTAATCACAAAATACTCTAAATGATCGTGGATTCATATAGGAAATTCATTTCGTTTATCCATAATCATTGATGGTTATTTCAGGGGAACACTATCAGACGAAATGTCGAGCGAACAAAGGCTGTACGAAGGGAAGGGAAAACAGTCTCAACCTGTCGTGAACGACTTTTTTTCGTAGGTCGGAAACGCACTTATTTTCGACGTAGTCCCCTTTTAGGTAAGTACACTTCGTTTAACGTTTTTTTAAAGGATTACATTCCATTTTTGAATACTGATGACGCAAAACGCAGAAAAAATCTATCCACGGTTAACGTAAATTTTTCATCGGCCTCTGGTTTCCAGTTGCTAACTCGTTTAGTCGAGGAAACACGTAGAACTCAGAGTAAGCAATATTTGCTGCTCTTCAAGTCCCTCCCTTTTCCCATTCCCGAAGCACAGTTTGAGCATGTGAACTGACCTAGAGAAAGACGATATTTTATCTCTTGCAATGACCGATATTGTTTCATGTGGTTCGTCTATTCTCGAGATGGATTTGTCGAGAGGGTCCGGTACATTGCTCCCCCCCCCGCCCCCCCCCCCCCCCCTGGTCCACCGGTCGTGAATAACCTGGATTTCTGGATATGAGTAATTCATGGTATTTATATATGCCCTACCCATCGACAATGTGCAGATGTTACAGGAGCGTGTGTCCAACGCCTGTGACAAAATCGCGGAAAGAGGGCGTGATTCAGTGCAAAGAAGAGCTGAAGGATGGATCAGGGTGCGTAGGAAACACATGCAGCGCTGCTTCTATTTTTGATCAGTGTTTCCTATTGTACGAATATGTGACACTTTTTTTAAACACTCTACACATACCATTCGCATTTCGTGTCATATATTTCTGGATTGAAAATTAATAAAGCTGTAAGTTCCCTGATACCTCAGAGAAGCAGACTGTTAGTAAAAAAAATATTTCACTTAAATTGCTAGCTGAACCTTACTTCCCTTTCCAAATTTTACCTCGGCTTTCTGTGCTGCTTGTTCATTGTAAAGGTTGATTAACGTCTGGGATCCAGTACAACCTTGTCTCACTGCCTTCTCCGCTATTGCTTCCGATCCACATCCTTTGACTCTTATGACTACAGTATGGTTTCTGTACTAGTTATGACGTACCTTTCGCTCTCCATATTTCATCCATATTACACTACTGGCCATTAAAATTGATACACCAAGAATAAATTCAGATGATAAACGGGTATTCAATGGACAAATATGATATACTAGAACTGACATGTGATTACATTTTCACGCAATTTGAGCGCATAGATCATGACAACTCAGTACCCAGAACAACCACCTCTGGCCGTAATAACGGCCTTGATACGTCTGGGCATTGAGTCAAACAGAGCTTGGATGGCGTGTACAGGTACAGCTGCCCATGCAGCTTCAACACGATACCACAGTTAATCAAGAGTAGTGACTGGCGTATTGTGACGAGCCAGTTGCTCGGCCACCGTTGACCAGACGTTTTCAATTGGTGAGAGATCTGGAGAATGTGCTGGTCAGGGCAGCAGTCGAACTTTTTCTGTACCCAGAAAGGCCCGTCCAGGACCTGCAACATGTGGTCGTGCATTATCCTGCTAAAATGTAGGGTTTCTCAGGGATCGAATGAAGGGTAGAGCAACGGGTCGTAACACATCTGAACTGTAACGTGCACTGTTCGAAGTGCCGTCAATGCGAACAAGAGGTGACCGAGACGTGTAACCAATGGCACCCCATAGCATCACGCCGAGTGAAAGGTCAGTATGGCGATGACGAATACACGCTTCCAACGTGCGTTCACCGCGATTTCACCAAACGCGGATGCGACTGTAAACAGAACCTGGATTCATCCGCAAAAATGTTGTGCCATTCGTGCACCGAGGTTCGTCGTTGAGTACATCGCAGGCGCTCCTGTCTGTTCAAAATGGTTCAAATGGCTCTGAGTACTATGGGACTTGACTTCTTAGGTCATCAGTCCCCTAGAACTTATAACTAACCTAAGGACATCACACACATCCATGCCCGAGGCAGGATTCGAATCTGCGACCGCAGCGGTCACGCGGTTCCAGACTGTAGCGCCTAGAACCGCTCGGCCACCCAGGCCGGCTGCTCCTGTCTGTGATTCAGCGTCAAGGGCAACCGCAGCCATGGTCTCTAAGCTGATGGTCCATGCTGCTACAAACGTCGTCGAACTGTTCGAGCAGATAGTTGTTGTCTTACAAACGTCCCAATCTGTTGACTGAGGAATCGAGACGTGACTGCACGATCCGTTACAGCCATGCGGGTAAGATGCCTGTCATCTCGACTGCTAGTAATACGAGGCCGTTGGGATCCAGCACGGCGTTCCGTATTACCCTTCTGAAAACACCGATTCCATATTCTACTAACAGTCATTGAATCTCGACCAACGCGAGCAGCAATGTCGCGATACGATAAACCGCAATCGCGGTAGGCTACAATCCGATCTGCATCAAAGTCGGAAACGTGATGGTACGCATTCCTCCTCCTTACACGAGGCATCTCAACAACGTTTCACCAGGCAACGCCGGTCAACTGCTGTTTGTGTATGAGAAATCGGTTGGAAACTTTCCTCATGTCAGCATGTTGTAGGTGTCGTCACCGGCGCCAACCTATTTTGAATGCTCTGAATTGCTAATCATTTGCATATAACAGCATCTTCTTCCTGTCGGTTAAATTTCGCGTCTGAAGCACGTCATCTTCGTGGTGTAGCAATTTTATTGGCCAGTAGTGTATCTTCTAACAGAGGCAAAAAAAAAAAAAAAATAGTATTCAGTCCTGAGGGTAGCTACTTTCTAACTTCCATGCCGTTGCTCCTGGGGGTAAAACCGATCAGGATGCGGCTAGTACATCTTTCAGTGGATTCCTGTCATCCATGACTATGGATTGTTGACGGGCCTAAGAGGTGCTCAGTTTGGAGTATCATAGGGATTAGGAAAGGGCAGCGTGACGATGTGGTAAGCAAGGCGCCGCTAATTTCTGCATAGCAACGGACGGCTGCCGGGCGCCACGGGGGGCGTGCGGCCCCGCCCGCCACTGTCCGCACATCTATTGTTCTGCCGGGCGTCGCGGACAATGGCTGCGAGGCGTGCTGCGCACACAAAACAACTGGCCGACCGTTACTCGCTGCAACAATCGACAGCCGCTCACTGTGGACCAGGACCGTGCCTAATTCCCGTACGTGGCCGGATCATCAGCCGTGCCAGTTACTAAACAGTAGTGAACTAACATCTACATCTACATCTACGAGGGTCGGTCAAAAAGTAATGCCTCCCATTTTTTTTCTACTTAAAGAACTTAAGTTAAGTGAAAAATTTGAATTTGGCGCCATTCCTCAAACCTTCTTCTGCAATCCACTGCAGTAGTAACTTTCTGTGTCAACAGGTGGCAGCACAGCAGAAGTTTGTAAGATGGCCGACATCGATGTTCGTTTGAGACAGCGTTGTGTGATTGAATTCTTGAATGCAGAAGGTGAAACGCCCATACGCATTCATGAAATACTGAAGAAGGTGTATGGTGTTGTGACAGTGGATGTCAGCACTGTTAGACGATGGGTTCGTCGTTGTAAGGAAGCTGAAGGGCAAACACCGTTGACTGACGAAAAGCGGAGCGGCAGGCCGGTGAGTGCAGTGACTCCACACAACATTCAGCAAGTTGATGACATCATTCGTGGTGACCGTCGGGTGACTGCAGATGAAGTGTGTCGCATTATTTCTCTTAGTAAAGGCAGTGTGATCACGATTATTAAACAATTGGGGTACTCAAAAGTTTGTGCACGGTGGGTTCCAAGAATGTTAACCGATCAGAATAAAGAGGCAAGGAAAACAATAGCCTCCCAACACTTGCAGCGCTTCCGTTTGGAGGGAGATGAGTTTCTGAAAAAAATTGTGACCGGGGACGAAACATGGGTGCATTTTTTTGAACCCGAATCAAAGAGGCAGTCAATGGAGTGGCGTCACACAAGCTCGCCGAGGAAGAAAAAATTCAAAACTGTGCGATCGGCAGGGAAAGTTATGGCAACAGTTTTCTGGGATACAGAGGGTGTGATTCTGGTTGATTTTTTGGAGCAGGGATGCACAATAAATTCTGTTCAATACGTCACAACCCTCAACAAACTTAAAGCACGTCTTCAGCGAGTTCGCCCAACAAAATCAATGGCAGATGTTCTTCTTTTGCATGACAATGCAAGACCACACACCAGTCGTCACACCTCTGACGAGATTGTCAAAATTGGATGGGAAGTTTTGCCTCATCCCCCATACAGCCCTGACCTGGCACCATCAGACTTCCATCTGTTCGGGCCACTAAAAGAAGCTCATCGTGGGATTCATTTTGAAGATGAGGAGGCCGTCAAAACATCCGTGCGTCAATGGCTTAGGAAGCAGAGCTGTGATTTTTACCGTGCTGGGATACATGCCCTTGTTCAAAGATGGACCAAAACTGTAGAGATGGGCGGAGATTACATTGAAAAATGACAAAATGATCCTCAATGTTGTGGTTTTCAACCTATGTAATTGCATTTAAATTTCCTGACAATTAAACGTAGAAAAAAAATAGGAGGCATTACTTTTTGACTGACCCTCGTACATACATACTCCGCAATCCACCATACGGTGCGTGGCGTAGGGTACCTCGTACCACAACTAGCATCTTCTCTCCCTGTTCCACTCCCAAACAGAACGAGGGAAAAATGACTGACTATATGCCTCTGTACGAGCCCTAATCTTTGCGGTCTTTCCGCGAAATATCAGTTGGCGGCAGTAAAATTGTACTGCAGCCAGCCTCAAACGCTGGTTCTCTAACTTTCCTCACTAGCGATTCACGAAAAGAACGCCTCCTTTCCTCTAGAGACTCCCACCCGAGTTCCTGAAGCATTTCCGTAACACTCGCGTAATGATCAAACCTACCAGTAACGAATCTAGCAACCTGCCTTTGAATTGCTTCTATGTCCTCCCTCAATCCGACCTGATAGGGATCCCAAACGCTCGAGCATTACTCAAGAATAGGTCGTATTAGTGTTTTATAAGCGGTCGCCTTTACAGATGAACCACATCTTCCCAAAATTTTACCAATGAACCGAAGACGACTATCCGCCTTCCCCACAACTGCCATTACATGCTTGTCCCAATTCATATCGGTTTGCAATGTTATGCCCAAATATTTAATCGACGTGACTGTGTCAAGCGTTACACTACTAATGGAGTATTCAAACATTATGGGATTCTTTGTCCTATTCGTCTGCATTAATTTACATTTATCTATATTTAGAGTTAGCTGCCATTCTTTACACCAATCACAAATCCTGTCCAAGTCATCTTGTATCCTCCTACAGTCACTCAACGACGATACCTTCCCGTACACCACAGCATCATCAGCATACAGCCGCACATTGCTACCCACCCTATCCAAAAGATCGTTTATGTAAATAGAAGATAGAAAACAGCAGCGGATCTACCACATCTCACGGAAGATGAAAGTAGCGTTATGGATACGGAACTGGCTGTCAACCAGCTGGCGCTGAGGTAAGGTCTATTAGTAAAATTTCTTTTCCTGTTGTTGTGCAGCCAGAAAAAAACGCGGATCCCAGAGAGCGGTCATGAGGTTCATGACATACACACTGCCTGACAGGAAAAGGGAAGCCTGCGGAAAGGGAGGAGGAAACGGAACGAACGGGTTGATAGGATATGTGTGTGGCGTTACTTCAGTGGGTATAAATTTACGAAGAACTTGGCAGAATTAGCTCACTTATCATAATGACGTTGCACCCCCTCTGGCCTGGATGGAAACACTGATTCCGAAGGGAAGGGTGTCATAAAGCCGTGCCGGCCTTGGTGGCCGGACGGTTCGCTACAGTCAGGAACCGCATGACCTCTATGGTCGCTGGTTCGAATCCTGCCTCGGGCATGGATGTGTGTGATGTCCTTAGGTTAGTTAGGTTTAAGTAGTTCTAAGTTGTAGGGGACTGATGACCTCAGAAGTTAAGTTCCATAGTGCTCAGAGCCATTTGAACCATAAAACCGGTGTATCCTGTTCTGTGACGAGTTGGCGAGCTGACTCAGAACTTTTGTAACTGGTTCTTTATGTTCTGGACACTGGTACTGAGACGAAGTTGGGGTACGAGCTGGCCTCACACAGGTCCACAGCAGTACCTCAGCATCACGTATAGTTCATAGAGACACGTGCCATGTGTGGGCGAGTATTGTCCTGTTGAAAAACGGTACCACGATACTGTCACCTGAGAGGCAACACATGAGGACGCTGTATGCCCCTGACGTACCGTTCCGTCGTCAGTGTTCCCTCAGTCAGTATCTCAAGTCGTGTCCGATGGTTCCCGGCATCATGACGCCGGGAGTAACTCTACTGTGCCTCTAGTCGACAGTGGAAGAATGGGGTCGCCACCACAGTCTCTGATGATGGTCGTCTGGGGTAGTCCAGACTGCAATCGATCACTAAACACAATGCGATCCCATTCATGAGACATCCATGCTTCCCGATCAAGGCACCACTCCAATCGCAGCCTTTTATGTTGTGGTATTAACAGCACCTTAGAATGGGACGGAGAATGCCCAGTCCAGGTGCCGCTAGTCTCCAGCCAACGGTACAAGATGTCACAGAATGTTGCATCGAGTTCATTACGTGTTGTCGACTGAGAAACGCTGATGAGAAAGCGGTCCGGTGTGCTTTCTACACAGTACCATGATCCTCCCCTGTGGTGGTTAGATGTGATCAACAATAACTTTGACGACGCGTATGCATGCCCTCACATTCTCGTGAAGTCCAAGATCGGGCCGCTGTCACATCTGAACGCCCCACAAGTCTTAATTCTACCAGCTGGCCAAATGGTGACCCCACCCCAAATGAGACCTCTTTCAAACTCTGTCAGGTGTGATAAAAGTGTTTCACACGACACGCCACATCTCGTGTCCTTCACAGTGACCGCTAATTCACTTGAGAAGCGACATCTCCGTATCCTTCACAGTGATCACTCAACATCTGAAGCTACTCACGTCCCTTAAGATACCCTACCAGGCCCAGTAACAACACTAAACACGAACAGCGCTAGTGCACCTGGTGGCCGTTCTACCTGCAACAGAGAATTTCAGCTCTAATCATTTACACACCAGTTGGTAGTGTATACCTGTACGAATTTACAATGACATTCGAAATGTTTCCTGGATGCTTTACTTTCTTTGACAGGTATTTTAGTAGGAGCGTTCATAGCTTTACGTCATCAGTTTGTGAAGTTTACTACTACGTTTCGAAAAATAAAATAATGTGAGAGCTAAAAGTGTCGAAAATGGGAAGTGATTCTGTACAGTAGAAGCTACGTTGTGCACAGTATACTTTTCAGTTGTTCGCGTGTGGGCGTGACCGCAAGGATGGGTTTATAGCCTCACGGGTAACTTTCCTCTCACGTAAAGGCGTAAATTGACGAGCTAACCGTACCTTCAGAAAAATTCGACGCAGTTCGTGAATCTGCAGGTAGAACCGAAATACAAATAGGGGCAGACTGACCTCCAGAAGACAAGCAGAAACGACTGATAGAAACTGCATTGCCTTCATTCACACAGCCACGGTCCTCAGACCTGCGTTGATATTCATAGTACACAGCGAAATATTGATAACGGTGAGGTTGTCAAAGTCTATTCTATTCTTATCTGAACAATTTATTTTCCAGATTTGACTTTCATACAGTCCTACACCCCAGATAGATCACTTCAGAAAATACTTCCTAACATTTAAATTTACATTACGTGTAAAAAAAATTTCTTTTTCTTAGAAGTTTCCTTGTTATTGCCAGTCTGCATTTTTATGTGCTCTCTGCTCTGGCCATTCTCAATTAATTTGCTGTCAAAATACCAAAACTGATTACCACTTTTAGTGTCTCATTTCCTGATTTAATTTTGTTGTAACACCCCACCCGTCACTTAGCTTGTTTTGGCGTGTGTTCACCCCAACTAATTGGCTAACAGATCAACAGAGAGTGCAAAACTGCCGCAATATCGGATAACGCAAAAAAGTAGTATGTCCCTGTGACTCCTGATTGAACTGCGGTGGCAGTGTTGACATTAATTTATTCAGAATTGATCACTTTTAATTAAAAAGGGGTGTACATTGATGTTATATTCAGCTATTGAACACCAGATGCAAATGTTGAACTTAAAATTAATTAAGAAAGTGACTTGGGATTTCAAATACTTGATTGAAAACAGATGCAGTCAATTAGCACAAATTTATTTTAACTCCCGACCTTCAATCATCACATTACAAGACTCTCCTATCAGGTAGTGGTAATAAATTGCGTTTGCGTGGAGTAAAGCGCGATAACTCAAAAGTAATTCCTATCGACTGACCCAGGCATAATGCGAAGTGCGAGAAGAATTCTGCAATACACAGCCCATGAAGCCCTCGTGGAAACTTTGCCGACATGATCCAACAAATTAATCAGTGGCCGGAGCGGGCGCAATATCACCAAATACAGCATGGCAGAGCGGCGTCGTTGTGTGGACGTCGGCCGACCTTGTGGTGCTGCAAGGCTGCACTCGTCTACTCACTCCTAGCATCTTGCTCAGTACATAGCTGATCAAAACTTTCAATCTCCAAGCTCAATCGTTCCATTTACTAAGTCTTAAACTGCAGAGATACTCACTCTTTCTCAGGCAAGCTAAGTAAAGAACGCCACGTCTGCACTCTAGGCAAGCTGGGAATGGAAGACCTCTACGCAGACGTCTCACAGTCTGCTCTTCGCCTCGGTTTCCCCTCCAGCAAGTCGCGTTGCTTCCCAGCACCGACCAATGCCTGCTCTGGGAAGTGAACAAATTCCCACAAAATTTCCCTTCCTCTCAACTTCTGTTATTTAGCTCCTCCCAGGCCACCCATCAAGGTTAGCGTCTGCACAACACCAAGTTTTTCGGAATTCTGACTCCCAGGAGGGTACTTCAAATTCCTTGGTCCAACGTTCCCATCGGAGGCTAGCGTATTTCATTCTGTCGCTCTTCACATGATTTGCTTCAGACTCTGTGGACCGTGAATTCAGCGTGAAGTTGCTATAGCTACGAACACCCATATTTTGACCTCTGTTGCCTGCTCCACCGTAGCTTTGCGCGGCTTTCTCACATGTTTCACAGAAAACGGGACAACAGACATTTATCAACAGGCATACAAATTCTTCGTCTGTTTCCCGGTACACCAGCATGGAGTCGGGGTCAACCATCCACCCACTGTCACTCATCTTAACGTGGCTGGAGGCTGCACCCCGTTACTGCTTCCTCAGAGCTTGAGCCGCCCTAAGCTGCCTATTGTCGCTTCCCTTAGCTGCTCCCCCCGACGACCACAGTCAATTCTGAGTACTTCCCTGGGGTAAACTAGCCTCCAGTAAATCGACGCATTTCCACAAAGTTTTCATGTCGTGTGAATTACTTTAAAACCATCACCCGACATTAATTTTTCCAATACGTCCATACTATACCCTCTACAAGATGCATCGTGCCTTGTCAGTCATTATTGTTCAGCCCTACTGTTCGCTCAACGTGAGTTAGGTGATCTTCAATGACTTCATGTAAGGGGCATAGTTCTTGCCATCTTACATTGTCAACGTCTGATGTAGTTCAATTACACTCCATTCCCTTTGTTTTATTTTTCTAGATGTTCATTTTGTAATTTTTTACAGGATGATATGCCTTCCATTCAACTGCTCTTCTGAGTCCTTCTTCTTCTCCAACAGCATTGCAATGCCATCGGCAAACCTCAAAGTTTTTATTTCTTCTCCCTGAATCGTAACTCCATTTCCAAATTTCCAGCTGATTTTCTTCACAGCTTGCTCATTGATGTGCGGATTGAATGACACTGGGAGAATGCAACAAGTCCGTCTCAGTCCGTTCCCCAGTACTGCTTCCCTTTCATGTTCTTCGATTCTTATGACTGCAGTCTGATTCCTACAGAACACATAAATAATCTTTCGCTTATTGTACTTTATCTCTGATGCCTACATGATTTAAAAGAGTCTACTTCAATGAACATTATCAAAAACCTGCTCTAAATCTACAAATGCAGTAGTGTATCTTGTCTTCTAAGGTAAGAAGTAGGTTCGGTATTGCTTGGAGTAATCTTACATTTCTCTGAAAACAGAAGTGATCTTCTGCGAGGTTCTTCTCTACCACATTTTAAATTTTATTTTGAATAATTTAGTCATTATTTTGCAAGCATGATTTATTGAAATGATAGTTCTAAAATAGCCAGACATGTCAGCACCTGCTTTTTGTAAATTTACTTCCATAAGTCTGAGGATATTTCGTCTGTTTCGTATATTTTGCTCACCAAGGTAAATAGTTCGGTTTTTTTTTTTTTGGATGATGCCATTATCGTTGGTTAGTCTTGTGATGGGTTGCCACTAATGAATGGGTTCTAAACAGAAGAGAAATAACATGATTATTCAACGCATAAAATTTACAGTCGAAATTGAGGCCTATCTTTGTTATACAACCTCTTCATTGCTGTGACTATAGGTCACAGCTTAGGTACATGTATATACATTGATAAAAGCATTCTAAATCTTATGATCAAATAGACTGTCGTCGGTAATACAACTCGAAACACTATTCAATAGAAACTCTTTCTCGTAATACTGCTCATAGACAAAGTTCACAGCCAGTGCATAGACTTGGAGATTAACTTGAAGAGTCTAACTGGTTGTCTCTAACTCTTTTGTCGCAGGACACGGTACTCTTCTCGCTGCTTGCTGTAGACGAGGCGGTGACTGGAATGTAGCCAAGCGTAGAACTGCGTAGAACTGACCTCGCATCCGTGTATCCGTCTGTTTCAAGACAGGCCGTCGACGGTGGTGCAAAGAACTTCTGCGGACGCGTCCTTCTTCTTCCTTCTCCCTGGCGCGGCCAGCGATGCTCTGATAGGAAGGAGCATCTATGTGGTGTCGATGTCAGACGCCAGCGCTATGCCTGTCGGCTACACCACATTTAGTGTCTCTTTTTACTAGCCACGTAACAGTTCTGAGAAAATAAATATTGAATGAAATGTAATGTCTAGTTAATGATGACCGCGAATAAGTGAGCTGTTGGCTTAGTTTAACGCGTTGTATGCTTGGTAGCTAGACAGATGAAAGCAGATTAACGAATGTGTGCGTTTTAGGCGCTTCTTACACCGATGTAGGAAAGTGTGGGGTCTTTTTCCCCATCTCTGCCTCAAAAACGCAACATGTGAGAACAGCCACATGGGTCTCCCCGCCATTCGTCATTTTCATATCGTTCGTGGTGTACCCCCGCGTCACAATATAAAATACTTAAGTTCGACGTTTTGTCTGTGTACAGTGGCCTACTTCGGAGCGCGGAGTGTTTCTGAGTAGGTTCGCCTGTATACTGCACCTCTACTTCTGTCACAAGACAGCGATATTATTATTCTAAATTTATTTGGCCGCACAATATCGCTGGACTTTCATGAGTAGATGGAGGGTATTCGTAAATTTCGAAGCGTGTTGATGTTGATAGTCCACTACATTAACTAGGGGGCCCACATAATAGTATGTAAACACTTCATCCCATTTTGTTTTTGGATATAATGGCCCACACATCCAGAGAAACGACGCTATGCATCCTGCAAGATCGAGTAATATCTGACGTATGTGTCCTGTTACAGCCATGTCTGTCGTCAAGGCGTTCCACCTGGAGTCGTCAATATTATTAACATACAGACAACGGACTCTTTCTCTCTTGCGTAGCTTATCGCATCTTCATTCTAGATCCAAGCAAAAGCGTTAAAAACTACGCAGTTACAACTACGCCGTTGGCTGAGGTATGTGGCTGCTACCGTCCTCATCTGGCCTTTTGGAGAAATCCCACCAGCATAAGGTCTGCACAAAAACAGGCAGTTTACACAGGAAGCCGCGCGGGATTAGCCGAGCGGTCTCAGGCGCTGCGGTCATGGACTGTGCGGCTGATCCCGGCGGAGGTTCGAGTCCTCCGTCGGGCTTGGGTGTGTGTGTTTGTCCTTAGGATAATTTAGCTTAAGTGGTGTGTAAGCTTAGGGACTGATGACCTTATCAGTTAAGTCCCATAAGATTTCACACACATTTGAACCTTTTTTTTTTTTACACAGGAAAAGAGTGATACCAGTGCAATTCCATATATGGAAGTGGAAGTCTACAGAACACTCAGTGGTACACTGGGACTACCACAAAGCAACCACATCGACACGTGGGAACCACGTTCAGTCCTCGTCACCGCCAAACATTTTCTCTTTGTATGAGGGCTGGAGCTCGAAACTCACTCAGTCTCGTAAGGATACTTGAAAGCATACTTTGAACTGGTAGCACCCGTTCCGTAAGTGATCAGTGATGACCGGCAGACATGTATGTTGGTTACGTACTCCTCCAGTACTGCTGTCCAGTCAGTAACATCCTAAGCAGAGGATGAAGGGCCCAGCCAGTGCTCCATTAGGACAACAGTATTTATGAGCTACTTTTTGGCTATTTGTATATCTTGTAAGCTGCGCAAAATTTTTTATACTATTGTTAATTGGAAAAGTTACCACAATGCATCCGGAAAATTACGATAGATATTCATCCGAGCCTCTGTACGCACCAAGGTAAACTGTCTGTTTTTAGTATGGTACCGTTTATATTAGATGTTCGAATGCTGGGCCATCGGAATGTTGGTTTCAACTTATTTCGCCTAACAAAGTATGCCACAAGTGATCTGGAATGCAACATAACTAGTCTGCAGTTGCGCACTGCCAGGTCGAATTGTCTGATTTAAATAGCACGTCGAACGAAGAGATGTGAAGTTTGCTTTACAGGCAACATGTAATGCAAATTGCATCGATTGATGCAAGAGTTTTTACAGAATGGTTGCTGCTAGTTTCTGCTTCATCCTATGTAGTATCTAGAAATCCAAAAAAGAAACAAAATAGACGCAAATAATTTGTGGAAGCTATTTACAAACGCGAAGGCCCATGTATAATTTACAGCAGCGTGAATTGAATATTCAGATATATGAAGGGAATTACCTTGCTACTTTTTTTATCTTCCTGTTTGAATTTATAAATCCTTGCTACATATATTAAAACTTATATTTTTATTGTTATTAGTTTCTGTCTTTATTTATTGAAATTTCTCTGCAATTAATACTTTGTATGTAATTAATCTCTGTATGTTATTACTGATCTACCATTATTGTAATAATTTCACGCCAGGAACACACAAAATAAACATCCAGTATCGTGTTCTACTTGCTGAAGGCTGGCTTCTACTTAATCCATATTAGGTTCACTTACAAGGTACGAAAAATAATTATGTGTTTTCTGAGAAATTCCTGTTTCATAATGTTTGTTGAAAACACAAGGAAAACACTCAGTGTCCAAGAAAGAGAATATCGTATTCTTTTCCAGCAAAAAGATCACTTCCATTAAGTACCCCACAACCAAACATCGTGCTAGTTTCTCTAGTAGAATTGCTTCAAGTAGTTGCTAAAAAAAAAAAAAAAAGGACCGCTTGAAGCTACTGCATTGCTTGCAAATTCGTGTAAGGTCTTATGGGACCAAACTGCTGAGGTCATCGGTCCCTAAGCCTACACACTACTTAGCCTAACTTAAACTAATTTACGCTAAGGACAACACACACACTCATGCCCGAGGGAGGACTCGAACCTCCGACGTGGGGAGCCGCACGCACCGTGACAAGGCGCCTGCATTGCTGGGTTACACAAGTGATATGCGAGAGGAAATTTCTATATGCTTCAATTTCACATGTAAATGCAAACTCATTAAAAATTTGTTGCATGTTTACACAAAATGTTTAATTCGTCAAACCATATCTTGAACGACTATTTGTATTGAAACACCCTATATTTTGTTAATGCAAAATTATTCGAATGGGGTAGGCTTCAAATTCCCGTAGCTCTGTGTGGGTGTAGCGGTTTTCTTCTTTCTTTTTTTTTTAAAAATCGCTTGAAGGGTACTCTGTGATGGTTCCTTAAAAGAGATATCGCCCGATTTCCTTTCCTATTAAATTCTAGATTCTTCTCTATTTCTAATGAGGTCGAAAACAGCGATCCATAAAACATTTCTTCCTTTTTCCTTTCCATAAAAATATACCAATTTTTTAAAGCTTTCGTAGTTTAGTCTTTCGCCCTCCATCTATACTTTCTGCGTGGTGTATCTAGTGTTCGCAGTCTTTCTAGAAGGCACTCCCATTCCCGGAGGAATATTTGCAGGCTATAGACGTATTTACTGACAAATGGAATCTCGTAGGCGCGTTGGACTAGAGCCAGCTAAAGCGTGTCTCAGCTGTTAACGCTTTCTAGGCCGTCAGTTTAAGCGTGGCCGTGAATTACATGTGGTATGAAATAATGCGCAGAGGCATGTGGCGCAATTACGTAGGAGGCAAAAATGTTGTTCACGTACATTCTAATGCTTCCGATACTGATTGCTGCGCTTGGAAAATCTATAGCTTACACCAGTCTCAGGGCAAGTGTGTAACAAATGGGACGCAATTTAAAGTTGTTGACACCCTTCACTCTCTAGCCAACGGGCCGTTTGATTGAGTAGTGAACCTGTTTTACGGTCGGCGTAGTTTGCTTGTCTTGCGACTTTGCGGTTCTTTTATGTGACATCAGGGATGCCAACGTTCCCCACGTTACTGCTGCGTTGTCACAACACAGCCGAGCACTATTTTTATTCACAAAACATTTATTCTTTATTGCTGGACAATGCATTAGAATCACGAGGCTCCATTTTTACCTGTTACGATGATATGAATTTATTACATTTATTAACTTAATATTGGTAAAGGACGACATGTTTACTTTCCTACACTATGTGAACAAAAGTACCCGGACATCCCCAAACACATACCATTTTCATATTAGGTGCATGGTGCTCCATATTAGCGACCTCAGTAGTTATTAGACATCGTGAGAGAGGAGAATGGGGTGGCGCTGACGACCTCGATGTCGAGCGCCCATAAACCCCAACACACGAGAATGGGGCGTTCAGCGGAACTCACGGACTTCGAACGTGGTAACGTGATTGGGTGTCACTTGTGTCATACGTCTGTACGCGAGACTTCCACACTCCTAAACATCCCTAGGTCCACTGTTTCCGATGTGATAGTGAAGTGGAAACGTGAAGGGACACGTACAGCACAAAAGCGTACAGGCCGACCTCGTCTGTTGACTTACAGAGACCGCCGACAGTTGAAGAGGGTCGTAATGTGTAATAGGTAGTCATCTATCCAGACCATCATACAAGAATTCCAAACTGCATCAGGATCCACTGCAAATACTATGGCAGTTAGGCGGGAGGTGAGACAACTTGGATTTCATGGTCGAGCGACTGCTCATAAGCCACACATCATGCCTCACTTGGTGTGAGGAGCGTAAATACTAGACGATTGAACAGTGGAAAAACGTTGTGTGGAGTGACGAATCACGGTACAAACGTTCAAACGTGTGTGAAATCTTATTGGTCTTAACTGCTAAGGTCATCAGTCCCTAAGCTTACACACTGCTTAACCTAAATTATCTTAAGGACAAACACACACACCCATGCCCGAAGGAGGACTCGAACCTCTGACGGGACCAGCCGTACAGTCCATGACTTCAGCGCCTTAGACCGCTCGTCTAATCCCGCGCGGCAATCACGGTACACGATGTAGCGATCCGGGAAAGGTGTGGGTATGGCGAATGCCCAGTGAACGTCATCTGTCAGCGTGTGTAGTGCCAACAGTAAAATTCGGAGGCAGTGGTGTTATGGTGTGGTCGTGTTTTTCATAGAGGGGGCTTGCACCCCTTGTCGTTTTGCGTGGCACTATCACAGCACAGGCCTACATTGATGTTTTAAGCACCCTCTTGCTTCCCACTGTTGAAGAGCAATTTGGGGATGGCGATTGCATCTTTCAACACGATCGAGCTCCTGTTCATAATGCACGGCCAGTGTCGGAGTGGTTATACGACAATAACATCCCTGTAATGGACTGGCCTGCACAGGGTCCTGACCTGAATCCTACAGAACACCTTTGGGATGTTTTGGAACGCCGACTTCGTGCCTGGACTCACCGACCGACATCGATACCTCTCCTCAGTGCAGCACTCCCTGAAGAATGGTCTGCCATTCCCCAAAAAAATTTCCAGCACCTGACTGAACGTATGCCTGCGAGAGTGGAAACTGTCATCAAGGCTAAGGTTGGGCCAACACCATATTGAATTCCAGCGTTACCGATGGAGGGCGCCACGAACGTGTAAGTTATTTTCAGCCAGGTCTCCGGTTACTTTTGATCACATAGTGTATATTGTATTTATTGATGTTATATGGGCTAATATTATTGGAGCAGCAGAGTTCAAACGCATATAATATTTACAGCTACAAATCCGAGCAGTCAGAGTCATACGTCGTGTTAATTTCGAAGATGATGCCACTATTGAAAGCGCTGCAGATTATTACTCTGACATCGCATTTCATCGTGGGATTTGTGAATGATAAGATGTACTTGTTTGAAAGAAACAGAAGCGTACATTCAGTGACTACAAGACAAAGGAACGATCCTCATGTTACGAGCGCATTTAAAGATACAAGTGTGAAACGCACGAGGTCAGAGAAAAACTAAGCGAGATTCCCAGCACCACTAAAGTAGTATTTGCCGTAGCGGTTTAGTAGGCTACTGATTTTCGACCTTGATCCGTCTCCACACACGGTGACAAGTGCAACTTTCTATCTTCACTGTGGCAGTGAACGAGCGGTTTACTACATACAGCGATGCATAAAACATTTCTTCCATTCTCCGTTTTCTTCGCTGGAAAACATCATGTACAAGGTCTGGGACTGATGCTGAAATTTTTGCCATTACGATACATGTTAGTTTAGTGGTCATCGCGTTCCATTATTACCCATCACACTCTTCTTCTTTCTAATAGCCATTTTCGTGAGACTGCGCTCTTTTTGTCAGATCATGCACATTTCCTCAAGATTTATCGGCTGTTAGTGATAATATTTTCAAATTATAGGCAGAAGTTTTATTCTTAGAAACAAATTGCCTGCGGAAGTCGAGGTACACGTATTATATTTACTGCACCACAGTTATGAATCAAAAAATGGGAAAAACTCTACGGGTTGGCAGTGAAAGTGTACATCAAGGTTCAGAATATATTCCAAGTTTTGCCAGTATTTCCACCTTTCATTCAAAGTTAAGACCTTTTCCCGATTCTTAGAATAGTATCGTTGTATGCAGCCCGGTGCGAACTGCAGTACAGTATGTTTCTGCTCGGCTTTCCTACCGGCCATCTGCTGCAACGAGATCACAAGTAGGTGCAGATAATGGACCAAATGAACCGCGCCGCCGCACTCTTATGCATCTCATTCTCCCTTTAGTTTCAAAGTTTCGGCAGTCTCTGTGATTTGTGTTCAGAGACTCATCGACGTTTCCAGAGACAGAAATAACTCCCCGCTAACCCCGTTTCCACCACACCGCCGTACCATATCTTCCTGAGTAGCCAACAATGTTTTAGATTCCGTATCGAAAACGTGCAGTTTTATGGTATTTATTGACAGCCACAATGTTTTCACGGTTTCACAGGCTTCGTATCGGTTTCGAACAATGATTAGTCATCTTCAGAGCTAATAACGAAAAAGGCGAAAGGATCCATTACAATGGAGTCTTGTCTCTTAAGTAATGTACAGTACATTAGCATAAGTGACGGTGACGTACCGTAGAGTACGAGGAATCTTGCTGTAACGTCGAACACACGTAAGAACCACTTATTATACCGTATGCTATAATATTTTTATAAAGTCGTCTGTAGAATGAAACTAATTGTCCGTATGTCTTCGTTTTGGTTTTGAAACGGACCGGTATGAGGCTTTCTGCTTCTCGGTTGGCAGCAACGCTGTTTGTTTAAAACGACTCATGGAAGCCAACAATCTTGGAGTGTGTATATGTTCTCGAGGACAGACCACCAAGGCTGCACCAGTCTATGTAGGTCAGCTACGTTTGACATTCAAAACGCCTTAAGCGGCAGAAGCACTGGTGGAACCAACAGTTTGCGTTTGTAAAGCATTACAGGCAACGAATCTGTTAACTAGTGGAATACCAACAGTACTACCCGCTCTGTCCTCCGATAACAAGAGCCTTGGCTTTTTCCAGAGTGCCGTGAATTAATGTTGGTTCTTAAAAAAATGTAAAGAATTCAATTCTCCGTTTCTCTTTGTTGAGAAAGCCTTAATTTTCTTAGTTCTTCTGTGACGTGTAAACGTAAGTCGATGGGACCGCTCGTGATGCACACAACCTTGCCGGGTGCACGACACGACATTTGCCCGCCAACTTTTGCGCTAAGCAAGGTAATGCGGCGTTAAGGAGCAGGCTCACGTGGAGGAATGTGTCAGCTGGAGTCTTTTGTCGCCCGGTTAGCAGCGTGCAATAACGTCCGATTTCTCTGAAATTCACCATCGATCGAATATGGGCAAGACCGTTACTGCGTAGGCGCTTGGAACCATCGAACCAGATCGCTACACACGTTTTCTCTGACGACTTACCACCTCACTCTCATTATATTTACCAAGCAATACGTTTTCTGTTTTTAATTATTATTTTTTTCTAAAACAAAGAAAAGGAATTTACATCAACAAGTAGTGTACGCTCATGAGCAGTTGAGTTAGTCACTTAAGTAGTGTAACAATTTCTTCTAGTGTATTGTGTAACAACTTCTTTCCGCCTGAAGAAGCCAGCCACGCGTCGCACCATATACCACCGCATACACTTTCTGATCAAAAGTATCCGGACATTTACTGGTGGGCATTAATATGGATGGGTCCACCCTTAGCCTTTATGACGGCTTGAGTTCTGTTGAGGACATTTTCAACGAGGTAACTGAATATCTGTGGAGGAATGGTAGCCTATTCTTTCTCAAGAGACAAAACCGCAACGGTAATGATGTAAGCTGCAGTCTGATGCGAATTTAACTTTCTAACTCATCCCAAAGGCGTTTCATTACGTTCAGGGAGTTCAGGTAGGGACTCTGGCCAGGCCAATCTACATCTACATCAACGTCATTACTTTGAAATTCACAAATTAAGTACCTGGCAGAAAGTTCATAGAACTACCTTCAATCTATTTCTCTACCGTTCCACTCTCGAACAACGCGCGAGCCCTGATTTCTCTTATTTTAGTATGAAGACTATTCCTTCTTAAGAAGGTGTAAGTCAACAAAATATTTTCAGTCTGAGGACAGAGATGGTGACTGAAATTGCGTGAGAAGGTTCTGGCGCATCGAAAATCGCTTTTGCTTTAATGATTGCCACCCCAGTCCCTGTATCATATCCATGACACGCTCTCCCGTATTTCGCTGTAGCACAAAACGAGCTGCTCGTCGTTGAACATTTGACGCGTTCTCCGTCAATAGTAGCTGATGCAGGTCCCACACCGCTTCAAAAGAGGACGAACAAGCGTGGTGTACAGTGTCTTTAGTAGATCTGTTTCATTTTCTAAGTTTTCCACTAATAAATCGCAGCCTTTTGTTTGCTTTCCCCACAACATTATCTACGTGGTCGTTCCAGTTGCAGTTATTCGTAACCGTAATTTCTAAGTATTTATTTGAATTTACAGCCCTTATATTTGTGTGTTTTATCCTGTAATCGAAATTTAGTGGGTTCATTTTAGTACTCATATGGATGACTTCACACTTCATGTTTTTTAGAGTCAATTGTCACTTTTCGTGCCGTACTAGGGTTCATAAAGCTAGCTGAGACCTCGTCGGGACACTCTGAGATGGGGGTGTACAAATGAGGTAAAAAGTTTGTTTAATATAAATACTTTTTTCAGATCACAATTACATGGAATGTTTTGCGGCAGAAGTAGTTGGTGAACCTTATTTTCCGGAAGATTTCAGCTTTTTCAGCAAGTCTTTTTTCCTCTTTAGGTGTTTATGAAACTCCATGCAAGCCAAAATTTTAGAAAGCTTTCTTGTCTGGAGAACAGCGATCGGTATAAAATGTTAAAAATCAATAAAAACAGTACCGATCGCGTTTTCAGATTTTTTTTTTTAATTTGTTGGCAACCGGTTTCGGCCCTTTCCTCGGACCATCGTCAGACTTCCCGCCCTTATGGCTGCCGGTGGCGGTAGACGGACCGAGATCCTTAGGAGTACGATTGTCACTGTGACAGTAAAGCCACGCTTAGTACGATTGAGATGGGGTGATCTGTCGTGTAATTATCATACGATTCTGACAGAGTTCAAGGGGAATGGCGATGCTGCTGGAGAACAAGTTTATGCACATTGGACAGTAGTTCGTGTGCCGTTCGCTCGATAGATATGATAATGAGTCGGTGACACTGTTTCATATGCTTGTCGACGAAATCACCCGCTGCCATCGGCGAATATCAATACGTACTGCCACTCAACGCTTCAGGTGACCTCTCTCTGTCTTTCAAGCGGCCAGTGACGAACTTCATGCGGCCATTGTAGCATCTGTGACATTTGAGCAACACATTGTTATGTGTTTTCCACGCACTAGGTGCCAAAATGTAATGTCCACACCACACTGCATTTATACTCTTTATAATGTCACGGCCGGATTCGTACGTTTAGAGCATCACCAAATTACCTGCAGTTAAACAAAACAAGAAATAAGGCTAAAAGCTATGGTATATTATTGAGAAAAGAGAAAAGAGGGAACCCAAGCTACCAACAGTATTATACACTGATAAGCCAAAACATTATGACCACTGCTCACGCGACGTTGGACGCCGCCTGGTGGCGTTGGGGGCACGTGACGCGATAACAAAACTATGTAAGCGGAGCAGGCATGGACGGGGGATCACCCTAGCGAAGATATGGGCTGCAAATGGGGAAATATGGCCAGATTATTATTACACAGAGCCTGTGAATGAGTACGTCGAAAACGGCGAAGCTGGTCGAATGTTCACGAGCTACTGTCGTGGGCATCTACGGAAAGAGGTAGAAGGAGAGGGAAATTACCACTAGGGGCTAAAAGGTTGGACGTCCACGACTCTTCACAGAACGTGGGGTACAGAGGCTTGTCTGCTCTATAAAGTAGGATGGTTGGTGATCTGTGGCACCTCACAAGTGTTTCGGAGAATACCGTTCATCGTTCATTGCTGAACATGGAGCTCCGCAGCAGACCACGCCTACGTGTTCGCATGTTGACCCAGCATTATCGCCCATTACGGTTGCAGTGGGCACGTGACCATCGGGATTCGATTGCAGATTAATGGAAGAGTGTCGCCTCTTCGGGCGAAAAATATAACTATTCAAAAAAAGCAGATAAACATTCACTTGACGCCTTCCTAAGAGACAATCTCCACTCATTCCAAATCAATAATGTAAGTGTAGACCAGATGTGGCTTACATTCAAAGAAATAGTATCGGCAGCAATTGAGAGATTTCTACCAAATAAATTAACAAACGACGGAGCTTATCCTCCTTGGTACACAAAACGGGTTAGAACACTGTTGCAGAATCAACGAAACAAACACGCAAAATTTACACAGACGCAAAATCCCCAAGATTGGTGATCTTTTACAGAAGCTCGAAACTTAGCGCGGACGTCAATGCGAGATGCCTATAACAGTTTCTAGAACGAAACTTTGTCTCCAAACCTGGCAGAAAATCCAAAGAGATTCTGGTCGTATGTGAAGTATGTTAGGGGCAAGAAACAATCAATGCCTTCTCTGCGCGATAGCGATGGAGATACTATCGAAGACAGTGCTGCCAAAACAGAGTTACTAAACACAGCCTTCCGAAATGTGTTCACAAAAGAAGACGAAGTAAATATTCCAGAATTCGAATCGAGAACAGCTGCCAACATAAGTAACGTAGAAGTAAATATCCTCGGAGTAGTGAAGCAACATTAAATCACTTAATAAAAGCAAGTCTTCTGGTCAATACTGAATACCAAATAGGTTCCTTTCGGAGTATGCTGATGCATTAGCTCCATACTTATCATATACAACTGTTCGCTCGACGAAAGATCCGTATCCAAAGACTGGAAAGTTGCGCAGGTCACACCAATATTCAAGAAAGGTAGTAGGAGTAATCCACTAAATTACAGGCCCATATCGTTAATGTCGATATGCAGCAGGATTTTAGAACATATATTGTGTTCGAACATTATGAATTATCTCGAAGAAAACCGTCTATTGACACACAGTCAACATGGATTTAGAAAACATCGTTCCTGTGAAACACAACTAGCTCTTTATTCACATGAAGTGTTGAGTGCTATTGACAAGGGATTTCAGATCGATTCCGTATTTATAGATTTCCGTAAGGCTTTTGAAACTGTATCACGCAAGCGGCTCGTAGTGAAATTGCGTGCTTATCGAATATCGTCTCAGTTATGTGACTGGATTTGTGATTTCCTGTCAGACAGGTCACAGTTCGTAGTAACTGACGGAAAGTCATCGAGTAAAACAGAAGTGATTTCTGGCGTTCCACAAGGTAGTGTTATAGGCCCTTTGCTGTTCCTTATCTATATAAACGATTTGAGAGACAATCTGAGCAGCTGCCTTCGGTTGTTTGCAGATGACGGTGTCATTTATCCACTATTAAAGTCATTAGAAGATCAAAACAAACTGCAAAACGATTTATAAAAGATATCTGAAAGGTGCGAAAAGTGGCAGTTGACCCTAAATAACGAAAAGTGTGAGGTCATCCACATGAATGCTAGAAGGAACTCGTTAAACTTCGGTTACACGATAAATCAGTCTAATCTAAAAGCCGTAAATTCAACGAAATACCTAGGTATTACAAATACGAACAACTGAAATTGGAAGGAACACATAGAAAATGTTGTGGGGAAGGCTAACTAAAGACTGCGCTTTATTGGCAGGACACTTAGAAAATGTAACAGACCTACTAAGGAAACTGCCTACACTACTCTTGTCCGTCCTCTTTTATAATACTGCTGCGAGGTGTGGGATCCTTACCAGATAGGACTGACGGAGTACATCGAAAAAGTTCAAAGAAGGGTAGCACGTTTTGTATTAACGCGAAATATGGGAGAAAGGATCACAGAAATGATACAGGATTTGGGTTGGAAATCATTAAAAGAAACGAGTTTTTCGTTGCAACGGAATCTTCACACGAAATTCCGATCACTTACTTTCTCCTCTGAATGTGAAAATATTTTGTTGACACTGACCTACATAGGGAGGAATGATCACCACGATAAAAGAAGGGAAATTAGAGCTCGTACGGAAAGATATAGGTGTTCATTCCCGCGCGCTTCACGAGATTGGAATAATAGAGAATTGTGAAGTTGGTTCGATGAACCCTCTGCTAGGCATTAGAATGTGATTTGCAGAGTATCCATGTAGATGTAGTTGTAGATTTTTGCTACAGTAGATCGATGGTCGTCTCCACAAACGCTGTCTTTGAGGTGGACGGTGGCTCGAAACGTGCAGCGCTCTATGGACGCAGGCTGGTGGGAGCAGTATTATGCTGTGGGAGACATTCTCCTGCGCTTCTATGGTACCTGTGGTGGAATCGCGCTGACGACTGCGAACCACCCGCTGCATCCCTTCCTGCTTCATGTCTTCCACGACGGCAGTATCATACACTCCTGGAAATGGAAAAAAGAACACATTGACACCGGTGTGTCAGACCCACCATACTTGCTCCGGACACTGCGAGAGGGCTGTACAAGCAATGATCACACGCACGGCACAGCGGACACACCAGGAACCGCGGTGTTGGCCGTCGAATGGCGCTAGCTGCGCAGCATTTGTGCACCGCCGCCGTCAGTGTCAGCCAGTTTGCCGTGGCATACGGAGCTCCATCGCAGTCTTTAACACTGGTAGCATGCCGCGACAGCGTGGACGTGAACCGTATGTGCAGTTGACGGACTTTGAGCGAGGGCGTATAGTGGGCATGCGGGAGGCCGGGTGGACGTACCGCCGAATTGCTCAACACGTGGGGCGTGAGGTCTCCACAGTACATCGATGTTGTCGCCAGTGGTCGGCGGAAGGTGCACGTGCCCGTCGACCTGGGACCGGACCGCAGCGACGCACGGATGCACGCCAAGACCGTAGGATCCTACGCAGTGCCGTAGGGGACCGCACCGCCACTTCCCAGCAAATTAGGGACACTGTTGCTCCTGTGGTATCGGCGAGGACCATTCGCAACTGTCTCCATGAAGCTGGGCTACGGTCCCGCACACCGTTAGGCCGTCTTCCGCTCACGCCCAACATCGTGCAGCCCGCCTCCAGTGGTGTCGCGACAGGCGTGAATGGAGGGACGAATGGAGACGTGTCGTCTTCAGCGATGAGAGTCGCTTCTGCCTTGGTGCCAATGATGGTCGTATGCGTGTTCGGCGCCGTGCAGGTGAGCGCCACAATCAGGACTGCATACGACCGAGGCACACAGGGCCAACACCCGGCATCATGGTGTGGGGAGCGATCTCCTACACTGGCCGTACACCACTGGTGATCGTCGAGGGGACACTGAATAGTGCACGGTACATCCAAACCGTCATCGAACCCATCGTTCTACCATTCCTAGACCGGCAAGGGAACTTGCTGTTCCAACAGGACAATGCACGTCCGCATGTATCCCGTGCCACCCAACGTGCTCTAGAAGGTGTAAGTCAACTACCCTGGCCAGCAAGATCTCCGGATCTGTTCCCCATTGAGCATGTTTGGAACTGGATGAAGCGTCGTCTCACGCGGTCTGCACGTCCAGCACGAACGCTGGTCCAACTGAGGCGCCAGGTGGAAATGGCATGGCAAGCCGTTCCACAGGACTACATCCAGCATCTCTACGATCGTCTCCATGGGAGAATAGCAGCCTGCATTGCTGCGAAAGGTGGATATACACTGTACTAGTGCCGACATTGTGCATGCTCTGTTGCCTGTGTCTATGTGCCTGTGGTTCTGTCAGTGTGATCATGTGATGTATCTGACCCCAGGAATGTGTCAATAAAGTTTCCCCTTCCTGGGACAATGAATTCACGGTGTTCTTATTTCAATTTCCAGGAGTGTATTTCAGCAGTATAATTGTTCGTCTCTCGGAGCGCGCACCGTGCTGCAGTGGCTAGAGGAACGTTATAGTGAACTCACGTTGATGTCTCGGCGACCAAATTCGCTTCATGTAAATCTTATGGAACCCGTCCATATCGCTATCTGGTGCCATCACCGTGTACGCAAATCAGCAGCTCGTTTTTTACGCGAATTATATGACCTGTGCGTAGACGTCTAATGCCACAAACATCCGCAAACCTGCCAAAAACCTGTCGAATCCCTGATGTGCAGAATAAGTGATGTATTTCGTTCCAGAGACGGGAAAACAAGCTATTAAGCAGGTGGTCATAGTGTGTCCACTAGGCAGTGTAATAAATCCTCACGGAGTTGTGTCAACATCATGGTGTAATAGCTCTGGTTGTCACATGTAACGTTAGGGACAAAATGTAGAAAACACAGTCACCAAAACATTTTGCCGACCGCGCTGGAGGAAATGTGGTGAGCAGTAACGGCATGCGACACGACTTGCAATATGCACTAGATTGTAGAGACAGGACCACTCCACGAGAGGTAAAAACGAGAATATACTATTTGGCCTCAGATGACAAGTATATATCAAATATGGGATCATAATCGTTAGAAGTAAAGACGAAAACAAAAAAATCTTACACAGTTTTAGTATGACGAATTTTTTTTCTTTTCTTTTCAGATCGACAAATCGTATGAGTGTGTCCTGATTGTATTAAGTCTTGCTTCCATTATCAGGCGCAACGTCAGAAATGCTTGTCTGGTGCCTTTGTCTTTCCAAAAGCCAAACTGATCGTTGCGTAACGGACCCTCAGTTCCATTCTTCTGGATAGTATTCTTGTCGCCAACTTTGATGCATGAGTTGTTGAGCTTAATGAATGATAGTTCTCGAACTTATCTGCCTTTGTTTTCTTCGGCATTGTGTGGGTGATATTCTTCCGAAAGTCTGGTTGTGTGTCTACAGACTCATAGGCTCCATACAAAAGCTTAAAAATAGTCGCTTGGTTGCCACTTCCCGCAAAGATTTTACAAATTCCGAAGTAGTGTTATCTACCCCTTCCTGCCTTATCTGATCGTAAGTTCTGTTAAACTATGAATCTAATACTGGATCCCCTATGTCTTTCATGTCGACTTATGTTTCCTCCTCAGTCACGTCGTTAGACAAGTCCTCCCCCATGTACAAGTCTTCAATGTACCCTTTCGACTTATTGTCTCTCTATTCTGCGTTTTCCAGTGGATTTCCCATTGCAGTCTTATTGATGACGACCTTGCTTTTAATTTCAGCGAAACGTGTTTTGGCTTTTCTATATGCTGAATTAGTCCTTCCGACGAACATTTCTTTTTCTATTTCTTCACATTTTACTGCAACCATTGCACCTGGGCTTCCCATCACTTTCTGTTTATTTCATTCCCAAGTGACTTATTTTACTCTACTCCTGTTTTCCCCAGCATATTTTTGCATTTCCTTCTTTCGTCAATCATTCAAGTGTTTATTCCTTGTTTCTGTGTTTGACTGTCTACCTTCTGTGATTGCCCTATATGGAGATGTCCAGTCTTCAACAACTGGACTGCTTAATGTGGTTTTCAACATTGCAGTATCTATAGACTCAGAGAACTTTCAATACATCTCATCATTCGGCAGTACATACCCCATTTCCTTACACATTATGTCTTTTGGACGAATCTCTCGAACTTCAGCTTATTCCAGATTATTACTAAATAGTGATTTGCATTATTATCTGCCCCTGGGTATGCCTTACAATCCGATATCTGATGTCGGAATCTCTTTCTGACCATGATGTAATTCAACCAGACTCTTCTCGATCTCCAGGCGTTTTCCAAGTATACCTCCTCCTCATGTGGTTTTTAAACTATTGCTTCACCTAAAACCGCTTTACCGAGCGAGATGGCGCAGTGGTTAGCATACTGGACTCGTATTCGGGAGGACGACAGTTCAGTCCCGCGTCCAGCCATCCTGATTTAGGTTTTCTGTGATTTCCTTAAATCGCTCTAGGCAAATGCCGGGATGGTTCCTTGGAAAGGGCACGGCCGACTTCCTTTCCTAATCCGACGAGACCGATGACTACGCTGTTTGGTCTCCTCCCCCAGATCAATCCAAAACCGCTTTCATTACCCCAAAATGATATTCTCAAATAGACTTTGTATCTCTTCACATTGTGCTAGAGACGTCGCCATGTTACCTGAACTATTGTTGTTGGTGTTAGTTCGGTGTCGATTCTGATGGAAACAACCCTATTACTAAACTTTCTGCAATACATCTACGTGATTACTCTGCTATTCACAATAAAGTGCCCGGCAGAGGGTTAAATGAACCACCTTCAAGCTCTCTCTCGACCGTTACACTCTCGAATGGCACGCGGGAAAAACGAGCACTTAAATATTTCTGTGCGAGCCCTGATTTCTCTTATTTTATCGTGATGATCATTTCTCCCTACATAGGTTGGTGCCAACAGAATGTTTTCGCATCGGAGGAGAAAACTGGTGTGTGAAATTTCATGAGAAGATCCCGTCGCAACGAAAAATGCCTTTGTTTTAATGATTGCCACTCCAATTCACGTATCATGTCTGTGACACTATCTCCCCTATTTCGCGATAATACAAAACGAGCTGCCCTTCTTTGTACTTTTTCGATGTCATGCGTCAGTCGCACCTGATGCAGATCCCACACCGCACAGCAATACTCCAGAATAGGGCGGACAAGCGTGGTGTAAGCAGTCTCTTTAGTAGACCTGTTGCATCTTCTAAGTGTTCTGCCAATGAATCGCAGTCTTTGGTTTGCTCTACCCACAATATTATCTATGTGATCGTTCCAATTTAGGTTATTTGTGATTGTAATCCCTAAGTATTTAGCTGAATTTAAAGCATTCAGATTTGTGTGACTTATCACCTAATCGAAATTTAGCTTATTTCTTTTAGTACTCATGTGAATAGCTTCATACTTTTCTTTATTCAGGGTCAATAGCTCACTCATCGCCCTACCTTGCAATTCATAAGGAATCCTACTCTTGTTATACCACATTCTGTTGGAATTGATAGTACCGTAGATCTGTCTCACAAGAAATATACGTATATGTTCTTTCCATTTCACTTCACTGAACCGCGCTATATCTAGAGTGAGCGTCCTCAGATTGTCTAGCTTCCCTATAACATTTACACTTCTGTCGTTCCACGCTGTGACTCAGCGTCATTGCTGTTGATTTTTATTCATATTTTAAACAGTAGCTAGGTTCAAACCTGGAGCCCAGAACGGTTTCATTACTAGTCAAAGACACTATTCCGAGACTACCTATAATTATGCCGTGTATAACAACGTTTATGTTGTATTTACGCAAATACAAATAATCCTGTTCCATACAATCTTTTTTACGCTGTTGCTTCTGCTTTATTGCGTTTCTGCCATTTCAACTTACGTTTCTTCTCTTGCTGTGAATTTCACTTCTTTTTAACTCTGTCAGTCTTACTTTTTCCTGAAAACCTTTAAGTTCCTTCATTTGCTTTGTGGCCTGGTTCTTGATAATATTTTTAATCTCTTCCTTGGTCTTCATCTGCGTTCCATGAATCTGATCAACTGTTCTACTATCCACGCTATCCTCATGCTCCTCATGTTCTTCAGTTTCATTTTTAAAGTTGTAGCGGACGAAATAACTCCCATCGTACAGTGGTAGGTTCTTAGCTTTACTCCTGGAGGGGCCAACTACATCTACAACATACAAAATATCGGATCACTTTATTACAACTTGAACAAGATGATACACGTAAATTTGTAACTAACCATGTCCACAGCAATATTATGAGTATTGGTACCGTCGCTGAACATTTATGTATCCCTTGACACAGACACTGACTATAAACTTGTACGCAGAGTTACGTCTAACACAATTCGCTTGCTGGTTCCGAAGAGAGAAAATGATAGCTGACTTGGTTGAGCGGCACCGCGCTGGGGCTTAAAGTGAGCGAGCTGATGCGGTGGCGTGTGGAAACACTTCTGGGCGTGTCTACGCCACCGACTCTCATTCGTCGTTGCTTCTATGTCTACTTGTGTTTCCGTCGCGATGTACCAATCTTGCCTCGGTACTGGTGCTGCTGATAAAATATTTACACATCCATTTATCTATATGTATATCGGCGATATTTTTGTCACCGATATACTGCTCCCACCAGCCTGCGTCCATAGAGCGCTGCACGTTTCGAGCCACCGTCCACCTCAAAGACAGCGTTTGTGGAGACGACCATCGATCTACTGTAGCAAAAATCTACAACTACATCTACATGGATACTCTGCAAATCACATTCTAATGCCTAGCAGAGGGTTCATCGAACCAACTTCACAATTCTCTATTATTCCAATCTCGTGAAGCGCGCGGGAATGAACACCTATATCTTTCCGTACGAGCTCTAATTTCCCTTCTTTTATCGTGGTGATCATTCCTCCCTATGTAGGTCAGTGTCAACAAAATATTTTCACATTCAGAGGAGAAAGTAAGTGATCGGAATTTCATGTGAAGATTCCGTTGCAACGAAAAACTCGTTTCTTTTAATGATTTCCAACCCAAATCCTGTATCATTTCTGTGATCCTTTCTCCCATATTTCGCGTTAATACAAAACGTGCTACCCTTCTTTGAACTTTTTCGATGTACTCCGTCAGTCCTATCTGGTAAGGATCCCACACCTCGCAGCAGTATTATAAAAGAGGACGGACAAGAGTAGTGTAGGCAGTTTCCTTAGTAGGTCTGTTACATTTTCTAAGTGTCCTGCCAATAAAGCGCAGTCTTTAGTTAGCCTTCCCCACAACATTTTCTATGTGTTCCTTCCAATTTCAGTTGTTCGTATTTGTAATACCTAGGTATTTCGTTGAATTTACGGCTTTTAGATTAGACTGATTTATCGTGTAACCGAAGTTTAACGAGTTCCTTTTAGCATTCATGTGGATGACCTCACACTTTTCGTTATTTAGGGTCAACTGCCACTTTTCGCACCTTTCAGATATCTTTTATAAATCGTTTTGCAGTTTGTTTTGATCTTCTAATGACTTTAATAGTGGATAAATGACACCGTCATCTGCAAACAACCGAAGACAGCTGCTCAGATTGTCTCTCAAATCGTTTATATAGATAAGGAACAGCAAAGGGCCTATAACACTACCTTGTGGAACGCCAGAAATCACTTCTGTTTTACTCGATGACTTTCCGTCAGTTACTACGAACTGTGACCTGTCTGACAGGAAATCACAAATCCAGTCACATAACTGAGACGATATTCGATAAGCACGCAATTTCACTACGAGCCGCTTGCGTGATACAGTTTCAAAAGCCTTACGGAAATCTATAAATACGGAATCGATCTGAAATCCCTTGTCAATAGCACTCAACACTTCATGTGAATAAAGAGCTAGTTGTGTTTCACAGGAACGATGTTTTCTAAATCCATGTTGACTGTGTGTCAATAGACGGTTTTCTTCGAGATAATTCATAATGTTCGAACACAATATATGTTCTAAAATCCTGCTGCATATCGACATTAACGATATGGGCCTGTAATTTAGTGGATTACTCCTACTACCTTTCTTGAATATTGGTGTGACCTGCGCAACTTTCCAGTCTTTGGATACGGATCTTTCGTCGAGCGAACAGTTGTATATGATAAGTATGGAGCTAATGCATCAGCATACTCCGAAAGGAACCTATTTGGTATTCAGTATTGACCAGAAGACTTGCTTTTATTAAGTGATTTAATGTTGCTTCACTACTCCGAGGATATTTACTTCTACGTTACTTATGTTGGCAGCTGTTCTCGATTCGAATTCTGGAATATTTACTTCGTCTTCTTTTGTGAACACATTTCGGAAGGCTGTGTTTAGTAACTCTGTTTTGGCAGCACTGTCTTCGATAGTATCTCCATCGCTATCGCGCAGAGAAGGCATTGATTGTTTCTTGCCCCTAACATACTTCACATACGACCAGAATCTCTTTGGATTTTCTGCCAGGTTTGGAGACAAAGTTTCGTTCTAGAAACTGTTATAGGCATCTCGCATTGACGTCCGCGCTAAGTTTCGAGCTTCTGTAAAAGATCACCAATCTTGGGGATTTTGCGTCTGTGTAAATTTTGCGTGTTTGTTTCGTTGATTCTGCAACAGTGTTGAGGTGGACTCAAAGACAGCGTTTGTGGAGACGACCATCGATCTAGTGTAGCAAAAATCTACAACTACATCTACATAGATACTCTGCAAATCACATTCTAATGCCTAGCAGAGGGTTCATCGAACCAACTTCACAATTCTCTATTATTCCAATCTCGTAAAGCGCGCGGGAATGAACACCTATATCTTTTCGTACGAGCTCTAATTTCCCTTCTTTTATCGTGGTGATCATTCCTCCCTATGTAGGTCAATGTCAACAAAATATTTTCGCATTCAGAGGAGAAAGTAGGTGATCGGAATTTCGTGAGAAGATTCCGTTGCAACAGCCGATGACATTGTAATTCTGTCAGAGACAGCAAAGGACTTGGAAGAGCAGTTGAACGGAATGAATGGTGTCTTGAAGGGAGGATATAAGATGAACATCAACAAAAGCAAAACGAGGATAATGGAATGTAGTCGAATTAAGTCGGGTGATGTTGAGGGTATTAGATTAGGAAATGAGACACTTAAAGTAGTAAAGGAGTTTTGCTATTTGGGGAGCAAAATAACTGATGATGGTCGAAGTAGAGAGAATATAAAATGTAGACTGGCAATGGCAAGGAAAGCGTTTCTGAAGAAGAGAAATTTGTTA
This sequence comes from Schistocerca cancellata, assembly GCF_023864275.1. Taxonomy (NCBI): domain Eukaryota; kingdom Metazoa; phylum Arthropoda; class Insecta; order Orthoptera; family Acrididae; genus Schistocerca; species Schistocerca cancellata. Next base: position 433,773,693 of record NC_064626.1, on the reverse strand, counting down.
ACATCGAGTATAGATTTAAGTGTCAGGAAGTCATTTCTGAAAGTATTTGTATGGAGTGTAGCCATGTATGGATGTGAAACATGGACGGTAAATAGTTTGGACAAGAAGAGAGTAGAAGCTTTCGAAATGTGGTGCTACAGAAGAATGCTGAAGATTAGATGGGTAAATCACATAACTAATGAGGAAGTATTGAATAGGATTGGGGAGAAGAGAAGTTTGTGGCACAACTTGACCAGAAGAAGGGATCGGTTGGTAGGTCATGTTCTGAGGCATCAAGGGATCACCAATTTAGTATTGGAGGGCAGCGTGGAGGGTAATAATCGTAGGGGGAGACCAAGGGACGAATACACTAAGCAGATTCAGAAGGATGTAGGTTGCAGTAGGTACTGGGAGATGAAGAAGCTTGCACAGGATAGAGTAGCATGGAGAGCTGCATCAAACCAGTCTCAGGACTGAAGACCACAACAACAACATACGGATGCATCGATATCGAAGTATTTTATTTTATATTATATTTTTTCGCAATTTTTGATAAATATTTGAAGTTGTTCCTTTAACACTGTAGTACAACATAATTTTACTGTCTTTGTGTGAAGGAGTCTTATTATTTTTTGACCTTTCATCACGTCCAGTCTTTCTCTTTGACTGTGTGAAGCAAGTGTAGATGGCACAAAGAAGAAGTCCGTTTGGGTAGTGTGGGGGGGGGGGGGAGAGGAGGAAGAATAACAAGATATCCAATGTGAAGAAGTAGCACACCAGTTGCGTTAAAATACATTTTTTAACGCAGCAGTGTGCTATTTCTTCACATCAGCATTCTTCAAAAACAGTTGCTGAAACTGATGAGCAAAAATCTAAATGACAAGCTTGGTCTTCGCGGAGACCTGTGATGGGAAATACTGACACAATCGGCACTAGGTGCTACCAATATAAACTGCAACGTTTAACTTCCCCACAAAGTTTTGACACTACTACTGCTAGGAGGACGACATACAGTGTTCCAGACAAATCCGATATGTGAAGAAACCGAACGACGGACCCATTGAATACCTTTTATTGTGCCACTTACCTGCAGTTACCATTGTTAGCAGAGCGATTATCGCCGAGCGTGAACGTGGATCGTTTTCCTTTCTATTCTTGTTCTAAGGGGGATAACTAGGGTGAGTACAGAATATATAATAAAAATCAATACTTAAATAAACGCTCTAAAACTGGCAGTACATTTACAGTGCGCCGCCGCTATTATTTTTGATGGTACGTCGGTATTTTTTGCGTCCGTATGTCGACGTATAGATAACTTTGTCGATATATAGAGGGGCGATATGATCACCAATGATGGCAGGCATATCGAACATGTCATAACCTAAAGCCGAATATCTATAGTGACGTTTAAACGTCGAATAAAGTGTGTACACGCCGTAGTTCGTAACTAATGTACTTTTTTTCCACACATGTACTAGGACGGTTCGGAAAGTAAGTTCCGATTGATCGCGAAATGGAAACCACTCTGAAAATGAGAAATATTTTATCTGCACTAGTTAGCTACAGCTTCCAGCCACTACTCTACATAGTCACCACACCCACTTAGACATTTGTCGTAGCGTTGTACCAACTTTCCAATACCCTCGCCATAGAAGGCAGCCGCTTGTGCTTCCCGCCAATTCTCTACGCTCATATGTAGCTCGTTGTCTATGCGAAAATGTTGTCTTCATAGCCAGTAGTTAACGTGAGCAGAGATGAAACACAGAGGGAGCCAATTACGAGCTGTAGTGCGGGTGATCAAACATTTCCCATCGAAAACGCTGCAGGAGCGTTTCCATTGCGACCGAGAATTATCACGAAGTACGAATCGTATGACAATACTGTAATGTGGGCTGCGTAACATCAGGGGAAATCTCTCACCAGGACCTCATATTTGGCGGGAGACACTATTTTTCTACGCATCTTTGTGTGCTCACCATGCGCTCAGAACCGAAAAGAGCGAAGTGATGTAACTAAACAGGTTTTCTACTAGACCCACTGTCGAGCACATATGTGCAAAGCTTTATTAGATTTTCACAGTGGTTTCCATTTCTTGAACGATCGGAACTTACTTTCCGAATATCCCTCGTCAATCCACCTGATGAAGGAGGTTTAAGTCTTTGAAACGCGTTGTGAGTGTAAATAGTGACTTGTAACAGTAAACTTGCCGTCTCATTCAGTGTCAATAACAGTCACGGTAAAGCCAAACCTAAAGTGTTCGCATTCCGTAGGATTCTTTAGCCTCTTCCTTCAAGCATTTCCGTTCTCCTTACACAGCTGCTGTAGCTTTCATACAGGAAACACTGTAAGAAGTTCTGTCTTGCTATAGGATAGAAAACTATGCTCACTTTCGTTTTTTATCGAGCGGTTTTCTTGAATTAGACTCAGTGGAAACCAAATCGTATTCACCTCTCTTAAACGGAAGAGAAACTAGTTGTTCAATTGAAATCTCTTTAGCATCAGTTCGAGTACTTTACACTAAGTTTTGAACTATCATAAACAATTTGGACGCTGAGAACCATAAAAGCCTAAAGCACACCGTTATCGATTTTGAGATTGTACCATGTATGCATACTCATGACATCTGTTGATGTTGTTTACATGAATATTCATTAAAAGCTGGCTCAACGATTTCGCTGATTTTCATTTCCATTTGGGCCGAAAGTATAAAGCATAATCTTGTTGCTCTTCGCTGCTCAATTGTTATCTAGTGTTGCGAATATAATTTAGTGTCAATGGTGTCCGTTGTACAGTACTTCGCAGGTGGAGGTATACCGGGAGTTTTATATCGTCCTCTAGCCATAGGATGTAATTGATGATAACGAGGACCTTGGAGTGTTGGAATAGGTGGTAATCGTGTACGTGGGACATTTGGTATATACTCTTTGTTCTGATTCTACATTATCAATAATCATAAACTTTACAACTGTCAAAAACTCACTAATGTCAGTAGCCTATACACGAATATTTTATGAATTAACATCAATATTAAATATAACCCTAAATATTAATTAGTGTTAAATAGCGTAAAGTGAGTACATTACTTTTTTTGCAGGAAATATAGGACAATGAGAGTAGGTCAACATTCAGTTCGGACCCATGAGACTAGTGGTTTCTCTACAAATCTGATTTTCACGAACATCTGTTTTCTCAAAACTTTGTGTCTATGGTTTAAGCCTTTATGGTTCTCAGTGCATCAGTTACTTGTAACCTTCATATTCAATGCTTCTCCCAGTCTATGTTGATCAACTTAGTTTCATACTAAGATTTAAAATGTGGAACGCTTAAAAATTTTGCGTGTCATCCTTGAGGAGGGGCCATGCTGTTCTTCTCTGTATCGCTCCAGTGTTACTCCATGTACTGCCGAAGAAAGTACAAAACCTTCGCGTGGCCGGAGACGGGCGCGAGATAATCCAGTTTAGACACCCATACCCGAAAGAAACGCTCCAACCGAGTTGCCCTTTCGCTTTCATTTCAGTGCGCAAGCACTGTATCCTCCTACATAATGAATGAAGTAACGGAGTGATGCTGGTCGCCTGAGTCCAGAGAGAGATGTCGGATGGTAATCTGGGCACTCGGTGGCCCTACTGACCGCTCGTCCTTGGCGCGCTGGCGCCCGCACAGTGGCGTGTAATGCGGCGCCGTCGTGGTCCAGCGCGCGTCTGTCTCTCGTTTTGGCGTCGCTCCACCCGCTTCAGCGACCAGCCGCGCGTGCTTTCCCACGGCTAAGCCGCCCCCTCGCTTCACGACCGACTGTTCGTATCGCTGGCTGACAAGCTTCCCTCTGAATGCCTGATGTCCTGCTAAGGATTTGGAGTTTCATCGCCAACTGCACTTGTCTCACGGCAAGTAGGTGACGTGTTAAGCTTCTTTTTTTATTTTTTATTTATTTTTTGCTAAGGGACCAAACTGCTTAGATCATCGGCCCCTAGACCTACATCCTACTTTAAGTTATGCTGGCCGGCCGAAGTGGCCGTGCGGTTCTAGGCGCTGCAGTCTGGAACCGCGAGACCGCTACGGTCGCAGGTTCGAATCCTGCCTCGGGCATGGATGTGTGTGTTGTTCTTAGGTTAGTTAGGTTTAACTGATTCTAAGGGTCTGATGACCCCAGAAGTTGAGTCCCATAATGCTCAGAGCCATTTAACTTATGCTAAGAACAACACACACACCCATGCCCGAGGGAGGACTCGAATCTCCGGCGGGAGGGGCCGCGAAGTCCGTGACATGATGCCCCAAACCACGCAGCCACTCAGCGCGGCTATTAAGCTTCCTCTCTGTGTCGATACGCTTGGATTCAGATATTAGGAACCAGTGTCTGCGCATTCGTATTGGTTTTATGCAGCCCGCCATGAATTCTTCTCCTGCGCCAACCTTTCATCTCACAGTATCAATACTTACGTTCTCAAATATTTGCTGGGTATATTGCAATTGCTCTCTTCCTCTACAGTTTTTACTCTCTGCAGCTCCCTGTACTACCACGGAAGTTATTCCCTAGCGTCTTAACAGACGTCCTAACATCCTGTCCCCACTGCTTGTCAGTATTTTCCATAGATCCCTTTCCTCGTCGATTCCACGGATCTCCTTATTCCTTATCAGTCCACCTCATTTTCAACATTTGTCTGTAGCACCACATCTCAAATGCTTCGATTCTCTTCTGCTCCGGTCTTCGCCGCGCAGGATTAGCCGAGCGGTCTGAGGCGCTGCAGTCATGGACTCTGCGACTGATCCCGGCGGAGGTTCGAGTCCTCCCTCGGGCATGGATGTCTGACTTTAGGATAATTTAGGTTAAGTAGTGTGTAAGCTTAGGGACTGATGACCTTAGCAGTTAAGTCCCGTAAGATTTCACACACATTTTTTTTTGTTCCGGTCTTCCCATAGTCCATGTTCCACTACATACAGTGCCGTGTTCCAAACGTACATGATCAGAAATTGCTTCCTCAATTTAAGGACTGTGTTTGATACTAGTAGAATCTCGGCCAGGAACTTCCTTTTTGCCAGTGCTAATCTGATTGCTCCGTCCCTCTTCGGTTACTTTGCTACCTAGGTAGCAGAATTCCTTAACTCAGTGATGCTCAGTTCTGATGTTAAGTTTCCGGTGTTCTCATTTCTGCTACTTCTCATTACTTTCGTCTTCCTTCGAATTACTCTCAATCTCATTAAACTGTTCATTCCATTAGAGATCACGTAATTCATCTGCACTTTCAATGAGGACAATAATTTCTCAGCGGATCTTACCACTGATATAGATGTATAGATTGAACACTGTTTTTGTTGTTGTGTTCTTCGTTGCAGCTGTCCATGCTAGCCTATCCTGTATAAGCTGCTTCATCTCCGAGTAACTACTGCAACCTACATCCCTCTGAATCTGCTTACTGTATTCATCCTTTGGTCCCCCTCTACGATTTCTACCCCCCCCCCCCCCCGCCCCTACAGTTCCCTTCAATACTACACTGGTAATCCCTTGATGCCTGAGGATGTGTCCTACCAACGAATCCCTTCTTTTAGTCAGGTTGTACCACAAATTTCTATTCAGTACTTCCTCATTAGCTATGTGACCGATCCATCTAATATTTAGCACCCTTCTGTAGCACCACATTTCAAATGCTTCTATTCTCTTCTTGTCTATATGGTTTATCGTCCATGTTTCGCTTCCGTACATGGCTACACTCCATACAAATCCTTTCAGAGAAGACTTCCTGACACTTAAATCTGTATACGATGTTAACAAATTTCTCTTCTTGAGAAACATCTTTCTTTCCTTACCAGACTACATTTTACATCATCCTTACTTCGACCATCATCCATTATTTTGATTCAGTACTAGCAAAACTCATTTACTGCTTTAAGTATCTTATTTCCTAATCTATTGCCCTCAGCATCATCTGATTTAATTCGACTACATTCCATTATCCACGTTTTGCTTTTGTTGATGTTCATCTTATATCCTCCTTTCAAGACACTGTCCATTCCGTTCAACTGCTCTTTCGAGTCCTTTGTTGTCTCTGACAGAATTACGATGTCATCGGCAAACCTCAAAGTTTTTATTTCTTCTCCCTGGACCTTAATTCCTAATCCAGATTTTTCTTTTATTTCCTTTACTGCTTGCTCAGTATACAGATTGAATAACATTGAGGATAGGCTACAACCTTCTCTCACTCCTTTCTCACCCACTGCTTCACATTTAATGACCCTCGACTCTTATAACTGCCTTGTGGCTTCTGTAAAAATTGTAAATAGCCTTTCGCTCCCTGTATTTTACCCCTGTCTCCTTTAGAATTCGAAAGAGAGTGTTCCAGTCGCTATTGTCAAAAGCTTTCTCTAAGTCTACGAATGCTATAAACGTAGGTTTGCCTTTCCTTAATCTATCTTCTATTAGAAGTCGTAGGGTCAGTATTGCCTCGCGTGTTCCTACATTTCTCCAGAATCCAAATTAATTTTCCCCGGTGTCAGCTTCTTCCAGTTTTCCCATTCTACTGTAAAGAATTCGTGTTAGTATTTCGCAACCGTGACTTATTAAAGTGATAGTTCGGTAACTTTCACATCTGTCAGCACCGACTTTCTTTGGAATAGGGATTATTACATTTTTCTTGAAGTCTGAGGGTATACATGTTGCTCACCAATTTTGTCATGGCTGGTTTTCCCACGGCTATCAGTAGCTCTAACGGAATGTTGTCTACTCCCGGGGCCTTGTTTCGACTTAAGTCTTTCAGTGCTTTGTCAACTTCTTCATGCAGTATCGTATCACTCTTCTCATCTTCCTCTACGCCCTCTTCCATTGCCATAATATTGCCCTCAAGTACATCTCCTTTGTATAGACCCTCTGTATACTCCTTCCACCTTTGTGCTTTCCCTTCTTTGCTTAGGGCTGTTTTCCCATCTGAGATGTTGGTATTCGTGCAGGTGGTTCTCCTTTCTCCGATGGTCTCTTTAATTTTTCTGTTTTCAGTAGCTATCTTACCCCTAGTGATATATGCCTTACGTCTTTACATTTGTTCTCTAGCCATTCCTGCTTAGCCATTTTGCACTTCCTGTCGATCTTATTTTTAGATGTTTGTATTCCTTGTCGCTTCATTCACTGCATTTTTTTCTGTTTCCTCCTTTCATCGATTAAATTCAGTGTCTCTTGCTTTATCCAAGGAATTCTACTAGCCCTCGTTTTTTTACCTTCTAGATCCTCTGCTGCCTTCACTATTTCATCTCTCAAAGCTACCCGTTCGTCTTCTAACGTATTCCTTTCCCCTTTTCTTCAACCGTTCCCTATTGCTCATTCTGAAACCCTCCACAACCTCCGGTTCTTTCAGTTTATCCAAGTCCCATCTCCTCAAATTGCCACCTTTTTGCAGTTTTATTCTGTTTTAATCTGCAGTTCATAACCAATGAATTGTGGTCAGAGTCTATATCTGCTCCTGGAACTGTAAAATCTGGTTCCTAAATCTCTGTCTAACCGTTATATAATCAATCTTAAAGCTTCTTGTATCGCCAGATCTTTTCCACGTATACAATCGTATCTCATGATTCTTAAACCAAGTGTTTGCTAAGATTAAAGTATGCTCTGTGCAAAATTCTACCAGGCGGCTTCCTATTCCATTCTTTTCCCCCAGTCGATATTCACCTACTACTTTTACTTCCCTTCCTTTTCCTATTATTAAATTCCAGTCCCTCATGACTATCTAATTTTCAGCTCCCTTAACTATCTGAATAATTTCTATCATCTCAGCATACATTTCCTCAATCTCCTCCTCATCTACGGAGTTAGTTGAGATATAAACTTGTACCACTGTGGTGAGTGTGGGCTTCGTGTCTATCTTGGCTACCATAATGCGTTCACTATGCTGTTAATAGTAGCTTATCCGTGTCCCTATTTTTTACTCATTATTAAACCTACTCTTGCATTACCCCTATTAAACAGTAGGGGCGAAAAGCTACATCCATGTCTTGCACCCTTTTTAATACGTACACTTCGTTCTTGGCCTCGCACTCGTATTTTTCTCTCTTGGTTCTAGTACTATTTACATTACCCATCTTTTTCTATTGCTTAAGCCTATTCTCTCTGAATTCAGAACACCTTGCCCCATTTTATAGTGACGAACGCTTATTCCAGGTCGACAAATGCTATTAATGTGTCTTCAGTTTTCTTCAGTCTTGGTTGCCTTATCAATCACAAAGTCAGAACTGCCTCTCTGGTGCCTTTACCTTTCCTTTACTGATTTTCGTATAGCAAATTCTCAATTTCTTTTCCATTTTTCTGCCTATTAAACATATCAGCAACTTGGATACATCAGTTATTAAGCTGACTGTGTGACCGTTCTTTTACTCGTATTATGGCCAAGCTGTACCTAGATAGAAATATGCATGATGTACATGGCGTCACATAATTAATAGGAAAATTGACACGGGTGAAAAGATACGATAATAGGAACAAAGGCGTTCCAATGAAAGTGGGAAACGAGAAATTTGAAAGATAATTGCGTGTGTGCAGTTTCGAGCAGCTGCTGTCTTAATTATGAAATACACAAATCAAAAAAAGTTTTGGGTCACTCCGGTTCCCAGGACTCCTGTGGATACTGTATCACAGACACAGTCCCTTTGACTGTTCACAGACTCACTAAACCCACCCAAAGATGTAAACAACCACGCATGAGCAACGCCTATTAGACGGAGGGGGTCCAACTGCCGATCAGTTCTAGTCATCAACAAGGGAAGTGTCCAGGTGTCTCGGAGTGAACAAGAGCGATGTTGTTCGGACAGGAACTGTCGATGACATGCCTCGCTCAGGCCGCCCAAGGGTTACTACTGCAGTGGATGACCGCTATCTACGGATTATAGCTCGGAGGAACCCTGACAGCAACGCCACCATGTTGAATAGTGCTTTTTGTGCAACCACAGGACGTCGTGTTACGACTCAAACTGTGCGGAATAGACTGCAAGGTGCGCAACTTCACTCCCGACGTCCATGGCGAGGTCCATTTTCGTAACCATGTCACCATGCAGCGCGGTACAGATGGGCCCAACAACATGTCGAATGGACCGCTCAGGATTGACATCACGTTCTCTTCACCGATAAGTGTCGCACATGCCTTCAACCAGACAATCGTCGGAGACATGTTTGGAGGCTACCCTGTCAGGCTGAACGCCTAAGACACGCTGTCCAGCGAGTGCAGCGAGGTGGAGGTTCCTGGTTGTTTTGAGGTGGCATTGCGTGGGGGTGACGTACGCCACAGGTGGTCATGGAAGGCGCCGTAACGGCTGTACGATACGTGAATGCTGTCCTCCGACCGATATTGCAACCATATCGGCAGCATATTGGCGAGGCATTCGTCTTCACGGACGACAATTCGCGCCCCCATCGTGCACATCTTGTGAATGACTTCCTTCAGGATAACGATATCGCTCGACTAGAATGGCCAGCATGTTCTCCAGACATGACCCCTATCGAACATGCCTGGGATAGATTGAAAAGGGCTGTTTATGGACCCAACAACCAATCTGAGGTATGTATGGCGAATCTCCATTGACGAGTGGGACATTCTGGACCAACAGTGCCTTGATGAACTTGTGGGTAGTATGCCACGACGAATACAGGCTTGCATCAGTGCAAGAGGACGTGCTACTGGGTGTTAGAGGTACAGGTGTGTACAGCAATCTGGTCCATCATCTCTGAAGTTCCCGCTGTACGGTCGTACAACATGTAATGTGTGGTTTTCCTGGGCAATAAAAAGGGCGGAAGTGATGTTTATGTTGATCTCTATTCCAATTTTCTGTACAGGTTCCGGAACTCTCAGAACCGAAGTGATTCCAAACTTTTTTACGTGTAGTTTCCTAGATAGTACAAATGCATCTGTAATGTCAGCTTTTTGATCAATATCCCATCTAATTTGGCTCAAATTAGATCCACGATTGCCATGCACCACCCTTAAGTGTGTTACTTATGTAACCAGCTCCGCCCGAGCAGGCCTTGAAAGGCCCAACGGTACCGAGCAACTATAGAGCTACCCTCGGCGGGCTCGTCAGTTGTTCTCACAAGGGCCGAATGCACCCCAATTGCCAACAGCACTCTGCAGACCTTGACGTTCACCTATCCAAATTTCTAGCCAAGCCGAACAGTGCTTAACTTTGGTGCTCTGACTGAAACTGATGTTACCACTGCGGTTAGGTCCTTAGCTTGAGTGTTTCGGCAGCCTTTAACATCTATCCTTTCAAGACCGATAACTATAATTGTAGAGGCGCCAACCTATCGATGAAAATTTTTCCCCATGAGAAAAGCAGAATAATTATAAAGAGGAATCATTGACCTCTCTGATAATCGCGAAGACCCAGCGCCTTTTGATAAAGATCGTCGAAGCGCAGGAAAACAAACGCAGAAGTACAGACAGCTATATATAAATTTAGCCTACCATCACACAAAGATTACAGCGAACACTAAACAATTACAGGTGAAGAGACTGTCTGTTAAAGGGACATGGCAATATAAATTAAAAGTGGAAAAGGTTTTATTCACTTCCTTTAATAAACGTTGCCAAGTTGACAAGTAAGGTTTCATCTAGTCTCTGTAATTATATTGTCTAATAAACGCTCCTTCTCTACATTAGCCGGCCAGAGTGACCGTGCTGTTCTAGGCGCTACAGTCTGGGACCGCGTGACCGCTACGGTCGCAGGTTCGAATCCTGCCTCGGGCATGGATGTGTGTGATGTCCTTAGGTTAGTTAGGTTTAAGTCGTTCTAAGTTCTAGGGGACTGGTGACCACAGCAGTTAAGTCCCATAGTGCTCAGAGCCATTTGAACCATTTTCTCTACATTATGACAAGTAAGGTTTAATCTAGCCCTTGGATACATGCAGGCCTTCCTGACAGGTGGTAAAACCCAGTCTTCGTCCGATTATAATTATTGCTTCCAACCATTACAGAAATTGTACTACAGCACTTTACCTCAGAAAGTATGCGGTGCGTCTCTGTTATTCAAGCCGAACTGCCACCTTGTTCCGTCGGGCTGCTACCAACACCTCACCCCGCTGCCACCACTTCACAGTTAACACTACTGGTTCCGACTCTGCAACAACACCCAACACACATACTGCTCTCTTCACTTTTGCACCTCAGTACACAACTCTTGATCTCTGCCCTCTTTTGATTCGCTGCCTCATAAACAACCACAGCGATGAGCTGTCATTGGTCACTCAGTTCCCTGCCTCCAAACTGCATCTCTTCCTCCTCCTAGAGAAATTGCCATTATAAGTGTGGCCTCGGAACCATAGCTATTACAGTCAACCGGCAGCTGCCGACACACCTCCATTCAAGGCCTGAAAGAAAGCCTCGGGGTTCCTCCAGCCGCTAAGGTTCCATAACGCCTCCAGGGATCGCAAGGCCTCTCCTTCGACAGAATGTCAACCAGCAAGTTATAATCCTCGCGGCGGAAGCAGCAGGTTTCCCACTTTCTCCCTTCAACTAAAGCATGACCAGTACAGAGCTTAACATTTCCAGGCTAAAGTCCCACTAAATGAGCGCTCACATGGCGTACGTTAACAATAAACACAATACTACCTCTGCACGTTACATGTTACAATTTACTGTACATTCGAATCTGTTACAGGTGGTGTCCCACGTGTTGAGTTTGCGTTTGGATGCAATACTGCACTTTTCTGTGCTGCGAGTTACGAATGCTCTCAAACAGCCCCGAATCATCTCGTAAATCTTGAGAAGACAGTGAATTTTGATGCTGCAATGCTTCAAACATATCAGTTGGAATGGTGTACGTTTCAGTAATGAGATGACCCAAGACATGAAAATCCGGAGGATAGACATCAGATGACCTTGGAGGCCAAGGTGTAGTCTCTGCTCGACTTATCCGTCTTGGATCATATTTGTGAAACTTCATTGTAGATGATCATCAGCTGGTAATTTTTATGCACAGTACCGGATTCGATAGAGTATTAAGAAGCCAGCTTGTCAGTGCAACATTTGAAGTTAAGTGACAAGCTGGTTACGCTTTGTTATGGCTTCATAATGGTCAGCTGATCAAAACTAATAGCACTGACCATAAAAATTAACAGCTGATGGTCATCTACAATGAAGTTTCACAATTATTGTCAGTTCCAAAGCCCCACCTCAGCACGAATCATGGAACATACAGGTGCTTCAGGTATCGTCCTACATCAGCAGCAAAATTTGCCGGTGCCTCACATGCTTGCAACAAATTCTCCAAAAATCTGTGGAATACCATCACAATTGAAACTTCCTGGCAGATTAAAACTGTGTCCGCAGGAGAGCTTCTGTAAAGTTTGGTAGGTAGGCGACGAGGTACTGGCAGAAGTAAAGCTGTGAGGACGGGGCGTGAGTCGTGCTTGGGTAGCTCAGATGGTAGAGCACTTTCCCGCGAAAGGCAAAGGTCCCGAGTTCGAGTCTCGGTCCGGCACACAGGTTTAATCTGCCAGGAAGTTTCATATCAGCGCACACTCCGCTACAGAGTGAAAATCTCATTCTGGAACCATCCCAGTCACATGGGGAATTAACAGAAATATTTACATTTCAAGAATATTTACACTAAGTAGAGGCAACGGATTTGCGGCAGTGGTTAACACCGGTTCCCGTCAGATCGTCGAAGTTGCACGCTGTCGGCGTTAACTGGTACCTGGATGGCGACCGTGCGGCTCTGCCGAACGGTGTTGGCAAGGGGGTTGCACTCAGCCCTTTTGAGAATAATTGAGGAGTTACACGACAGAGAAGTGGCGGCTCGGGTCAAGAAAACTAACAGCGGCTGGGAGAGCGGTGTGCTGACCACATGCCCCTTCATATCCGCATCCGGTGACGACTATCTGCTGAGGATGACACTGCAGTCGGTGGGTTCCGTTCGGCCTTCCGAGACCTGTTCGGACGAAGAGGACTTTTTATACTAAGTAGACTAATACTGAAGTCAGTGACGGCTCGTAACAATTGGTTGTTATCTCACAAACGGCTCGTTTTCCACATATATGTTTACTGGGACTTCTTGCGTATGTTACCACATACAGTAGTTTCAACTGTGCTAATCGATTCCCGGCTGGGTCGCAGATTTTCTCCGCTCAGGGATTGGGTATTGTGTTGCCCCTATCATCATCATTTCACATCCATCGACACGCAAGTCGCCGAAGTGGCGTCAGCTCGAAAGACTTGTACCAGGCGAACGGTCTACCCGACGATAGGCCCTAGCCACACGGTACACTGTGCCAGTTTTCACTAGTAATTGTTACTGCACCCTGGATAAACACAGCTGCCCGTGCTCATACCCGAGTTGACAAGAATTTTTTGAATACGAAAGAAAAAGTTATCAAAGGGGCAAATCTTACGTTTGCCTTTGCCAGTGCCTTATGTATCATGTTCGTTGAAGACTGAACTGTTCCTGTTCGCTTTTGGTGTGGACTAAGTCTACATTCATAGTCTTCTCCCCTTTATTGCGTAATGGAACTAAAATATCCGTCGCCTCTATCTTGTAGTTCCTCTCCGTCGGAACAGCTACTATATTCTGATGTGCCGTGTTACATCAAACTTCTCCTGGCAGCTTAGGCTGCTCTCTAAAGATAAAAGTCTTTTATCTTCTGCAACCAACGAAATTATAACTTTTCTTCAGTTAACTGTCCCTATATGTTCTCCTCTTCTTACATAGGTAGATATTATTCTTTACATAAGTATAACTCGTCAATAATGACAGAATAACGTAATTTCCTTTGTTTTTATAACTTCTCGTAGATTGTTCGTGGCTGGCGTTCCACGGCCATAGAAATCTTTGGGCTACACGTTTCGGGAGTAGCCCCCTCCCCCCCTTCAGCAATTGATTCCGTCCCGTTCGTCATTCTGCCCAACCGATATGCTGCGCCCATGAAACACGCGACATCTGGACATTTGCACATAACAACACACCATTTCCCACACAATGGGCTGCTTAATCGACCACTGATTGAAAGTGGTCACGTTCGGCTGCCTGGACAGACCAGTTGCAGGATCCCAAACAACGATGGCATTTTTATGGATGACAATGCATGTGTCCGGGCCACAGTTGTTTGCGATTCATTTGAAGAACATTCTGGACAATTCGAACGAATGGCGCGCGGAGTGGCCGCGCGGTTTGAGGCCACATCAAAGATTGCGCGGGCCCTCCCGCCGGATGTTCGAGTCCTCCCTCGGGCATGGGTGTGTGTTGTTCTTAGGATAAGTGAGTTTAAGCAGTGTGTGAGTCTAGAGACCGATGACCTCAGCAGTTTGATCCCTTAGGAATTCACACACATTTTTTCGAACGAATGATTGGCCACCCAGATCGCTCGACATGAATCCCACCGAACGTATATGGAACATAATCGGGAGATTAGTTCGTGCACAAAACTATGCACCGACAACACTCTGTCAGTCATGGACGGCTATAGAGGCAGCATGGCTCAGTATTTCTGCAGGGGACTTTCCGCTACTTGTTACGTACATGGCACGTCGAGTTGCAGCACTATGCTGGGCGAAAGGAGGTCCGACACGATAACATCTGGTGTCCCATAACTTTTGTCACGTCATTGTAGATACACTGCATAGGTCGAACAAGGTATCAAAGAACAAGCTATGAACTTCGCTCTGTAAAAACGTAAATGATTACTTTTATAAAAACACTAGGCTTTCCTACTTTTAGTCTGGGATATAAACCACGCTAGTCGAAAAAAGCTTCAAGATTGGGAGACTGGATTAATGAAAGATAATGGTGGTTTTAATGCTTCAGGTGTTCGAAACAGTCCTTTCCTCCTCCCCCCCCCCCCCCCCTTGCCCTACAACAACGATCTCACTACAACGCCCAGAACGGTCATACAATTCAGACATTACATGTCTTGTATGTCTTTATGCCACGAAAGCATTGAGCCCTCACCTGAATTCCTTTACAGTGTCTTTTTGTGCTAGATCTGTTACCTGTCATAATTTTTCCAGGAAAGAATTGTCAACATTTGTTTTTGTTCGGGACTCAAGGTGAGTGGGACAAGCATTGCTCACACTTTTCTCATCTTCAGGACATTCCGTAGGCTGTCTCAAACACTTTATTAGAGATATTGCTGCAATGCGATTTGTGATTCAACAACTTCGACACATCAGTGCCACACGTCCACTGTGTAACATTGCCAACTCATAAGTGACTGGTCGAATTGACGTCTGCTGTTTCCAGTTGCTAGACCGAGTTACCGCCCTAGTTACCGCGCTGACGTCGCTAATGCGCCAGGAGGAAAATCAGTCGCCGAAATTGTTGAACTAACGGCGTGTTGTTTGAGAAGTGAAGTAGTCGCCAACCTCCGATTCTGACAATGATTTCGAGAGGATTCCTATAGTTGTAAGTCAAATGCTGTAACTGGAATTCCCCGCCGGTCGGAGTGGCCGTGCGGATCTAGGCGCTATAGTCTGGAGCCGCGTGACCGCTACGTTCGCAGGTTCGAATCCTGCCTTTGGCATGGACGTGTGTGATGTCCTTAGGTTAGTTAGGTTTAAGTAGTTCTAAGTTCTAGGGGACTGATGATCACAGCAGTTAAGCTCAGAGGAATTTGAACAATTTTTTTGGAATTCCCCTCCTAAATATTCCAAAATCGGACTTCTTCAGCCTATCAGCTCGCTCGATGTTTGGTATAAAAGTCCCGGACTCTACAGTTGGTCAGGACGCCCACTGAGAACTCTACCTGTAGTGCCAGAGAATAAAAAATGTTAGAAAAAAGGTCGTGTTAAATTGTAGCTGAGAAAGTGTAATGAGGAAGAGTGGGCGTGCCGCTCAGTGCATCGCTCGTGCACTGCGCAGTACTCGTGATGAGAGATAAGAGTAGCACACTTTGCGGAGGAGCTCGTCTTATTATCGCAGTAATAACAGGTTTAGCGTGACCAGCTTGTAACCTGTCTTTAAGAGACGTGCGTTGTAATTTGTAGCTGTTTTTGTCAGTTTGAAATTAGACCGTCTTAATGCCAGTCCACGAGGCTTTATTTCAGTATTTAAGGAAAACGCGCAGGCCTGGCGTAAACATGTTTTATAAGCGTCTGTCCATAATTATATCCGCCGCTAGAGGAAGTCAGTCAGAATGGCACCGACAGAGTTACTGTATTCTTACACTATTTCAGGAAGTTGTAGCTGAGAAGCTCCTGCGAAATTGATGGATCTCGTACTGTTTTGAAGGAAGATGGAAGGTAGACTAGGGTTTAGCGTCCCATCGACAACTCTGGACTGTCATTCGGGAGAGCGACAGTTCAAACACGCGTCAGGCCATCAGATTACGTTTCACGTGATTTCCCTAAATCGCTCTAGAAAAATGCCAGGATGGTTCCTTTGAAAGGGTACGGCCGATTTCCATCCCCATCCTTGACACACTCCAAGATTGTGATCGGTCTCTAATGACATCGATATCGACGGACATTAAACCCAATCTTCCTTCCTTCCGTTGACAACGAGATTATTAGAGACGAAGCAAAATTCGGGTTTTTTTTTTTTTTTTGTTAAATATGGAGAAGTAAATCGATCGTGCCCTGTCGGAGGAACCATCCTCGCATTTGCCTGAACTGATTTAGGAAAATCAGGGAAAACCTACATCTGGGTGGCCACAGGCGGATTTCAACCGTCGTCCTACCGAATGCGAGTCCAGTGTGCTAACCACTGCACCACGTGTCTCGGAAAATAGTGAGTTGCTGTCTGGTAGTAAAAGTGTCGTTAAAACGAAAAAGGTACTTATTTCAGTTGCTGGGAATCGTACCGAAAGTATGTTTGAGAAAGACAATTTCGCGTTAACAAAGTTGCGAGATTAAGTTGTAGCTTACATCCACTGTTATTTGATTTGTATGTCGAAAAAGCAGTGCGGGATGTGGAAAAATTTCTAAAATAGAATGAAATTGCGAGGAGGACCGATGTTAGTGCTAATGTTTAAATGTAGTATCTGTTATGGCCGAAAAAAGCAGGGTCTCCTCGGATGACTGGAATAGACAGTATACTTAGCAGAAAATACTGTTAATGATACAGAAACTTGAGACGAAATTGAAAAAAAAATACCGGAAAAGAAAATGGCTACCTTCTTAATATAGAATAATTTTCTTATCGGAAGTGAGAACGCATAGGATGATCATAGGGTTACCGGATCTCGCACCTTCTGCCTTCCACCTGTCCGCCTCGATGAAGGATGCATTCCGCGGGAAGCAGGACATGGATGATGGGGAGGTTACTGATACAGCAAGCCGCTGGCTCCGACGTCGACCAATAGAGTGGTACCACGAGGGCGTATCTGCCCTCCCAGTAAGGTGGCGTGAGGCCGGTGCATTGAACAGAGACGGCATTTGTGCATGAGAAGAAAACATTCTGTGCGAAGGGCATTCTATAAGTAATGCAACGTATTGTTTTCTGGGCTGAAAAAATGCAGAATTAGTTATGGGAGGTCGTGGAATATTCCCACGTCAGCCCCTACAGTTTAATGAACTCCCGATAAATGGTGAAGCTATACGTAGTCTTCAAAAATGGCGTCTTTAACGGAGGTACGTTCCAAACATAGAGCCGTCATTCAGTTTCTTTTGGCGGGAAATCAGAGCATTGCAGATATTTATAAGCACTTGCAGAGACTTGGCATTGAAAAAAAGCACGATGAGTCGTTGGGCGAGGCGTCTGTCGTCATGGCAACAAGGTCGCGCAAACCTGTCCCATTTCCCGCGTGTCGGACGGCTGCACACAGCTGTGAACCTGCAATGTTGGAAAGTGCGGGCACTTTCATTCAGGAGATCGATGGATAACAATCAAACTCTTCGCTGCTGACACCCTCGTCCATCTGTTCGGACACTCAGTGGTTTCAGATGGCTTCCTCGCCGCCTAACAGAACACCATAAAGAACAACGAAGGACGATCTGTGCGGATTTGTTTCCGCGTTACGAGGCTGATGGTGCCAATTTTTTATCGAACATCGCCACAGGAATGAAGCGTGAGTTCATCACTTCGAACCGGAAACAGAACAGCAATCGATGGAGTGACTCAGTGACTCCACACCACCTCCCCTCCGAAGACAAAGTTCAAAGTCGCACCTTCAGTCGGTCTTCTGGGACTCTGAAGTGGTTATTCTGTTTCATGTCGTCCCTCACGGTTGTAGTGATCACCTCGAAAGTGTGTTGTGCTCTCCTCCGGAAATTGAAGAAAAGATGTCAGCGTTCTCGTCTCCAGAAAAATGCAAAAGAACTACTCTTTCTCCATGACATCACAAGGCCTCACACGAGTCAGCGCACCCGAGAGGAGACTCCAAAACTTCATTGGATTGTTCTTCCTCATCCACCCAACAACCCTGATCTCGCGCCTTCTTACTTCCATCTGTTTTCGTTAATGAAGAATGTACTCCGCGGGAAGCAGTACGTGGATGATGTGGAGGACGGCCGGCCGCTGTGGCCGAGCGGTTCTATGCGATTCAGTCTGGAACCGCGCGACCGCTACGGACGCAGGTTCGAATCCTGTCTCGGGCATGGATGTGTGTGATGTCCTTAGGTTAGTTAGGTTTAAGTAGTTCTAGGGGACTGATGACCTCAGATGTTAGGTACCATAGTGCTCAGAGCCATTTGAACCATTTTTTGTGGAGGACGCTGGCTCCGCAGTCGACACTCTACTTCTACATCATACTCAGCAAGCCACCTAATGGTGTGTGGCGGAGGGTGCTTTCGGTAGCACTATCTGATCCCTCCAACCCTGTTCCACTCGCGAATAGTCCGTGGGAAGAATCATAGTCGGCAATCCTCCTTATTGGCTCTAATATCTCGAATTTTCTCCTCGTGGTCAGCGCGCGAGGTGTATGTGGGGGGAAGTGGTATGTTGTCCGACTCCTCCTGTAAAGGGCTGTCAAATTCCTCTGAGCACTATCGGACTTAACATCTGAGGTCATCTGTCCCCTAGAACTTAGAACTACTTAAACCTAACCAACCTAAGGACATCACGCACATCCATGCCCCAGGCAGGATTCGAACCTGCGACCATAGCGGTCACGCGGTTCTAGACTGAAGCGCCTAGAACCGCTCGGCCACACTGGCCGGCCAAGCGCTGTCCCGAAATTTCAATAGTAACTCTCTCCGTTATATACAAAGCCTCTCTTGTAATATCTGTCAAATGATTCAAATGGCTCTGAGCACTATGGGACTTAACATCTGAGGTCATCAGTACCCTAGAACTTTACTAAAACCAAACCAACCTAAGGACATCACACACACATCCAAGCCCGAGGCAAGATTCGAACCCGCGACCGTAGCTGTCGCGCGGTTCCAGACTGAAGCGCCTAGGACCGCTGGGCCACCACGGCCGCCATAAAATCTGTCAGTGGAGTTTGTTTAGCATCTCGGTAACGCTGTCTCGCCACCTAAACGATCCCGTGACGAAACGTGCCGCTCTTCGTTGGCTCTTCTCTATCTGTCAGTTCTACCTGCCAGGGATCCCAGATAGACGAACAATACTCAAGAATCGGGCGAACAAGCGCCTTATAAGCCACTTCTTTCGTGGATGAGTTACGTTTCCTTAAGATTCTTACGATGAATCTGTGTGTGGTGCCTGCGTTTCCCACTAATTGTCGTTTTACTTAAGGTCGCTCTGTATAGTTGCGCTTGATATTTTATGACAGACGCTGTCTCCAGCTGTTTGTCATCAATAGTGTGGATTTGTTATTCTATGTATGCGCAATATGTTACATTTATTTGCGTTTAGGGTCTACTGCCAGAGCCTGCACCAATCATCAATTTTCTGCACGTCGTTCTGCAAATTCTAACTATCTTCTGGTGTTGCTACTTTGGTACAAACAACTGCATCATCTGCGAACAGCCATAAAGAGCATCTGACGATTTCCACTAGATCATTTATATAAACTGTAAACAGCAACTGTCTTATCACACTTCCCTGTGGTACTCCGAATATTACCTGCAAATCTGTCGATTTTGTTCCGTTAAGAGCAACGTGTTGAGTTCTATCTGCAAGAAAGTTTTGAATCCAATGGCAAGTCTGCCCCGATACTCCGGAAGCCCGGATTTTTTTTTCATTAAACGGCAATGCGGCACATGTCAGATGCCTTACTGAAATCGAGGAACACGGCATCAACCTGTGAGCCGTTGTCAACTGCGCTGTGGATCTCATGGAGGAACAGAGCGAGCTGAACTTCGAGGGATCTCTGTTTGCGGAATCCATGTTGATTTTTATTGAGGAGATGTCTATTTTCCAAAAACGTCATAATTCTCGAGCAAAAACATGTTCCATAATTCTACAACAGATTGACGTCAACTATATGGGTCTGTAAATGTGTGGATCTGTCTTACAGTATTTCTTAAAAACGGGAATGACCTGCGCTTTCTTCCAGTCGTTAGGTACCATTCGTTGCTCAAGCAATCTACGATAAATTAGTGGTAGAAGGGGACCAGTAGACTGTACCGCGGGGGCATACTGGCCCTCATACTGGCCCTTCCAGTAAGGTGGCGCAAGGTCCACGCATTGAACAGGGATCATGCTGAAAAATAGGTTTTTGTACCCAAAATAGTTGGAAACAATATGGCGTATTGGAATCCTGAATTAATCCAACCTGCTTTCTGAAAAAAAAAAAAATAGATTTTGCGTTTCGTAATCGGCGTCCCTGGTAAAAAGGATCTGCTGGTCTTCAGTATTGACAAGTAATTAGGAAAAGTTCCTAAAAATGTAAATGGTGTCGAATGGATGCCGCGTGTGGCAAGTACATACAAACAGGACGGTTTTGCGGGAAACAGCTGCGGCAACCAGGAGAACTTTGCAATGAGTGGGCCCCGAGGGGGGGAAATTTGTTAAACCAGTGAAAGATAAATAAATGTGAAACAGATTATCGAGAATGTTGGGAACACTAGCTCTTGAGAAATGAATCGTTTATCACTCAGTAGGGAGAGACGGACAATAGCAAGGAACACGACAGTACAAAATATATTACTGTTACAAGTAGCGCTCATGTTCGGAAACTCTTTCGGTGTTGAAACGTACATGGGTAGTCCAGCAGATTCTCATTCTCCACTTTCCGCTCCCCTTTCTCCAGCTTTATATCCATGTGCGGTACTATATTTGCAGATCGCTGTTAAAAGCTCCTCACTAACTCCGTTTAACGACGAAACGGCACTTCTGCCAATAGTATTCTTCGTTGGGGCCGCACAGTGAAATTATGGAATGGAATTGTGTAAGACGGAACTGTTAAGAGAATGGGTGAGAAGCAGCTACTGGATGACCAAAAGTGAATATCAAATTGTTTCCAGCTTCCTTCTCCACTGAATCCAATCTTGCACTTAAGAGTCGCAAATTATAGTTAATCTTTTATTGTCAACGCCCTAGTCTATTAATATAATTATTATGTTTTCTTGTAGGGTTGTATAAATCGTCTACAAATAACTTTCCCGGACAGATATTCGCGCTTTGTTATCTACGCTAGCGAAGTTAAGCGTATCGAGGAAAGAGGTAAACGGAGAAAGAATGAAACGTCCCCTCAGAAAAATTATACATGACTGTGCTTAAACTGACACACAATATTTTTTAGCGCAACGCAATCTGACTTTCAACAATCCCTACAAGAGAATGGCCCTGACTAAATTAACCTATACGTTTCACAAATCACTTACCTCACAAAAATCTTCGTTACTCGAACTACCGCAATACAGCGAGCGCCACTACTGCCACCTAAATAAAAGATTCTAACTACTGAAGGCACTAACTACTGATAGGCATACTTAACAAAAGAAAGATTCTGATAGAGAACAAACAATGTATTTACCTTAATAGTGTTCAAAAGTCATAATATATATATCAGTCCATGATATCCAATACTACAAATTTACTCTTTCTGATGGACACACGTCCAGATCGTCCGCTCTCAAAATTCCGCCATCTCTCTCCCCACATCCACCACTGCTGGCGGCTCACGTTCAACTGCGCAACGCTACGCGCTGTTAACAACCAGCTGCCCAACACTACAATAGCAAATTCCAACAATGCCACCCAGCCACAGACTGCACACTAGAGTTGGGCAACACGATTCATTTTTCCGATTCGATTCCTACGATTCAATCTTACATTGCGAATCGATTCCTGCGATTCGTTCACGATTCTTTCATGATTCATTCTAGTCTGTGATGGCACGATTCTTACGGAATGCAAAAAGTTCTACATCTTACTCACAAATGGCAGGACATTTCTGGAATTTTCAATGGGGTTAGAATCGAACTGTGTCATGATAAGATATGCTAGAAATAGTTTATTTATGAGTAAACATGCATATAACGTTACAAGTGCGATTCTCGATTTATACGTTTAATGCCTTAATTGATGAAAGGTCACATTTGATTTTATGGCATCTATTGTTTTATTTCAGCATGCCAGGAAAGAGGAGTCGATTTGTGCGAAAGGTGGTGCAAAATTGCTTCCTTTGTTCACACGCATCCTCCACTTGACTGCCATCTGGCGGTCGTAATCATTCGGCACGACTCGGCATGATTCGGAAGTTGCCTTCGAAGCATAGCGTACTAAGAATCGATGAATCGTTGGAACTTGAAATCGTCACGACTCGGAAACACGCAATCGTTCTTATGATTCTTTTGAACGACGATTCGTCCATATAACGATTCGATTCTTACGATTCTTTATTTAGAGTCGTTCAAATGAACGACTCATTCACGAATCGCCACAACTCTACTGCACACAGCACAGCAAGTGATTTTCATACAGAGCGCTACGTGGCGGTGGCGTTACCAATATAAGAACCCAAACAGCCTACTTACAAGAAGAGATGGGGAATCATTATAAATGAACGTCAAGATTTCCCCATGGGGCTCGAACTGTGCTAAGTGTGAAAGAATTGTTTGACTACTTCGGATAGGCAGGTGTTAAAAAAGTATCGAAAAGCACAGGATGTGGTCCAAAATGTTTGTCGGTTTTACTTTTGTATGTAGAATGTAGTCTCCTGGTTCAAATTTGCAACGTAATAGCACAAATCTCTATTTAGACACTGTTTTTCGGAATAGAATCTTCTGAATTCTCGAAGCAAATCAAACGCAGCGTTCAATCTTGGCAGCGTTGAGGCGCCACAAACTGAGGCTTTCGCGACGCTCCTGAGGTAGGAAATGTTTTCAGCGGAAACGATACAGTCTGTTGTGGAGTCTCCAAAATCGAGGGTGCTGGATGGTGATGGACGACGGAAAAGAAGCTTATAACTTACGTAATTTTTGATAAAACTGTAAATCCTTGCTGAACTTGGAATAATCGGTAATAAGTGACGTGGCAACTCAGAAAAACTTCATTTGGGGGCAGTGACAGAAACCCCAGGAGATGTTTTGTAAGAACGATTGGCTACAAGAGACAACTCTACTCAGTCACCTTTCCTGAAGATGGTGTAAACGAAGTCTTCCTTCTGAGGGTGGCGGCAACGAAGCATTCCTTGTGAGGGTGGCGGCAACGAAGCCTGCATTCGAATCTTTTATTAAATGATCGAAACGAAAGATCACAAGGGACTCAAGTGTGCATTTATAGTGATGTGTGCATTTACATTGATCAAAATAAATGTTGCATATTGCTGAAACTTAAGATGGAACGTTTTGATCCAGAAATATGTTATGATATCAATACAATAGCTTGTTTGTAATGTTATTCTAGGGAAAATGGGCGTATGTCCCAGCTGTGGTCACCTGTAAACAGTGCAGTACTTGTACTGTGTGTCATTACGAGAGTTGTTCTGCTTCAGTATAGTTCGGACAATAGCGTACCGTCAGAGGCTCCGTACAGTCACTCCAATGGGGCAGCATATGAGACAGCGAATGTTGGAGTGAGTCAAAGCGTTGTTTCTAGAACATGGAACAAGTTGCTGACGACAGGATCAGTGGAGAATTGTCACAGAAGTGCCCGCCAAATAAAAGCAACACGTCTACAGACTCGATATCTGCGTGTAACGGCAATCAGAAACAATCAACAGAATGCTAATCGTCTACGGTGGCAGTTCCAAAAGTATACAGGAGAGCAGGTGTCAACACAAACGATACAGAATAGGCTCCATGAACAGAGGCTACGTGCTGGAAGACTCAGGGCTTCTACCCTACATCGGTTTCGGAGAGTGGCTCGTGTGGCATGGGAACGAAACCTTTGCTTGTGGTCTAGGCAGCAGTGAGACACAACGCTGTTTCGTGATGAGGTCCGTGGCAGTCTCTACCGTGACAATGGGCACGGCTGGAGGAAACGAGGACAACGTTTACAGTCTGTGTCACAGACTGTTGCTCGTATCAACCTAATTTAGTAACGTTTCGGAGTGAAATCATATATGGTCTAAGGACATCCCTTGTGCCAGTAAACGGGAAGATGACTAACGTGCCGCGTGGGATTAGCCGAGCGGTCTCAGGCGCTGCAGTCATGGATTGTGAAGCTGATCCCGGCGGAGATTCGAGTCCTCCTTCGGACACGGGTGTGTGTGTTTGTCCTTAGGATAATTTAGGTTAAGTAGTGTGTAAGCTTAGGGACTGATGACTTTGAAACGTCCCCTTTGAACAATTATACACGACTGTGCTTAAACTGACACACAATATTTTTAGCGCAACGCAGTCTGATTTTCAGAAATCCCTACAAAGGAATGGCCCTGACTAACATTAACCTGTACCTTTCACAAATCACTTACCTCACAAAAATCTTCGTTACTCGAACTACTGCAATACAGCGAGCGCCACTATTGCCAGCTAAATAAAAGATTCAAACTACAGAAGGCACTAACTACTGATAGGCATAGTTAGCAAATGAAAGATTTTAATAGAGAACAAACAATGTATTTACCTTAATGATCATAATATATATAGCAGTTCATGCCAACCATTTTTACAAACTTCAAAACTCCGCCATCTCTCTCCCCACATCCACCACTGTTGGCGGCTCACCTCCCACTGCGCAACGCTACGCGCTGTTCACATCCAGCTGCCGCTGCCCAACACTACAATGGCAGACAACAATGCAAACTAGCCACAGACTGCACACAGCACAGCCAGTGATTTTCATACAGAGCGCCACGTAACGTTGCCAATAAGAAAGCATAAACAGCCTATTTACAACTTTAGCAGTTAAGTCCCACAAGATTTCACACACTTTTTTTTTATGACTAACGTGAAGCATGGGGACGAAATCCTTGTACGCATATGGCTCCATTTGGTGAAAATATTGGGAGCGGGATTGATGTTGATAGACGACAACGAGTGCCCCCATTGTCTCAGTCTTGTGGAGACCTCCATAGTGGTGCGTTGAACCAGTTGTACGGAACAGGCTCCGTGTTCTCCTGATCTCAACTGCGTTGAGAATTTAGGGGCCGTGCTAAAACGAGCAGTCTGCAGTCGTCCTGTCCCACCAGAGAACTTATATGTCACAATACACGCCGATGTCGAGGAACGGGACAATATCCCCCAGGCTTATGTGGACAGTTTCGTAAGAACTGTGCCTGATCGCATTCAATAGTGTCTCCAGTTACGCGGAGGGCCAATTGGTTCACAGAAAATTTCTGATGGAAGGTCACTGTGAGAAGAAACTGTAGTGTGGAATCTTCTGTAAGTTTTTATTTTTGTTTGTGTTTGTCAAGTGGAAATGTGTTTATCGAATTTATTTCTGCCCTCTTATGGCAGTACGTGACAGAAGTAATTTAGTTTGTTTGCTATTGTGTCCAGTATTGAGAGTAAAGCAATATGCAACACTTATTTTGACCACTGTATTACGTCTCGCTAATGTTTCCTCTCCGGGGCGATAGTGCAGCTGATACATGCGGCGCCCTCTCGCCTTTGTGCGGGAAAGTGTGTTCATTAAAGGTCAGAGGCATCCTCCTCGCGGAACATCAAACCGCCCCATACGCATGTATCGGAGAAATCTAGCACCTTACGTAACCGCAGATGGCAAGCAGGCATTCGCCGAACGATCGCAAATAACGAGCTGCAGGCATTATTTCCGCCACGTTGCCCTCCTCTCGGTTCTTGTACCGCGCTGTAATTTGAGTCGGCAGAACGACGGCAAACAAAAGGTGACCCGGCGGAGGTGAAACGGGTAGTAAAACCGGCCGGAGCGCGGGAAACAATCGAAGTCGGCGGGGAAAGAGCGAAAGCTACGCGGGCGAGCTGGCGCCTATCGCGGGGTGGGACAGAGACGGGTGGCGGCGACGAGGCGTACGTAGACGTCCATCCTGCGGCGCCGAGGAAAGTGGAGCGCCGCTTTCGCACCTGCTGGGCGGCGAGGGGCGGCCGTATCGTATCGCGCTGCGGCTGCGGTCTCGTTTTGTAGTCGCGCGACGCGGCCGGACGGCTTTGTAAGGTCGCGACCGCAGCGCCTAACGAGCTGCTAGATTCTATCTTCCGCAGCGCGTGTGTGGCTCCAGCGGTGTGCTCCGGCAGAGATGCTCAGCCGAGATCCGGCAGTCCTCTTTGTGCGGAAACTCCACAAACTCGGGACTCTTACAATTAACGGAGACGCTGCTCGTACAGGGCAAACAAACGAAGCGAAACGCAACGTGGTAGCTCAGGACATTGCACTCTCGCGTTGGATCTTAGGCAGGTGGGACGTTCGTGAGTACAGGATTGTACCCCACTGCAGACTGTTAACGAAGATGCGAGCATACGGAATTAGTTCCCAGATGTGTGACGACTGGCTCGAAGACTTCTTTAGCAGTTAAAACCCAGTATGTTGTCCTCGATGGCGAGTGTTTATCAGAAACATGGGTATCGTCAGGAGTGCCCCTGGGAAGTATGATTTGAACGCTTGTTTTTTTATGTATATAAATGATATGGCGGACAGGGTGGACTGCGATCTGCGGTTGTCTGCTGATGATGGTGTACGGGAAGGTGTTGAACATGAGTGACGGAGCGAGGTGGTGCACTGGTTAGTATCCCGGACTCGCATTCTGGAGGACGACGGCTGAAACCCGCTTCCGACCATCCTGGTTTAGGTTTCCCGTGATTTACCTAAATCGCTTCAGGCAAATGCCGGGATGGTTCCTTTGAAAGAGCACGGCCGACTTCTTTCCCGATACTTCCCTAATCCAATGGAACAGATGAGCTCGTTGTTTGGTCCCCTCCCCCAAATCAACCACCCAACATCACTAACGTTAGGAGGATACAATATGACTTACACAAAAATGTTACGGTGAGTGTCAGCTGGCTCTGAATGCAGAATAATGTAAGTGAGGTGTCAGGTCAGAGGGGTGTTCTGAACACAATTTCGACAGAAAGCAGCTCAATAGGCTGTGGAGTGGAAGGGGTAGGCTAGCAATAGAACAGTGCATCACCATTGACTAGACACTCATTTATTGAACACATAAGTCAGGTATTACCCAAAAGGAACAATCAGTACAAATTACCAAATAATATTATTTTCCTTTAAGTCACTCAAACATTTAAACAGGCAAATAGCAATTTACTGAAAGCCTTTTAAGAAAGCAAGACTAGAAAATTTGAATAATGAGTTAAAATCATATTTAAATAGGCTCTGACCGAGCACATATTTCAAAACGAAATACTTCCTTTAAGGAACCAGCGATCAAAATTAATTACATAATCCTCAACAATCATATTACATCGAAGACATTTAAGATTAAACAGTAATATATAACATCCGAGAGCTGCAGTCCCAAGTTTTAAGCAGCACGTTTCAGATGAACTGCACTGCAACAGTACAATACAAGTCCCTCAGAGGATCTCCCCACACAGGAAGTTATTGCCGCAATCGACAAATATAAACATCATACCATGTACAGACCTAAAACAAACTAAAAGCTCTCTTAAGTTTGGTACATTTCATTCCCTTTCAACATAACATGCATCACAAGTCTAGCCCTAGGATGGAACCGACACCCCGCAATTTAGCACGCGAAAAACTACAGCGATGCACTCACCACGTATCCTTGCCAAATCCAAGGACAGAGAGCCGGCTCACCAATAGCGAAACATTTAACCACGCGCAGCGTGCGGGTTTGCGGGATGCTGATCTGGCCCTTAACCTCAACACCGGTTCAAATATAGTCAGCCTAAAATCTTGAACCACCATACACATTCCCTCAGATACTGCATAGAAAGCCAATGTGATAGGCAAACAGACCAGCATATGATAAAAGCTTAAGTAATTTCCGTACTAGACAACCCTTATGAATAGTAGCCGTAATTTTTTTTAAACGTTAGCACACCCACAATCAATAGACAAACAACGCCATTCATAAGGACAGTAGCACATAAGCAAGTAGCAATGGTAACTTCTGCTTAGATTGGCTACAAATCAGAGCGTGATTTAACACACCAGAGAACAGTCTTTACAACATAACCATCAATACAATAGCAAATTACTCACACGTGTACACCCCCACGATTTCGATTCGCAAAGCCATAGACAAAATGTGGAGAACGTATCACTTAGACCAACATAATGGTGCTCCCTCAGTTACCACAAATAACTGACTCCCTTAGTTGCACAGCAAAGAACCAGACCTAATGAAACCACCACAGTTTACGCCTCTAAATTGTCACAGTACAAGTGAGACTCAATCACAAATGTAATTTTACATCACCAGTTCCCGTATAGTCAATACAAGCGCTTGATTTTCAGCCGTTTATAACGGCAGGCAGCAACATCGCACGGAAAAGAGCGTAGACACAAGCTCTTACCAATTCTCTTCTCCGAAAGCAGCCACGGCAACTCTCGGGAACCACTGGGACATCCAATTCAAAAATCGTTACTCCTTCACACAAATTACAGGACGCCCGCTTCCCGCTGCTTGCTACGGCGCCTTCCGTTCAGAGCCAACTTGTATATCTCCATGCGTCAACCCGACAACCGTCTTCTACCACGTCCCGGAGCAACCCCCGCCCCCAGGACCTCGCCTCGTTACTCCTCGCGTAGGCCCCAGAGGGCGCTGCTTACCGCCCTGACCTTGGCAGGAAAGATAAACCACCAGAGTGGCACTATCGATATGAGCCGCCACGGCTCAGTAAGTAAATGCGGATGAATAGGAAAAACAAACCAGTAATGTGTTCATGGTAAACTAATCCTACACAGTTGTAAAATACTTTATTGACCGAAGCCATGCACGACAGAAGTCGCCATACGCTACTACGGTTTCGGGGTCTTAGCCTCATCGCCAGTAGCCCGCATCTCGTGGTCGTGCGGTAGCGTTCTCGCTTCCCACGCCCGGGTTCCCGGGTTCGATTCCCGGCGGGGTCAGGGATTTTCTCTGCCTCGTGATGGCTGGGTGTTGTGTGCTGTCCTTAGGTTAGTTAGGTTTAAGTAGTTCTAAGTTCTAGGGGTCGTGCGGTTCCAGACTGAAGCGCCTAGAACCGCTCGGTCACACCGGCCGGCACATCGTCAGGTGTATTTGAAATCTAGCTGTAGCTGGGCATCATGTCCATGATCTAAAAGCTAATAGGCTAACATCTACCCTATTTCTGTGTGTCCATATTTTCAGAGATGGTTGCGGGACTCGGCTGTTCAGCACAGAATGACAAATCAAACACCTTTCAGTCATCTAATTTCCAAACTGTTATTTTATTAGCTGCCACTTTCGGCGATATATTATGCCATCTTCAGGCCCCCTGACCGACGTGTAAGGAAATTCCAACCTGGGTTCCGGTCAAAATAGAGGCCAGCATTAAAAGAGTGGTATCTGTAGATTTCTGCTTGATACAGCAATCACTTCAACCATCATCTGCGATATCTCTACACCATCATCCTCAGAAATGCCAGCAAGTGTATCATACGTATTTCCATACGAGCTAGCTGTCCTCAGCTCGTGGTCTAGTGGCTAGCGTTGCTGTCTCTGGATCACAGGATCCCGGGTTTGATTCCCGACCGGGTTGGGGATTTTCTATGCCCGGGCACTGGGTGTTTGTGTTGTACTTATCATTTCATCAACATCACTATCATCATTCGTGACGGTGGCTAGATTGGACTGTGCAAAAAATTGGACTGTGAAAAAACTGGGACTTTGTACGGACGCTGATGACCGCACGGTTGAGCGGCCCACAAACCAATCATCATCATCATACGAGCGATCTGATCCTCTACGCATCTGATTCGCGATGGAGTCAGCTGAAATAAGTAGTATACCCTACAGGCGTGAATGTAACTGCGCCGATATCAGCTCAAGAGATCACAGAAGCGTTAATGAAAAGATCACGAGCCCGAAAATACTGGGTAAGAAAATTGAGTTTTCGTATAAATCATTTGGATGCGTCGGAATGGTAATAAACCTTGTCAACAAAGGACGAAGTATCATTCGAAAAGTAAATTGAGTAAAAATAGTTCCAAATTTTGGTGATATATTGAAAAGTAAGGATTTTCTCTGAACATTTCTGTTTTGTTTTTATTTTCAGAGTTTGTCAAGATCCTGGTAAGCCACAGGTGCTGTAAATATAACTTTTCCTGTAGTTAATTTTATTTTCCAGTTTTGTAATCTACACACAGAGACTAAAGCAAAAAAGTATTATTATTATTATTCTGAAATCAAAATTACAATGTAGACATTTCTGCAGAAATGTGAACCTCTACAAGTACATACTCTCAGTTACAATACTTTTGAAATTTGAAATTGCTTTGTTGCTGTAATACAAATGAATGATTATAAGAATTTGCAGAAGGCTAGAATGGGATTTTTGTCATAAGGTTTATAAAGTACTTACTCATTTAGTTGAAAACAAAGTCTACTTTCTGCAATGACACTAGCTAGTCACGCACACAAACGAACGATTGAAGGCTTGTGTTTATCGGGTGGTATCTGACGAGGCACTTGAACAGTGGTGGGGCACGGTGGATTGACCAGAAAGCTATTTCTATTTGGTCACATGGCATGACAATGAGCCAGTAGGATGTTTCCACTTGCCAGTTGACTCGGTCGTGCAATGGCGAGGGGACGGCTGTGAAAGTTTCCGTTCCCTCTGGGAACGCGGCTTATCTCGGATATGACTCGACAAAGTGAACTGAAAACATGGCGACGGGGCAGCACCGTTGTGTTTGCGCCAGGGAAACAGGGAGGAGGCGCAGTAACCGTGAACACTCAGTTGTTATTGCAACTGGAGCCCTGTCTGTTCGTCAATGCCCCGCATGGCACAACAGTTAATCACTGACAGAAACTTTTGTTTCTCCCTACACTATTTCTGTGACAACATTTATTCGTAGTGTAATGTGTAAGATCCGCCATTTCGTTGGCCGTTTTAATCCTGTTCCTTCATTCTTTCTTCAGATTTGGATATAGTACGTGACAAGAAAGTAGGTAAACCACATTTGCTTCATACGTTTTTTATTTTTCTTCTGTCAGAAAATTACATGACGTGGTCAAGGTACCTGGGACGCCCTGTATACCACGACCCGTCAGTCCAATGGACATTTCTTCCTCTCTCCCTTGTTCGAGCATCCAACTGTGGTGTTCTTCTTCTGCCACTGTTAATCTCTGTGTTCTGCGGCGTTGTGAAGCAGTGAACCCTGCAGTCCATCGTGAGACACTGCCTTTGCATCATAAGGCTGCGCAACCGTCCTGTCCATCTGGTACCACATACAGCCTCCGATAGTTGATGGCCACTTTGTCATTAGCTGTTTGAGGCCCGCGGCAGTCGAGGCAGGCCGAGATAGTGTTGTCCCAGTCGAAGTAATCATGGTAAGTCCTTTAATCGGTGGAACATAAAAATCGGTGCCAGCACGCCTTGAAGATGGAGTGTCGCATGCGTCGGGCACATACGATACGACCGCAACCTGGATCAAACGCGCAGCTGTCCTACGCAAGACTGTCAAGCTGACAGTATAACGTCGAAGACGTCGGTTATGCGACTCGCTGAACTATTCCATTCCCCTGGCGATAAGAGCACTCAAAAAAATTACTACTAATTCAAATATTCTCGTGAGTATATCTCCGTAGAATATTTCATGTGATGCAAAAAGGAAAACGGATTTGTTTGAAGGACAGGAATTGATCGATGAATTTGTTTGAAAACAATTGTGTCAGTATAAAACCTGTTGGCACTGTAGTGAAATTCGTATTATTGATCATAGCATAAAACATTGATAAAACGTGTTGTTATCAGAATTGTACGTGAAAGTGAATATCTCTTTCTCTTATCAACACGATTACCACTGAGTGATTTAGTGGCATTAATCAGAAAGTGTCTCTCAAAATACTCGTCTCGTTTGGCATAACTACGTCTTAAATGTGTCTAGACGTAAGCTCACGGAAAGATAATTCATGACCTGTCCACATGACACCATCTCTGTATTTAGGACACTTAACTACGTTGGAAAATCGAAATTGTGGAGTTCGTAAC
Organism: Schistocerca cancellata; assembly: GCF_023864275.1. Lineage (NCBI taxonomy): Eukaryota > Metazoa > Arthropoda > Insecta > Orthoptera > Acrididae > Schistocerca > Schistocerca cancellata. The sequence continues at coordinate 433,741,408 of NC_064626.1, read as the reverse complement.
GTGGACCTTTTTGTAACCATTGAAGCTTTGGACTTTTATGTACTATTCGAACGTTACTCATTCGCTGCTTTGATGCGTTTATTTTCTCGTCGTAACAGTTATGAGCTAAATACGAAGGTTTGTGGAAGATAAATGAAAGTTGCGGATGTTCACTTGATCAGATATTTTATAAATAAGAACGGCGATTTTTTTTAACATGCGCTGGTTTTTCTATAAAAACATGTGGGTCTCTAATACTGATGCCAGCTTAAACTGAGAGGTTGTCGCCAATTGCATCTTCAAATTTAGGTCACTACATTAGGGTACTTTCTGGTCCGAGAACTACTACTAAACAGTTGCTGGCAATATGGTTTCAGCTTCGGCAGCACACTGTTCTCCAACTGTCAAATTATTGCTGTTTCCTCCGCATTTCAATTGTAATTCCTTTCTGAATTAAACACGTAGTTCAGTTGAAGGTAACACTAGGGATGCTTTCATATTTGCGTATAGTATATTCTCTCTTGAGGACACCTGCCTCGAGATGACTGGGTGTTTGTGTTGTCCTCATTATTTCATCATCATCCAGGAAAGTGGCGAAATTGGACTGAGCAAAGATTGGGTAATTGTACGGGCGCTGATAACCGCGCAGTTGAGCGCCCCACAAACCAAACATCATCATCATCACATCTCTTGAGGATATTTGGTGGAGTTATGCTTTTGTCTCTTAGCATGAGGTTCATTGGTGTTGGCTATCTGGAAGAAGATACGATGTGTCGTGCAGGACTTGGGCTTTCTGAAGTAGTTGCTTGCTCCTGGTCCAATGATGCTGAGTATGGCGATGTCCCACATAAATCTGTCGTGTGTAGCCAAATCGGGCGAGGTAGTGCGAAAGGAAACTATAATGACTTTTTCATTACTTTTGCTTCGCTGTTTATTTTGTTCCCTTGGAATTTCGACAAGTCTCCCGCACTACACATTAAGTAATTTTATTTGACAGCATTGACTTTGCACACTGGGGAGGACACGATTAACTTTTTGCCTAGTAATATGACGAACTACCAACACGGTAGAGTCCGAGCGCTCCAATGCAATCATTTTAAGGTTGCAGCCCACTGCGTTCGTGAAACAGCGACATTGCAGTTGCAACACTAGAAAGTTCTCGGCACACTTGCTCCGAGAATTTTAGATGCTCGGGCTCAGACGCCGCGTTGTATACCCCAGAGTTTCTCGAGAGTGGCGGATTCACAAACGCGGCCCGCATGCTTCGAAGCCTAAAGGCATCGACACACGGACCGTGCTGTCAAACGTTGAGCGCTGAGCGAGCCGAATTTCGCACGTCATAGCATGGAACAGCACGCTGGGAGCCTTTCCGAACATCTACCGACGTCATGTGTGGCTTATGAGCAGCCGCTAGACATGAAATCCAAGTTTTCTCACCTCCCGCCTGTCATAGTACTTTTGGTGGATCCTGATGCAGGTTGGAATTCCTGTGTGATGGTCTGGATAGATATCTACCTATTACACATTACGTCCCTCTACAAATGTCTCTGTCAGCCAACAGACGGGATCAGCCTGTAAGCTTTTGTGCTGTACGTACCCCTTCACGTTTCCACTTCCCTATCACATCGGAAACAGTGGACCTAGGAAAGTTTAGGAGTGTGGAAATCTCGCGTAGAGACGTATGACACAAGTGACACCCAATCATCTGACCACGTTCGAAGGCCGTGAGGGCCGCGAAGCGCCCCATTCTGCTCTCTCATGATGTCTAATGACTACTGAGGTCGCTGATATGGAGTACCTGGCAGTAGGTGGCAACACAATGCACCTAATATGAGAAAATTTGTTTTTGGGGGTGTCCGGATACTTTTCATGACATAGTGTATATTACTACATGTGTGTAGAATAATGCCAACTTGCCTAGTATCAAGACTGTGCTTTAAATAATGAGTCTAGCAATATACTAATATACTACAATCCCTTACCTGTCCTTACCGTGCGGATCATGAGAAACGGTTTATACTGTTTACAGCATGCTTCTCGTGATCCATACGTGAGCCGGCCTCTGTGGCCGAGCGGTTCTAGGCGCTTCAGTCCGGAACCGCGCTGCTTCTACGGTCGTAGGTACGAATCCTGCCTCGGGTATGGATGTGTGTGATGTCCTTAGGTTAGGTTTAAGTAGTTCTAAGTCTAGGGGACTGGTGACCTCAGATGTTAAGTCCCAAAGTGCTTAGAGCCATTTGAACCATTTTGATCCCTACGTGAATCGAACGGGAAGAATTCGTAATAACTAGTTATAAAGGTGAGTTTCGTCTGCCATGCGCTTCACAGTGGTTTGCAGAATATGGATATACCCGTAAATGTATATGTAGAATGCGCATATACAGGGTGATTCAAAAAGAATACCACAACTTTAGAAATGTGTATTTAATGAAAGAAACATAATATAACCTTCTATTATACATCATTACAAAGAGTATTTAAAAAGGTTTTTTTCACTCAAAAACAAGTTCAGAGATGTTCAATATGGCCCCCTCCAGACACTCGAGCAATATCAACCCGATACTCCAACTCGTTCCACACTCACTGTAGCATATCAGGCGTAACAGTTTGGATAGCTGCTGTTATTTCTCGTTTCAAATCATCAATGGTGGCTGGGAGAGGTGGCCGAAACACCATATCCTTAACATACCCCCATAAGAAAAAATCGCAGGGGGTAAGATCAGGGCTTCTTGGAGGCCAGTGATGAAGTGCTCTGTCACGAGCTGCCTGGCGGCCGATCCATCGCCTCGGGTAGTTGACGTTCAGGTTTCATAACTAACCTTTTTCGTAGGACTCTCCATACAGTTGATTGTGGAATTTGCAGCTCTCTGCTAGCTCTGCGAGTCGATTTTCCTCGGCTGCGAACAAATGCTTGCTGGATGCGTGCTACATTTTCATCACTCGTTCTCGGCCGTCCAGAACTTTTCCCTTTGCACAAACACCCACTGTTTATACCAACGTTTAATACACCACCTATCAGGAGGTTTAACACCATACTTCGTTCGAAATGCACGCTGAACAACTGTCGTCGATTCACTTCTGCCGTACTCAATAACACAAAAAGCTTTCTGTTGAGCGGTCGCCATCGTAGCATCAACTGACGCTGACGCCTAGTCAACAGCGCCTCAAGCTAACAAATGTACAAATAAATGAAACTTTATAGCTCCCTTAATTCGCCGACAGATAGTGCTTAGCTCTGCCTTTTGTCGTTGCAGAGTTTTAAATTCCTAAAGTTGTGGTATTCTTTTTGAATCACCCTGTATAATAGTGTAATCGTCGGAGCTTGGCCACATTATCTCACTTCATCATCAGACGTCAATAAGTTACTCTAGAAATCCAGCGTACCACATATAACGCAAGCATACAACCCACCAGTTCGCTCGTCTCCCGCACGGTACTTAGATGTAAATGAATGCTGCTCTGGTACTATGCACTTCACAAACGTTTTCGAAAAGTAGAATTTCAAATGTTTTACGAGAATGTTCAATACCGTACCACAGCGCCAGCCTTCGAGCAGTGTCGTTATCGCAACCGGCCGTGTTCGAGTCACATGAATCGCTACAGCGAATTATGTTTCTTTACAAACAAATAATATGAGAGTTATTGTGGCACATTCGTGGCGGAACATACTCAGGTAAATGCCTCGTGACTAGGGCCTCCCGTCGGGTAGACCGTTCGCCGGGTGCAAGTATTTCGATTTGACGCCACTTCGGCGACTTGCGCGTCGATGGGGATGAAATGATGATGATTAGGACAACACAACATCCAGTCCAAGAGCGGAGAAAATCTCCGACCCAGCCGGGAATCGAACCCGGGCCCTTAGGATTGACATTCTGTCGCACTGACCACTCAGCTACCGGGGGCGGACATAGCCAGGTTATCATCATGAAAGGCATTGACTCGTTAAGGAGTATTTTTGTCCTCTGCGAGAATCATCATCCTTTATTAGACCGTGGGCGGGTAAGGACCTTAATCTTCGTCATTGTATTGTATTCAACTGGGGACCTAGAAACGACGGAGAGGCTTCGGCCATGCCGTAGCCTCAATGGTACACAACCCCAAAACAGGCGACAGCAGTCCACTCACCCCACCGCCGCCCCACACCGAACCCAGGGTTATTGTGCGGTTCGGCCCCCAATGGACCCCCTCCCTCGGGAACGTCTAACACCAGACGAGTGTAACTCCAATGTTTGCGTGGTAGAGTAATTATGGTGTACACGTACGTGGAGAAAGTGTGTGCGCAGCAATCGCGAAATAGTGTAACCGAGGTGGAATAAGGGGAACCAGCCCGCATTCGCCGAGACAGATGGAAAACCGCCTTAAAAACCATCCACAGACTGGCCGGTATACCGGACCTCGACACTAATCCGCCGGGCGGATTCGCACCGGGGACCGGCACGCCTTCCCGGCCGGAAAGCTGTGCGTTACACCAAGCGGCTAACCGTGCGGGCCGAATCTTCGTCATTGTTGTTTGAACCGTGGAAAACAGTCCGATGCCATGTCGACGACGGATTCCCCATCCTTGGCGTCGATGTGGCATCGTCGGACTTCAGAACACCGGTGCACACGTTCTGTTATCGTCCTTAATATTTGTTGCCTGCGTTTGTGTTCCAAATCCATTATTTGTTGTGGTGGATGTATGTCGAGCCAGCTGGTAATATGACCGGTCCATCGAAGTTGATATTTGATGGCGACGGCTTCTTTGCTGGTTGCGTTTGTTTCCTCCAGGATACTGATGTTAGTGTGCCGATCTTCCCACTTCAGATTCAGTATTCTTCTAAGTCAGCAGTGACGATATTGCTCGAGGAGATTCAGATGTCTTCTGTACTTAATCTAGGCCTCACTTCTGAAAGTGGGAGTTGGCATAATCTGACAGAGAAAGAGTTTCTTCTGAATCTTGGAAGTCATGGCTGCCGAAGGTCCAAACGTGCGCTAGCACATCTTATGCGATACTGGATTTCAGTGTCAATATTTGCGTTAGTCGAGAAATGATTGCCAAGGTAAGGTAAGACAAGTCTCACCATTTTGCATAAAAATTGCTTGCAGGGCGTCCTCTGCGTACTGTAGCTCGATGACGGAGGCTATGATTACCTTGGTCACAACTCTTAGTCTGTGTATGCTGAAAAACGCATTGTCCGTCATGTACACTATTTCATCTCCCAGTTGTATCTGTAATAAGGACTTTGATCAAAGTATCATTTATTCTTCGACAAATTTAGGTGCGTTTTGCATGGAGTCGTACTGGCCTGTACGTAACGAACACCGCATTTGCAAGACGCAAAAGAATGTATCGATGAATAAATAATCATGTCATCACTCTTCTTATTATGCCTCGCCAAGAATTTTCCACGACTATTACCATTATTATTACTGCTCCTTTTCAAAAAATCCTAATTGGTTGTAGCAATACAAGTGCTTGGGCAAGATTACAGAAGAAAGAAGGTAAATGATGCGCGTGACTCAAATGATGTTACCTGGTTACCCTAACGCATACATTTTGAAATGGTTTCACAGCCAAAACTCGGCAATGGAAACAAAACAATAGGAAGTCTGACGACAGTCAGTGGGGTAAAATAACCATCTTTCTGGGCTTGGAAGTTCCGTTTAACATATTTTTCGTTACTGCAAATTAAATTTGGCTTCCCAAACACCGCCTTTTTGCAAAACACCGTGTGTTTCTTTTTTTCTGTTTACAGAAACATTTTTCGACATATATGTTTCATGATCTGATTCACTCGATTTCTTTCTCTAAGATTATTATGCCAAGTTCATGGTTGTCTTTGTATATTTTTGGTATTATGGTTTTTAAGCCAAAACAAAAATATTTAAAGTAGAAAAACGACCATTAATTTTGTAGACAATGGAGAAAACAATAGCTATTGATCGCGAAATCCTTCGTTTTGTTACAACTGATCTAGATTTCAACTATTATATAGTCATAGTCAGTTCTTAAAATTGCAAAACAGGAAATCAGGAACAAGTATAGCGTAATTGCCAATGTAACAAATATAATTGACCGTGTATCGTCAGTGCGAACATAAACACGACACGTAACATATAACAACAGGTGACATTAGTGAAAAATGTCACATAGTAAACAATATTGTTCGGTGCAGAGCGTACAGGAGTCTAAATACGAAGTCTAAATATGAACTGAAAATGTTATTTATTTCGTTGAACAGGAAGAAAACATGATGGCACAGCCGTGTGGTGCCCTTTGTCGAGGTGCCGGTGAATAGTTAAATAATAGTAAAGCTATATATATTTTTAAAAAATTTACTAAACAATAAAACTACAAGTAATGATTAAACCATGGGAAGAAAGTCACGTGTATAGTGCCATAAGTACAGCCTTCCCAATGACAATAAGTACAGGATACTATGTCATTTACACTACTATACAATACTAAAAGTACAATCTTAAAATAATGTACCAATATGATTAAAATATAAAGGAATGAAAATAGTACAATGAAACATGATGTGCCCTCTCTGGACATAAACTAAATCGTGCAATTCGGAAAAAAAAATTACCGCAATCTCTGGGCTTACATTATGAACTTGTGGAATAAAGCACCATTACAGTCTCGAAAGGTATGAAGCTAGCCATTGGCACATAAATGAACGAATACCTAAAATAAAGATTGAAAATGGTACAATGAAAAATGGTGTGTTCTCTGTGGGCATAAACTAGTATCACACGTATCCTTAAAATACATTAACGCCATCTCTGGGCTTACAGCATAAATATATGAAATAAAGCATGTAAGTACCGGTTAAGGATCTGTTAGGTGATGATCAGTTTGCCTTTAGGAAAGGTAAAGGCACCAGTGGCGCATTTGTGACGTTGCAGTTGATAATGAAAGCAAAACTGAAGAAAAATCAAGACACATTGATAGGATTTGTCGACCTGGAAAAAGGATTCGACAATGTAAAATGGTGCAAGATGTTTGAAATCCGGGGAAAAATAGGAAATACGGATAATATACAACATGCACAAGAACCAAGAGGGAACAATAAGAGTGGAAGTGTACGAACGAAATTCACGGATTGAAAGGGGTGTTAGACAGGAATGTAGTTTTTCGCCCCTCCTGTCGGAGAAGCAATGACGGAAATAAAAGAAAGGTTTAAGATTAGGATAAAATACAAGGTGAAAGGATATCACCGTTAAGATTCGCTGATAACTTTGCTATCCTCAGTGACAGTGAAGAAGAATTACAGGATCTGTCGAATGGAATGAACAGTCTAATGATTATAGAATATGAATTGAGAGTAAATCGAAAAAAAGACGAAAGTAATAAGAAGCAACAGAAGTGAGAACAGTGAGAAACTTAACATCAGAAATGGTGATCACGATGTTGATGAAGTTAGGATTTCTGCTATCTAGACAGCAATATAACCCTTGACGGACGGAGCATGGAGGACATAAAAAGCAGAGTAGCACTGGTTGAAAGGGAATTCCTGGCCAAAAGAAATCTACTAGTATCAAACATAGGCTTTAATGTGAGGAAGAAATTTCTGAGAACGTACGTTTTGAGCACAGCATTGTATGGCAGTGAGGCGTGTACTGTGGGAAAACCGGAACAGAAGAGAGTATAAGCATTGCAGATGTGTTAGAGAAGAATGTTGAAGATGTGGTTGATTGATAAGGTAAGACATGACGAGGATCTCCACAGAATAGGCAAGAATGAATATATGGAAAACACTGACAAGCAGAAGGGCCAGGTTGGTGGGACTCTATTAAGACGTCAGGGAATAACTTCTGTGGTACTAAGCTGTAAAGATAAAAACTGTAATGCAAGACAGATATTGAGATACATCCAGCAAATAATTAAGGACGTAGGCTGCAATTGCTATTCTAAGATGAAAAGGTTGGCAAGGAGGGCAATTCATGGCGAGCCGCATCAAACCGGTCAGAAGCCTGATGACTTGGAAAAAAAAGGAGAAAAGCAACGGTTTCAGTTCATGTTACTCTTTCACGCTCTACACCAAACAATATTTTTTACTATGTGACACTTTGTACTAATATCACCTGTTGTTTTATGGTATGTAACTGTGTGGTGCTTACGTTTGCAGGTACGATACGTTGTCAACTATTTTATATTTCCTGCTGATTCTTCTGCTTTCTAATTTTTGGTATTCAAGATGGCTATGTAATAGATTAAATCCAGATCTGCTGTAATAAAACGATGGAGTTCGCGATCGATTGCTGTTCTTTCGTATTGCACTCTGATTACAGCAACTTTGTGTAATATTTATATAGAAATACACTACTGGCCATTAAAATTGCTACTGCACGTGTTACTTACGCGGAATTTAACCGACAGGAAGAAGATGCTGTGATATGCAAATGATTAGCTTTTCAAAGCATTCACACAAGACTGGCGCCGGTGGCGACACCTACAACGTGCTGACATGAGGAAATTTTCTAACCGATTTCTCATACGCAAACAGCAGTTGACCACGTTTCCTCGTGAAACGTTGTTGTGATGCCTCGTGTAAGGAGGAGGAATGCGTACCATCATGTTTCCGACTTTTACAAAGGTCGGATTGTAGCCTATCGCGATTGCGGTTTATCGTATCGCGACATTGCTGCTCGCGCTGATCGAGGTCCAATGATTGTTAGCAGAATATGGAATTGATGGGTTAAGGAGGGTAATACGGAGTGCCGTGCTGGATCCCAATGGCCTCATATTACGAGGCATCTTATCCGCATGGCTGTAACGGATCGTGCAGTCACGTCTCGATCCCTGAGTCAACAGATGGGGACGTTTGCAAGACAACAACCATCTGCACGAACAGTTCGACGACGTTTGCAGCAGCATGGACTATCAGCTCGAAGACCATGGCTACGGTTACCCTGGACGCTGCATCAGAGGCAAGAGCGCCTGCAATGGTGTACTAAACGACGAACCTGGGTGCACGAATGGCAAAATGTCATTTTTTCGGATGAATCCAGGTTCTGTTTACAGCATCATGATGGTCGCATCCGTGTTTGGCGACATCGCAGTGAACGCACATTGGAAGCGTGTATTTGTCATCGCCATTCTGGCATATCACCCGGAGTGATGGTATGGGGTATCATTGGTTAAACGTCTCGGTCACCTCTTGTTCGCATTGACGGCACTTTGAACAGTGGACGTTACATTTCAGATGTGTTACGACCCGTGGCTCTACCCTTCATTCCATCCCTGCGAAACCCTACATTTCAGCAAGAAAACGCACGACTGCATGTTGCAAATCTTGTACGGGCCTTTCTGGATACAGAAAATGTGCGACTGCTGCCTTGGCCAGCACATTCTCCAGATCTGTCACCAATTGAAAACGTCTGGCCAATGGTGGCCGAGCTACTGGCTCGTCACAATACGTCAGTCACTGTGACTGTGATGAACTGTGGTATAGTGTTGACGCTGCATGGGCAGCTGTACCTATACACGCTATCCAAGCTCTGTTTGACTCAATGCCCAGGCGTATCAAGGCTGTTATTACGGCTAGAGGTGGTTGTCCTGGGTACTGATTTCTCAGGATCTATGCACCCAAACTGCGTGAAAATGTAATCACATGTCGGTTGTAGTATAATTTGGTGTAGCAATTTTAATGGCCAGTAGTTTAGATCTAGGCCCACGGAATATGACAAGTTTCGAAACACTTTTCGGTAAATAGAAAAAAGAGAAATACATTAAGTTTTACAGAAGGCAGAGATTAGAAACTCAAATGGCTCTGAGCACTATGGGACTTAACATATGTGGTCATCAGTCCCCTAGAACTTACTACTACTTAAACCTAACTAACCTAAGGACATCACACACATCCATGCCCGAGGCAGGATTCGAACCTGCGACCGCAGCGGTCACGCGGTTCCAGACTGAAGCGCCTAGAACCGCACGGCACACCGGTCGGCTTAGAAACTCAAATTTTGTGTAGTAAAATGTTATCATTCAGATAAATACAGTGTTTCTCGTAGCCTCCCTACACGGCGAGTGTCGTAAACGCTGTGTTTGCAGCCCCAGGCGAGAGAGCCCGGAAGTCCAGACTTGTCCATTACGACCTGACTGTTCAGAAAGAACCGCTGCCGCTGATAAGAGAGGAAACTACCTGTAAGTGGGGCGTCAATGGCGGCGGCAGTCGGTATCTGTCGCGTCGCCGCCGAGCGCAGCTTTTACTGCCGTGTCAGCGAGTCGGCCGCGATAAGGCAGAGCGCGGGGGCGCGGCCTACGCTTCCGGGGGCGAGAGCTTTCGCGTGTACCGCTGTGACCCGTGCGACCGTCTGTGTCGCCGTTGTCGCGGCCCAGACGGCAGGCGGGACGCTATCTGCGCTGTCCGCCCCCGCCCTTTATTGCCGCTGCCGCACGTGCGCTCTCATTTTCGAACGACCGTTACTGTCCGCCTGTCGCAGCGGGACTACATCAGGGAAAGTTGTGTGCTGCTCGGCGGACAGCGCCGCGTCCGGAAAGTAGGCAGTGGCAGCAGCCCACCGCTTCTTTGGGAACCGCAGCGACGGCGGTGGAAGAAAGTACCCACTGAACGCCCGAGTCGTTTTGCGCCTTTGTTTACGATGGGCAGCGGAAAGGCTTTCTTCTGTGCGGGGACAGGTGCCTAGCCATTGCGGAGTCAGCCCTTCCTGCTGACCCCTTGCGCTTAGTCATTCTCTTCGGCCATGCGTGACACTTTAACACTCTCCTGCAATGACCCGCAGTATTCGCTAGCGTTGACACCGTTCCGAAATTCGTGATGGTATGTGTGCTTCATCTGCACGGTCCAGTCACATTAATGTGAGTACCTATCACAAAGCCTTAATAACCCCCTTTTTATAGCGGAGACGTGCAGGAAGAGAATCAATGATGTCCTGAAAGGTAAACACAGCGATGTGGACTCTTGCTGACTCTTGTGTTGCGGTAGGTTTCTCGGTAGAGAATCCATGGCACTAACAGTCCGATCGAGGTGAATGGCTCTGAGCACTATGGGACTTAACATCTGAGGTCATCAGTCCCCTAGAACTTAGAACTACTTAAACCTAACTAACCTAAGGACATCACACACATCCATGCCCGAGGCAGGATTCGAACCTGCGACTGTAGCGGTCGCGCGGTTCCAAACTGAAGCGCCTAGAACCACTTGGCCATCACGGCCGGCTCCGATCGAGGCGATCCAAATGGTTCAAATGGCCCTAAGCGCTATGGGACTTAACATCTGACGTCATCAGTCCCCTAGAACTTAGAACTACTTAAACCTAACTAACCTAAGGACATCACACACATCTATGCCCGAGGCAGGATTCGAACCTGCGACCGTAGCGGTCGCGCGGTTCCAAACTGAAGCACCTAGAACCACTCGGCCACCACGGCCGGCTCCGTTCGAGGTGATCCAAATGGTTCAAATGGCCCTAAGCGCTATGGGACTTAACACCTGAGGTCATCAGTCACCTAGACTTAGAACTACTTAAACCTAACTAACCTACGGACATCGCACACATCCATGCCTGAGGCAGGATTCGAACCTGCGACCGTAGCAGCAGCGCAGTTCGGGACTAAAGCGCCTAGAACCACTCGGCCACAGCGGCCGGAAAGGCGGTCCGACAGATTCTCGATTGGGTTTTAATCCGAGGAGTCTGGTGACCAGAGGAGTACAGTGCTCTTCGAACCACGGCATGTACACTGTGAGCGATGTGACATTTTGCATAGTCTTGCTGGTAATTACCATCGTGGCGTGGAGAAAACAAACTGCATGTTCGCAAGGACAGATACATACTTGTGGTGCTCCATTGTGCCTTTCAGAGTGGCGAAATCATGCAGAGAATGACACAAAAACATTCCCGGACCATTTAGGCTGCGTTCACACTGCCGGCCGGGCCGGGCCGGGATGACGCGTACTGGCTCGGCTCGTGCCTAGCCAGCTCAGGCCGACGTGTAGGGCATTCACATTGCGCGCCGCGCCGAGCGGGGACGGCGAAATGGGGGAAAATCCACTTCTCCGATTTTCATGTTTTAAACATTCTTAGCGGTATATAAGACTTCGCCACATCGTTTTATGAACTTATTTTTTCCTTAAAAGCGTTACTTACGTCGTGAAAAAAGAAAAAGGCTACTTTTCGTTTCGCGTGATTTCTTAGTTTCGTAACGCTTCCCAACCAATTTTGAAGAAAGTATGCGGCTAAAAAATCTGATTTTTGTACACGTGGTAGTGTAACATCTTAGCTTCGTATCGAATCATTTATCTTTCCATATTTCTTAACAGTCATTGTGATATGATGCTATTTGTCAACGTTGTGCACTTGATTTACAAATCTTGTAGTGAAAAAGTTATGTAGCGGGTAGCTTACTGTTAGATCCGTTTTAGACCATACATTGTTGGGAATGAAATGTAGCTAAAAGTACCAAAAAGTTAGCGACAGACATTTAGGAGAGTTTTTTTCTTTACATGAAGAACTTAAAAACTATCCCGAAAAATTTTATTCATATTACAGAATGAATCATAATACATTTCAGTATGTGCTGCAGAACATTCAAGACAAAATTTCGAAACAGAACACAAATTTTCGCAAAAGTATAACAGCAGAAAAAATTGGGTGTAACGATGTGGAGCCACTGATGACCTCACAGAATTCTTTTCATTACCTTGTAAGATAGACAGATTGATAAGCGAAGAGTTTTGAGATAATGCCCTTTGACTCAGTGGTTCTATTTTCACTGACACGGAACTGTGCATAGCTCTTGGAACTTAGGAAAATCATATGACAGAACAAAGCCCGAGTGGAATTGCATTTTAATATACTATTCCCTGGATCACATGACCTTATTTTGCCAAGTTATACAAGTTATTCTCTGTAACTGTCTCTCAGGTCTTTGCATTTCGATTTCATTATTTTAATTGAAAGAATATAGAAGGGTGCAAGAAAATGTCTCTTTAATTATTTATTGTTGTATAACTGTCAAATGACATGGACTAAGTAAATATCTACTGTGCAAACAAAACTGTAAAAACTTCGCCCAACACCACACTTGAGTAACACATTTTACGATTTTTTTTCTGAGGTATCTGTCCACTGGCATCTCCTTTCATGCACTAGCATCGTCATTCCGATTAGGAGTGTCCACCGTATCAGTGGTGGTGAAGGACTTTTGTATGGCCATATGGGAGTCACTCGCTCCCATTCATTTACCAACGCCAACTGTTTCTCGATGTAAAGAAATTGCCAGTGAAATGCATACGAGATGGGGATTTCCAAACTGTGTTGGATGTATAGAGGGGAAGCACATACGTGTCCAATGTCCTAAACTTTCTTGCAGCATGTCTTACAATTACAAACAGTATTATTCGATTGTACTCCAAGCAGTTGCTGATGCAAATTACAAATTTATACCTGTAGATGTTGGTGCCTACGGTAAACAGTCTGATGCAGGCGCGTTTAAAGAAAGTATGTTATATAAGAAACTTACAAATGGGGAGCTGTTATTACCGCCACCAACAAGACTTGAAGGAATGTGTCAGGAACTACCGTACGTCATTTTGGGAGATGAAGCTTACCCCTTATTAGAGAATTTGATGAGACCTTTTCCTCGCAGAAATTTGGACAACGAGAAGATTCTATACAATGATATGCATTCCAGAGCATGAAAAGTTGTTGAATGTGCATTTGGTGACCAATAAAAAGAGACTACTGAGGATGGAAACTGAAACATCCATTGACGTAGCTGATCACTTAGTCAAGTGCATTTGTCTACTTCATAATATTGTCATTGACAGAGAAGGATGCAATGTTAAAGGTGAAAAGTTGTGTAACAATGCTGATATGCAGACAGCTGGTGCCACATTCATCAGAAATTCCACATTACGTTCGAAAACTGTCAGGAACACTTTTGTTGAATATTTCGTTAAAAATGCAACTTAAAATAATTAAAAAACCTATCAAAAATAAATTTTGGAATTGAAAGTACTTAGCTATTTACTGTATTTTTGTGTATCTCATTTCATTGTAAATAAAACAAATAAAATTATAAAGGAAAATAATTTATATTTGTGTGTACTATCTGAAACACACTCCTTGGTTACTTCGTTCCATAATCTGGAAACTGCATCATTAGTGTCATACTAGCCGAATTTCTGATACCAAATTGATGAACACAAGTTAATGTCATGTATACGTTATCCTGCATTCATTAAAGTAAGAAAATCGCAAAAAGATGGCACAGACAACAGCTCATAGTAACGTGCCACAGCATGACTTTACAATGCATTGTCATCTGGTTCAAATGGCTCGGAGCACTATGGGACTTAACATCTGTGGTCATCAGTCCCCTAGATCTTAGAACTACTTAAACCTAACTAACCTAAGGACATCACACACATCCATGCCCGAGGCAAGATTCGAACCTGCGACCGTAGCAGTCGCGCGGTTCCGGACTGCGCGCCTAGAACCGCTAGACCACCGCGGCCGGCTTGTCATCTGGTAGGGACACATTTCCGTCCCTCAGTGACACTAATATCTTTCTTTACAAGTAAATGCGAACTATTGAGTGGCGGCAATGCCGCGATCGCTGGCAAGCTATTGTTGTAAATGCATGTAAATACGGTAGATTAAATAAATGAAATAAAAGTAATTTCGTATGTATCATTATAATAAACGTAATTTTCCCTCACTGATTGTGAAATGTGAGGTAACATCTTAAAATAAAAGACGTGTGCAGTCACACTTGTGATGAAAGCAGAAGGGAGACGTGTGATGCGTGTACTGCAGAAGCTGTAGTGCTGCTCCACAGGCTCGCGCCTGCGGCCGGCTCGCGCCGGCGATGTTAAACACTCGGGATGTCGCGGGCTCGGCTCCGGGAGGCTCACGCCGTGTCGGCGCGGCCCGGCCGCCAGTGTGAACACCGCAATTCAAAACCACGTGTTTGATATCAAAGCGGGCGGCGCCCCGGCCAGGCTCGGCTCGGCCAGGCCGGCAGTGTGAACGCAGCCTTTAACGCTTCCTCCTACGGCAGGGCCGGCCAGAAATTCTGCACGCGTGCGGTGCTCTTGCACATGTGCAACTTCCGGGTCATAGCGTGCACTCCGCAGCCGTCAGTGTTCATGTAGTGCATGTTTCTACGCACAGACTTCGCTACTCTGTTATACAAAGTGCGTTATTGACACCTCGTGTCTATATCACAACCTGGGCTGTATCTGTAAGATCTGTTGCTTCATCGAGCGCAACAGAGAAAGCAACAAAGTACAGGGCTATTACAAATGATTGAAGCGATTTCATAAATTCACCGTAGCTCCATTCATTGACATATGGTCACGGCACACTACAGATACGTAGAAAAACTCATAAAGTTTTGTTCGGCTGAAGCCGCACTTCCGGTTTCTGCCATCAGAGCGCTCGAGAGCGCAGTGAGACAAAATGGCGACAGGAGCCGAGAAAGCGTATGTCGTGCTTGAAATGCACTCACATCAGTCAGTCATAACAGTGCAACGACACTTCAGGACGAAGTTCAACAAAGATCCACCAACTGCTAACTCCATTCGGCGATGGTATGCGCAGTTTAAAGCTTCTGGATGCCTCTGTAAGGGGAAATCAACGGGTCGGCCTGCAGTGAGCGAAGAAACAGTTGAACGCGTGCGGGCAAGTTTCACGCGTAGCCCGCGGAAAATTGGCTCATGCCACAACTGGAGACCGACAGCGCCGACTTCATCTTTGAACAGGATGGTGCTCCACCGCACTTCCATCATGATGTTCGGCATTTCTTAAACAGGAGATTGGAAAACCGATGGATCGGTCGTGGTGGACATCATGATCAGCAATTCATGTCATGGCCTCCACGCTCTCCCGACTTAACCCCATGCCATTTCTTTCTGTGGGGTTATGTGAAAGATTCAGTGTTTAAACCCCCTCTACCAAGAAACGTGCCAGAACTGCGAGCTCGCATCAACTATGCTTTCGAACTCATTGATGGGGACATGCTGCGCCAAGTGTGGGAGAAACTTGATTATCGGCTTGATGTCTGCCGAATCACTAAAGGGGCACATATCGAACATTTGTGAATGCCTAAAAAACTTTTTGAGTTTTTGTATGTGTGTGCAAAGCATTGTGAACATATCTCAAATAATAACGTTATTGTAGAGCTGTGAAATCGCTTCAATCATTTGTAATAACCCTGTATTTAACCTTATTTATTAGCTGCCTGTGCAGATCGCCGGCCACAGCACTGATACGTCTTGTCACTGCTTGTTTGGATAGACTGATTTCTTGAAACCTGCTAACGTTCGTGGGACACACAAGTTCTGCAACGTCAATCAGACACCCTTTCACAAACTCTCCTTCGGAAAAAGGGTTTCCCAGATTGCGTAATTCTTAATGCGATTTTAAAACTCGCTCGCAGTGAAGATTTAGTTTGGTTGTCATTCTGGAAAATTGAAAACAGTACATTGTACAGCGTACAGTAAAACAGACATAAATGTAACACGCGAAACTAAGAGTTCAAGAAGTATCAGTTACTTTGACGTACAGTAAAATCGAGTTGATGTGTCTCATCCATTTTCTTAAGGAAATTAAATTTTGCTTGCTCTTCTTCACTGTTGAGTACACTACACTCGTCTTTGTGATATGTATTGTAGTGTCTTTCAATTGAAAACTTACGCTGGCCGCCTATTATTCGGCGGCACAGCAAACACTGTGAGTTTTCACCAACGGCTACAAAAAAGAATTGCAGTTCACAGTCATTTTTAAACGACTGAGAACCTAGATCTCCCGTCCTTTGCTTTTTCCCAGTACTTGCCATTTCTCAGTACTCCTCTGTTAAGGTTACGGTCACCAGGGATAAATGAGACTAGATATGTTGCGCTCTTAGTTGTACCACAGGGAAGTGGAGCCGCCGCCCTTCATTTGGGACACGTGTCTAACAACAGATGTCGCTGTCGCACACGTGCGCACATGTACAGCACTTCCGCACGTCTGCACACTGTGCAGCGTTTGGCCGGCGCTGTCCTACGGCCTGGACCCTTCCGACGATTGCTGCATGACCGTACGTGCCAAAGGCCATGTGTCCGACGGAGAATAAACGTGGTTCATCTGAAAAGACCACCTGTCATCCATCAGTGAACGTACAGTTGCGGTACTGGTGTGCAAATTCCAACCTTTGTCGCTGATGAACAGCAATCAGCGTGGGTGCATGAACTAGCCACCTGCGCAGCAGCATTCGCTCAACAGTCGTTGAGGAGTCGTTGTGGGTTGCCGCTTGGGCGGCCAGCTGCTCAACACTTGCACGACTATTCGCCCGTACTCATCTCCGCAGCCACCCATCACCTCTGTCATCTGTGGTCCGTGGCGCCGGTTTTGGATAGCGCCTTTTTGCCATGCTTGGTATAGTTTAACCAAGGGACATGCGAAAAGTTTGCAAACATAGCCTTGGCCGACAGCCAATAATCATGCGCTTTCGAACGTCAGATAAATCGCTCCGTTTTCGGATCATGACAACCACATTTCATGTACCCACCACCGACAGTGCTACCACCTGTCGCCTGCGAGTGGTTATTGCACGTTGGCGTCGGACGTAGCCGGTGGTCACATTAATGTGACTGGACAGTGAAGCTACTTTCGACAGTGTTGACTGGAACACTCTCTTCGAAACGCTGAAGGCAGCAGGGATAAAATACAGGGAGCGAAATGTCATTTACCATTTTACAGAAACCAGACAGCAGTTATGAGTGTCCGAACGACGTGAAACAGAAGCAGAAGTTGGCAAGAGAGTGCGGCAGGATTGTAGCATATCCCTGACATTATTCAGTCCGTACATAGAGCAGCAGCAAAGGAAACAGAGGAGAAATTGCGAATGGTAATTTAAGTCCAGAAGAAGGATTTAAAACTTTGATATTCGAATTCTGTCACAGAAGACGAAGAGGGTGGAAGAGCAGCTGAACGGAATAGCTAGTGTGTTAAAAGAGGTTATAAAATGTATATGATCAAAAGTGTAACAAGGGCAGTGGAATATTGTCAAATTAAATCAGTGGTGTTAAGGCAATTAGGTTGGGAAATGAGACAATAAAAGTGGTAGATGAGCTTTGTTATTTGGGTAGCATAAAGAAGTGACTATGGCAGAAGTAGAGAGGATGAAAAATGCTAGTACAATAGCAAGAAAAACATTTCTGAATAAATTGAAATGTTAGAATACCGGTTTTGAAACTTTTGAAATGTGGTGCCACAAGAGAACGTTGAAGATTAGATAAATAGTCATATAACTAATAAGAAGATACAGGATCGAACTGAGGAGAAAAGGAGTGAAAGGTGGCATTGATTGATATGGTACATCGTGAAGCATCAAGCAATAGTCAGTATGATAACGGTGTGTGTGTGTGTGTGTGTGTGTGTGTGTGTGTGTGTGTGTGCGTATTTTTTTTGAGGGGGGGGGGAGGGTAAATAGAATGAGACTAATAAGGTTCAAGTAGACGTCGTTTGCAGTAGTTATACCAATGTGAATAAACTTGTATAGGACAGATCAGCATGGAGAGCTGCGTCAAATCAGCCATAACAGTTGAGAATCGCCCAGTCTGCTCTGTATTGTAACGTTCGCACGTTCGGAATTGCGGATTCACATCTGTCTGCTGTTAATTCTTTGTTCTTTATTCCCAAATAGCGGCATTTTTCCACTTCTAACTCTGTGTCTTCGTCATTTTTGAGGACTGCTAACCGTCGTTATTCTCCTTAATGCTACTGAACATCACTTTCATATGTGCATCTCCAACGTTCAAAAATGGCTCTGAGTACTATGGGACTTAACATCTTAGGTCATCAGTCCCCTAGAACTTAGAACTACTTAAACCTAACTAACCTAAGGACATCACACACATCCATGCCCGATGCAGGATTCGAACCTGCGACCGTAGCGGTCGCGCGGTTCCAGACTGAAGCGCCTAGAACCGCTCGGCCACACCGGCCGGCTATCTCCAACGTAAATTAGTCTCACCACTCTTTTGACATTTCTTTATTTGAGCCAAAAGGACCATGTCGTCTCCTGAATATTAACAGCTGTATAACATGTTACCCTTACACTTTCGTATCTGTGGTTTGCTTCTCATCATTCATTTCCTCTGCGACAGTGAGTTAAACAATTGCGAAATCGCCTCTTCATGGAAAATTTCCCTAGCCCAGAAAAACAAATTGTGAGCAAGTCACTCGTTTAAGACTTGTCATTTGAATCTAATGTGCACAACTTCTAATGAATACTGCGATTTCTTAAGCCCGAGGCGTAGATCCTAAGTGGTGATTTACATAATAATTTAATGTGGGAGGAAGGTGTCTGACAAAAACAACGTTTCATTTAAATACTCTGATGTATTCATTAAAACATAGATGACTACAACTCATCAGATGGAGACATCTAGACAGTTAACTAATAATATGCGTATGTGAATTCTGATTAGTGATTATGTGGACAGTAGCATTACTCCACTGCTTTAGAATTACACCCTCTTAACTAAAAAATGATGGTTTGAAACTCAGTTTCAAAACTCCCTATTTCCTGATGGAATACAATGACAGAACGCTTGGTGACTGACTGAAAATTTCATACATTCAACACGTGTACATTGAACCTGAAACAGGCGACCATATATAATACCACTAGTGCGGAACGTAAATGACCTAGCTCGCCGATGTTGCTATCAGTGCTGAATGTAATGTAATTGCCATACGCCACGATGAATGCCACTCTCTTGCGAAGACGATGGCGTGTTGCTATAACTGCAGCTCCATTCGCTGGACATCTCGTAACTCGTTTGTCACTAAGGTTATCACCAAGTCTCAGCTGAAGTCGATGCCGCCTCCACTGCATCTCAACCCCGAGTCGGTGCCGCCCTCACCGTGCCTCAACCCCAGTCGGTCCTGCCTCCACCGCGTTTCAGCCTGGAGTCCTCTATTTTTGGCTCTCTCTTACGCCCTGCTCCAAACAGCTCCGGTCGCCAACAGCGAAAATACAAAACACTGCGGCCCATTAGCGAGGTTACCCTCCAGCATAAGAGAATCTCGCCTACATGGTGCGTGGTCGTCAGATGGTAGTCATGTAGCAAAACTGTCACCACCTACTAAAATACATCCGCTCCAGCTCTGTACTCGTAACATCACACTATAGTAGACCAGCCGCACATTTTCACACTTATGGCACTAGCCTCGCAACAGTTCACGAGTCTTGCACAGTATTTCCTGCAGCTTATGTCCGTAAAGCGGCCGACGACTGTCTACAAAGGCGGTCCACCAAACATAAGGAAGTATTCGTAAAGCTTCTCTGCCACCCACCCACCCCACCCACCCGCCAGGGCGGACACTAGGTACAGTGGCTTGTTCCCCCCTCTCGACGCCTCGGTAGCCTCCATTTCCGCGAAGTCTAGCTGAGCCTCCGGTTTCCGCTCCCAGCAAAGTGCCGTTTTGTGTAGCGTTCTCTGTCTGCACTGTCTCCAACACGTTGCGTCTTCTCACACACGGGAAAAGGATTCAGAAATCAGAGAGCAGATCACCATGTTAAAGGAGGGAAACAAAACTGCATTAGAGCACCATACTGTCTGTGTGGTCCAAGATCTTCAATAAAAAGATTCTCTGTGCAGTCACACCATCATCATCGTCTAATTACACAATCACAGAATAATTAAAAAGGCATGCGAAATTTCCTGTCGTGTTTCACAACAGCAGCGGCGTCTTAACAACATGCCTTATACATTTTAAACGTAAGGTTAACTTCTCCTACATGATTTCTGTAAATACTATTAATTAGTTGCGTGTATCCGTAGTTCATCGGCATCCTCATCAATAGATTGAACATTTTAGTTCACTATACATTTTGAAAGTATTATACTAGATCCGTTCAGTGAATGGTGATATCTTGTTAATTTCTCCCATTAGTAGGTATTAACTCAGAAATCCTTCCTTGTTACCTTCTGCTGTCCTTCGTACTTAGTCTTTCCAGTTGTTTTTCTCATGCTCTTCAGCAATTTCCACAAATAAGTTATTTACAAATGTGAAGTACAAACTTATAATGCAGTTTCCTGCTTATATTCCGCTTTTCTTTCCATCTGTCAGTTGTGTGGGAGAGACATCCAATATTATTCTTTCAACACTTCAAATTCAGTTAACCCCTTAACTGCCTTACAGCAAGGTTTTGAGTCAAATAAAAAAATGAATATAGTTTAAAGTTATGTAACAAAGTAAGAGTTATATAACAAAGTAAGAGCATATGGACTATCAGACCAATTGTGTGATTGGATTGAAGAGTTCCTAGATAACAGAACGCAGCATTTTTTTCTCAATGGAGAGAAGTCTTCCGAAGTAAGAGTGATTTCAGGTGTGCCGCAGGGGAGTGTCATAGGACCGTTGCTATTCACAATATACATAAGTGACTTTGTGGATAACATCACGAGTTTACTGAGACTTTTTGCAGATGACGCTGTAATATATCGAGAAGTTGTAACAATGGAAAATTGTACTGAAATGCAGGAGGATCTGCAACGAATGGACGCATGGTGCAGGGAATGGCAATTGAATCTCATTGTAGACAAGTGTAATGTGCTGCGAATACATACAAAGAAAGATCCTTTATCATTTAGCTACAATATAGCAGGTCAGCAACTGGAAGCAGTTAATTCCATAAATTATCTGAGAGTAGACATTAGGAGTGATTTAAAATGGAATGATCATATAAAGTCGATCGTCGGTAAAGCAGATGCCAGACTGAGATTCATTGGAAGAATCCTAAGGAAATGCATTCCGAAAACAAAGGTAGTATGTTACAGTACACTTGTTCGCCCACTGCTTGAATATTGCTCACCAGTGTGGGATTAGAGATTAGAGCCCACACAGAGGTATACCGACAATCTTTCTTTCCACGAACAATACGGGGCTGGGACAGAAGGGAGAACTGATAGAGGTACTCAAAGTACCCTCCCCCACACACCGTTAGGTGGCTTGCGGAGTATGGATGTAGATGTAGATAATGATACAGTTTTATAGGTGGCATAACATTTCTAATAGATAAAACACACAAACGAACAAAACAGTTGCAAGTTGAAATTAATCGCCTGCATTGACAAATCCACTTCACAATTGAAATGTAATTAGTTTTGAAATTGAAATATCTGAACTTCGCCATATCTTCATCATTTTGGTTCAAGTGGGTATTTCTAGGTTATGTATGCAACTTTTCAGACTGTTAGTGAACAAAAAGAAGGTTCAAACTGCAATACTTTCAGTTCCTGTGTTTCTTTTGGTTAAGCATTAAAACGGCACCAAGTAAAAATTGGAAACTATTTTCTTAACTATTTACTGCAGACACGTAAAAAAGAATAAACAGACAGCTGCCTTGCTTCTATCTTCTACTAATGAAAATCAAACAGTGATACTGCCTATAGAAAAATAAATTGACCTACAAATGAAAAAAACGTGAGTGGCTCAAGTATCCCAGAAGCTCAAGCGCTCCCACTCTCCTCTACACATTCCTCGGAATCATAGAGAGGCCAGTAAATACATTGTGTCCAGAGTTAAAGCAGCGAACCACCATTTCCCCGTCTTGTGTCTAATCATACAAACTGTCAAAAGATGTCTGTACAATCGTCTTGTATATGAAAAACGGCATTCCGGTTAAAGGACAACCACATCAACGATGACGCCAGGGCACCCATCAAACAGGGTAGTGTTTGCCGGGTTAGGTACAATCGCTGTACATACAGACACAGACGCAGTATGGCACAGAAAAGACCCCTACGAGACACTCTGTGGTGGAGGACCATGGGAAGAAAGGAAGCAGGACAGCCACAAAGTGGTGAGGCCCGAAGGCTTAAACTTGAATCGTTTTGTTCTTTCTCGGATGTGGCAACAATTTATAGAGACTGGAACAGTGCTCCAAAGACCAGGCCAGGGCCGACCACATGTGATATCAGAAAGAGAGGACCGTTATTTGGATGTAAGGCCACGATGGTACCGTCGTAGCACTGCACGGCATCTGACCTCGCAGCATCCACTGGAGGTGTTGTATGGGAACGAATGTTTCCTAGAAGACTTTGGCAGAGTGACCTTCATTGTTGGAGACCTCCTGTATGTGTAATTCTGACGCGTGTTTCCCAGAAGGGAACATCTAGAGTGGAGTCGTCAACATTCCACCTGGGAGGTCACAGATGAGTCTCGATTTGGTCTGGAAAGTGATTCTCAATCCATTCGCATCTGGACGGAACGTGGAACAAGATTTCGGGTACCAAATACACTACTGGCCATTAAAATTTGCTACAGCAAGAAGAAATGAAGAAGATAAACGGGTATTCATTGGACAAATATATTATACTAGAACTGACATGTGATTACATTTTCACGCAATTTGGATGCATAGATCCTGAGAAATCAGTAACCAGAACAACTACCTGTGGCCGTAATAACGGCCTTGATACGCCTGGGCTTTGAATCAAAGAGAGCTGCCCATGCAGCTTCAACATGATACCACAGTTCATCAAGAGTAGTGACTGGCGTATTGTGACAAGCCCGTTGCTCGGCCACAATTGACCAGCGTTTTCATTTGGTGAGAGATCTGGAGAATGTGCTGCCCAGGGCAGCAGTCGAACATTTTCTGTATCCAGAAAGGCCCGTACAGGACCTGCAACATGCGGTCGTGCATTATCCTGCTGAAATGTAGGGTCTCGCAGGGATCCAATCAAGGGTAGAGCCACGGGTCGTAACACATCTGACATGTAACCTCCACTGTTCAAAGTGCCGTCAATACGAACAAGAGGTGACCGAGACGTCCAACCAACGGCACCCCATGCCATCACGCCGGGTGATACGCCAGTATGACGATGAGGAATACACGCTTCCAATGTGCGTTCACTGCGATGTCGCCAAACACGGATTCGACCGTCATGACGCTGTAAACAGAACCTGGATTCATCCGAAGAAAATGACGTTTTGCCATTCGTGCACCCAGGTTCGTCGTTTAGTACACCATCGCAGGCGCTCCTGTCTGTGATGCAGCGTCAAGGGTAACCGTACCCATGGTCTCCGAGCTGATAGTCCATGCTGCTGCAAACGACGTCGAACCGTTCGTGCAGATGGTTGTTGTCTTGCAAACGTCCCCTTCTGTCGACTCAGTGATCGAAACGTGGCTGCACGATCCGTTACAGCTATGCGGATAAAACGCCTCCTGTCATCTCGACTGCTAGTGATACGAGGCCATTGGGATCCAGCACCGCGTTCCGTATTACCCTCCTGAACCCACCGATTCCATATTCTGCTAACAGTCATTGGATCTCGACCAACGCGAGCAGCAATGTGGCGATACGATAAACCGCAATCGCGATAGGCTACAATCCGACCTTTATCAAAGTCTGAAACGTGATGGTACGCATTTCTCCTCCTTATACGAGGCATCACAACAACGCTTCCCCAGGAAACGCCGGTCAACTGCTGTTTGTGTATGAGAAATCTGTTGGAAACTTTCCCCATTTCAGCACGTTGTATGTGTCGCCACCGGCGCCAACCTTGTGTGAATGCTCTGAAAAGCTAATCATTTGCATATAACAGTATCGTCTTCCTGTCGGTTAAATTTCTCGTCTGTAGCACGTCATCTTCGTGGTGTAGTAATTTTAATGGCCAGTAGTGTATTATGGAAAGAGACTGATATAGAGGAGGATCCTAATGCTGTGGGCGGGGATTAGATTGGCCACGTGAACAGCTCTTCATGAAATTGTAAGGGTAAAACGTCAAAGCTTAACTGTTGTCAGGTATCTTGACTATATCTTGGACCTCATGTGCAGTTGTTGCGAAAGGGCGCTGCCCAGACTTCGTATTGATGGACTATAACTATCGACGTCATAGAGCAAGAGCTGTAGATGTTTTTTTTTTGGAAGCGGAAGATATTGCAATCTCCGCGTGTCCTGCCCGCTCTCCCGATTTGAATCCCATAGACTATGTCTGGGGTGCGCTAGGAAGACGGGTTGCATCACTTCAGCATCCACCAATCTCCATTAAAGATGGGCGTTATTGCCTCAACATGAGATCGATGATGTCATTCACAGCATGCCTTGTCGTTATCAGGTCTGTATCCCTGCCAGAGGCAGTCACACGCCATACGGTGCACGTTAACCAGTTGTCGGAATGTGTGTGCTGGAAAAACGAAGAACTTTTGTCTACTGCTATGCATGGTGCAGTTGTTTACGTTGTGTATTGTTTACATTGTTTCTACTTTACTACCTGTTTATACTGTTTTGTGGCAAAAGAAACACAACCTTGCAGAATTTAGCTTTATCGCTTTAATTTTGGCCACCAGTGTAGAATGTGCAGCGAGCGTTGCAAGCGAGCTCGGCGTGTCTTCGCAACCGCGAGCGGCAGCCTCCGTCACGGTAGCAGTAAATGTCACCGTTAGGCACGATGTGTGGCCTACATAGAAGTAAGCGATCCAGTTGCGCGCGCTAGCCGTGTCCCCGCCGAGCGTAACTCAGCGGCAAATTGGCAGGCGAGCGGGCGGCGCTCGACCGGCCGCTGACGTACGGCCTGCAACCTGCCGCCTAAGGACGTCGTTCCCCGCGTGTTCCTTAGAGACTTACGGCGACACCTGCCGCAACCAGACAGTGTTCGTCTTGTTCTACGTGGCGCACCGAGCCTACGAGAACGGAAATGGGCTCCTTGGAATCGACGGTTAAAGTTTCGCGTTGTTGTCGAAGTGTTTAAATAAATGCAGCGGTAGGAAATGTTATGACCCTACTCGATAAGTGTTGCGTGAGTATTTCGCCTTCACGGCAGCGTCATTAAGATTGCTGAAAAAGTTCACAGGGAAGTTGTAGCATGTACTGGCATATAAATCTGTATTAAAATCTGGGCCAGCTGCTGTTCATCTGCGCGGAGAGCGGTCATGGCGTACTAGTACAAGGCACTTGAACTCTGCAAAACAGCGAGTACATAAATATTCATAAAACGTCTCCGATGGAAATTATTAGTTATAAAGAGCTTAGTTTATTCTGTGACGTCAAATTCCGACTGACTTTCTCTCCCTTTTCGCACCATACACAGCCTCCGTTGGTTTTCAAAGGCATGTCTACGACAACATCCAAGTTTAATGCTGTGTATTGTTGTAATTAATTTCTGAAGTCTGTAAACCAGAACAAAATTGCATCTACATCTACATCTACGTCCATACTCCGCAAGCCACCTGACGGTATGGCGGAGGGTACCTTGAGTACCTCTGTCGCTTCTCCCTTCTTTTCCAGTGTCGTATTGTTCGTGGAAAGAAAGATTCTCGGGATGCCTCTGTGTGGGCTCTAATCTCTCTGATTTTATCCTCATGGTCTCTTCGCGAGATATACGTAGGAGGGAGCAATATACTGCTTGACTCCTCGGTGAAGGTATGTTCTCGAAACTACTGAGCGTCTCTCTTGCAGAGTCTTCCACTGGAGTTTATCTATCATTTCCGTAACGCTTTCGCGATTACTAAATGATCCTGTAACGAAGCGCGCTGCTCTCCGTTGGATCTTCTCTATCTCTTCTATCAACCCTATCTATGGATCTATGGATCCCACACCAGTGAGCAGTATTCAATCAGTCGGCGAACAAGTGTACTGTAACCTACTACCTTTGTTTTCGGAATGCATTTCCTTAGGATTCTTCCAATGAATCTGTCTGGGATCTGCTTTACCGACAATTAATTTTATATGGTCATTCCATTTTAAATCATTCCTAATGCCTATTCCCAGATAATTTATGGAATTAACTGGTTGCAGTTGCTGACCTGTTATATTCTAGCTAAATGATAAAGGATCTTTCTTTCTGTGTATTCGCAGCACATCACACTTGTCTACAATGAGATTCAATTGCCATTTCCTGCACCATGCGTCAGTTCGTTCCAGATCATCCTGCATTTCAGTACAATTTTCCATTGTTACAACCTCTCGATATACTACAGCATCATCCGCAAAAAGCCTCAGTGAACTTCCGATGTTATCCACAAGGTCATTTATAGATATCGTGAATAGCAACGGTCCTACGACACTCCCCTGCGGCACACCTGAAACCACTCTTACTTCGGAAGACTTCCCTCCATTGAGAATGACGTGCTGCGTTCTGCTATCTAGGAGCTCTTCAATCCAAGCACACAATTGGTCTGATAGTCCATATGCTCTTACTTTGTGCATTAAACGACTGTGGGGAACTGTATTGAACGCCTTGCGGAAGTCAAGAAACACGGCATCTACCTGGGAACCCGTGTCTATGGCCCTCTGAGTCTCAATGATTTTGGTTTTTCGTAAACTTAACTTCTCAACTGCTGCACTGAGTAAAGCACCTACATATTTCGTCTTTCTTACTTCATCATTGGCTCCATTTATTTGTAGGGGTAATGAATTCTGTCTTCTTTGCGCCACACTAGATACTGCCATTGTTACCAGCTTTGTATTTATTGCGATAAGCTGTCATAGAAGGTAACATGCGACAGACACCGAAACTTAGTAAGGAGCATCACTTTGACATTAATTTTGATTACTTGGTTATTGCTCGTCTGCTTATCCTGTTGGCGCCTGATAGTAGCTTCAAGAAGGAACTTGGGTTGTGCAGTGTACGCAAAAACATTAAAATGAATTTTGACCAGGGGCTTAGATTGTTGGACGTACAAGCAAAAACAGAATCAAATGTCGTTAACATTTTATTCCGGAGACGTGGTGGCTTC
Organism: Schistocerca cancellata; assembly: GCF_023864275.1. Lineage (NCBI taxonomy): Eukaryota > Metazoa > Arthropoda > Insecta > Orthoptera > Acrididae > Schistocerca > Schistocerca cancellata. Next base: position 433,713,735 of record NC_064626.1, on the reverse strand, counting down.
TGAACCTGTTGCTTTACGTACTACATTAACACACAGACGCAATCTGTGTCTGACCACTTAGAAAACCATAAACTCCGAATGCACCCTCCCTGCGTGGAAGCAGTGGAACCCATGGAAACTCCATCCTTACAGAGAATGCGAACTTGATCTCACTCGGGCTAGTAACGTTGTGTAAAGGTACTTTGCTGCTTTCTTTAAGAAAAAGTAATTGGAACACTGAACCTACCACTACATGTTACACAGCACACATTAACAGCGTAAGAAGAATATTAGACATCCACTGAGCGTGCTCTACCGCGAGCTTTGGGTCGCCAGCACAGAAACCAAACGAAAGGCAAAGCACGCAGCATAGGCATAATTAGTTCGTCCGAACGAAATCTTTAGTGCACTGTTCTTTTTCTAAACATATTATTCGCAGATTCAAAATACATTTTGAATAAAACTGAGCACATGAAGTGAATCTCAAACCTAACAGTATTTCTCTGAAAGCAGAGCTTGGGAAAGATGTCAAGTGCCGTTTAACTGATAAACCGTTCACACAAGACTACTACAGACGTAACGCAGGGACCCTGCGTACAGTCTGCTACGAACAAGAGATCACCGACTGTAGTGGTGCGAAGCAGTTACACGACTGCAGGCCGCGTGTAGTGGACGTCGAACCGCGGACTCGCGAGACTTCAGTTTGGAGGTGTTATATCTGGTGTAATACCACATTTCATTGCGGAAATAACTGTCTCAGATACTGTGCAGTGTGTAGTAACCAAAGACGTGCATAAGAAAAGCGAATTTATCATTGCACTATTTCTGATTTTTATTATCTCTGTTATTGAATTTAATGTTAATGACTCCGATTTTCTTCTTGCTCTGGTAGGGCAAAAGGAACTTCTTTATTACATATGACAACTCGATCGTAAGAATAAGAGTTGTATTCGAGGGAGAAATAAAAGAGTGCTCATCTCTGATAAATAAATAGGTGGGACTCGAACGTAAATAGTGGTCTTTCTAGTCATCCTAATTACTATAGAAAGTTTCAGCTACACTATCTCGACATGGAGTTGTAGAGACGCTGGGGAGATTGGCGAATGAACCTGCAAATAAATACGGCGACTTTCAGCGGACTTGAGAGCAGGCAACAAGAAAACTGCCACAGCTCTATACCAACACACTACCACACAGCAAACGACATCCAAGGAAAGTTTAGTTCAATGGACATTTCAATATGCCTTTCGGATACCAAGAAAATACGCTAATCTTGTCTACAAAACCGTAAAATAGAATAAAAATAACAATATACTGGGACTGTGTAAATCAGTTTTCACGAGTCGAGGTGATATTAAATTTGCATTACTTGGAAGTAACTAACAATTTGTCAATTCTGTAAGCACTTCTAGCATTAAATATATCCATTTCGCAAGATTTAGGAAAATGACTGTTATTAAACTGCGTTAGTTGATGTATTCATAACTTTGCTTTATTGAAATATGTAAGCAATGGCAGTGGATTCTGCTACTCGTCGCTATAATCATCCACTATAGCTTCCTTCGCCTATGCCATTGATGTTACCGAAAGTGGCTCTAGAGCTTCTTCTGCCACAGAACTATAGAATTTGGAAAAAAAATAAGAGAACACCACGAGAAGTGCTGTCTGAACATAAATGCAGATACTGGCCAGGCCTGCAGGTTGTGCCGTCGTGTTTGACCACGTACGGCACCTATGCAATGTCCTCAATACGTTCCAAGTGTCAGCCGTGGTCAGAACAGTGTCCTGCGTATTTGTGAATGCACTATGTCAGTCACCCGTGAACTCAAACGCGGGGAAATGGTTGGTACTCGTATGCTGGATGCTTCGCTACCGAGGTAGCCGAAGTGTTTGGTGTATACCGCATTTGGTGTATACCCGAAAATCATACGCTAAGCCACAACGCGGATGAAAGAATATGTGTTGAGCGATCTTGACAGACGGCCATTAGAGAGGATTGTGGCGAAAAATAAAAGGACGACAGCTGCAAAGGTCACTGGGGGGAACGATTGTCGCAGTCGCGAACCAAGTCGGCGCCAAAACACCGAGGGAGCTCCATAAGCAGGGAATCTCAGGGCAAGTTGGAATTCCAGAAACATTCGTCAGTGATGCAAATACCCGTATCAGGAAAACATCGTGCCGAAACCATAGAACATGGTCTGCGAAGCAGCTAAAGAAAGTTATTTGGTTGAATGAGTCTTGTTTGACATTGGTTCCAACTTCTGGCCGAGTTCACGTCCCACGAATGAAACCTGGCGGGTTTCACTGATGATTTAGGCAACCATATCGCGGTATTTCATGGGCCACATGGTTGCTCTCTACAAGGATGATGTGCCGGTTTTGGTTGATCAGGCTTATCCCATGGTACAATGTATGTTCCCAATGGTGATGCCATGTTTCAATACGACCGATCCCCTGTTCATACAGCTCGCGTCGTGCAGGACTGGTTTTGTGTGCGCGAGGATGAATTGCCGCCCCCTCTGTTGGCCACCACAGTATTTTTGGAATACTTTTGAGAGGAGGGACCTCGATCGCTATCCTGGCCTTTGAAAACCGCGCGGAACGTGTGTTTATCTATTCAGGGATGATGGAAGCCGTTTTTAACGCCAAATGTCTACATACACCGAATTAGGCATAGTAATATATTGTGTTTTGATGTTTCCATATTTTTTTCCAACAACTTGACCAGCTGAATTCCAATATCACCAGTAATATTTTTAATGTAACCTGAAAGACGGAAGTGGTATACGTAACGGTTACATGAACGATAGACTAAACTAAAAATAACTCCGTCCGAAAAGACTTTGGAAGGCCCAACGGTACCGACCGGCCGCCGTGTCATCCTCAGACCACAGACGTCACTGGATGGGGATGTGGAGGGGCATGTGGTCAGCACACCGCTCTCCCGGCCATATGTCAGTTTCCGAGACCGGAGCCGCTACTTCTCAATCAAGTAGCTCCTCAGTTTGCCTCACAAAAGCTGAGTGCACCCCGCTTGCCAACAGCGCTCGGCAGACTGGATGGTCACCCATCCAATTGCTAGCCCAGACCGACAGCGCATAACTTCGGTGATCTGACGGGAACCGGTGTTAACATTGCGGCAAAACCGTTGGCACACGATGGATAGTCACTTGAAGACAAATCTATGATAAGGGAAGAGAAAGGAGATGAAGATGGGAAATTTAATACTGCGAAAAGAGCACTAAAAACTTTAATCGATTGAAATACTATCAGATTTAAAGAAGAGTGTAATAATTCCAGTCCCAAAGAAGCAAGGCGCTGACAAGTGTGAATGTTACCGAGCTATCAATTTAATAAATTATGCTTTCATAACATTGACACGAATTATTTACTGTTGAATTAAAGACTGCTATAAGCTGACTTAGGGGACGGATAGTTTTGGGTCGAGTGAAATTTCGGCAATATTTATCTTAGAAGGTTTTTAGTTTTAGAGAAAGGTTCCCACGGTGTTGGCTGGAATTCACTCTTTGAACATCTGATGGTAGCAGGTACAAAATAAGGGAAAAGAATTTTTGTGTACGACAGAAACCGTACTGCAGTTCCAGAAATTTGAAGACGTGAAAGGGAGGCAATTAATGAGAAGAGGTTGAGACAGGGCTGCAGCCTAGACCGCGTGTTATTCAGTCAGTACACTGGACAAGTAATAAAGGGACCAAAGTAAATTTTGCATCTGGATTTAAAACTTTGAGGATAAGAAATGAAAACCCTAAGGTTGTCAATGTCATTGTATTTACAAGTATTTGCGGTACAATGGAACCCCTGATGCCACCGTCACCATCTGCCAACCGCGAACGAAACAGGGACCTACTGTCTGACCGTGGGCATCGTTTGTATTCTACAGTACCTCACAGGCGCCATGCACCTTCACCAATTGTGTAAGAGTGGCTACAGTAACATTTTATAAATAAAAGGAGTCTTGCGTGAAATCCCATCCCACGTCCCCTCATTCCAGTACATTTGGCTCACAGTTGAGTGAGTTGTGCACGCCTTGGACACACTTACGAGCTATCGTCGTGAATTATGCGAGGTAGCCAAGCAGTTATAGACCAGGATTTCTCCTCACCATTTTTCATGTCTCGTGAAGTGCATGTCCTAACGCGCCGGCGCCATCGCCACAGCGAAGGGGTGGTGGTGGTGGGGGGGGGGGGGCGTATTAAACGCCACTAATTAGTAAGAGGTCGAAAAAATCAGCCAACCGGTTGTAAAACAAAGGTGTATTAGTCCTTGACCTAGTTTCGATATTTCTAAAAATATCTTCTTCTGTCAGAGTGGGCCTTGTTACATCACATGATGTTACATTAGATTAGTTTCTAATTAGGGGTCCAATTCATGAATGTCTGTGGCGTGAAATGACGTTGATGTAGCCACGTTATTGCCATGTGGCAATAAAAGGAAAGAAAATGGAGAACGAACGTCGAAATAGACGCTGTGAAATTGTCAGTACGTTCAGACATTTCGACATATGCAAACGATCTTCTGCTGATTACGGCCTGAATAATCCGAAGCTTCTCATATAGCTGTAATTTAATGCAATATTTGCATTATCTTGTGACAGAAAACGAAAATAAATCAAGTTCCTGGATTTTCTTTTTACTTGTGATACTGGATCTACAGGCATTAGGCAGAGCAGGCCTCTAGCACTGCGGTCTGAAAGAGCATTAGGTTTGTCTCATTACTCATCCCCAAGCGAGCCGTAAGGAAGTTTATAAGATCTTACAAAGAATAGATTTTTGTGTAACGTTAGTCATTCGTAGGATTTTCGGGGTCTTACTCACTCTGTGGACATGCGATGAAGTGTCTTTGCATATTAAGGAAACACCACGATCAGTGAAAGTACCTCAGAAACGTCACTGTTTCTTAATCCAAAGAATGCTAACGTTACTAATTCGTGTCCTGAATGGCTCTGTGACCTGTGAAACATGAAAGCATATTGACTTTCGCATAATGAACTGTAAAATCTATTCATGAACGCTGTATAGGCGTATCATGAAGCACTGTTCATCGCGATAATATTCTCGGGTTTCTAACAGCGTCAAGTGGTTAACTGCCCATGACTTACCGGAAGAGAACTCCTCTGCCATTGTCAAGTGATTGATTGTTGTGTGAATGCCGCTGCCGTTGGTGTACAGCCGCGCCGCCGCCAGTGATGTCATGGCAATGTTTTGGTGGCACGACCGCTGGGCCCGCTTCGATTCCCCGCTCACAGGATCCTAGGCTGTACTCAGTTGCATTCTACCTTCTTTATTCAGGGTATTTCCCGACACTTTGTTCTCTGTTGCTTCAATTATTACGCTACCCCAGAAGGCGTTGGTCTGTTTAATAATAGAAGAATCGTCGAATGCAATTCGGTGTCTGTTTTCCAGTGCATGCTACGCTCCAGATGATTTCTCGGGATACCATAGGTTGCAGCACCACTCATGTTCTACGCGGCACTCTTCAATAGTGCGGGCAATCTGATTGACATAAAACTGCCCGCTTGACAATGGCAGAGTTATTGATTCCTCATTTAACATGAATGATAAAAAATTACCGACCCTGATCCCATTATCCCTTTACGGGACTGTAGCCTGAAATGTCTAAAACGATCACTCTGTGATGAGATTAGATGGTTTGGTTGTCGCGAGGGTAAATGACAGGAGATGGTGCTTTATCTAGATTGTAGAGGATAGTGTACCTAGGAACACATGATGCTTCTTGGTCGGTACTTCAGCATAGTGACTGATTTTAGACTCACATGAAGGAAAGTGCACCAGAGATCACCATACGTAGTTTCCTCCATTTTTTTCACTTTTTGTTGCACATGATATCAGTAGCGATTTGTCGTGCAAAAATGATCCATGAAACGTGAAACTAGCTGAGGTTGTTTTATGAGCATCATTTGTGAATATTTCGTGTTCTACACATTCTAGTGCTGTATAATATATTAGATCTATTAGTGATGTATAATATGTTACAGCTATTTGAATATATTATTAATTCTTGAGGTATAGAATTTTATGGTGAGTAAAATGCTATATATATTTTAGAACTATTTATACAAGTATATGAGACGTGGACAGTTAAGCCATAGTTCATCGGTCGTGCACCACATTGTACCTTGAAACAGAAGGTCTTTTAGCGTGGAACGGATGTACTTGCAAATGAACTGATTTTCTTTGATGTCTTAACAATTTTACCTCTCTTTAAAATGGAAATGTTTGTTAGTTTTAATGGCTTCTATTCCAATATGTATTTAATTAGTACTTAATTTTTTACAATACTACTGCTTAATCTAATTTCACTTACTAATTATTTGTCTGTAGTAAACCAATAATGTAACAGACAGACTTTTAAATACTGTGCTGACAAGGTTTTCTAGATTGCAACGCTTTTAAATCTCAATCCAATATTTGTTTCTAAATACATGACTATAAATTTGATAAAGCTTAATTTTTCGGAATAATTTAAGAAAAAGACTGCAGCACATAAATAATGAACGCCAATATTTAAAAATGGAACAAGAAAAAACGAGGGGCCTTCAGTAATTTACTAACACATTTTTTTCCTCGGCCAATTTTGGTTCAAAAATTAAAAAAAGACAGAGTAGAGCGAGGAATATTCCCGGTTCAACTCCTATAGTTTCATGAAGTTCCGATAGGTGGCGGCGCTATATGTAGCCATAAAAATGACGTCTGTAATGGAGATGCGTTCCAAAAAGAGAGCTGTCACTGAGTTTCTTTTGGCTGAAAGCCAGAGCTTCTCAGATGTTCATAGGCGCTTGCAGAAGATCTATAGAGGCCTGGCAGTGAACAAAAGAACGGTGGATCGTTGGGCGAGGCGAAATTCTGTTTGTCCTACGTGATGGCGCAAAGATCAACTCAGGAAATTTAAGAAATGACTTCAGCGTGTTCGTCGCCACAAAAATGCAAACCAACTTCCCACTCTCCATGACAACGCAAATCCTCATACAGGTCTGCACACCCGAGAGAATCTCACAAAACTTCACTGGACTGTTCTCCCTCATCCACCTTGCAGCCCTTATCTCTCACCTTCCGACGTCCATCTGTTTGGCCCAATGAAGGTTGATGCCCTCCCCAGGAAGCAGTGTGTGCATGATGGGGAGGTTATTGATGTAGCAAGACGTTGGCTCCGACGTCCAGTACCAGAGTGGTACCATGTGGGCATACAGGCCCTCAAAGTAAAGTGCCACAGTGCTGTCGCATTGAACGGAGTTATTGTGAAAACTAGAGTTTTGTAGCCAAAAGAGTGGGGAACAATGTAGTGTATTGGAATACTGAATTAAACATACCTGCTTCCAGAAAAAAAAAGTTTTGCATTAATTACTGAACGCCCCTCGTGTATTAAACTTCTGTTACAAGGCCGGCTGGAGACGAAATTCTGTGAGGTGTACCCCATACACCCGGTTTCATACGATTATCTCCAATTACCTTCTTTTTAGAGATTTCAAAGACTTCATAGGCATTTATGGCTATACTCGTCGAAGAGTACAACTCTGTGATTGCACATTTAGTCCTTGTTCAGTAGGCGGCACCAGGCGAGTATTTGTAAGGTACTCAAGGTGAATAAGAGTGTAGAAGTCAGTAAAGTGTCATGGCTCTGTCTCGCTCCAGTGACCTTTAATGTCCAGAGAACATTAAGTAACAGTACCTCATTGAGCTCGTTGCGGTGGCAACCCGAATGGGACTAATAGCCGTTTCGCAACATACATAAAAACTCGGGGAACCGTTTACAAGCCCAGCTTAATGAGCTTCGATTGACGTTGCTTTCTACGGAAAACATGAGAACACTTGTCCTGCCGTTCGCAGCAAAGCTTCGTCTACTTTTTACTCTTCTCGAAGCTGATCGCCAAGTCATGGCGCGGATGCGGGCCTTCACTTTAAATGAGAGCTATTAGGGTTATAGAGAATGCCGACAATGTTAGTAACTTTTGTAAGCTGTTCAACAGTCACTTATCACCGTACGGCGATACCCAAGTTGAACTGTTAAGGTAAATTTCAAGGAGTTTGTCGAACCTCTTATCGACTATAAGATATGGAGGCGTGACTATCGTGTTCGTCGTCAAGAGTGCTCTGTACTCTGTAATTAAGAAGGTACCTTAGCTCGTCACAGACTTTAAAATCAATAAACAAATTCTAGTAACCATCACTGACTTCAGCACCAAAACCAATTGGTTTTCCACATTTACTTTTAGAGGAGTAAGTTAGACATACAGTGTGGTCAATGCCCATGCTCCACAAACAGGACGGATCCAGAGACAGTATAAAAAGTTTGGGACGACCTGAACTAGGCGCTATCCAAGATTCCAATCAAGAATGTCATCCTACTTCTTTAAGACATAAACGCTCAGCTCTGGAAAGAAAGAAAATACAGGAACATGATTGCGAGCTATCCAGCTCACTACAGGACTAATCCGAATGGCGAGCGACTAGTGAAAGTTTGTAAGAAGTTTGATCTTATAACGAAATCGACAGTATTTTAACACCTTTGAAGAAAAAAGAGAAAACAATTGTGTCTCCCAACTTTCTACTAGGAAAGTTCCAGATCGATTGTGTAGCAATATAGAGACACGCAGAGAAGAAAATTCAAAATCTCAAAATCCTCAGTCGTGGAAGTAGATTCAGATCACTTTCTTTCCGAAATTAAAGTTGAAATTCTACCAAGAGCCCATCAAACTAAGAACACTACCTGTATCGTGGATATTGACACAGAGAAACTTATAACAAGCAAAGATTTTAAGAAGAGCATGAATTAAAAGGACTATCAAAGACGGGAACGACTGTAAGATGCTCTAATTTACTGTACGAAGGAAACATTTCGTCTGGAGAACAGGACGAGACACACCCTGGGGGTCGGTGGAAGGAGATAAACCAGTCGAAGAAAAAGTCAGAAAATCTACATAACTTAAACACTTCACTCAAGTAAAAGAGACCTTCCGAAAGAATGACGCAATGCACGAGAATTTTGTAGATCCCCCAGATTTCAGTCTTAAAACAAAGAAGGAAATGTAGTACACGTAGATACAGAAAACAGACAGATCTTGGCCAAGTACTTCGAAGAACTCCTAAACTCTGATGCGCAATCTGAGACATCCAGCTGCAACGAGAAAGAACCAAATCTCAACTCAGAACCACCATCTGTAAAAGAGGTTAGCAGCATCATAAATACCTTCAAGAATAATAAATCTCCTTCAAGTGTGCGAAAGGGAACATGATCTTCCAACTGACACAAATTATTAGTAAAGTTTGGGAAGCAGATCAGCTTCCAGACGGATGGACGTCGACGCTAATACATCCTATATGCAAAAAAGCAGATAGGCTGGGACCTGGGAACTGGAGAGGAATATCGTTAATACAAATGATCTATGAGGTATTCTCAAAAGCATTGCTAAACAAAGTGGAAAAGCAACTAAATACCCAAAATGGTGAATACCAAGAAGGCTTCAGAAAGGAGACAAAATTTTGCATATCAAACTGGTAATCGCCTATCAAAAACAGAGGAGTAAAAATTTTGTGCTCACATTCGTAGACTTCAAGAAAACTTATGAGTCAGCAGATAGACGAACACTGTTCCAAATTTTAGAGGAGATAAGTTTGGATAGAAAATCCAGTGAGAGGAAATGCAACATCTAATGTCAAGTATAAAGGGAAACTTTCAGAATCCTTCAAGATTAAAACCGAGAGGGGGACTCTCCCCTCTGCTCTTTAACTGTATACTTGATAAGGCGATCAGGGAATGGCGACAAGAAATGAAAGAATTAGGTGGAATACAACTAGGGTGCAACAAAAAAGGAATACGGGTAGACCGTGTATCAATCGCAGACGGTGCTATGATATTGTCGGTATCATTAGGATGGATGGTTAACCAAACCAAGCAACCACAGAGACAACTGACTACAGCAGGCCTACAGATTTCTATCGAGAAGATGCAGTGTATGACAAACATCAAGGCAGCTCCTAGATGGATGACAATAGATGGATGGAAAATTCAGAGGGTGGAGGGATTTCAATACGTGGGAGAATGGACAGAAATACGGGTGACAAAAAGGAAGCAATAGAGGCACGAATAAACAAAATGAAATCAGCGTACAGACTAACTATGAATGTCTGCAATAAGAAGAGTATGTCGAGCAATGCAAAACTGAGGCATTACCAGACAGGGATCCGCCGTGAAGCATTATACACAGCAGAAACTCTTAACCTAGTAAAAACAGGAGAACTTGAGAGACTATTACTGGTGGAACGAAAGATTCTGGAAGGACTAGGACCTCGAAGAACAGAAGACGGTCAGTTTAGATGAGGAGGGAACCAACAACTATATACCAAGATAGAGAGCATATCGGAAATCATCAGGAAAAGAAGGAGGGTGTTCTTCGGACACATCATTAGAATAGACTAGTGGAGGTTAATTCAGCAAATAATATAGCTTCTGGTGAACAGGAGAACCAGAGTACGCTGGATCCAAGAAGTACAAAGGCATCTGGAAGAAATGAGAACAAAAGAAACGGGAGATATACAAGATGGTGATTTTTAAATAAAAAATTCAGGCTTTCACAGGTTTCGATGACAGAACTAGACACAGAACAAAATCCTGATGGACATAAGTGGGAAGAAGGTTGCAAAGTATGAAAACGAAAGTATATAGGGCAAAGCGAAATACCAGAAGAAACGAAGATGCTGCGAATTAACATGGATCTGCTGAAAACACTTTTCTGTATATTGTCTCGTTTCATCATTTGCCCGAGCGAGGTGGCGCAGTGGTTAGCACACTGGACTCGCATTCGGGAGGACGACGGTTCAATCCCACGTCCGGCCATCCTGATTTAGGTTTTCCGTGATTTCCCAACATCACTTCAGGCAAATGCCGGGATGGTTCCTCCGAAAGGGCACGGCCGATTTCCTTTCCCATCCTTCCCTAATCGGAGCTTGTGCTCCGTCTCTAATGACCTCGTTGTCGACGGGACGTTAAACACTAATTTCCTCCTCCTCCTAAATTTCATCATTTGATACCATAAAGCGAGGAAGAATAAGCGTCTTTATCTTGGGTTGCCGAAACCTGTTTTGAATGACATTAACTTTCTGTGTTAATGGTCCGTAAGTGGCTACACTGCTTTAGCAAGTAGCCTTTCCCTCAACTCTTGAGTAATAAGTACCATATTTTCTGAATTAACAGTGGTTCTTTAATAAGTGGTTGCATAAGCTTGTGCGTGTTTCATTTCGCCTATTCGTATCGCACGAGTAAAGTTACGTACTTTCACGTCGTGCTGTAGTCGCCACTGGACGTAGTATGGTCTGTTTCTCGTAACAGGTTCTGGGACACGGAATTTTCAGGAACGTACCTAACTTTTGAACAATAAATGCACACATAGTTACTTTAGAGAAACAGATTAAATAAGAAAAGTGGCAGTGTGAGATTAAAAGTAATGTTTATTGACAAAAAATTTTGCATTTTAAGATAAGCGAAAAGCTTTTTCGTTCTCAAGCATGCTATATTCACATTGTCTGTTGTTATTGCTTTCGGTTTTTAATTGAACTGACAAACAGGGAACATTTTCTCTTGAATACATCTGTTACAGCGTCAGAACAGCGTAATCTACAGGACTAATTGACTGATACTGCGTTTTCCTTTTGTTTCAGGTGAGGAATGATAACCTGAAAGTTGCAGAGCTAGACGGCAGTGGTGCGTGTATAAGTAATGTATTATGTTTAACACGATGAAAATGATTGTTTTTTAAAACATTATTAGAGAATTCAGCATCAAAATATAATCTTTGGAATAAATTATAACAGTCTAGATCGCAAGGCACGTTTATTAAAAGGTTACTGGTTTCGATTATCGAATGATCACCTTCAGACCTATAGCCATGTTAATGGACAGTGGCTGTGTGCGGAGTAGGAACCGCTGAATGACGACAGTCAACTGCACCATCGGTAACCTTGTAATAAACTTGCCTTGTGATCTAGACAGTAATAATTTATTCCAAAGATGGTAAAAATGAACTGTTTTTCCTGTCCCAACAACTGGCAAGTCATACAAAATTTGCGCGGATAGGTACTCTGAGGTCAGGCATAAGAGTTTTGTGGAGTGCTGTGAAGTTAATTGTCAATTTCCGATGTAGAACTAAAAGTCTCACAGAGACTACTGGAAGCCACTTGTTAATTTTGAATTCGTTTACATACTACTTAAATCTTGCGTTTAGATAACTTTTTTATATTTTGCATAAATATCTCACGTTTATAAATACCACCACGGTGTATGTTAATGAAACTCCTGAAAAGAGCATTTTATTAACATTAGCAAAATCAAGCTCGGTCAAAATTAATTCTTTCAACACAGTTTCGAACATTCATTTACAAAGAGTATCCTTTTTTAAGTCCAAAAATCAAACAGGTATCTGTAGTGTCAATTTATTTTCTTCTTGCGACTTGTGTAGCATCTCACATGTTTCCTAGGTAAGTTGTTATGTGCTGCGGTATTCAGCGTTAAGACTAATCTGATGCAACTCTCACCACTCAAGTAAGTAACCTTCTTTTCTTTCGACTAATCAAAATCGAAAACACTGTGAAGTAAAAAAGTGTCATAAAAACGAAAAATTAATCGTTTAGGTCAAGTAAAGAACCATTGTATTTTATTGCAATGTCTTTTATTTCGTGCCTTTACCTATGATACGCAAAAGGAGCTCTCTGATGTACATGAGTTAATAAAAACAAGATAATTATTGGCCGAGCGCTACACAAAAAATGTTTTTAAAGAACATCCTATACATTTGGATCAAAACTTTTAAATTAAGTGTAATTACATGTCTGTAGCCAACACATACATCTGCATCACTACTCTAAAATTCACAACCAAGTGCTCGGCTCAGGGTCCACACTAGTGGGCTATTCTTTGACTGTTTCAATAGAAATAGTCGTCCACCACCGGTTCTGGCGGAGGATTCGCACCTTTCATCATGACATTCAGCTACATGCGCCAAGGCTACTTTGGGAATCCTTATGTCAGCACCATGACTTCGTTACCGTCAAGGCCATCCCCACCCCCACTCCGTGCCCCCCATGCCCCAGACACCCACACCCCAGCCCCCCCGTGCCCGCCCCCCAGCGGCTCCCCGTCGACATCGTTATGCTGTTAGCGAATTGCATGGTTGCTTTGTGTACTTCAGGAATGAAGGGGCTCTCGTTGCTTTGGAGCAATATGCTCTCCATTCTTGGTCAGTGTTTGGATATTTATAACAAATTAATTTTTGCTTGGATATTTATAACAAATTAATTTTTTTGCCCAAAAGTATTTGAACTATCTGACGACGTCCCACATGCAACACAGACACTGGTATTACCGTTACATCAGCGTCCATAATTAATTCATTGCTCATAAGTATCTGAATTACTTATGAATCAAGCACTGTTGCTGTACATTAGAGGCCTCTGTTCTGCAGGGAGGGAACCAGGCACTGTAGTGAGAATCACATAAGAAAAAATGGGGGGAATAAAATACTTTGACAATATTCAATAATGTCATATTATAGGTAAGAAAGGCCTACTATACTTTCGACTGCCTAGTTTCTATTAGTTTTTAAGCTCATCGAACTGCCAACCTCCCATACCTATACATGGTGCCCCCCCACCCCCCAAATAAAATAAAACCACTGACAAAGCTTAGTATGTTGTGTCGGAAGGTACACTGATCGGTTTTTAAGAAGGAACCAATCTCTGTAAATGCGCGGCTTCGGCGCTGGTGAGTGTTGAAGTCGAAGATGGATGTGTGTTCCACATTATGTCAATAAACCGAACATGGGTAGCACATCGCGCTGTCTAGATTGCAACAGGGTTCAAACTTCGTGGTTATACGCCAATGCAGAGCATACATCGGTGATGCTGAGCCTCACGCACATGACCAATACGTGTGGTTGTCTTTGAAGTATTTCAGCCACTCCGTGGACTCAAGCAATAAGGTCTTCCACTGACCTTACTCTTCATATCACCCCATAGACAATAGTACAGAGATGGGATATGCGACGATGATTTCACACATCAACGTGAAAATATACTACAGTTGGAGCGACATGTCCATCCAAGCATTGAGTGGTGAGTGGCACTACATCCAATAGGGTAGGAAAAACATAATAAATGTGAGGTAGATCAGTCCTGTTAGTTTGGCTTGGCTCTGAGCACTATGCGACTTAACTTCTGAGGTCATCAGTAGCCTATAACTTAGAACTAATTAAACCTAACTAACCTAAGGACATCACACACATCCATGCCCGAGGCAGGATTCGAAGCCGCGACCGTAGCGGTCGCTCGGCTCCAGACTGTAGCGCCTAGAACCGCACGGCCACTCCGGCCGGCCTGTTAGTCTGTTTAGCTGTAGGTATATCACAGTGATATGGGCACCAGCTATCCCAGCCGACATGATAATACCGACTCTGTGTTAGTGATTTTGAACCAGATGTGCATGTGGATTTTCGTCTACCACATATGCATGTTATGCAATTTTACAACACTGTCTCTAATAAAACTGCATTCAGCCATCAGTAGCACCAAGCTTGGGAATTCTGGATGGAGTATGCATTGTTGTAAATACCACTGCGTAGTTTTCCTCTCATAATGCCTGGAATTTCTCCAGGTGGTATGGATAGAGCTGGTGTTCATGGACAGCACACCCCAAGGCACTTTTAACAATGTGCAGCGCCTGTGCTACCTGCGAAGTGCTGGTTGCTGGGTCCTCCTTGAACGTTGTCAGTACATCCTCCTCCAAGTAGTTTTCAAGCTGAGCGTGGACGATCTGCATCACGCAACACAGTGGACTGTGGATAGTATTCGAAAGTACCAATCACTAAGTGCTACATTTTCACTGTACAATGGACACACTTCAGGCAGAAAATACCGACTTGCAGCTTTGCAGCTTCTCTGAAGCGTTTCTCGATGGTCGCAAACGTGGAATGATGTGAAGTACATCTGTATGGAAAACACTTCGCGTTCGATCTTGTAGCATCTCTCCCATTGTAATCCGCTTTGTCATGTGAAGGCAGCGTGTCAATCATCTCTGCAGATGTGTACTGGTATATGTCGCACTGCCGTCAACAACGTTACTGCACTGGCAGACCAAACAAGGCAGGATGTGGACGAGGGCTGTGTGGAGGCAAGTAGTGCATGCGCAGGAATATTGTTAGGGTCAGGTCGTCCATCTGCATTACACTGATGGCTAAAGAGCTGCGTCTGTTCTGTAATCAGACGCCAAAATGAATCGGAACACACCGTCACAATCGTTCGTTCTCAAACTTCGACGCTCACCAGCGCCCAAACCGTGCGCTTTACACAACAGTGTTTCTTTGGAACACACTCTGTATCATCATAAACAGGAGAATTGTTTAGGGATTTTGACAGGATAGAGAATACGAGAACAAACATTCTTGTACAAAATCCTCATTAAATTCTAGATATACAGGGTGATTCAAAAAGAATACCACAACTTTAGGAATTTAAAACTCTGCAACGACAAAAGGCAGAGCTAAGCACTATCTGTCGGCGAATTAAGGGAGCTATAAAGTTTCATTTAGTTGTACATTTGTTCGCTTGAGGCGCTGTTGACTAGGCGTCAGCGTCAGTTGATGCTAAGATGGCGACCGCTCAACAGAAAGCTTTTTGTGTTATTGAGTACGACAGAAGTGAATCGACGACAGTTGTTTAGCGTGCATTTCGAACGAAGTATGGTGTTAAACCTCCTGATAGGTGGTGTATTAAACGTTGGTATAAACAGTTTACAGAGAATGGGTGTTTGTGCAAAGGGAAAAGTTCTGGACGGCCGAGAACGAGTGATGAAAATGTAGCACGCATCCAGCAAGCATTTGTTCCCAGCCCAGGAAAATCGACTCGCAGAGCTAGCAGAGAGCTGCAAATTCCACAATCAACTGTATGGAGAGTCCTACGAAAAAGGTTAGTTATGAAACCTTATCGTCTGAAATTGGTTCAAGCACTACCTGAACGTCAACTACCCGAGGCGATGGATCGGCCGCCAGGCAGCCCGTGACAGAGCACTTCATCACTGGCCTCCAAGAAGCCCTGATCTTACCCCCTGCGATTTTTTCTTATGGGGTATGTTAAGGATATGGTGTTTCGGCCACCTCTCCCAGCCACCATTGATGATTTGAAACGAGAAATAACAGCAGCTATCCAAACTGTTACGCCTGATATGCTACAGAGAGTGTGGAACGAGTTGGAGTATCGGGTTGATATTGCTCGAGTGTCTGGAGGGGGCCATATTGAACATCTCTGAACTTGTTTTTGAGTGAAAAAAAAACCTTTTTAAATACTCTTTGTAATGATGTATAACAGAAGGTTATATTATGTTTGTTTCATTAAATACACATTTTTAAAGTTGTGGTATTCTTTTTGAATCACCCTGTACATTTACATGCAGTAAACAACTCTTTCTTTATTGCTGCTCGGTGCAGTTTGAACTCGTGCACATGTTATTACGTGGAAGCAGCAATGCCGAATCACTTTTGCGGCATTCCAAGAAACAGTTAGCCATACCGCTGGCACATACATAAAGACGTCTCATGCCGCCTCGCACACTTAGCCTTACCTAAATGCCGCCAGAACTGTGCTTGCAGCTCATATGTATTGGAGTAGAACATGGCAACAGTCAGAATTCAGATAAAGAATACGATAGAATCTTTTAGCTGGGAACAGAACGGATCGTATGTTTGATCCTGTGCAAGACTCTAAGTGTTTTTAATACCAACATAGTACTTACAACTTACTCCACTGTACTCTGTGCCAACCACTTCCACAAATTATCTGCTAATGACTAACTTATGGAACGAATGCTGTGTGGCAGTAACTGACCAGAGTGTCGCAATTTTGGATCTTTGGAGTATAAAAGGAGACTTGACAGCCACAACCGATCCGTCTTCGGTGGTAGTGGAAAGTGTCAACATGGATTCTTCTAAGTGCTAAAAACCCCTCAGCTATTAGGAAGGAAGATGAGGTCAACCGACGAACACCTTGGGTTGTGGCTATCACTGGAGAACTTGGACGGTTTTGAGAGATGGCACGCCATTCTCTCACTTTAACAACATTGTCTCTCAGATTAATGTTCATATTTTGAGTCATGATCTCGGCGTGCCCCAGTACTACATATGCTATGTGTGGTTTATGACTTTTTTACATGGGCATGTTGTGCGCAGAATGTTCTTGTAAGTGCATGTGTAACATTCCGAATTGGGAACCACGAAATATACAAAGTGCGGAATTCTGCTACTTTGGACGAAAAGCAACACGTAACAGACGAACCAAGAACGACATAAAAAAACAGAGTAGCAAAGAGGGCATTTCTGGCTAAATGAAGTCTACATACACCTTAATGTAAGGGAGAACTTTCTGAAATTTGAAGCACTGAACTTCATGGAAATTAGCAATGAACTATGTAAAAACCGGAAAACAAGAGAATCGAAGCGTTTGAGATGAGATGCTATAGAATATTGAAAATTAGGTGGACGCGTAAGAAACGTAGAGATTCTCCGGAGAATCGGCGAGGAAAGGAACGTATGAAGAACACAGTCAAAAAGAAGGGGCAGGATCGTAGTTCTTATATTCAGACATCAAAGATTAACCTTGTTTGTACTAGAGGGAGCTATAGAGGGTCCAATCTGAAGAGGAGGGCAGGGATTACAATATATCCAACAAGTAATTGAGGATGTGTGAGTGATACTCTGAGATGAAGACATTGGCGCGGGAGAGGAAGTCGGCGTCGGCGTGGGCCGCATCAGACAGTCAGAAGCCTGATGAAACAAATAAAGAGTCGCCTATGTATCACTACATTTATCTGTTACACTATCTAGATTACGGCGTTTATGCCGTCCTCAAGTACAGTGGTAAAAGTTGTTAGACCATTGTTATGTCATATCTGTTAAGGCAGTCCAAAGCGTAAGCTTAACAGATCTGACATAATATGGTCTAGCTACTTTTTCCGTTGTACTTGCGAGCGGCATAAAAGTCGGAATCTACACTACTGGCCATTAAAATTGCTACACCAAGAAGAAATGCAGATGATAAACGGGTATTCATTGGACAAATATATTATACTAGAACTGACATGTGATTACATTTTCACGCAATTTGGGTGCATAGATTCTGAGAAATCAGTACCCAGAACAACCACCTCTGGCCGCAATAACGGCCTTGATACGCCTGGGCATTGACTCAGAGCTTGGATGGCGCGTACAGGTAAAGCTGTCCATGCAGCTTCAACATGATACCACAGTTCATAAAGAGTAGTGACTGGCGTATTGTGACGAGCCAGTTTCTAGGCCACCATTGACCAGACATTTCCAATTGGTGAGACATCTGGAGAATGTGCTGGCCAGGGCAGCAGTCGAACATTTTCTGTACCCAGAATGGCATTATCCTACTGAAATGTAGAGTTTCGCAGGGATCGAATGAAGGGTAGAGCCACGGGTCGTAACACATTTGAAATGTAACGTCAATTGTTCAAAGTGCCGTCAATGCGAACAAAAGGTGACCGAGACGTGTAACCAATGGCACCCCATAGCATCACGCCGGGTGATAGGCCAGTATGGCGATGACGAATACACGCTTCCAATGTGCGTTCACCGCGATGTCGCCAAACACGGATGCGACCATCAAGATGCTGTAAACGGAACCTGGATTCATCCGAAAAAAAATGACGTTTTGCCATTCGTGCACCCAGGTTCGTCGCTGAGTACACCATCGCAGATGCTCCTGTCTGTGAAGCAGCGTCAAGGGTAACCGCAGCCATGGTCTCCGAGCTGATAGTCCATGCTGCTGCAAACGTCGTCGAACTGTTCGTGCAGATGGTTGTTGTCTTGAAAACGTCCCAATCTGTTGACTCAGGGATTGAGACGTGGCTGCACGATCCGTTACAGCCGTGTAGATAAGACGCCTGTCATCTTGACTGCTAGTAATACGAGACCGTTTGGCGTCCCGTATTACCCTCATGAACCCACCGATTCCACATTCTGCTAACAGTCATTGGATCTCGACCAACGCGAGCAGCAATGTCACTATACGATAAACCGCAATCGCTATAGTCTAGAATCCGACCTTTATCAAAGTCGGAAACGTGATGGTACGCATTTCTCCTCATTACACGAGGAATCACAACAACGTTTCACAAGGGAACGCCGATCAACTGCTGTTTGTGTATGAGAAATCGGTTGGAAACGTTCCTCATGTCAGCACGTTGTAGGTGTCGCCACCGGCGCCAACCTTGTGTGAATGCTCTGAAAAGCTAATCATTTGCATATCACAGTATCTTCTTCCTGTCGGTTAAATTTCGCGTCTGTAGTATGTTATCTTCGTGGTGTAGCAATTTTAATGGCCAGTAGTGTAATATGGTCTAGCAACTTTTTGCGTTATACTTGCAAGTGGCATAAAAGCCGGAATCTTGATAGTACAAAAGATGAATATAGTGCCACACAGTCAAATGGTAGTTTATTCTTTTAAACAATATTGCATGGCTGTCGGTCAACACCATCGAAAATTTTTTACTTTCGACAATGTTTTAATTTCAAGTTCGACGTCAGATAACAAATGAAAAAGAACTATTTTTTTAGTGTGATATAATCACAAACTAACAAATTCGTATATTTCCCTATACTGTGAAACATTGCTTCTCGCCAAGTTTCATGATCAACCCTATAGGTTATAATGAGTGAGTATTCGAGAATCAAAATATGTGACATAAATGGCCGTATCTTTTGATTTCACTGACTTATAAGCTTAAAATTTTTACCTCGGCAAGGGACCGTAGACTTTAATATGTGACATATTCGATACGTTCACTCGTTTCTGAGAAAAAGGGTTCTTCACTGTCGAAGAGACGGACGGACAACAAAGCGATCCTATTAAGTGTTTCGTTTTTACAGACTGAGGCACGAGACCCTAAAAAAACTGTTTCCGACAGTAATTTTACCTCCAGCACTGTTTTAGAATAACACAGGAAAGGGAAATGTAATACTGGTACCAGAGGTACCCTCCACCGTATACCATAAAGTTTAGATGTAGAAATAAATGTAGATGGCCGCGCTATGCTTTGCTTTCTGCTGAATAACAACATCTTTCACAGTTATTGTAAAAAACCAAAATCGTGTAGTCATGATACGGCAAACAAAGTTGCTTGAAACAACATTTAATAATCCAGAAAATTTTGTACGGTGTTGCCCAGCAGCTGTCATCGGTGAATCTCCGTCATCCTTCCGTCATTCGGTCTATTGAAAGCAGCACCTTAAGTGTTCCTATTTTTCTTCCGATATGGGGCGGGAAAGAAAGGCCGTCTTACCTTGTGGAGCGGAAAATGTTTACTCATTCATTTTTTGCCCGCGGGAGCTTCATTTCGGTTCGTTGGAGAGTGATATACGGCAGAGGAAAGCAATCAGTTGTTTTTTTTGTGTATGCGCGCCCGCGGCGGCGAAGGAGTCGTGGAAACGGTCGCTTCGCGGCGGGGGTCCCATACCTGCAGCTTCGCCTTGGCCTCCTCTGGCAGGGACAGGCAAGATGAATGGAGCGTTCCCCCACTGCCTTTGAGCTCCCGCCGGCCGGCTCTTTCAGGAACACTGCTTTGTCTAATTCGATAGAACGATCAGCTTCCGGAGCGTGGAGAATTCACGCAAACAGTGTGGAACACCAAACAGTGCAGGTGTTTACTTCCTTCGCGCTGTCTGGTGCCTAGGGTTCAAGCAAAGGCTTGGTTTTCAGCTTAATTGAACATTACTTGCTGCAGGTAAGTTTGTCTGGGCCTGTGGAGATACTGTAGCTGTTTACATTATTCCATGCTTATTTCTTTGGGATAGGGCAGGCGTAAACATCGCACCGCCAAAAACTGTGTTTCAGTTGTTGGACGAAGCTGAACGATGTTTGCTGTCCCTAAACCTCGACAGTTGAACATCGTCGCTACATCTGCGTTTATATGAGGGGTGCTCGATAAGTAATGCAACGCATTTCTCTCTCTCTCTCTCTCTCTCTGTCTCTGAGAGCAGGTTGGTTTTATTCAAGATTCCAATGCACCACATTATTCCTCACTCTTTTGGCTACGAAACCCTATTTTTCAACATAATTTCCGTTCAGTGCGACGGCCTTACGCCATCTTACTGGGAGGGTCTGCATGCCCGCATTGCATCTGTTGGTCGGCGCCGGAACTAACATCTTGCTACATCAGTAACCTCTCCATGATTCACATACTGCTTCCCGTTCTAACAACCGTACCACAACAAAGGTCAAAAATTAATTATGATTGTAGTGTTGCTCACGCTGCTAAATATTACATTTCCGGGCAACAACAAAGATATGTTATGTGGAAGGTGTCATTAGAGCACAGTTAATAAAGTCATTTCTTGACATAATGGATAAACTAGGCACTCATCTTTTCGTGTTTCCCACGCATGTCTCGTTGTGAACTCATGGCTCAATCGTCGAAAATCTAGGTAGTGATGATTCCAAGCTCGGATGCAAAGAGGCCTAGGTGTTATTCTGCGATTATCAAAAGTTTTATAGATGTGTTCCGTAAACCATTCTTGAAAATTAAACTTTTGCAAGTTAGGACAATGGTGATGTAAAAAAGTAATCAGCATTCCGAAATTAAGTTACACTTCTTTTTTATTACTTTTGTTGCAGTATCACGTTACTCGTTCCAAAACATCACTTCACAATATAAAACATACTTGAAATTATCTTCCTCACTGTTAAAGTCCACATTTCATAAACTGACTACAATTTGCGTCTTTTTAACATGACGACCAAAGCTTGACTCTCTAATAACTGCTTACGCGCCCAAAAATCAGAGTTACAAGTACTTCTATGATCATAGTGACAAAAGAAAAAGTACACATAAGAATCATTGCAATATATACATATCGATGTATCGAAGCACGTCTACATTAATGAAACCAAATCTGAATGTTGTAACAGAAATATGTTAACTTATTTACAGAAACACAGTAGAATATTGCTGGTATCGAGAGTTTGAGGTGAGGTGCCGTAATGGTTACGTAATTCAAGTACCATTACACCGTGGGGTGCATCCTTCATTGGCCCAAACAGACGGAGGTCGGAAGGTTCAAAAAATGGTTCAAATGGCTGTGAGCACTATGGGACTTAACTTCTGAGGTCATCAGTCCCCTAGAACTTAGAACTACTTAAACTGAGGTCATCAGTCCCCTAGAATTTAGAACTACTTAAACTGAGGTCATCAGCCCCCTAGAACTTAGAACTACTTAAACCTAACTAACCTAAGGACATCACACACATCCATGCCCGAGGCAGGTTTCGAACCTGCGACCGTAGCGGTCGCGCGGTTCCAGACTGTAGCGCCTAAAACCGCTCGGCCACCCCGGCCGGATATGTCGGAAGGTGCGAGATCGGGGCTGCAGAATGGATGAGAGAGAACACTACAATGAACTTTTGTGAGCTCCTCTCTTGTGCGCAAATTTGTGTGAGGCGTTGCGTTGTCATAGAGGAGGACTCGTTCGTTTGCATTTTTGTGGTGACGATCACGCTTAAATCGTTTCTTCAATTTCTTTAGGATAGCACAAATCACTTCCGAGATGATCGTTGCAACATGAGGGACGTCATCAAACTGAATAACCTCTTCAGAGTCCCAGAAGACCGTCGCCGTGACTGGAGAAGCGGTTTTGTGGCAGCACTCTATGGATTGCTGTTTCGTTTCCGATTCGAATTCATGAACCCATGTTCCATCGCCTGTGACGATGACCGACCAAAAACAAATAGAGAGAGAGAGAACTGTCATTCATGACAAAGCTTCGTAACACGCAAGTAGTTCCTTACGGATGGTCCTACATTGCTCTTATGGTCTTTTGTTAGGCGACGGCGAACCAGAGGCCACACACGTCGTTGATTTCCGCGTCTGGTGAACAAGTGTGCCAGCACTACCAACGGACTTGAATAATGAAAATTGAAACCAAGGGCCGCATTGTAATTCAAAAGTCATTTGTTCAAAACATGCTACCAGTTTCGACGCGAAAAAGCCTCACTTTCAGGCCACAAGCGTAATCTGCTTGGGACCCTAAGATGACGCTTTTTCGCGTCAGAACAGGTAGGAGTTACTAGCAATGAATGATGGCAGCAGTTTTTTGTTGTGACGACGTATTAGGAGAAAGGATGACAGTTCGAAGCGGAAGAGCAGGGAGGGAGGCTCTAAGGAGTTAACATTATTATGTATGGTACGTTCAAGCCCTGCAGCAAACAGTTTCCGCTACTATACACCATTCATCGCGACTTTGGGAGTACAAGTAATGAGACAAACATATATCCAGTTGCCTTAGCATTATTGCTCCACAAAAGAAGAGAGAGACATGCATCCGCCTTTTCCAAAATTTGGTGGAACATATTTCAGAATGTAATGACCGCAGATTTCTAATCAGCGGCGATCTCCGATATTGAAGTTGTACTACCGACAGCCTAAGTGCATGGATGTTATTTTTTTGTCCCTGGCGAAAAGTTCGGGTTAGGACTCACTCATGAATACAAATAAAATTAAGAAGTGAGACAACAAATTGGCATGTGTTTGAAAGATAAATGTGTAACAATAATAATAGTCGATGCGACATAAAGCACCAAACGCCAATTTCGTCTTCGCTAGGTTGTTATGGCGATGAGTGAAGACGTACTGCGCTAAAATTAAACATATCAATGGAATGTAAACTTTGTTTCTATGAGTGAACTTGTCATTCACTTTATAAAGCTTCTAAGGCACATACACACGCACACTTTAATGACGTAAAGGTAAATCTCTTGAGCTGTTTAAATGTTATTGAATGTCTTGGCGATATTTTCTGTGATCAATTCCGAACTTGTACAGAACTGTACAAAGAATTCCCTACTTGGTTACCTACACATCCACTATTTTACTTTGGTTCAGACTGACGTTTACTTAGTGGCATAGCTAGGTAGTTCGATAACCGGTGGGGATTTAATTTGTCACCTCTAGACTCAGCTCAGTTACATCAGCAGAATCAAAAGTGAGGGAACACATGTATACCCGGATGCCACTGCACATAGTTCTTGTGGGTGCTGCATTTTAATCCCAGCAGTGTGTATGTTTCCTGACCCATTGTAGAACGTACTCAATAATAAATGCATAGCCTGCGAATAGCCTCATGTAACTTCCTATGTTTCCAGTAGATACAGGATGATTCAAAAGGTTGAGCTCAAATTGAAGGAGCTGACAGGGGAGTCGAAATACAACAACCCTGTATCAGGAACCATGTTTTTGGAAGTAATAAAGAGCCAATGAAATCTCTGAAATGTCAGAACAACGAGAACAGTCAATATGTCTACGTGACTTTACTTGTTTCAATTGGCCATTTTGTTATCTCCTGAAATATTAACTTCACCTAGAGAATACGCAGCACATCAAATTCGAAACAGATAGAAACGCCCACCGAAATTAGAATTAAAGACAGCACAACAATACTAAAGCGTTTGGCTGTTATGGATAAAAAAAAAAAGTAAATTGTATTTTGCAAGAAGGCTATGTACACCGCCAGTAGGCTCACTTAATGAATGTCTGTAGAGGTGTCGGCGTTGAATTTGCACATAGGGGAGCCCTTTAAACCACTTCTTCCTCCTACTTGGCGTATATTATGTCCGTGGAACGGAATTTACTTTTTTAAAAATTGTTTAGCATTAATATAGAATTCCTACTTTTCCAACAGGTGAAGTGCTTTATTCTTTTAGCAAACTCTTTTCAAAATATAAAGCTTTCTGTCTTTATACCAATTTTTGAAATCTGACTAGATCGTTAGTCTACGTATTCAGCACCTTGAAAACGAGATATTCTACTCTACTGAAATACTTACTTCGCAGTTTGAAAAGAACTCTGAACTGTAGATTCAGAGTAAGATGGCTCTCATTTCCCTATCTTCTTTGTACTCATGGCTTCAACTGGACTTCGATAGATGTTGAACGGGGAGACATGTATAAGCTGATCTCTTATACATTCATTACTTACGAATAGAGTGTGATTTATATCATTAATGGTACACTTGCTGGTCGAGTGCTGTTGTAGCTCTTCTCTCAAGTTGTCGATATTTGTCACAAAATCTGGACTGTTATGAATTTCTTCTTTGCGTTATTACACGCGTCTGCGCACTCACCATGTTCGATTAGCGGCAGTAAAGTACTACGTTTCAGCATGGCGTGTTTACTGCTCTTAGTCACTTTAGGTGCATGTTCCTGCGTGCATTTTAACCCATGTTACCATTTAGATACCGTTCAATTCCAAGATCTGAGTTAGGCGTAAGGGTTGAAGGGGTGTGTGCGTGTATATACCGGGTGAACAAAAAGTCAGTATAAATCTGAAAACTTAATAAACCACGGAATAATGTAGATAGAGAGGTAAAATTGACACACATGCTTGAAATGACATGGGGTTTTATTAGAACCAAAAAAAAAAAAACACCCCATATTGCTTGACGCGTGAAAGATCTCTTGTGCGCGTCGTTTGGTGATGATCGTGTTCTCAGCCGCCTCTTTCGTCATGCTTGGCCTCCCAGGTCCCCAGACCTCAGTCCGTGCGATTATTGGCTTTGGGGTTACCTGAAGTCGCAAGTGTATCGTGATCGACCGACATCTCTAGGGATGCTGAAACACAACATCCGATGCCAATGCCTCACCATAACTCCGGACATGCTTTACAGTGCTGTTCACAACATAATTCCTCGACTACAGCTATTGTTGAGGAATGATGGTGGACATATTGAGCATTTCCTGTAAATAACATCATCTTTGCTTTGTCTTACTTTGTTATGCTAATTATTGCTATTCTGATCAGATGAAGCGCCGTCGGACATTTTTTGAACTTTTTTTTTTGTTCTAATAAAACCCCATGTCATTCCAAGCATGTGTGTCAATTTGTACCTCTCTATCTACATTATTCCGTGATTTATTCAGTTTTCAAATGTATACTGACTTTTTGATCACCCGGTATGTGTGTGTGTGTGTGTGTGTGTGTGTGTGTGTGTGCGCGCGCGTGAGGGAGAGAGAGAGGGGGGGGGGGGGAGGGAGTGGTGGAGCGATGTAGGTAATGCGGCAGAACTCGTGTTACTTTCGCTTTTCGAGATATCATGACTAATGGCTCCGTTCACACTTGCTGTTAGTCAATATCCATTACGTTTTGCGGATTCCTTGAAACTGAGCAGCTAGGCACGCCCTTGAGCCGCCGACACAGCAGTTGGATCGTACGTTCGAACGTTAACGTTGAGGGTGCC
The DNA here is from genome assembly GCF_023864275.1 of Schistocerca cancellata. NCBI lineage: Eukaryota > Metazoa > Arthropoda > Insecta > Orthoptera > Acrididae > Schistocerca > Schistocerca cancellata. Next base: position 433,687,433 of record NC_064626.1, on the reverse strand, counting down.
TAGATTCTGACTGGAGACGCCATATTGACTTTCAGTAGAAGTCCATGTTTGATGGGTTTTGTATTATAACTTAAGTCGTGTGAATATATGGCGTTTCAAGGCACCAGAAAGTTGATATCTCTAGAACCTGTCGTTTATTCGTACGATTTGTTGTGATAAAATTACGGGAAACGTCTTATTGGTAATTAAATAACTTATAAAAGTATGCCGTTTGAAGGCAAAATCAAACTGAAGATCCAACAGAAACACATTTTCCTTGGCACGATTTGCTATAGTTAAATGGCAGTTAATAATAGATCTGCGATTAGGGCCTTCAGAAGATAATAACCTACAAGACAATATCTCATGTTACGGATGCGCAGTGTACCGGAATGATGAATAGAGATGCAGAGTTACGAAGTGATCCCTGAGGTGCTGGAGGTTCGCGCCTTACTACAACCAAATTTTTCTTTACTCGTCTTCTCGTTTTGTAATAGTTTCTGGGCTTACTTATTAATTTAATATAACTACAGTCTGTA